>NC_059327.1:160558852-161247852 GCF_018350155.1 Leopardus geoffroyi
ATGCTCCAATATGGATGAACCCTGAAAGCACTGTAAGTCACAAGGACAAACACTGTATAGTTCCAATTATATGAGTTAAACAGAGTAGTCAAATTCAGAGAGACAGAAATTGTAATGGCAGTTGCCAGGAGCTGTAGGGAGGGAAGACTGGGAGTTAATGTTTATTTCATGGGTAGAGTTTCAGTTGAGGAAGATAAAAAAGTTCTGGAGATGGATGAAGGACATTATTTTTTCACAATAATGTTAATGTACTAATTGTCAGAGAAATGTGGACTTAAAAATAGAATGATAAATTTGATGTTATGTATATTTTACAATAAAAAAAAACGTTTAAAAAACTGATTTGGGGGGGCACCTGGGTGGCTCAGTCAGTTAAGCGTCTGACTTCAGCTCAGGTCATGATCTCACAGTCAGTGAGTTCGGGTCCCGCGTTGGGCTCTGTGCTGACAGCTCAGAGCCTGGATGGAGCCTGTTTCAGATTCTGTGTCTCCCTCTCTCTCTGTTCCTCCCCCACTCACGCTTTCTCTCTCTCTCTCTCTCTCTCTCTCTCTCAAAGATGAATAAAGGTTAAAAAAAATTTTTTTAAAGTGATTTTGGTGTCCTTCTTTATATTTTTATATTTTGTGTTTTCTCGGTGAGGATGTACTAGTTAAACACAGAATTACTATATGACCCAGAAACTCTACTCCTAGTTACTCCTAGAAGATTTGAAAACAGGTACTTGAACACCAATGTTCATAGCAGCATTATTCACAATAGCTAGAAGGTGAAAACGACCCAGGTGTCCATCAACTGATGAGTGGACAAACAAAATGTGGCATAAACACACAAAGGAGTATTATTCAAGCATAAAAAAAGAAACAAATTGTTTCAACATACGAGTCCTGAAAACATGCTAAGTAAAACGAGCCTGACACAAAAGGACAAATACAGTATGATTTCACTTATATGAAAAGCTAGAATGGGCAAGAGACAGAAAAGTAGATTAGAGACTTTCAGGGCCTGGGGAGGTAGACAGGGGACTGAAGAATTATGGCCTAAAGGATATAGAGTTTCTGTTTGGAGTGATGAAAAAATTTTGGAAATAGTGGTTTTGGTTGTACAACATTATGAATTTAATGCCACTGAGTTGCACACTTTAAAAACAGTTAAGATAGCAAAGTTCATGTTACATATATTTTATCACAATTAAAAAGTGTTCTAATTTGGGGGGTCTGGCTGGCTCACTTGGTGGAGCAGGTGACTGTTGATCTCAGGGTTGTGAGTTTGAGCCACATGTTGGACATAGAGATTATTTTTAAAAAAATGTTTAAAACAAACAAAACAGAAAGTTTTCTAAACAATCACAGCTTTAGAGATTGCTAAATCCAGCATGTTCTAAATCAGTGGTTCTGGAAGTATAATATGGGTATCTCTGGAGTCTCCAAGACCTTTTTTGAGCATCTATAACGTAAAGCCTATTTTCATAAAACCAAAGAATTATTTGTTTTTTTCACTCTTATTCTCTCACGGATACACAGCAGAGTTTTCCAGAGGCTACATAGTGTGAAAAGCCAGGTAGTAAATATTTTAGATTTGTGGGCCACGGGGTCTCTGTCACAACTACTCAATTCCACCTCTGTAGGAAAGCAGTCTTAGACAATGTGTAAACAAACAGGTGTGGCTATGCTAGATTTACAGAAATAGGCAGTGGAGTGGATTTGGCTCACAGACCTTAGTTTACCAATCTCTGGTCTAAAATGCAGCTGTGAATCCAGTATGAGAAAATGTATGTGTCACAACTGTTACAAGGCTTTATAACGAGAAGCTGAACCTCCATCTAATCACATTCAAATTAATGCAGCAGCTTAGAAGTTGTGAGGACACAGTGATTGTAGCCAGCACTGAGAAGTAGTCCTCAAAGTGAAAGAGGAAAATGCATGTTTTAGTCAAACAAACACACACAAAAGAAAAGTACAGCAATCAGGACTCATTTAAACCTATGCTCTACAAATACCAATAAAACCTGGCGGATCAGTATGTCAAAACACACTACATAATTAATGTTCATAATGAGAATTCTGAGTCATTGAGGAAATGCTTAATTATCTTCTATATGCTTCTACTTAAAAGAAGGCAAATAAATGCATATTTTTAAAAAAGAATGACTTTACTATTTCTGCCAGCAAGCCTGCATTTTGCGGCCAACCTACCTTTCAAGCCCTGGTCCTGCAGTACTTCTTTCCCATTCATTCCCATCTCCAATGAATCAGCACATCCCTTTGACCCTTCTTCTGTTAAATGTATCCTATCTCTTTACAACCACTTTGCTCTATCTACTCAAGCTTGAACATATGCATGTCCAGTGACCCAACAACTTCACTCCTACGTGTATACTCAAAAGAAATGCACACATCTGGTCACCAACACACAGGTACTAGAATAGAATGTTCATCGTAACTCTACAATAGCCCAAACTGGAAATTACCAAATGCCCATCAACAATAAAATGGGTAAATGGATTGTGGGGAGTTCATGCAATGTAATACTATGCAGCAACAAGACTGAACAACCTACAAGAACACACACCAGTATGATTGAATCTCACAGATGTACTGTGGAGGAAAACAAGCCAGAAATGTAAGATTTCGTTTAAAAAGTCTCCAAAAACAGGCAAAAGAAATCTATGTTTTTAATAGGCAGAATAGTTACTTCTGGAGCAGGGCTTATAACCAGGAGAGAGCCCAAGAGGGAGGTGTTTTGCTTCTTGATCTGGGTGTAGGTTATTCACAGGTGTATTCAGTTTGTGAAAACTGAGCTGTATACTAGGATATGGCACTTTTCTATATATATGTCATTTGTTTTTAAAATTTGTCCCAGCTTTCAATATTATTCCACAGATCCTGAACTGAATATACTGTTCCTCTCATAGCTCTTTCTGGTCTCTGCCTCTCATTTCTATCTTCCCCAATATGGCCCAAATATAGTTATGAAGTTAATCCACCATCTTAATCTCTCCCTTGTACCCATATTATACACAGAAGCACCTTCAACGGCTCCCCTTGACTTACAGAGATAAGACTACAACCTCTAGTTGAGCCTCATATTCAATATACCCTCTGTGTCCCACCCTGCCTGCCATGCCTTTCTCCCTCATTATTCCCCGACAACCTGCCATTCCTGTCAGATTGAGTCTACTGTGTCATGTGCATTCCCATTTGTACACTGCTGTCTATACTTTTACCCCTGTTATTTGTATGTTGAATTTGGCACCTCATTAAGTATTACTGTGTGATATCTCATCCTGTCATTTAATATTTTGTTGTGGATGCCTTTTCTTCTTTAATCGAGGTATAATCTACATACATTAAAATGTGTGGACTGTTAATGTTCAGGTCAATGAGTTTTTACAATTGTATATACCCGTGCAGCCATCACCAAGACGCAGAACCCTTCATTACTTCACAAAATTCCCCTGATCACCTTTGTAGGCAATCTCCCCTCCCCCCACACTGAAAACTACTTTCTGAATTTTTATAATTACAGATTCGTTTTGCTTGTCCTAGTGTTGCATACTTACCTTTATGATAATTAACAGCTTATATGTTCAGGAGAATGTAAAGGAGACCTCAGAGTTGAACTAAGGGGTGGTGTGGGAAGACCATGTCGACGCATCTCTTGGATTGCTCTTTCTCTGTCAGTAAAGATCAAGGAAGAGATTATACAATTAAGTGGTATACAAAATATAAGATGTTGTGATTTTTACTGATTAAGTAATTTCTCCTCAATTAACTAATGAGTATTTCTACTAAATTTAAATCCAACGTCCTTATAATTTTTAAGTAGGGAGTAAAAGATTTCAATTAAAGGAATATGTACTATAAGAGGTTGTTCAAAGCCCCTCTGAATACAGATTTGCAAAGTTGGTTCCCACCTCTGCCCCTTCCTTTCCCACCTCTTCTTGAACATAAATCTAGCTTCTTCCTTCTTCCTAAAAACTCCCAATGTCAGAAGTGAAATAACCCTTTTCTCTACTATGCCCTCCTCCCCTGTGTCTGGGTCAGCTCCACAAAGCATGGTGACTGTGTTTCTACTTCTTTTGTGGGCTATTCAGGGTCTCTGGCCTAGACTTTCTGCATTATATTCCTCAGTATCCAAGATTTCTCCTTAGTTGGGTATTTCACAAACTATTTTTTCATTATGATCCCCCTTAAAGAAACTTTTTAAGATATTCCCTCCCCCCAAATTATCCACTCTTCCCAATGAAATTTTAACATATAGATATGTTATTTATGTACTGAGGTCCTCTGGCAGGTTATGAGTCATTGTAATACCTAAAGTTTTTTTTGCCACTCCCTCAACCCCCAAGAACCAATATTGTTCCCTGGGGTGGCGATAATGGCACTTTAAGAATGCATAACCTAGTTGGATGATAAGGAAAAGGAGATGTGGTCCTGTTGGCCTATGTTTCTTTGGGGACCAGGAACAAGGGAAAAAGAGGAATTAAGGGGGTCTTATAGCCCTAGGCAGTAGGACCCCCCTTGGACTGAAGAGAATTTAAGTTATCATTAAGAAATAGAAACCATGTATGTACAGTTTAGCACACTGAGAAACGAAATCTTCTCAATTACGAGAAATTAGTAACACTGATTTTATGTATTGATGCTTTTCTTCATTTCTCAGGCTTCCTTTCTCTTTGAAATCATAAATATTGATTTCCTAGCAAATTTTGTCTATACTACAAATGGCATATCTTTCAAAAGTTTTGATGCAAATAGAAAATAAGAGAAATAAAAAAACTGACCCGATAAGAAGCAATATGACCACTATTTGAGTATGAAATCTCAGGAATGTTTATG
Source organism: Leopardus geoffroyi (assembly GCF_018350155.1). Taxonomy (NCBI): domain Eukaryota; kingdom Metazoa; phylum Chordata; class Mammalia; order Carnivora; family Felidae; genus Leopardus; species Leopardus geoffroyi. Next base: position 160,563,691 of record NC_059327.1, read on the forward strand.
TCTATGGTATTAATAGAGCAAGAAAGAGTAATGAAAGAAAAGTAACTTGACAATTCATTTGCAAATTAGACTTCAATTTTAGCTGTGAAAGCAAATTTCATCCCTGTTTGTGGCACTTGGAGATTAAGGTTTTCAATATACGAAGCAAATGAACTGAAATAAAAGTGAGTATGAAAATTAGAAAACTACTAAGCAGGAGGGAATATACTGTATATAAGAGCATGGGGTTTAAAATTAAACAGATCTGTCTTTATTTCAAAATTTATCTTTTTAATTCACATTTAGTTAACATAAAATGCTTTGTTAGTTTCAGGTGTATAAGATATATTTTTATTTTAGTTTTGGCCCTGCCATTTATTATTTGTGTGACTTCAGTTTCCTGTAATATATGCATAATAATACATTATTAGTAGCATTAATCAGATATGTATATAGTATCTGGCACATACTTATCAATTGCTCTTATGATCATCATCACTTTTGTGATGATCTGTACTTGGAGTTTCCTATTGGACCACATTGTGCTTTTTTTTTAATTTTTATTTTTTTAATGTTTATTTATTTCTGAGACAGAGAGAGACAGAGCATGAGTAGGGGAGGGGCAGAAAGAGAGGGAGACACAGAATCAGAAGCAGGCTCCAGGCTCTGAGCTGTCAGCACAGAGCCCGACGTGGGGCTTGAACTCACAGACCGTGAGATCATGCACCCGGGCTGAAGTCGGACGCTTAACAGACTGAGCCAACCCAGGCGCCCCATTTTTAAATTTTTTTTCAAAGTTTATTTACTTGAGAGAGAGAGAGAGAGAGAGAGAGCGCACGAGCAGGGGAGGGACAGAGAGAGAGGGAGACACAGAATCCGAAGCAGGCTCCAGGCTCTGAGCTATCAGTGCAGAGCCTGATGTGGGGCTCGAACCCACAAACTGCGAGATCACAACCTCAGCTGGAGTCAGATACTTAACCGACTGAGCCACCCAGCAACTCCAGTTTGGGGTCTTGTAGCATCCTTACTCGCCTGTTGATTCCCTATTATATTCTTTCAAATAATGCCCTGCTTTTGCCCTGAGAAATGCTATAGAAAACATGTAGACAATATTTGCTACTTTATTTACTGTAAGGATATTATCTCCCACAACACTTTTGACTTTTTAGGAAGAAATATCAGAAGAAGTTTATTTATTTTTTTATTTTTTATTTTTTTAACGTTTATTTATTTTTGAGACAGGGAGAGACAGAGCATGAACAGGGGAGGGTCAGAGAGAGGGAGATATGAAGCAGACTATTCACAGAATATGAAGCAGGCTCCAGGCTCTGAGCTGTCAGCACAGAGCCCGACGCAGGGCTAGAACTCACGGACCACAAGATCATGACGTGAGCCGAAGTCGGCTTTCTAACTGACAGAGCCACCCAGGCGCCCCAGAAGAAGTTTATTTTTGTATGAACACTGAAAGAAAGTTGGCTATTTTTAAGTCCTATCAAATCTTTTTTGGGACAGGGAATAAATAAAAACACTGTCCAATGCTCAAATCTTTTTCTTACCGTTCGTATCTTTCAGTTGAAATCTGCCTTTTCATAGAATCATGATCGGTTTGTAACTGTGTCACTTTAGCCCGAAGCATGGTGTTTTCCCGGCCTAGACTAGTTCTTAAAAATAAAATTTAAAAATAAATAAATAAATAAGTAACAAATATGTTGTTTTGTAGAGTCTAGTGCTATGGAGTTTTGTTTTTGCTAGTAATAAATACAAATGGAGGTGATAATTAGGACAAGAAAAGAAAAGAACAAGTCTTTTTAACACTACTTTTCTCAACTTCAGGAGCTTCTATCACTAAGTTTTCTTTCGTTCATTCATTCATTCATCTTATTTATTTAACAAACAGTTAAACTAAACTTCCAGTATGTGCTAGGCACTGTAGCAATGCTGGAAATACAAATTTGAATAAGACATGAATTATAACATCAAGATGTAAAGTATCTTCATTGGCTCTTTCTGGACTCTTGCCTCAGAAAGACAAATATTATTAACTTCTTTTAAAAGTTAACTATTCTACTTGTACTATCTACTCCAGATTTTCTCCCCTCTTCCATCAAATATGTCCAAATCTGCCCATTTAATAGACACTATCATCAATCTCCTAAAAGGTAATTAATCACTAAACTTATGTGAGTCAAACTACATGCCATTTTGATGTCTTTTTCTAGTCCACACAGTAAAAGACACAGATGGCTTTCCCCATCCTGAAATGCTCTCCCCTTTGCTGACTCCTGTTTGTTCACAACTCAACTACAGGCATTTTTCTAAAGTTCACTCATTCACTTCCATGGGTACCATCTCTGTGGTGAAGATACACAAATCTGTATCTCCAAACACAATGTATCTCCTTAAACTAAACCCCCAAATTCCTAAAAGCAGCCACAATGTAAGTAAAATATTTTGGTTTTGTACCACTGTACACACTCCCATCCCCTTCTCTCGCCAAAAATTATTTTTGACAAGCGATTTTCTTTAAACGGGTTGATTTATGCCGCTTACAATTTGCTTTCTGAAAGGGTTAACTTCTCTTTAAGTAGCTGAATTTCTGTATCCTTCTCGTGGGAGGTTAAATGAGAATGAAATTCTTTATCTCTATTTGTAGCCAACAATGATTCAAGGCTTTTAATTGTATGTCTCTCATTTGCCAGTTGTTTTTTGAACAGGTCTGCTTCTGATTTTACATTTTCTAATTCCACCACAACCTACAGGGAAAACAAAGTAAGATTGCTTCAGTACAATTTGAGACTCACTCTAAAAAATTATTTGTAGAGCTATATACACTTATCAGTTGCTTTATTTTGGGTACCAGTTAAAGATTTTGAACCATTTCTTTAAGTGTAAGAAAGTCATCTTATTTTCAAAATAATTTTTGCTTATTTGGTATAAGACCTATTCCTGTGAGTTTCACTCATACTTCCTTGCCAAGAGAGGGTCATTAACATAAAATCCTAAAATGTGGCCATCCTATCAGAAAGGAAGCCCTTCTGATCTATTATGTGTACTCTGACCAAACAGTCAAGCCAGCACTGGAGCTTCTCAGTAGCTGAAAATAAAGATACTATTAAATGAATGAAAACTGAAAACATCTGTATTTGAAAACATGCACTGGGATGTTTAAAGTAATGCTCAGTTTGAGAATGGGAAGTTCCAGGTAACTAGACTTTGAAAATTAAGTAAAATTTAAATGCCTTGAGATTTTATCAGAAAGACTACTCTATTTAGGAAATAATGAACTGCTCAGTCCTTCATTTAAATCTTACCTTCAAACAGAGAAAGAATATACTGGGATATGTTCCTATTGTATAATAACAACACTCCTATTTTCCTAAATATCCATCTATTCCAAAACAGAAAGCACCTAATTTCATCACTATGCTTGCTAGAAAAATCTTGGCAAAGAATCTAGTTTTCAAAATCCTGTAGTCAAAAGTAACTCCTTAAAGGGAACAAACTTTATCAGAAGTGCTTGATAAAATAAAACAATGAGAGTAAGGCTCAATAAAATAATGTGCTACAATGAAGTCTTTTAAGTCCTTACCCTCTCAAACTCCAGGTTTTTGGAATTCAGTTGTTGGGTCATAAGATCCTTGCCTGAATCCAGCTTAATGCAAAGTTCTCTAAGAGACGACAAATCATTCAACGCTGCTGCTTTTGCATCTTCTTGGTGTCTCAGCTCTTCTTCTAATCTAGACATGGCTTTTGCCATTGATGAGATCTGAGACTCATAAGCATGATGTGCATTTATGTGCTGAGAATAGAAAAAGAAACCGGTAAAAAGTTAAAGTAACCCAGTAATTTTAAAGGCTTGAATCTGTGCAGCCATGACCTCACTTTAAAAAAAAATAGTAGAGCCAAGTTTTGCACATTTTAAGATACTCTGAGGGAGCTGCCGGCTATTTAAAGATGGCCTATTTAATGCTTAACCCAATGAATTGTATATAACTACTAACCACGGTAACTAGGTACCTCACGTATATATTTGGAAGATGCAAAGATAAAAATCATTGTTTTAGGGTAAAAAAGGAATCTTGGAAGTTAGATTAAATTTACCTTTATAAATTGTTATAATGCCTTTTCAAGAAAAAGCAACATATTTACTTCTCACTCCTCAGTTGTCTTTAAATTCTAAATTGTAAAATGGAGGAGCGCCTGGGTGGTTCAGTCAGTTTGGTGTCCGACTCTTGATTTTAGCTCAGGTCATGATCTTGCAGTTTGTGAATTTGAACCCCAAGTCAGGCTCTGCACTGACAGCATGCAGAGGGAGACTGCTTTGGATTCTCTGCCTCCCTCTCTCTCTCTGTCCCCTCCCCTACTTAAGTACATGCTCTCTCTCTCTCTCTCCCTCCCTCCCTCCCTCAAAAATAAATAGCTGGGAGGGAGGTAAGTGGGGGGGGATGGAATAAATGGGTGATTGGCATTAAGGAGGGCACTTTTTTTGCAATGAGCACTGGGTGTCATATGTAAGAGATGAATCACTGGGTTCTATTCCTGAAGCCAAGACTACACTGTATGTTAACCAACTTGAATTTAAATAAAAAAATAAAAAGTAAAAACAAAATTTTTATTAATAAATAAATTTCAAAATGGAGTTTGTTTTAAAACTGAATACCTGAAGTTCTATTTAAATTTAATTTAACCTAATAGTAATCCACAACTTTATAAGATTTTAATAACTGAAATAATGAACAAAGTTTGAAACACTGATAAAACTCTCTTTCTAGAATAATCCACATTTTAAGTTCCACACAATTTAAATTGTGAGTGATAAATACAAACTGACATAAATTCTAGTCTACAGTTTAATAAGAATTCCACACTTGAAAAATAAAATGATTTTAATAGGTATTAACAAAATAAATTGACATTAAAAATCTAACTGTGCAGAAAAGTAAATATTTGGATTTTCTAAATTAATGAATTAAAAATCAGAGTTCCCTAAAACTAAATATAAATAGGTAAAAGTCAGTTTTACATACCACAAAAGAACACGAACAATGACAGACAAAAAAATTAAAGAATAGTTTCTTCCGAGAATTTTGAAAGCTGAGAAGCATTCCTCTAGTTATACTCTTGATAGGAAAATTCTAGAGACAGGGTGCCAGTTTTGTAGGACTGCTGTAACCAATTACTACAAATTACTGGGTGGTTTAAAACAAACAAAATTTATCCTGTCACAATTCTGGAGGTTACAAGTCTGAAATTTAGATGTTTGCAGAACCTAGAGGTTCTGAGAGAGAATCTGTTCCAGGTCTCCCTCCCAACTCCTGGTGGTTGCTAGCAATCCTTAATGTTCTTGCCCTGTAGACACTTCACTCCAGTCTCTGCCTCTGTCTTCATCTGGTATTCTCCCCTGTATCTTCTGTGTCCAGATTTCTCTTACAAAAGACACCAGTCATTGAGCCATGGCCTGCTCTAGTCCAGTATGACCTCATCTTAACCTGATTATAACTGTAAGAACCCTATTTCCAAATAAGATCACCTTCACAGGTGCTGGAGGTTAGGATTTCAACATAACTTTTTGAGGTCCATAATTCTATCTATCCTTTAGCTCCCCAAAATTCATGTCCTTCTTATGTGCAAAATACATTCATTCCATCCCAACACATTCTAGCATCAATTCTAAGTCCAAAATCTCATCTAAGCATCATCTAAATCAGATATGGGTAAGACTCTGGCTATGGCCCATTTGGGGACAAAACCACTCTCCCTCCCCAGATCTGTGAGCTAGCAAACAGGTTATCTGCTTACAAAAACAATGGGGAAACAGGCATAGAATAGACATGCCTACTCTGAAAGGGAGAAAATAGAAGGAATGAAGGGGTTACTAATCCAAAGCAAGTTTGCAACTAAGCAAGGAAAATTCCATTTGATTTTAAGGCCTAAGAATAATTATCTATGCCATGATAGTCTACGTTTTGGGCCTGCTAGTGTGGCCCCACCTTCTCAGCCCTCAGCAACAGCCCCACCCTCTTGGCCCACAGTGGCAGGGGACCTGCACTCTGGGACCAAGGAGGCAGTAATCTCACCCCTGGGGCTGTACCCTCTGTGCCTGTGGTGGCAACAGTAGCCTCATCAGAATCTGAGCTGCCCATGGCAGCCCTGCTCATCTCTGAGTTACCTTCAGAGCCATTCCTCCCTTTTCTCAAAGGAGAACACATATTTGTAGCCAAGTAACTCTGCTAGCCTGTTTCCTGCTAGTAGGATCCCAGACATTCAGCCTTCTTTCATTTCATCCTATTTCTGTCCCCATCAATACAAGTTGGCAGTGTTTCTACAGAGATGACTGACTGCATTCATGAGCCACATACCAAATCTGTTCACCAAGAGGTTGTGTGTGAAGCCACACACTTGGCTCTGTCTCCAAAGCACATTATCTGCATAGGCTAAGAATTTTCCAAATCATCAAGACCTGATTCTATTTTACCCCCTAAATTTTAAGTCTAGTATACTTAACATACACTGTTATATTAGTTTCAGATGTACAATATTGACCCAACAATTCTCTACATTACTCAGTGCTCATCATGGTAAGTGGTACTCTTAATCCTCTTCACCTATTTCTCCCCTCTCCCTACCCACTTCCCTTCTGGTGACCATCAGTTTGTTCTCCATAGTTAGGAGTCTGTTTTTTGGGGAAAAAAAAAGAAAAAAGAAAAAAAGATCTGTTTTTTGGTTTCTTTTTTTGTTGTTGTTCATTTGTTTTGTTTCCTAAATTCCACTTTTGAGTAAAATCATATGGTATTTGTCTTTCTCTGACTTATTTCACTTAGCATTATACCCTCTAGATCCATCCATATTGTTGCAAATGCCAAAATTTCATTCTTTTTTTATGGCTGAGTAATATTTCAGTGTGTGTGTGTGTGTGTGTGTGTGTGTGTGTATACACATTGTATATATATGTATATACATACAACATATCTTTATCCGTTCATTTATCAATGGAAAATTGGGCTGCTTCCCTAGTTTGACTATTGTAAATAATGCTGCAAGAATCAAAGGGGCAAATATACCTTTTTGAATTAGTGTTTTTGTATTCTTGGGGTAAACATCCAATAGTGAGACTACTGGATCAGATGGTAATTCTATTTTTAACTTTTTGAGGAACCTCCATACAGTTTTCCACAGTGACTACACTGAAATTTTACATTCCCACCAACAATATATATAGATTCCTTTTTCTCCACATCCACACCAATGCCTGTTGTTTCTTGTGTTTTTGATTTTAGCCATTCTGACAGTTGTGAGGTGGTATCTCACTATGGTTTTGATTTGCATTTCCCTGATGATTAGTGACATTGAGCATCTTTTCATGTGTCTGTTGGCCATCTGGATGTCTTCTCTGGAGAAACGTCTGTTCATGTCTTCTGCCCATTTTTAAATTAGATTGTTTTTTTGGTATTAAGTTCTTTATACATTTTGTATACTAACCCTTTATCAGATACATCATTTGCAAGTATCTTCTCCATTCAGCAGGTTGTATTTTATTTTTTTAAAGTAAATGTGGGTGGGGCTTGAACTCACGACACCAAGATCAAGAGTCACATGCTCTACCAACTGAGCCAGCCAGATGCCCCTGGTAGGTTGTCTTTTAGTTTTGTTGGTTATTTCCTTTGCTGTGCAACAGATTTTTATTTTGTAGTAGTCCTAATAACTTATTTTTGCTTTTGTTTCCCTTGCCTCAGGAGACATATCTTGAAAAATGTTGCTATGGCCAATGTCAGAGAAATTATTGCCTGTGCTCACTCCAGGATTTTTATGGTATCAGGTCCCACATTTAGGTCTTTAATCCATTTTGAGTTTATGTTTGTGTATATGGTATAAGAAAGTGGCTCAGTTTCATTCTTTTGCATATAGCTGTCCAGTTTTCCTAGCTCCATTTGCTGAAGAGACACGTTTTTCCCACTGCATATTCTAGCTTCCTTTGTTGGAGAGTCATTGACTCTACAATTGTGGACTCATTTCTGGGCTCTCTATTCTGTTCTTTTGATCTATGTGTCTATTTTTTTGTGCCAGTATTATACTGTTTTGATTACTATAGCTTTGTAATATATCTTGAAATCTGGGATTGTGATACGTCCAGTTTTGTTCTTCTTTTTCAAGACTGCTTTGGGTATCTGCAGTCTTTTGTAGTTCCATATAAATTTTAGGATTATTTGTTCTAGTGCTGTAAAAAATGCTGTTGGCATTTTGATAAGACCTAGTTCCTTTTGTCCTTGGCAGTTCCTTTATCAATTTATCTCTGTCCATTTTACTAAAAGCAGCAAGAAGAAACCAGGCTACACCTTCCACATTTTGCTTAGAAATTTCCTCAGCTGAATATCCAAGTTCATCACTTATGTATAAGTTATACTTTCCTTCCAAGAGTAGACCATAATTCAGTCAAGTTCTCTGCCATTTTATAACAAGGATCACCATTCTTTCAGTGTCTAATAACATGTTCCTCAATTGCATCTGAGACCTCATTAGAAGAAACACTAAGATTTCTGGAAAAATTCTGTTCTTGAAAATTTATGCATTTTGTAAATAACATAAGTTTTCTCTACACTCTCCTTTTTTCTGAGCCCTTACTAGAATCCCCTGTAATAAGCATCTACCAACAAGCTTTTCAAAGCAATCTAGGTTTTTTCTCTCAAGCACCTCAAAACTCTCCCAGCCTTTGTCCATTACCAAATTCCAAAACCACTTTCACATTTTTTATGTTTGTCATAGTTTGTTACAATTTTCCTCATGGAAAAAGGTATGGCAAGTCCTGAAAGCAATCAAACATAAAAATGATCTTGCTTTCGCAATTCCACTTCTAGGTATATCCTCAATAAAAGAAAGAATTTGAAGAGATATTGTACATCCACGTTCATAGCAGTATTCCTGGTAGCCAAAGATGAAAACAAATTAAATGTCCATCAACAGATGAATGGATAAACAAAATGTGATGTATATACATAATGGAATGTTTATTCAGCCTTAAAAAGAAATGAAATTTGGACACATGCTACAATATACATGAACCTTGAGGTTAACTGAACCTTAAGGCTAAGTGAAATAAGCCAGTCACAAAAAGACAAAATATTGTATGATTCCATTTATATGAGGTACAAAGAGTGGTCAAATTCATAGAGAAAGAAAGTAGGATGGTAGTTGCCAGGGGCTGGGATGGGGAAAGAGTAAGGGAGTAGGGGGTGAGGGATGGGAAGTTAGTATTTAATGGGGACAGAGCTTCAGTCAGGGAAGATGAAAAAGTTCTGGAGATGGTGGTGATTTTGCATAACAATGTGAATGTACTGGGCACCTGGGTGCTCAGTCAGTTAAGCATCCCATCTGCCTTAGGCTCAGGTCATGATCTCTGGTTCATAGGTTTGAGCCCCACATGGGGATCTGCACTGGTGGTGCAGAGTCTGGTTGGGATCCTCTCCTCCCTCTCTCTCTCTCTGCTCCTTTCCCCACTTGTGCTCTCTCTCTCAAAATAAATAAATATACTTTAAACAACAACAACAAAAACAATGTGACTGTACTAATTGCCAAAGAACTGTACTCTTAATAATGGCAAATGTGATGTCATATATATTTTACTACAGTTTAAAAAGAAATAATGGGGCTTCTAAGCAAATTATTACAATTAATGACAAAAGATTACCACTGAACTTGATTTTATCAATGCTTAAACCTTACTTCGATAAAGTATCTTTGAATGTTATAGCTTTACTAATAATATCATCACAAGACAAATGAATACATTACCTCCTGAATTTCTTTTTCTAGTAGCTCTACCCTTTCTCGAAGGTGTCTCCTCTCTGTGTCAATAGAAAGAAGTTCCAGTCGAACTGAGCTGCTTTCTCCCTCAGCTTGATGGGCTTTGACCTCCCAGTCTTCAGCACGGTTATGAAGCATCTGAAATCTATCTAACAAATCTTGATTTTCTTTTTCCTAGTTTAAAGCATAAAAACATTGTTCCTAAATTAGTAACTGTCACCCACTGGAACACTCATATCATAAACATATACGGACATTAGAAAATTTGTTTTAATTCGGAAACATATGCTATCTATGCAGACAACATATACTAAGTAAGATCTGCAGGGAAGTATAAAAATATAGTAGATAAGATCTCAAGTATAAAAATATAGAAGATAAGCTCTCCACTCAAACCTTATTATCTAAGAGAGGAGACATACATACATACATACATACATAAGACAGAATAAACACACATGAAAAAAATTTTTAAATGTCTTAAATCCAACTTAAATAATGTTTTTTCACCTTAGCAGCCATTAAGCTCTCCCATCGTGACACCTCAGTTATGTAATTATGAACTCTACTCTTCATTTCTTCTTTTTCTTGCACTGCTGCTTCCAATTCCAATGAGATTTCCTATAAATCAGAAAATTGAAGACAAATCTACAATGAATGTGATACCTAATGAGTTCTATTTATATTCAAATAGCTCCTTTTGAATTGGGGGAATAAGAGTAGGAAAAAGTAAAACTGTTCCTAAGAGTTATTTTCTTACTTTTTTCCTGACTGATTTTGACTTTTTAACCAAATATTACCACTGATCTCCTGCAAGAGTTAGGACCGTGTATCTGGCATTTATACTATGGGGCTAGCTACACTCATGGGTTGACATTTTTTAAAATTCATATATCAACAATATGCTTTATACTGAATACTGAAAGTAATTTTTTTTAAACAGGAAAATCATTCATCTTCTTGGTATAATCCTTTAATAAACCAGCAAAAACAAAGTCAATAATTTTGAGTAACTGCTATTCTAAAATATTCAATAATTTACTTAGAGATTCTCTAAGTTGCTGGAAGGAAGTATGAATAATTAAAATCTATTGTGGGTCTTTAAAACACAACACTTTGCCCTGGGAGTGATCCTGGGGGTGACAATAATTTCTGCCACAGAGAATCCTATGCTCCCAGCTTTAGGATTCCCAGTAACAAAGATCAAAATGGTAAGGAGACCATAGTTGCATCAACTAGACACTCTGTGATATACAGCAGCTTTCTAAACTGCATTTTTAATACTCATAAATACTATTCTCCTTACAGAGTTCTTTATGTTATTGATATTTACAGCATTAAATTTTAGAAAACATATTTACAGCTTTAAAATTTAGCAAGGAATGACTGTATTATAAACAATCCATTTATACACTGGACTCATACCTGGTTTTCTCTTGCCATTGTAGCCAAATCATCTTGTAATCTTCTGTTTTCCTTAAAAGACACTTCTTTAGATCTTCCTACTTCATCAAGTTCTTTGTGAGCTGTATCAAGCTGGCGCCGGAGGCTGCTTATTTCTCGGTCCCGACTAGTCAACGTTTCCTTTAGCTGGCTGTTACATGAAGGATATGGAAATAATAAAGAAAGCTTTTTAGAAAATTGTAAATCACTTAAAAGAAAACTGTATACTCTGAAATTAAGTACAATAAGAATACAAGAAACCACACTACATTAAGACACTGATGAATTAGGTAAAGCAGATATTTTAGATCTCTATCAATCATTAAATGGAAGTAGTAGTCATAAAATAAATTTATAATTCTGTAAGTAAAAATAGAAGACTTTCAAATGTTATGAGCAAAACATAATAGATTCAATTGGCAAATACTATTTAATGTTTAAGTCCCCACTACTATGTAATATGTAAAGATATATATAATAAATACAATTAGTGATTTTTGTCTTGAAGTAGAGACCAGACATAAAATGTAAATTTTTGTAACTGTTCAAGATAGATTATGATGTAGAACAAATTCAATACTGACTACTAAAGTTATCTAAGTTTTAATAATTAGGGTCCAAACAGGGTAATTACTGTAGAAACAAAAAGCATATAGGCATGAAAAGAATAATGAATCAGACACAACTGTTGAGATGTTGATGATGGAGGAGGGGAGAAAGTTAAAGAGGATGGCATGTTCACCCTCTTTAGCAGACTCAGATGCTGCCACCAGCAAAAACAGGAAAACTGAAGCAAATTTTCCTATGGTCTAATTACTACTTAAATAGATAAAGCTGCACTCACTGAAAATTTCTAAAAAGCATTTATCACTTACTTCATAGAAGAGTCATACTCTGAGACTGTTATCTTCATCTGAGCAATAGCTTTTTCCTGTAGAAATTATGAAAATATATGATTCTAAAACATTCATTTAGAAATCTTTCCTTGAATTTATATAACTTATGACATTTATATAAATTATGCTATAAAAGAAAGCTACAAAGTAAACATATTTCTATTTCCCAACTGTACTTCACATATTGGCATATTTCTAACCTCTATTTCCCAACTGTACTTCACATATTGGCATATTTCTAACCTCTGTGCTGACAGCTCAGAGCCTGGAGCCTGCTTTGGATTCTGTGTCTCCCTCTCTCTCTCTGCCCCTCCCCCGCTCAAGCTCTGTCTCTGTCTCTCTCAAAAATAAACATTAAAAAAAAAAAAAACTTGTTTGAATTTGCTGTAATCACATCTGATAAAATTACATTACATTCTATCAATAGAATTTTTAAAGATCCAAATTATTGGCATAAAATGAAATTTAAGCATATTAAAAGATATGACTCTGGACCTTAGCAACCTGTATATGGGGGGTAAGAACTGCATATTTGTGAAACAGAGAATGAAATCGTTTCTGTTCAGATGCTAGATAAAGGTATTGAACAGTCACATACTTTATTAGCCAGGTTTTCTTGCAAGTTTGCAATCTTTTCGGTCTTCTCATCTACAGTCTCCTGAAGAAAGTCTTTTTCTTTATCAATAGCACCAATGGTCTTTTTCATTACATGAGCCTCTTCACTCTGTGAAGTCATCTGAAGGTGTAGTTTACCTGGAAATAAAGAGAAATGTTTGTTAGACAAAGTGAATTAGGTTTCGTGAAAACAAAATTTAAAACACCTTACCTATTTTTTCCTCCAGTAAGTTAATTTGTGATTGGGCTGATTCAAGTTCACCTCTTTTTTTTGAAAGCCGATGCTGACAATCATCAAGTGACTGCTGTAGCTGCTCATTTACTAACCTAAAGAATCAGTGGACCAAAAAAAAAAAAAAAAAAAAAAAAGTCTACTTTATCTCTGGTAGAAATATTTTTTCATTTTTTATTTTAAAGCTTTTCCAGTATAATTAACAGCATTATATTATATATTATTTCTTGCTGTCTGCCATTCTTCTTCAAAATGGTTCGTTCTACTTCCTAAAAATAATATAGTATAAAAATCAAAATAATTGTCTACACTTTTCTAGAGGCTTCCCGGTAGTTTCAAAGCTCTTCTCGGTTTCCTTGTATCAACACTCTTTCCCTTATAAAATCTATTTTCAATAGTGAAGGCAAAGGCATAGTTTTATAGTATGCTTTTATTTATTTATTTTTTTAAACGCTGATTTATTTAAAAAAATTTTTTTTTTATATTTATTTTTGAGAGACAGAGTGAGACAAAGTGAGACTGGGGGAGGGGCAGAGAGAGAGGGAGACACAGGATTGGAAACAGGCTCCAGGCTCTGAGCTGTCAGCACAGAGCCTGACGCGGGGCTCGAACCCACAGACTGTGAGATCGTGACCTGAGCCGAAGTCGGACGCTCAACCGACTGAGCCACCCAGGCGCCCCTATAGTATGCTTTTATAGTATTACCTGGTACTTCTTCAAAGGATTATCCATAAATCCTGACTAGTGGGCTTTTATTTATGTTTTTTAATTCTTTTGAAGTAGGTTCCACGCCCAACATGGAGCTTGAACTCACAACCCTGAGATCAAGAGTTGCATGCTCTACCAACTGAGTCAGCCAGGAGCTCCTGACCAGTGAACTTTTAATTTTGCTTTCTATTTTGACTTTTTTGGTGGGTATCAACTAGAGGTCATACTAAACAGGGAAAGTGGACATTATACACACACACACACACACACACACACACACACACACATATGTTTGTGTGTGTGTGTGTGTAAGAGAAGATGGGTCTACCAGGTAGATGGAAAGGAACATATGCTTCATCTGAGTATCAGCTTCAAAAATGTCTTCATGTCAAGGGTAAGATAAGTTTATGTGATTAAAAGGGCAGCAAGATCTCTATTAATGATATCGAAAGTGGCATGAGGTGGCAGCTCTTTCTGCCCATGGGTCCTGTCCCTGTGCTTTAATAAAATCACTTCTGCACCAAAAAAAAAAAAAAAAAAAAAAAAAAGTGGCATGAGGTTTGGATAATGTGGCTTTGTTTCTGTATAGTGCTTCTCATCGTGGTTTGTATTGGCTTAGCTTTAGATTGGATCTGAAGGCTTGAGCTCATGACTCTACCAGAGTATAGTGATATGGAGAATGTGACTGGCACCCTTTCCTCAGAGATAAGTCAGGTTTTTTCTGTCGGAGCAAAATAAAGTTATGTAACCGTGCAATTTCCCCAGGTTATACAAGGCAGACAAAAAAGTCTTCACAATCCCTTCCTATAACACAGTGACTGTGAGGGAAGTAGCACAATGAGCTCACAAGACAAAAGGATATTATTATAACAAAAAAAATGTGAAAGTAGCTGTAGGCTTGGGATCCAAGAAAGGCCAATGAAAGCTCTGCCTTGTAAGACTGCTAAGGGCCTCTTGTGAGGAAAGGAAAGAGGAGCTGTGACTACAGTCTGAAGGAAAGAGCAAAATGGATTAAATGCCAGATCCAGTCAGCTGAACACAAAAGGGAAACAGGTGGACTAGTAATTCTGGGTGACAGAAATCTACCATAGTATCTGTATTTTGGAGCTGAATATAGACATGAACCAGAAGAAGAGAAGCTGGTTCATTCAGCTAGCTCTCCATAGGATATACGTAGCACTTGAGAAAAAAAAATGCAGCTTTCACCTTAGATAGTCCTAAAGTCTGATTAAGACCTGTAGTCAGAACAGCAGAAGGGCAAAAATGGAGATCCTCTCTGAGTCCTTAAGACAGTATTCCTTAATTAATCACAGATTAATTAATTAACACAACCAGCTCTTCATCTTATTTCATTTAGTTTGTTTGATAATCATGGACCCCTTACGAACAGACTCTGGCTTTCCTTTTCCTAATTATTCCTTGGATTTCAATCCTGCTGTTTATTTTACTATATATTTTGTAATTCTCAGTATTTGTATATTAGGTCTGTGTCTTTTATCTCATCAACTTTTTTTTATTCTTCTGGGCTCTGAATTCTAGATGAATTTCTTGAGTTTGTTTTCTGTTTTACTGACTCAGTTTTTGGAAATATCCATTCTACTGTTCACTACCATTTTCAGTTTTAATTTATTGATCTTTTTTCTAATCATTACTATAATTCTTTCTGATCTCAAGTTGTTATTACTTCATGATTTAGTTTACATATGCAATGTCATGTTGGCATGTGAAAATCTTTTACTGATCCTTACTGCAAATGTAATTTAGAGAGGAATATCTCCTCTGCTTCTTCAGTGATCCCCTTCTTCTAATCTTAAGTCTTTAAAAAGACTTACTGCAGCTACCCAGTCCAGAAAAAAAATTAACTTTGTTGACTTTTTATTTCCTTCAATGTTCTGTATTTTAAATTCACTAATGTCTAGCCAATGACCCAGTCTCATAAGGCAAACACATTTCTGAAGTACTGCATCTTTCTCTCATCTCATAGAATCCATTTCTCATCCAATCCTTTTGATTTTATGTAAGAAATGTTTCCTAAATCTAGCCTCTTTTCAAGTTCATTGCCACTATTTCCAGTCCAGATATACAGTCTCCCGTTTGCCATTAGTCTCTTGTGACTCCAAATCCATCTTCCCAATTTCCACTAGAGTTCACCTCCTAAAAGGTATGCTAATCACATTACCTCTCTGGTTAACATGTGTTTCTTCTCCATGTTTACAAAGTAAAATCCAGACACTCCTGCTTATCATATGAAGTTCTTCACAACCTGCCTCTAACCTGTAGATACTGCCTATGTTTCCATATTGACCTTCTTACCTTTCAGACACATCACCTTTTTAGACTCTGTATATGAGTATTCTGATTTTACATTTCTTTGAAAGAAGAAAGATAAGGACAACGATGAGCAAAAAATTCTGTAATTTTCAGCAATCTTACACTAGGGAGTGCAAACAATCCAAAATATGGAAGGGGAATTTTTGAAGGACATAGGTCTAAAAACTTATGCTATGCCTGCAATTGATTGCCTGCAATGATATCAGTCTGTGAAAGTCTTTAAAAATAGGGATACTCAAAACCTACCCAGGTTCGCTCAGTGAGGAAGAACCTCCAGAGATCAGCCCTTTTATCCATACTTCTCAAAATCTCCCCAGGTGATTCTGCTGCAAGGCCAACTTTCACTGCTCAAAGGTCCCATCCAAAATGCCACCACTAAGAACCTTATATAGCCACTAACTCATTCCTAGAAGTGAAAAAACAAAACTTTCAAAAAACTTACCTAAGTGAGTTCATCTCTGTTTTGTGATGAGATGAGTCACCAGCCACATGGCTAAGTTTTTGAGCTTGGAGTTTTGCTTTGTTCTCTAATGACTCTACTGTTTCTTTCATTATTAACATTTTAGACTTTAATTCACACTTTTCATCTTCATGCTATAATTTAAATTAAAAAAATTAATAGGTGTATGTCTATTTTGTTTTCCTCAAGCACTCTTTAATATTTCTGGAAGAAAACTAAGGAAATAGATTTAACAATACTTTAAAAGTCATGTGTACACTTTAGGTTCTAGATGTCAGAATGGGCATACACATTTATCTCTCCTTTTCATTCCTTTTCATTATCAGTGAAATGAAAAAAAAAAAAAGATACCAAAAAAAAAAAAAAAGCAATAAAGGAAGAAAAGAACATATCCATAACAGCAATGAAAAAGGGAAGGTAAACCATTAGCAAGCAGAGCAAATATTCTGAGAAATTTCTAAAAATCAGTAAGTACATTGGACTGAAGAAGAATCAGAGCAGAAAATAGTGTAACCCAAACACAAAATGGGCAAGACTTAGATGAAGACACTATAAAATTTTCCTGAAGGACATAAAACACAGCCTGATTTAATGTAAAGAGTCACCATGTTTCTGAATGGAAACACAATATTGGAAATGTATCAAAAGTTCCTGAAATAACTGTTAAATTCAATGAAATTTCAATAATAATCCTACCAGGACCTTTTTAAAACAGGGAAGGTGGCTTAGATTTCATTCTAAAGTTCACTTAGGGAAAATAAGTTAAGAAAGCAGGAAAAATTGTGGGCACTGGGGGGAGAACGTAGGTAGACTTGCCTTATAAGGTATCAGAATGAATTAGAAAGCTACTATTAAAAGAGTGGATTTCACAAGGATGAGCAAATGCATGTACACAGATGTAAATTTAGAAAAGGTAGCATTTTAGGGAAGTGGGAAAAGAAAAGGCTCTTTAAGAACAGTTGGGAGAGCCACTCATTGGAGAAAAAAATTTGCTAGATTTCTATTTTATTTTACATATAAAAATAAATTCTAAATGGAATGATCTATATGTAAAACTCAAAATGAAGAAATATTTGTGATAAATAGAAATTTTCCAGTGAAAACTGTAGACTGACCACACATATTTGATATCCCCTCCGTCTGGAAACTGCTAAAATGACAGTAAAGGAATAGAAAGTTACACACTCACAAGGGCATAGAGAACAAGAAGGAAAACAAGAGTGGATGAGTGACTTCAACAACTTGTGGAAGACAAAGAGTAGACAGAATAGTGACTCAGAGCAGAAGAAGGATACACCCTAAAGCAAAGTTTCTGAAACTAGGAACTACTGACACTTAGAGCCAGGTAATCCTTTGCTGAGGGGGGCTGACCTGTGCATTGTGCACTGTACGATGTTTAGCAGTATCCCAGGCTTCTGAGTAGGCGAGGCCCTCTAGCATTATTTCCAGGTATGAGAAGCACCTTCTCCCCTAGCTGTGTTAAGCGCAAATTCTCCAGATATTGCCAAGTATCTCCTAGGAAGTGGAAGTGATCTAAAGAAACACTGATCTAAAGTGACCAGAGTAAGTAATATCTATGAGCAACTAACTGATTTGCCCTGAAGAAACTCAACACACGAAGGCACCAAGTGGTGGGATGAGGTCAGGAAAAGAACTGAACAAGGAGATTGGCTAAAAGTCTATACGGGGACCATCACACACCAGAGAGCTCCTCCCATCTCTTTCTAGAAATTTTTCTTGGGAAGTAAAAATATAAATTTTAAAATATATCAATAGAAGACTTAGAAGATAAAGTTGAGGAAATCTCCCAGAAAGAATAAAAAATCAACAAGAAAATAAGGGAGAAATGATAAGAACCTCAGGTCTCTTTAGGAGGTCCAAAACCAACTAATAAAAGTTCCAGATGGGCACCAGCCTGGCTCAATAGTTAGAGCATATGACTCTTGATCTTGGGGTCAAGGGTTCAAGCCCCATAATGTGAACAGAACTTACTTAAAAATAGAAAAAGTTCCAGAGAGAGAAAATAAGAATAGTATATCAAGGTGCCTGGGTGGCTCAGTTGGTTAAGTGTCCGACTTCGGCTCAGGTCATGATCTCACGGTTTGTGAGTTTGAGCCCCGCATTGGGCTCTGTGCTGACAGCTCAGAGCCTGGAACCTGCTTCAGATTTTGTGTATCCCTTCCTCTCTCCCATGCTCACACTCTGTCTCTCTCTGTCTCCCAATAATAAATAAACATTAAAAATTAAAAAAAAAAAAAGAATAGTAAATTACCCAAGAAACTAAAAACAGGAGGTAAGGAGGAAATTCTAAAAGTTTTCAGAAATAAAAACATATCATGTACAAAAGACTAGGAAACATAAGAGTATCAGATATCTCAAAGAAATGTAACAATGGAAAACAGTATTCAAAATTTTTAGTGAAAATAATTTTTAATCTAGATTTCCATATACACAAGCTGAATCATAAATCAATTTATGAAATCTGAATAAAGACATTTCCAGACAAGTAGTGTACCAAAAACAATTCCTCCCATGTATTCTTTTCCAGGAAACTGGAGAATGTGCCATACCAGAACAAAGGGAAAAACCAAGAAAGAAGAAAATATGAGATTCAATAGAGGAGAGGGAGACAAGGAAATTCTTAAGAGGAAGACATAGTCTACAACTGAGCAAGAAGAGAGAAAGCTCAAGAAGGAAAGTCTTCAGCAGGAAACAACAGAACTGATGGGTTTGAATATTCAAAAAATATTGAAAGGCATGTGGCAGAGGTTGGAGTTCTTAACAAAAATTAGCAATGGGTTTAATGAAAACAGAAAAGTGACAAAAAACAAAACGAAACAAAACAAAAGCAATTATTAACTCCAGGAAAAAGATCTGTAAGAGAAAAGGCAAGAGTGGTACTATCCCATTTTGCTGACCCATGAGCCATTATAAGTCATAATAATATAGACAGTTAACTACCAAAGTAAATATTATATGTAGTAAAATTATGCTTGAAGTAATGGGGGAAGAAAAAGGGAAGAGTGCTAGGTCATCATCTAACATCACAGAAATTCATTAAATAATCTTAAATCAGGGGCGCCTGGGTGGCGCAGTCGGTTAAGCATCCGACTTCAGCCAGGTCACGATCTCAAGGTCCGTGAGTTCGAGCCCCGCGTCGGGCTCTGGGCTGATGGCTCAGAGCCTGGAGCCTGTTTCCGATTCTGTGTCTCCCTCTCTCTCTGCCCCTCCCCTGTTCATGCTCTGTCTCTCTCTGTCCCAAAAATAAATAAACGTTGAAAAAAAAAATTAAATAATCTTAAATCAATAAAGTAAGACTGAGCAATCACAAACACATTATTTAGAAACAGGGAGGTAAATACACATCAGGAGGAGTTAGATGTTGTGGGTGGTAGTTTTGGGGATAAAGAGGTAGGAAAGGAAACTGTTTTTTGTGGGGTTTTTTTTGCATTAAAAATATTTCAAAACTCCTTGTAAAAACAAGAGTACATGCATAGTATAAAGAATAAAAAAAATGAACATTTGTGTACCTATATTATCTGGCATAAAAATATATTACCTGAACCTTGAAACTACTTGTGAGCAGTATGGATCCCTAAACAATACATAATTTAGGTGTGTGTAATGTGTGTGTATATACACACACACACACACACACACACACATATATATTTTAATGTTTATTTTTTTTTGGGGGGGGAGGGACAGAGAGAGAGGGAGACAGAGAATCCCAAGTAGGCTTCACGCTGATAGCAGTGAGCCCGATGTGGGGCTAGAACTCATGAACTGTGAGATCATGACCTGTGCAGAAGTTGGATGAGTAACCAACTGAGCCACCCAGGAGCCCTAAGGTTTATATATTTTTGAACTCTACATTAGTAGATAAAATCATACTGCATGTTCTTTGACACTGTATTTGTAAGATTCGTGCACACCGATGTTTGTAGTTATTATTCATTCATTTTCACTGCTTTGTAATACTTCACTGTGTGAAATACTACTCCCATTTATCTATTTTCCTCAAAACTGACATCAAGATTGTTTTTCATTTTCTACCAGGGAGTTAATTATTTTAGGCTCTATTATGGTCTATGGTCTGCTGCCATTACTCTGTTGTAATACAAAAACAGCCACAGGCAATATGTAACAGTGAACATGGCTGTGTCCTAACAAAAACTTTATTACAGACAGACTAGAGGCCACAATTGTTCTGGGGGCCACAGTTTGCTGACCTCCAAGCAAGGTTCATGTCTAGAAATGGACTTGCTGGATCACAGAATATGCCTTTGCTAGATAATGCCAAAATATCCTCCAAAGGGGTACCAGTTTGCACTTCCTGACACTACACATACTTGTTAAATAATGTTGTAACTTGTTAATTTCTGATGTGATATAATTTTCTGATAGATGTGAAATGTTTTTACTATGGTTTTAATTTGTATTTCTGCTATTATGGAGATAGAACCCCTTTTATGTTTATTAACCATTTGTAATTTCTTCTGCCGTAAAGTGTCAATTTAAATCTTCTGTTTTTTTTAGGTGAAATGTACAGCACATTCTCTCAGTGGCTTGTCTTTTCAATTTATGGCTATTTGGTGAACAAAGAAGTTCTTGTCAATGTGGCCCTGTTTATCTGTTTTCTTTCATTTGTATTTAGGAGCATACATTTTGGCAGCAGACACTTGCTGGTTGTGTGATGTTAGGCAAATCTCCCCGGCCTCAGTTTCTTTATGAAATAAGGATAATATTAGCATTTACTTCCTATTATTATTGAAATTAAAATTACATATAATGTTAACAAAGTACCTAACATAGAGTAAATGCTATATAAGTCACTGCTGTTATTATTATTTCCCCAAGGTCAAAAAGATTTTCTCCTGTATTTTCTTTGAAAACTCGTAGCTATTTCTTGAACATTCTAAATTTCAAGTCAACTTGAACTGATTTTTGCATATAGTATATTTGAGGTAGGATGAATTCCTTTTTTTATTTTTTTAAAGTTTATTTTTGAGAGAGAGCACATGCATGTGAGCGGGGGAGGGGAGAGAGAGAGGAAGAGAGAATCCCAAGCAGGCTCTGCATTGTCAGCACGCCCCAAGCAGGGCTTGATCCCACAAACCATGAGATTACGACCTGAGCTGAAACCCAGAGTCGACACTTAATTGATTGAGCCACCCAGACGCCCTCTAATTCCTTTTTAATACACATATAATGTGAATAGCCAAGTATCCCAGAAACAATTACCAAATAATCCTTTCTTTTCCCATTGATCTGAGTCCTTGATATATCAAGTTTTTCATATATCTCTGGGTTTACTATCTACTGGATTTTATCATTCTCTTTTAATCCTTGTGATCTACCACTAGATTAGATTAATTACTGACTCTAAAGCCTTCATACCTAGTAGGTTACGTTCCACCATGGTCTTCTTTAAAATTTCTTTGTGATTCTTAGCTCTTTGTTTCCACGTAAAATTTAAAATCTATTGTCGAGGGGCACCTGGGTGGCTCAGTTGGTTAAGCATCTGACTTCGGCTCAGGTCATGATCTCGTGGTTCATGGTTCAAGCCCCGTGTCAGGCTCTAGGCTGACAGCTCAGAGCCTGGAGCCTGCTTCGTGGATTCTGTCTTCCTCTCTCTCTGCCCCTCCCCTCTCGTACTCTGTCTCCCTCTCTCTCAAAAATAAATAAAACATCAAAAAAGATAATAAAATCTATTGTTGATTTTCACACACATACACACACACACACACACACACACACACACACACACACATCACCTTCTTGGGATTTCAGATGGAATTACATCAATTCTATAGATCAATTTGAGGAGAATTTACATTCTTTTTTATAAACATGATGTCTGTCACCTTTTTTATAAACCTGATATATTTCTCCACTTATTTAGGTCTTCTTTAATGTCTTTCAATAAGGTTGTATAATATTTTTTATAAAGGTCCTCCAGATTCATACATAAGTATCTTATATTGCTCATCTCTATTAAAATGGTATGGATTTTCTTTTTATTTATCTTCTTTGGGATTTGTCATACTCCTAGCATTCACTGTCCATTTGGAATCCGAGGATTCCTGTGTTTTTAAAATATAAAATAAAGATAAAATTATCAATCATTATCTTTTCAAATACTACCTATCTCTCATTCTATCACATTATCCTACAATTTTGACAAAATACATGAGACTTTCTCACTTTATTCTCTAAGACTTTAACTTATTTTACATTTTCTATATCCCAATCTCTTTCCAATGACTTCTAGTACTTTAGATCTATTTTTTAATTCATTAATTCTCACTATCAGCTCCTGGGCAAGCTGAAATGCCAGGTACCCTTTCACCTGAAATAATTAAAAATTGGGACAAGATACATGAAACAATGGTTTTCCAGACACTGAACATCAGGCAATGATGGACAGTGACATGAGGGAC
The DNA here is from genome assembly GCF_018350155.1 of Leopardus geoffroyi. Classification (NCBI taxonomy): domain Eukaryota; kingdom Metazoa; phylum Chordata; class Mammalia; order Carnivora; family Felidae; genus Leopardus; species Leopardus geoffroyi. The sequence goes on from NC_059327.1 coordinate 160,586,596, forward strand.
AAGAAACAAATGAGATGAGCCCTATGAGCTTACTGCTTCAAGAAAATCCAGGCTGTGGCACAGGGATAGGAACTCAGGTGAAGGCTGGTGGTCTCCACTAAGTTCAGAAGACAAGACTGAGAGTCAAGGAAAGCCAAAGCAGTTAGGGTTTGCAGAGCAGATACTGGAGAGCTACACAGACTAAAAGTTCCAGAGATCTTTTAAAGGTACCACTCGAGTGCAGAGCTCAACACAGAGGAAGCTACTCAAGAGAAAGCCAGAGAATAAAACCGTCAAAAAGTTAAAGGGAATAATACTCAGGGCTCATACAGGGATGGAGTAATTCCTATTCCCATGAGTCATTTGAAAACCTCATAATTCATGGGGCAATACATAGTGTACTCAAAATGGTTTTGTCCCAGTGGTGGAACAAAATTAGTCCAGGACTAAATGCTACTCTGGTCCCAGTTTTGCTAAAAGCAAAACTGAAAAGTCTCAAGCTACTTTCATCGACTAAACTATATCCCAGAACAAACCTAAAAAATATTTATAGGAATCCACCAACCAAGAAAGTGAAATTCACAATATCTGACATCTAAAGTAACCAGGAATGCAAAGAATCAGGAAAATATAACCCATGATGAGATGAAAAAAACAAAACCCAACACAAAGTTGATAAAAACAGATAATCAAATTAGTAGACATGGTAAATAAAAACAGTGAAGACACAGTAAAGGAAATCAGCCAAAATGAAATACCAAGAGAAAAAAGACTGTCAGAACACATATATCAATTTGTTAAAAATATTCTACATATAGAGAAAGCAATAAGGAATGAAAACAAATTTCATTTTTTCCTCCATGTCTGTACAATGATTTTTTAAAAAGAATAAAACAACAATAACTAATACTTACTGAATGCTTACAAATGCCAGCGACTCTTCTAAGTTCTTGACATATATTAACTCATTTAATCTTCACAAAAACTTAAGAATTAAGTACTAGCATCACTCCCATTTTACAAATTAAGAAACTGAGGGATGGAAAATTTGAGTAGCTTACCTATAGGTAATAGGTAACAGAAATGGATATGAACCCAAATAGCCTTCAGAGTACACATTCCAAATAACTGTTACACAGTATCTCTAGAACACTATTTTGTAATATTATCTTTTATTTTAATGTTTATTTAAGAGAGAGTGCATGCAAGTGCACACTGGGGAAGGGCAGAGAGAGAGAGAGGGAAACACAGGATCCGAAGTGGGCTCTGCACTGATAGCACAGAGCCCCATGTGGGGCTCGAACTCACCAACTGTGAGATCATGACCCAAGCCAAAGTCGGACGCTTAACCGATTGAGCCACCCAGGCACCCCACTACTTTGTAATTTTAAAAACATACAGTAAGGGGTACCTATAGTATAGTATATTGAAACTATAATTGAAATAGTTATTCATACAACACAATATACCCCAAATCCAGTTTGATAAATTACCTGATGATTAACACGTGTCAAATGTTCGATAGTTTTCTCTAATTTTGATTTTTCAAAAATACTCATTTCCTGGAGATTCTGAAAAAAAAATTTTATAGAAGATGTTCATTCATATCAGATAACAAAATTACCAGAGTAAACAAGTCTACAGTATTATTCTGTTTGTCTTTTTATAACATGGAAATGTTTTAGAAAGAAAATCATTAGACATTTTACAATAATGCTTTTGGTTGAAAAAAAAAGTGACAGGAGTTTCTTGTTTTTTTATATTCTACCTCCATGTGTAATTGTAACAAAAGACAGAGAATGGTATGGATTTGTTTTTAACAATTTATCAAGATCAATCCATTAGCACAACTATAAAGGGAAAAACCGAGCAGGTTAAGTAAGATCAGGAGTGTGCCCTAATGAGAGATATCAGAGGAAGAGAGTGCAAAGAAGAAATCACAAAGACGAAGGAACAGAATACTACAGGGCCATGCAAGAGATCAGAATTTCAACAATGGGCTGGTCAACAGTGTAAACAAGTGCTATTTCTATAGTTATGTTACCTTATCCAATTATTGCTGATACTAAGTGTAGAACAAGTGATACAAGTTGGTGTTCTCTGAGAATTTTTCTAGTGTAGATTCATACTTCTATCCACGTTACTCATTAAAAACAAATAGACACCCGATGTTTGGATTACATATCTGGTTGGAAGGGTCACTGCACTGTATTCATTTTTTGTTTATTAAATCATTCAACCAGTATTGAGTACACACTATATACCAAGCACCAAGCAAGGTATTAGGAATGCATATAGTGAGTAAAATGGATAAAGCCTCTGACATCATAGTTACTAAAGACTAGTAGAAAAGACAAACCTTAAACAAGACACTATATAAAACCATGAATATTCTGCTAGAAAAAGGAACTTTATGGCAACATATTGAAAGGGAATCTAGAGCCTAGAGTTTGCTTCCTATGTGAGGAAATGATGTTTAACCTGGCTTTAAAGGATGAATAGGAATTTGCCAGGTGAGGGTACTCAAAGAGATGAACAATTTTTCAATAGCCTATATAGAAAACTGGGGGCAAGAAAAAGTCCATTAAGCTTGGAGTCAAGAAAGTGAGGGGTGGGAAATGGGGAGATAAGTTTGGGGAAAAGAAGGCTAGACCTTGAAGTAGGCAAGAGCCAATCACTGAAGTCTTTGAAAACAGTTAACAGATTTAAATAGGAAGTGATGTGATCAGATTTATACCTCTGAAAGATGACTCTAACTTCAGTGTAAAATATAGATTTGAGAGGCTGCTAATACACAACTACAGTTGAGAAAGAATAATGGCCAGAACAGGATGGCAGAGGAGTAATGGAAAGAAGTAGACAGATTGAAGAGAAACTAACATGAGCTCAGGAGCCAGACTCCATGTGACTTCATAGTTAGGTGATCTTGGGCAAATTATTTAAACTCACTGTAACTCAGAGACCACATCTGTAAGCATTACCTATCTGAAAAGGCAATTGTGAAGATTTACTAAGCGCATGGAAAAAGCACTTAGAACAGAGCTTCCCACATGAAAAGGGCTTAATAAATGTTAAATATTATTTAAGAGGTAGCACAAATAGAACTTGGTGATTGACTGAAGGACAAGAAGAGCTTTAAGGGAGAGAGGAGTCAGTGATGATGCCTGGTTTGACATCTGGGTGGGTAGCAGAATAAGAGGAAATTACAAGAGGAAGCTTATGGATTGAGATGATTAGTTTTAAGTAAAAGACCTACTGTAAGCTCATAAATCCTGCCTCCTACAGTCTAGAAAGATTCTGGTAATATGAATATCATTTTTTTCTGAGCTTTTAGTACTACTGCATTTTTAAATCCTGTTTTTACATTCCTTGGTCCTTTCAACAAATATGGAAAAGAATAAATCAGTAGCTTGTGCTAAAAGTTGCCATATTGCACAGAAGTTTTCCATTTGGTAGTTTTAACACTTATTTTTATAAGAAAGCACATTCTGGAAGGCAGTATTCCAAAAGATCCCAATTAAAAGTATTGTGTTGGGGTAAAATTTTAACTGAAAATGTATGCAATAAGGACTACCTTTATAATGCTTTAATGTCCTTATTCCTAACTTTAGCTACTGATTTCTAAGCATTAATTCAATAATACCTATTGAAAGTAAACTACACAATCCATAATAGTAACAGTAATAGCTATGTTGAGTTCTTACAATGTTCTAAACTCTATTAAGTGCTTTGTGTACATTAACATATTTTTTGGAGATTATAAAAGAAAACATAAAATACTGTGCCTAAACAGGACACCAAAAGCACAAACAACAAAAAAGAAAATACATAAAATGGACTTCATCAAAATTAAAAACTCTTGTGCTTTAAATGGCTTTAAAGCCATTTAGAGCACACCATTTAGAAAATGAGGGGCGCCTGGGTGGCTCAGTTGGTTAAGCAGCCAACTTCGGCTCAGGTCATGATCTCGCGGTTCGTGGGTTCGAGCCCCGCGTCGGGCTCTGTGCTGACAGCTCAGAGCCTGGAGCCTGTTTCAGATTCTGTGTCTCCCTCTCTCTGACCCTCCCCTGTTCATGCTCTGTCTCTCCCTGTCTCAAAAATAAATAAAACATTTAAAAAAATTTAAAAAAAAAATTAGAAAATGAAAAGGCAACCCACAGAATGGGGCAGAGTATTCGCAAATCATGTATCTGATAAGGGGCTTGTACTAAAAGTATATAAAATACTCTTACAGTTCAATAGCAATGAGATAATAATCCAATGTAAAAATGGACAAAGCATCTGAATAGACATTTCTTCAAAGATGATATACAAATGGCTAAATAAGCACATGAAAAGATGCCTGAAATTATTAGCTATCAAGGAAATGCAAATCAAGACCACAATGGATACTACTTCATACCCACCAGCATGATGATAATAAAGAAGACAGATAACAACATGTGTTGGTGAGGATGTGGAGAAATTAGAACTCTTATACAGTGCTGGGGGAAATATAAATGTTACAGTTGCTTTGGAAAACAGCCTGGCAGTTGCTCAAATGGTTATGGTTATCATATGAACCTAGGTATATACTCAAGATTAAATGAAAACCCATATAAACAAAAAGCTGTACATGGATGTTCACAGCATCATTATTCATAATAGCCAAAAAGTAGAAACCACACAAATGGAAATTAAAATGTTGTCTGTCTATCCATACAATGGAATATTATTCCACAATAAAAAGGAATAAAGTATTAAAACATATATATGCTACATGAATGAACCTGAAAACATTATGCAAAGTGAGAGAAACCAGAAGATAAAAACCACATACTGAATGATTCAATTTATATGAAATGTTCAGAGTAGGCAAATCCACAGGGACAGAAAGTAGCTTAGTGGTTACCTAGGCCCAAAGAGGCTGGGGGGAAATGGAGAATGGCTGCTAAGGGGTTTACAGTTTCTTTTCGAAAATGCTCTAAAATGGACTGTGGTGATAGGCTTAACAAGTCTGTGAATATACAAAACCACTGAATTTTACATTTTAAATGGGTAAACTGGGGGCGCCTGGGTGGCGCAGTCGGTTAAGCGTCCGACTTCAGCCAGGTCACGATCTCGCGGTCCGTGAATTCGAGCCCCGCGTCCGGCTCTGGGCTGATGGCTCAGAGCCTGGAGCCTGTTTCCGATTCTGTGTCTCCCTCTCTCTCTGCCCCTCCCCCGTTCATGCTCTGTCTCTCTCTGTCCCAAAAGTAAATAAACATTGAAAAAAAAAAAAAATGGGTAAACTGAATGGCATGTGACTATCTCAATAAAGCTGTTTTAACAACAACAAAAAGATAATGTCCCTCCACCTGAGGAACTTCCTATTGAGATCAGAGGTCAGTAATTTTCTATAAAGAACCAGATAATAAATATTTTAGGCTTTGTGGGCCAGTTTCTGTTGCAAATACTCATCTCTGCCACTGCAGCACAATAGAAACCACACAGAATACTATGGTAAATGAATGAGCGTGGTATTCCACTAACGTTGACCAATGATGAAATTTGAATTTCATAGTTTTTGTGTGTCATGAAATACTCTTTTTATAGGACTTAAAAATGTAAAAACCATTCTTAGCACATGGTCATACAAAAATACAATGGTCTGGATTTGGCTCATGTGTCATTGTTTGCCAACCCCCTAAATAAATAATCACTTTACAGGAAAATATCTATAAAGACCTCCTTTTTCTCCATAAATTTCAAAAATAAGTCGATCTTATTACTTACTTTTAACTTTTCTTTTAAAGCTTCTTTTTCTGCCATAATCCTTCTTAAGTCAGATAATGCAAGTTCTTTTTCTTTTTCCATATGACTAATAATATTATGGGAGGCTGTGGTTTGGGTGGATTCTTGTCTTAGGGCACGTAACTGTTCCTGAGCCTTAAAGAATTAAAAGATATAAATAAAAAATGCTTTGGATATGTTCCCATGTAAAAAAAAAAACAAAGGCAAACTAAACACATGCTACTTTACTCTCTTGCCAAATCTAAACAAAATGAGTAAAAGGTATTAAAATAGTAACAACAATAAAAAAAAAAAAAGACAAAAGAGATTAAGGGGAAATGCAAGCTACAGAATTTTGGAAACCAGACAGCAGGTGGACAATTAGTAATTAAGTAAGCAGACCCAAGAAAGCTGAAATCCAAGCCACGTGGAAAGCCCAGAAATCAATCAATTTGCAACTGCAGATTCTAAAAAAGCTTCAGAAGTAAAAACAGCTTTTTCAACTTGACCTTTTAACTTACATGCCCTTCTCCCTCTCTCAAAGTGGCAGTGGAATTTCATGGGAAATTGATATGGAACAAATATATTCAAATCATGGGTGCTACCCACTGTTTGACAGACTATTAACATGTCTGAATCCCAAGGATAAACTTGGCTCAGAATCAGGCTAAGACCTGTTCTAGGTAATTTTAGAAGAGACTATCTAACAGACCTGACACATAGACTAGAGAAGGAGAATAAATATGAAAGAATAATAGAAATCTCTGCTTTAGGAACAGGATGATAATAATAGATAATTCTAATTATGAAGAAATATCACAAGGTCCATATATTACAGTAATTTAAAAGATTTACACTGGTTCCCTTAAGCTATTCTATAGAATCTGTTGGCTTAATCAATTTCTTACTTCATTATATAAGACACTTAGTTTATCTCTTTCTGCTGTCAACAATTTAACATTGGACTGAATATCCTCCATATGTCTTTCAAATCTTTCCAGCATACGCTGAAGTTCATCTCTTTCTCTTGTGATCAGATGAACTTCTGAGTTGTAATCACCCTGAAACATAATTTAAAAACAGAAGTTATCATTTGTTATAATTATCACCATATGGTTGTCACAGGATGCTGGTAATGACAGTGACTAAATAATGCTAACAGATAAAAGAACACAATTTTTTTATCTAAAATGAGAACAGAAGATGAGAGTGCAGGCAGTATTGGGGCAAATCTCCTGGCCTTCAAATGCCTAGGAAGGGACTCCACTGCCAATGACACCACTTGATCAGATCCCATCAGATGCTTCAACTGTCCTTCTCCTGGAGTTGTTTATAATAGTAGTAACTAGGAACTTGTTAGATATGCAAGTTCTGTGGGCCCACCCCAGACAGACTGAATCAGAAACTGTGGGCACAGGGCCCAGTAACTATGGCTCATCAAGCCCTCCAGGTGATTATGCATGCTAACTAACTGTTGGCAACCACTAGTTTACAACCCACTCCAGGGGAGGGACTAGGAGGGTATGTGTGTGCCTATTACCCACTCCAAGTTAACTATTACAGCCTAGCACATTCCCCAGTGTCTTTTTTGTTTGTTTGTTTGTTTGTTTTGTTTTTTTTACTGAATCTAAGATCAATTTCCCAGCTACACCAACCGCCCCACCTGTCCCAGCCCCAACCTATGTGAGGTCTATTTTTGCAATGAGATAAATATAAGTATTTCTACCGAGGAGTATACATTAAGGATGTTCACCAAATAAGCAACTACTTCTAACATTTCTAAAACAGGATTATGCCTATTATTCTAGTCCAATGCAAAAGACCCGCTATCTTCACTATTGTGGAAAATAAAGGTGATAAATGTCGACCTGGGATCTAAGATATCTTAGCATTTAGGTACTAATTGCAGAAGCCCCACGTAGGGATAATCTGATAATCAGGTACACTGGAAAGCATTCTGATCTATGTCACTCACTATCTACCGTGCACATAACCATGTCCAATGTAGACTTGGTATCTGTAAGTACCCCTAACCTGCCACTTGGAAATAAGTTATCCTTTTGGTTAAACAAGCAAAATCAAGGGATAATGGATGAGATTAACTATCTGGACACTTAAAAGACAAGACATTTTACAGGACAAAAGCAGATTAGGGTTTGAGGGCTTAATTAAGGCTTAGATAAGTATAAGAGAAACTCTGTAACCTAACCATATCTACATAAAAATATCTTACAGAAAGGAGGTATTTTACATAGATTTTAAAAAAGGAGAACTCTGGGGCGCCTGGGTGGCGCAGTCGGTTAAGCGTCCGACTTCAGCCAGGTCACGATCTCGCGGTCCGTGAGTTCGAGCCCCGCGTCGGGCTCTGGGCTGATGGCTCGGAGCCTGGAGCCTGTTTCCGATTCTGTGTCTCCCTCTCTCTCTGCCCCTCCCCCGTTCATGCTCTGTCTCTCTCTGTCCCAAAAATAAATAAACGTTGAAAAAAAAAAAAAAATTTAAAAAAGGAGAACTCTGTGAATAAAGATTGACAGTTCTGCAGATGTGGTCATTGAGCACTAGAACGAAGCAGAGCTGAGCCTTGTATTGTCCCACTGCACTGGAGCCACAGATGGGGCCACGGCCAACAAAATTCAGCGGGCTAGGGCAAAAGTCCAGAAGTGAGGGGCTCACTCTGCATATCTCTCTGAGCTCTGGGCTTGGCAAAAGTGTTGCTGCTCATCCAGCTTTTCCCCCAAAGCTCGGGTGAAGATCTGGGGTGGGGTAGGAGCTGGGGGTCTGGTTATAAAGAAAGTTGGGACATTAAAAAAAAAAGACTTTTATTACTGTCTTGGTCTCAGCTTAACGGTGACTTTCTCTAAGGAATCTTCTGATTCTCCAATCTAAAATTTTTTATTTATTTATATTATTATTTTTATTTTTATTTTAGAGAGAGAGACAGTATGAGCAGGGGAGAGGTGCAGAGGGAGAAAGAGAGAAAATCTTAAGCAGGCTCTACGCTCAGCATGGAGGCCAACGTGGGGCTTAATCCCACAAACCTGGGATCATGACCTCAGCTGAAATGAAGAGTCAGTCAGAGTCTCAACTGACTAGGCCATCCAAGTGCCCCTCCAATCTAATTTAGATCTCCCTGTATGTAGACCATTATGAAACCTTCTTGTATCTTTTCTTCACTAACACTATAAATGAGCTTATAAAGTTATTAATATGATTATGTGTTTAAAGTACATCTTTACCATTAAAATGTAAGCTCTGTGAAGGACATAGTAGGTATCTGGTTTTACTCACCATAACTTCAGTGCCTACCATGGTACCAGGTAAAACGTATAAATTCTCTAACTTTAGTGACTGGCCTTCTCCCCCTCCCACAAATTTTTTATTTAAATTCTAACTAGTTAACATATAGTGTAATACAGGTTTCAGGAGAATTCAGTGATTCATCACTTACATGTGACACCCCGTGCACATCACAAGTGCCCTCCTTAATACCCATCACCCATTTAGCCCATCTCCCATCCACTTCCTTCCATCAACCCTCACTTTGTTCTCTCTTGTTAAGAGTCTTTTATGGTTTGCTTCCCTCTCCTTTTTTCCCCTTCCCATATATTCATCTGTTTTATTCCCTAAATTCCACATATGAGTGAAATCATATGGTATTTGTCTTTCTCTGACTTATTTAACTTAGCATAATACACTCTAGCTCCATCCATGTTGTTGCAAATGGCAAGATTTCATTCTTTTTGATGGCCGAGTAATATTCCTCTGTGTGTGTGTGTGTGTGTGTGTGTGTGTGTGTGTGTGTGTGTGTGTGTATACATCTTTATCCACTCATTTGACTGGCCTTCTTAAGCAGGAACTCTAGCTCTTTTCTAAATATATCCTGTATGGACATAAATATGCAGGTATTTATATTTGTGTTCATAAATGTTAATAATGCCCTTATACCACTCCATCATTCCTAACACACACATACACAAGCTCATACACACACATGCAAAATACTAAATGCTACGAGCATAGGAACTATGTCTTCTTTATCTCATGTCCAGTGTTTAATTCATAGCTGGCACTCAGTATGTGTCTGCTCAACTGAACCGAACTTTGTATCTAGACCTGATGTACTTCCCCACTTTGTAAATGAGGAAACAGGGGTTCCATGAAGTGAGGGAACTTATCCAAGGTCATAAAGACAGTCTGTAGAGTTGTAACTTCTATCAGGCCTCCAACTCTAAAGCCCTTTCCACTACCAATATACTCAAAACTCACAATTGGAACCATAGTGAGTACAAGGTGAGAGGAGGCAGTGCCCACCCTGCAGACAGCAGAGAATCAACAGGTGTATTTTTGACAAAGATCACTGATATTAAAAATAGCAATTTTTTCCCAAGTTACTGCAATCCCAAGAAACTGTGCGTAACAGTGAGCCATAAAGCAGGAGTTGAAAACTCAAAGCTTGTACCAAATCCAGCTTTAGTGAGGTCTTTGTTGTTTGCCATGTAGTTTCTAAACATGTTGAAAATACCCAAGTTGAGGTGCAGATGCACAGAACTGTGCATCACAACTGTTTTATCCTCCTCCCATACACACCCACAATTCCCTACCATTCTTGCAACTTATTATTAGAATTCCAAAATGCTCTGAATACTTTAGAAAATGAATTCTTTATCTGAGTCAGTTAACACTAGAATATTTTAAGAAAATAAGTTGAAGGTGATAAAAGTCTCTCCTAAACCAGTATCTCTTGTTTTTCAATTGTGAATCCCTATCAAGGAGTTAATTAAATCAAATAATTATGTTAAAAGCCTTCAGATATTTTCCTACTCAGTTTTATTTAATAAATGCTTGATTAAACTAATCAACCATTTTGCAGGAAGATTCTCCTACACAATGAAGGTGATCAATTCAGTGATTTATTTTTTCTGAGTCCTAAGTATATATGGGGTTTAAAAAGCAACTCAGTAAACACATAAATTAACTTACAGTGTTTTCCCACCAGTTCCCTCCACTTGTACCAGATAACATAGAATAGTGTTTCTACTGACACCAGTAAATCAAATTCAGCCATTAGCCAATAAGGTTAAAAAACAGAGTCTAATCATAAACCAACCCAAAACCATTCAACAACAGACACAGGATCTTCAAGAAAAAGATGATGAAACAAGTAAATTCAGCCAAGTCTGAATTTTTTTAACCTATTATTTTCATGTATATGTCACAGTGACTTGATATTTTTAAACATTTGAAATGAAATGTTTTGAGTTTTAACTTTAATCCCAACTTCCCCTAATTTTATATAGTGTGTAAATAATGTTAGAATCATAAGCCTCCAGGACTCCTATAGCTCTAAAGCTTAAAAAAAAAAAACAAACAAACAAACAAACAAAAAAAAAACAAAAAAAAACAATGAAGAATTCAAATTATACTCATGAAACACTGAAAATAACTGAGACCTAAAAGAGACATACACAATTTTAACCTCTCATGAAACATGGTTAACTTTACCTAGTTTTAGACTAGCAACTTGTAAATGTGGTTGTAGTAGACAAATGGGATGATCTGCCCCACACTTATTCCCACCCTCTACCTTGTCCTGCTACATGGTTAACATGGAAGATGTCTGGTGTGTACAACGTGACCCACCTTCCTGACTGGTCCAAGGCTGAGAATAGTATGAAGCCATGTTGTCTGCCATGTGGACAAAGCCACTTTGCTTTCAGAAAGAAAATGCAGCTGATAACAAGAGTAAAGGATAGAAATAAAGGAAATGTCCAGTAGCATGAATTACTGGTTCCAGTTTCTGGAAGCCCAGATGTCCATGCACTTACCCTACACCCTTAAAGAACTATTCAATCTTTCCTTAATTTCCAAAAATCAGTAGATTATACTTTGTTCTTAAGTAGTTTTCCTAATAAATGCAGTGTCCCTACAGGATATAGGTCATGTAAGAAAATAAGAATCAAAATTAAGAAAAACTTTTAAAAAGCAAGTGTGAATAAAGTTATATTTAATACAATAATAACACCAGAAAAGCTGGCTCATAAAAATTCACTCTTGCCTATTAATCATCTTTAAAAAGCGGTATTACCTTTTCTAGTGTTTTAAATATTGGAATTTTTTCACGTGTAGAATAATTTGTAGAACAAGATCTTCGCTGTATTATATGTTGGAGTCTTTCCAGCTCTTTCTTATAAAAATCTCGTTCTTCTTCTATACCTTTCAGAAACGTATCTAAACGAGAGGGTGACTTGTCTCGACGTTTTATTCCGTGTTCTAGCCTCATCCTTTCAACTTCCAGAGTAAGTTCTCTTTCTGTAAGTTCAAGTAGTTAAATATTAAAACAGTGTTGGATATAAATTGTACAATTAGCCAAATAAATTATTTGAATAAGTTTTAGAATACAAGCTACTAAAAATCATTAATCTTTGTATATCACCTGGTGCTCATCATGACAAGTGCACTCCTTAATCATCATCACCTATTTCACCCATTCTCCAACCCACCTCCTCTCTGGTAACCATCAGTTTGTTTCTTTTTTCTTTCTTTAAAGATTTTACTTTTAAGTAATCTCTACACCCAACATGGCAATTGAACTCACAACCTCAAGATCAAGAGTTGCATGCTCTTCTGACTGAGCCACTCAGGCGCCCCAAGAGTCTGTTTCTTGGTTTGCCTCTCTTTTTCCCTTTGCTCATTTGTTTTATTTCTTAAATTCCACATATGAATGAAATCATATGGTATTTGTTTTTCTGACTTATTTCACTTAATACTCTCTAGCTCCACCCATGTTGTTGTAAACAGCAAGATTTCATTCTTTTTTATGGCTAATATTCCATTGTATAGATATACCACCTCGTCTTCATCCATTCACCAGTCGATGGACATTTGGGTTCTGTCCATAATTTGGTTATTATAGTAATGCTGCTATAAACATCGGGGTACATGTATCCCTTTGAGTATTTTTGTATTCTCTGGGTAAATACTTAGTAGTGTGATTGATGGATTATAAGGTAGTTCTATTTTTAACCATTGAGGAAACTCCATACTATTTTCCAGTGGCTGTACCAGTTTGCATTCCCACCAACAGTGCAAGAAGATTCCCCTTTCTCCACATCCTCACCAGCCCCCGTTGTTTCTTGTGTTGTTGATTTCAGCTATTCTGACAGGTGTGAGATGATATCTCATTGTAGTTTTGATTTGCATTTTCTTGATGGTAAGTGATGATGAGCATCTTTTTTCTTTTTTTAAAAGTTTATTTGAGAGAAAGAGACAGAGAAGAGTGCATGCACATGGGGGAGGGACAGAGATAAGAGAGAGAGAGAATCCCAAGCAGGCTCCACAATGTCAGTGCAGAGCCTGATGTGGAGCTCAAACCCATGAACCATGAGATCATGTCCTGAGCCAAAGTCAGACAGACACTTAACCAACTGAGCCACCCAGGTACTCCTGATGAGCATCTTTTCATGTGTCTGTCTGCCATCTGTATGTCTTCTTTGGAAAAATGTCTATTCCTGTCTTCTACCCACTTTTTAACTGGATTATTTGGTTTTTGGGTGTTGAGTTTTGTCAATTCTTAATATATTTTGAATACTAACTCTATCAGATATGTCATTTGCAAATATCTTCTATTCCACAGGTTGCCTTTTAGTTTTGTTGACTGTTTCCTCTGCTATGCAGAAGCTTTTTATTTTGATGTAATCCCAATAGTTTATTTTTTCTTTTGCTTCGCTTGCCTCAGGAGACATATCAGGGTGAGCATGTTTAAATGCCAATGGACAAAAACAGAACAGACTAAAATTATGGAAAGGAGACTATTAATATGCAAAGTTTTAAAATTAGAGATCCAGAGAACAGATGGAGGCAGTGGCCTTTCCTAAGAGGGACATACTTCCACAGTAACATGAGGGAAGATAATGACAGACAGTTTAAGATCTGGGGACAGAAAACTGACAGAAGGCTTCCCTGATGGCTTCCATTCTCTTAGGGAACCTGAAGATTGCCTACTCAAAATGGGAAGTAGAATGAGAGTCACAGCCTTATTGAGAATGGAAAACATTTGAAATGTTCTCTGCAGAGAGTAGGAAATCAAGTGGTAAGAAATACAGAGTAAGATTTCCATACATCATTGAGTGCACAGCTGAGATTCAGGACCATCTAATTTACAGTGCTATTGATGCGTCTGGTGCATACACATGCAGTGGTTAACTGTTCATGTGTAAATGTGTAGAGGGTAAATATTTTGGTTGACTTGTGCCTGGATTTTTGGCAGGGGGGGTGCATTCACAACAGAGAAATAGGGGGTTTCATGTATTCGAAAGATCACACTGAAATGACAGGTCATGGCTAGCTATGAAAGGAAGTAAACTGCAAACTTCTGTATATAGATCTAAGCACTTTAATGTATTAACCCATTTAATCCTCACAACAATCTTTTGGGTAGGTACCATCATTAACACCATAGACAGGGAAACTAAGGCATAGAGAGGTTAAGTAATGTGCTCAAGGCTTACAGCCAGTAAGGAGAGAAGGGGTCAAATAGATTATCCACTTGGATGCTAAAGAGCCTAGGATATAGCTTCTTCTTAATATAGCACACTGGCTTTCTTTTACTTTCCAAGACACATGGAGTTTGAGGGCATCAGGCTTTTGCTCTTGCCATTCCTTCTGCCTGGGAAACTCTGCCCCAAATTTTCATCTGGCTGGTGTCTTGTCTCTGAGACCTTGGGCCAGTCAATTTCTAGCATATCTCCCCCTATTTTATTACCCCTTATCATCTCAAACTGGCTTTTTCATTTATGTGCTACTAACAAAGGCTCCACAAGAGCAGAACCTTGTATATTTTGTTCACTACGATCATATACCCAGTACCTGAAACAGCCTGGCACACAACAAGCTCATAAACATTTTGAATGAATGGGTGAGTGGATGAATTCTTAGGTGTTTCCTAAACCAACTCATTTAGTGCTGTTACCCTACTGAGAGAGAGAGAGAGAGAGAGAGAAAGAGAATGAATGTGTTCTTTCAAGTGATACAAGTATATTTCCTTATAAAGATTCTGCCCTTCAATTTTTCACTATTTCAGAAGTTTTCCTCTTAGTCTTAATTAATTCTATAATCTGCCTCAAAGAAGGGCATACTTCTACTGGAAAATATTCACGCAGGGTTCCTTGTGCCAACTAGTCAAAAATATAAAAGAATCCTGTAAGGTTGTTGAGGGACAGAGATTTTTCACTGTATTTACAGCACTTAGTATGGTTTCTGGTATATAACAAGCACTCCACAAATATTCATTGAATGAATGAAAGAAAGATAATCTACTAAGAAAAAATAATGCCTCAGGAGGAAATCACAATCACTTTTTAAGTTATTAACATTTTATATTTTACCTGTAACTGCAAAACTTTCCATTTTTTTGTTAAGTCTTTGCTTTTCTTGTTCAAGCTGATGAACAACAGTTTCCAAGTCTGATTTTATAAGGAGTTCATCACTCAGTCTCTCCTTTTCTTTATGGCATAAGTTTAATTCCTGCAAAATTTAATACTATAATTAAGATTTCTAACAACCTTATAAAATATCATAGCACTTAAAATAAATATTTAGTAGTACCTTAAATTAAGAGTAACTGACATACACACAGACACACATTTTCAGTTAGTCAAGTATACAGTTTCAACTAGAGTTAATTGTCAATTGTAGCTAAAAGGATCATAAAACCCAAATGTCAATAGTGCTCCTTTCTGAGAGTTATTAAATTTTGTTTTCATTTGCTCAGCATACTGTCCTACTTTTTAAAATGAATAAAAAGTTTTAAAACTTTATTTTTAAAGGAAGGCAGAACAAAGACACAGTGCTCGTGTGTCTATCATATGTCTCAGTAATTATGCTGGTCATTCTCTTTGCCTCATCTGCACAGTGGGGATAAGATCAGTACTTGGACACCAAAGATTCACTTGTGAGGATGGAACTAAGGCTATGAAGCACTCTGCACAGTGTCTAGCACATGGAAAATGCTTAATAAATGTTAGCTGTTAATTTCATTAATATTTACCTTAAAAATATATAATATAGCACTAATGGAAAAAATAAAAAAGGTCAGAAAATAACTACAGCATCTTACTGTCAGCCAATACTACTGAAACTTGGTCAGAATTCTCAGACAAGCATTATGAATCACATTTGACTGTTTATAGTGTATATACAACAGTAGTGAACAAAAGCAAAAATCTCTGCATGACCCTGTTAGTAAAAAATCACCAAAACATCCACTTTCTGTTTATTGACTTCATGGGAGAATTTCACAGTATCTTTGAGATTCAAGAGTAGACAACATCTAGCAGGTTTAGTTAATTCAATTATTCAGTATTGACTTAAATACCTGTAGTTGAATAAAAAGGAAGCCACTGCGATTCACAGTGAGCACATAAAAATCAACAAGTATTCAAGCACCTACAATGTGCCAGCATATCACAATGGCTCCATGGGGGGTGGGGTGGGAGGGGAGTTTCATTTTCTAATTTGCTTTAAGCCACCAGAACATTGCTGCTACACTGTATATATAAGAAATATGTGTCTGTATGTATATATACGTGTGTGTGTGTGTGTGTGTATATGTATATACATATGTATATGTGTGTATATATACATACACACACATATACATATAAAAGAGTATATAGAATGAAAAAACTTGGATTAGTCTCAGTTTCTAATCTTAGCAGAAACTCATCCCATTTAATGGCTATTTAAAAAAATCCCCAATCATCTTTTGGGTGACCACCCAGGACCTTCCACCTGTAAGCAAGACGTTCTGTCAGTTCTGGACTACAGAACTTTATGCTATTTCTGGGTTTATGCTGTGATGATTACTACTTTTTTCATTTGAAGACTATCAGAACAAATAATATCTAGGAAAATGGTTTATAATACTAAACAAAGCTTTTTAAAAGAGGACTGAGTGTTTTTGTTTAAAATTTTATTTTTAAGTAATCTCTGCACCCAAACCAGGGCTCAAACTCATAGCCCCACAATCAAGAGTTGCATGCTCCACTGACTGAGCCAGCCAGGCACCCCAAGACTGAGTACTTTAATAAAAGTCAACAATGTTTAAAGTAATTATCAATTTCTAGTCTTAATATTACTAAACTGACAAGTCCTGAAGTAGTTAAAAGAGTATTCCTAACAGGTTTTCCAAATTTGAATTTAACTTGCAATCTACTATATATGAAATTAAAGAATTACAAAAATATAAACAAAATTAAATATATCCATTCAAAAGAATATGACTCAGCCATAAAAAGGAAGTACTTGCTACAAGCATGAACCTTGAAAACACTGTGCTAACTGAAGGAAGCCAAACACAAATGGCCATATATTGTATGATTCCACTTATATAAACTGTCCAGAATAGGCAAATCTATAGAAATAGAGGTAGATTCGTAGTTACCAGAGGCTGAACAGAGGAAAAGGGGAGTGACTGATAATGGGTATGACATTTCTTTTTGGAGTGATGAAAATGTTGTTACTAGAGTGAATATAATGTGTAAATTACATCTCAATTAAAAAATATATGCAATATAAAGCACACAAATTTTATTACCAAAAGTTCTGGCAATTCAACATAACTACTTACCAGTTGAAGTTTTGCCATTGTTTCTTCAAGATCCCGCATTTCAGAAAGCTTTCTTTTAATCTCTTTCTAGGAATAAAAAACTTACTAAGTACAGACCTGAAAGTCAAGAATACTTATCACTAAGTCACACTGCAAATAAGACCGTCATTTCTCAACTAGTCATCCTTCTCACCAGGGAGATTTAGCTGTTTGTTGTTGTTTTGTTTTAAAGTTTATTTTGAGAGAGAGAGAGAGAGAGAGAGAGAGAGAGAAATCCAAGCTGACTCCACGCTGTCAGCACAGCACAGCGTCTGATACAGGGCTTTTATCTCACTAATCATGAGATCATCACTTGAGCCAAAATCAAGAGTCAGAGGCTTAACCGACTGAACCACTCCATGTGCCCAGAGGCTTTAGCTGTTTTACTTTTTTTTTCAATTTTTTTAATGTTTATTTATTTTTGAGAGACAGAGAGAGGGTGAGCAGGGGAGGGGCAGAGAGAGAGGGAGACAGAGAATCCGAAGCAGGCTCCAGACTCTGAGCTGTCAGCACAGAGCCCGATGCAGGACTCGAACCCGTGAACCAAACTGAGATCATGACCTGAGACAAAGTCGGACGTTTAACTGACTGAGCCACCCAGGCGCCCCGAGGCTCTAGCCGTTTTAAGCCTCAATTTCAGTGAAGAGGAGACAACATTCAGGCTTCTCTTTAATTTCTTGGTATCCTGAATGCTTACAGGGAGCTATTTATAACATCTAAAACAAGACGACCACTTAAAAAATATTTTGCCTACATGCTTGTAGGGTCTTCCTTGAACCGTAATTTTTGGGTTCTTTTATGGCACCATCATTTCCTAATTTTCCTATCTTTCCACCTGCAACTACCAACGAGAGCGAGAGCACTGAATGCCAATGTTAAAATATTTTGACCCAAAAGGAATCTTTTGTGAGCCAAGCTATCATTCTTGACCAATGCCAATGGGACCTGAGAAGCTATATTCAGTATGTTGTGTGCATGAGCATAGAAGATGCAAAAGGAGGTAGAAAGAGAGGAATGAGATACAGGACTGTCGCAATGAAACATGAATCACAAAAACAAAATTAAAACTGCACTATATTCTTCATTTTCTAAGTTTATTTTCTTTTAGTAATTTCTATACTCAATGTGGGGCTCAAACTCATGATCTGGAGATCAAGAGTCACGGGCTCTTCCAACTGGGCCAGACAGGAGCCCCTATATTCTTCATTTTCAAGACTCTTTTGGAAATTCTGGGTCCCTTGAGATTTTATAATTTTACAATCTTTTTCTGTTTCCATAAAAAAAAAAAATGCCATTGGGATTTGGATAGGGATTGTACTGAATCTGTAGATTGCTTTGGGTACTAAGTCCTCCAATCCATGAACATAGGATGTCTTTCCATTTATTTCTGTCTTCTTTGATTCTTTTCAACAATGTTTTTTACCTTCTCAGGTAAGTTTATTCCTAAGTATTTTATTCTTTCTGATGATATTGCAAATGAGATTATTTTATTAATTTCCTTTTGGATTTTAATTATTGGCATATCAAAACACACCTGATTTTTGTGCGTTTTGTATCCTGCAACTTTGTTGAACTTATTAGTTCAAGTTTTTGTGAAATCTTTAGGATTTTCTACATATAAGATCATGTCACACAGAAACATAATTTTATTTCTTTCTTTCCAATTTGGATGCCTTTTCTTTCTCTTACCTAACTGCTTTGGCTAGTACTACGTTGAACAGAACTGGTGAGAATAGGCATCCTTGCATTGTTCCTGATCCTAGAGGAAAAGCTTCCAATCTTCACCACAGGGTATGACATGAACTGTGGACTTTTCATATATGGCCTTCATTATGTTGAAGTACATTCCTTTTAATCTACTAATTAGTGGATATGACACTGCATAAAATTGACTCAGTGATGTAGCGTACTGGTCCTCAAACTAGATTATATACCCATTCCTGAGGTAACATGAAGACTTCCCAAGTATTATGTAAAACTACTGTATACATGTAGTTTTAGTGTATCCATATCTGGATATACAATCCTTTTCAAGAATTATCTACCTGACAACCTGCATGTGATCTAGGTATCTCATGAGTTCTCCTCTCCCACTTTTCCTCTCAACTGTTTTTCTCCCACTATTTTTTAAAATTTTATTTATTTATTTTGAGAGATAGAGAACTTACATGCATATGCACAAGTGGGAAGGGCAGAGAGAGCGAGAGAGCGAGAGAGAGAACCCTAAGCAGGCTCCGCATTGCCAGCACAGAGCCCAATGCAGGGCTCGAACTCACAAACTGTGAGATCATGACCTGAGCCAAAACCAAACAGTTGGACACTTAAGTGACTGAACCACCCAGACACCCTCTCTCCCACTTTTTAAAGCAAAAGGATGCATCTCATATCACACTGTCTCAAAATATGAAAAACTTTTGAAGCATCAGGCAAAAAGATAATCTGAAATTTATAAAAGATACATATTTATTAAGATATGTATTAATAAGACATATCTTATTAAGACATGTATTTCCAATAAAATTTTACTTTTTGATTTAGTATGTATTTATCAACATTTGTTTGTATTTGTCACTCTGATCCATTGATTACTGATAATTATAATGATAGCACTATTCGGAGGAAAATGTTAACACTTTGAACCTTGTAGTCAAAGGACACTTTTAAAAATAAAAAATGTCAATAAATAAAATAAAATATTTCAATTCATGTATTTTTTTATTACAGAGATGTTTGATAGGGTGATCACGAAAAGATATTCAAGCATAAATATGTTAAAAGAGGATAAAACTGGAGATTTCAAGAAGAAAGGGTCATTTACATTCTACTAGCTATATTTAAAAGAACAATGTAACAGTTTTAAGAGATCAGTAGGTTGGAAATTATATCCTTTGTATCTATTTAATCTGTTTATTAATTACTATTTTTAAAGATTTTATTTTTAAGTAATCTCTACACCCAATGTGGGGCTTGAACTCACAACCCTGAGATCAAGAGTTGCATGCTCTTCCACTGCACCAGCCAGCTGCCCCCTTTCGTATTTATTTAAACTTAAAGGTGAAAAATGTTAGCTACCAACTAAAAATGTGCAAGGATATACATCGTTCAAAAAATACTTTTAAAGGGTTCATGAGCACAAAATGACATAGAGGACAAACTTCCAAAGCTCACTCACAACACAGAGATAAAAGAACAGAGATGAAAATCTTGAAGGAAAAAAGGACAAAGTCTGGAGAGCTAGCCTGAGAAAAAGCGTGTTTCAGAAACACACCCAAATTTAGACAGCAGAAAAACCTGAATTACAAAACAACCAAACCAAAAGACCCAATCAGATATCAAAGGGCTTAAGCTCACTATGTTCTAGAAGAATTAAGAAACTCTCCCACAACCTAGACATACCTTTGCTTCCCCAAGTTCTTTATCAGCAGTCTCAAGCACTTCTTCTTTATGTCTTTCCAACTGCTGTGCTAACTGGTCTATTTCGGTTAATTCTTGGCAGAGTTTTTCATTTTTGTTACTTAAATTAACAACTTCAGTAGTTACGGTTTCCTTGGTTTCCATAAGCTCCTGTATATGCTTCTCCAGGTCTTTATTAGCTTGCTGAAGAAAGTCAACCTAAATTGAATTTGTAATTAACAGGTATATGAATTGGAAAATCATCCTAAATACTCAACTTTCAAAATACTTCAAAATACTCTATTTTTTAAAATACTGAAAATTAAACCAGAGGTATTTTACATTTGCAATCTTACACTGTTGATTCACGAAACTAACAATGTGTGGTTTAACAAAAATATATAGCCATTGGCATTCAACTTTTAAGCATGGAAGGAAAAGTAAAAAATTTGTGTGAACTTTTTCCCAACAGAGAGTTCTACCATTATGACAAGAATATCACTACAATGATAATATCACTCTGGACTGTACTGTCCAATATAGTAGCCACCAGCACCCACATGTGCATACTATAGAGCTAGTCCAAACTGAGGTGTGCTATAAATGTAAAACATACGCAAGATTTCAAAGACTTGGTACAAAAAAGAAAAAAAGGAAAATATGTCAACATCAACATTTTACAACAATTACACACTGCAATTATATTTTGGATATACTGAGGTAAATACATTATTAAAATTAATTTCATCTGTTTCCTTTTTATTTTATTTTAATCTGGTTACTAGAAAATTAAAAAAAAATTTTTTAATGTCTATTTTTGAGAGACACACAGACAGAATGCAAGCAGAAGAGGGGCAGAGAGAGAGGGAGACCCAGAATCCGAAGCAGGTTCCAGGCTCTGAGCTGTCAGCACAGAGCCTGACATAGGATTTGAACCCATGGACCATGAGATCATGACCTGAGCTGAAGCTGGATGCTTAAACCAACTGAGCCATCCAGGCGCTCCCAGAAAATTTTAAATTACATATGTGGCTCATATCATATTTGTATTGGACAGCACTGCTCTAGGGCTACTATTGATATTCATGACTTACTATTCTGGTTCTGGTCCAGTCAGCAATGACATGTCTAAATTTCTAAAGGTGATGTAACATGCTTTATGGAACTCTCCTGTTCTTTTACTCCTAGGTCAGACACATGGCAAGGGAATCAATTACATGTTTAATTTTTTGGATTTCTTTCTACAAATCTTTTTGATATTATAAAAGAAATACAAAAACTTCGAAAACAAAAAAAATAAGAAAGAATATCTCATCACACAAAGATAAGCTGTTCGTATATTTTAGTATATTCTCTTCCAGTGTTTTCTCTAAGTTCATACGCACATTTTTAAAAAGCAAACTGAAGATCCCATTGTGTCTACGGTTTATTCTCCTCCTCTAATTTTTTTTTAATGTTTATTTATTTTGAGAGAACGAGAGAGTGTGCTAGCTGGGGAAGGGCAGAGAGAGAGGGAGAGAGAAAGAATCCCAAGTAGGTTCAAACTTACGAACCATGAGATCATGACCCGAGCTGAAATCAAGAGTCAGATGCTTAACCAACTGAGCCACTCAGGTACTCCTATTCTCCTTTTAAATATTTAACATTATGGTGTATATATCTTTCTGCCTCATTAACTATCTTTTTAAAACATGATTTTTCAATAGTTGCATCCTATTTCTGGATAGTTTGGCTCTATCAAATTTTTCCCACTGTATAACTGGTAAACAACTCTGTTACTTTTACAAATCAATGAACTGTTACAAACACTTAACGATTGTATATACTCGGTGAAATAATTATAAATGTCATTACCTGAACATTTAAATGAGCAATAAGCTTTTCATTGGTTTTGTTTCTAGTCTCCAGAGAGAGGACATCAGGGGAACGGCCACTGTCCAATGCAACTGATAGTCGTTCTATCTCTCGTTCTCTTAGCTCAATCTGAAGACATAAAGTCATGCTATAATTTTAAAAAATTTGCTTTAAACTGAAATAATTAACACTGGACACTCACTTGGATATACTTCCATTTCTCTTATGCTTCACAATGTATATAAGAGATTAACACTCATACATGTATCCACACCAATATGGGATTATAAAATGCATATACACAGAGCAAAAATAAACAGAGAAAAATGTCAAAATAAGAATGTCAACAAAGTTTTCGTAAGTATTTCTATTGAATAGATTTTTCCTAATTAATTTTAATTTTTTGGTTTTTTCCGCCCCCCTCTCCAAGATTAGGCAATATTGATATAAAAAGAAATGACTGAGTACTAGAATGGAGTCTGAGTGACTTCAGTGCCTAGTGGAATAAATGTAGAATAAATGAATAAATGTAGAACAGAAAGAATTACTACTGAAACTCAATATTAAAAAGGATAGGAAGTTGGGGTGAATTTAATTATTATTTAGAAAACAACACACACAAAATCACAGAGATCACTATCAACCATGAAATCACACTTACATGCACAAATCTGGAAAAATGGATGTATACATTTGCAGTGTTTTTTCAAAAACACTGAAAGCTAAAACCAAGCATTCAATTCAACAATATTGAGCACAATTCTAGGTATATGAAGATGAATAAAACATGATTTCTAACTTTCAGGAACACAGCTTTACCAAGAAAACTAGCAAGTAAATCAATAATTGCTGTAGTATGTTGTTCAGTGGTAGAATAAATAGATATATGACACCAAAGTGATTAAGGGAATAAACCGATTTACTCTCCATGATATACCCATATGCCTATGGAAATTAGTGAAGGCTTTATCAAATACATATGCCCAAAAAGGTTATAAATTATGCTATGAAGAGAAAGAAGAAAGGAGGAATGTTCCAGGCGGTGACACAGAAACATAAAGCCACATGGTATGATTGAAGGAGCAGAAATGGCTTGGTAAGACTGAATATACAAGGGAACTTATGGTTGGGTCTGAAGAATCAGTCAGGAACTAATTATGATTAAGTACCGAATACTTTGCTAAGGAGAAAGATTGCTCTGCACTAAAAGATGAGTAAGAATAAAATCAGAGGTAGGGAGACCTACTGGAGGAATGAATGAGAGATGAATAAGGTGTAAAATAGAACAGTGAGATGAGCAGAAGAAGTAAGTTTACAAAGTACATAGAAGTGATAGAATTTGGTGAGTGGTATGTGAAGGGAAGAGAAGGAGATCTAGAAAGACTACAGAATGTTGGCTTGGGCAGATGGTGATGCCACCAACGAACATAGAGAATATAGGGGAAAAAAAACAAGAATTGAGGCAGAAGATAACAAGTTCAGTACCAGGCATATGGTACAAACAGCTTTCATCCAAGTGGAAATGCCCAGTATAAAATTGAACATACGGGTCTGGACCTCTGCAGAGATTTGAGCCAGAAAGACTGGGAAGTCATCAACATACAGAGAATATTTTAAGAGAGTAAATGAGACCTTCTGAGAAAATATACAGGGAAAGGAGTCAAAGACAGAATCCTGAAAAACAGTAATATTTCAGGGAAAGGGCAGAGGGAAAAAGCAAAGAAGAAATTATAAGAGATTTTTAAAAAAGGGGAAACTGAAAGAAAATGAGTCATGGGATGGTTTCAAAGAGAAATTATCAATAATGCCAAATACTATAAAGGGGTCAAGGAAATGGAGACTAAAAGTATCCTTTTGGATCTAGCAATTAACGTCACTGATGTCATTACTAAACCCATTTATGTAATGGGAAGCAGAAGCCAGAAGGCAACGGGAGAGCCAGAGGTGAAGAAGTGGAGACAGAAGAGTAAGATACTCTTTAGAGAAGTTTACATGAGGGAGGAGAGAGCATTAGCAAGAGGGGCATTAACAAGAGGGGCTTTAGCAAGAGTTAAATAAAGGAGATCTTTTTTCAAAAATTTTTATTATAATTAATGTTTAAGTTATTTATTTTGAGGGACAGAAAGAGCATGAGTGGGCAGGGGCAGAGAGAGAGAGGGAGAAACAGAATCCCAAGCAGGCTCTGCACTGCTAGTGCAGAGCCCAATGTGGAGCTCAAACTCACAAACCAGGAGATCATGACCTTAGTCAAAATCAAGAGTTGGACACTTAACCAACTGAGCCACTCAGGCACCTCTAAAAGAGATCTTTTTAAGGGATGTTAGCAATGACCATGATAGCACCTCCCTCTAGGACTGTTAGGAAGATTTAAAGCATTACTAGTTATAAAGTGGCCATATATGAGTTTGCTAAAAAAAAAAAAAAAAAAAAAAAAAAAGAAAAGAAAAAGAAAAATCGATTAAAGCAAGTAAGAAGGGAGGGAATAGAGCCACACACACAGGTAGAACAGGAAGAACACCACACTACTCATTAAGTCTGGAGAGCCTGAGTGTGAACGCTGATGATTTTATTTTTTAAAAGTGTTTATTTATTTATTTTTTGGTTGGGGGGAGAGAAAATGTGAGCAGGGAGGGGCAGAAATAGAGAATTCTAAGCAGGTTCCACGCTATCAGCACAGAGCCCAATGCGGGGTTCAAACCCAGAAACTGTGACGTCATGACCTGAGCTGAAATCAAGAGTTGGACACTAAATCAACTGAGCCACCCAGGTGCCCTAACATTGTTAAATTTAAATGTAGAGATAGGAAGTTGAGACAAGGTGGTATCTTGACAACAAGGGTATTTATTATAGGTTGGTGAAAGAGCTTGAGGAGAACAGAAACATTTGGAACATAGACTGAGAAAAATAGAACAAACTCAAGCAAAAAGAAAAAAAAAAAAAGAAGACAGGCAGCTGAGTGGATTCAACTAAGATTGATAACCACAATAAATTGATGGTTTCAATCAGAATGGTCGGGCTATTTTCTCCAAACACCTCAGCCACCTCACAAAGATGGTAAAGACTGGTCAGCTTATGTTCATAAAGTACTTGGAAAAAAATGTGATGAAGTATGATTATAAATTAAAAAATAACAACATTCAACTTGTGCATATTTGATATTTTCAATCTCCATATAGTAAGTTTTTTGGTTGACATTATCACAATCCTTTTACTCCATTTTTATCTGAATAATCTTCAAAGTACTTTATAAACTTCACAGTTACACCAACACGTAAGTTACATTTATATTTGTATGTGCAGATCACTTCACTCCAAAAAAATAGAAATGTGCAGAAAATGAAAAACATGTTACCCAATTTAAGCTTCAGTAAGCATATTAAGAAAGAAAGCTGTAGTTATACAAATCAGAATTTGCCAAAATACCAACAGAAGGTATAAAAGAACAAAGCTTATTATGGTTATGATCTAACCCTGCATATTATATCAATTCCCCTACTTCTTCAGAGAATTATTTTACTAGTTCTTATAGAGAATACACAACAAAAAATATGGTACCACTCTCAAAAAGACTTCTGTTCAAGATGACAAAATCTACAGTAAGAGCAAAAAAGTTATTTAAGATACCATTTTAAAGCATAATACACTTCAATAAAATACCTCCCAAGATGGAAACAAGTAATATAATTAAGATATTTGGGGAGATAGATGACTCACCAGAAGAAAAAAAAAAAACAAAAAACTGCTATTTACCTCAATGCATAATGAAGGGACTGGACTGTTTGCTCTAAAGCCATCTAAGCTACTCCAGCTACTATCCTTATTAAGAAACTGGTAGAAAAGATAAAAGCTGTATACAAACTCAGTATCAATAATCCCAAATATAACCCAATTTTATTTACAATCACAGCATACCCATCCCAACAAGGCGACCATGCATCCCTACTATGCAAGTATATAAAAATCCTACCTGCTGGTTATAATCTCGTAGTTCACTTTCCATCATTGCTAACTTTTCTTGTAACTGGTGGACTTCCTCTTGAAGTTCTTGAATTCTGAAACACATTTATAACTAGTGCCAATATAGTTTTGTTGAGAAATACAAAATAACAAGAAATGAAAGTAGAGGTGTTGTCCTATAAATTCTCTACTTTCTATTTCTCAGTAAAGTGTGAAGTGCTGTGCCAAAGGGTTCCCAAGCACAATATAATCAGAGTAACATTATCTTGCAGATTTAATTTTATATTCTAAGAATGGATAAAAAAATCCTGAGCGGTAAATAATTTGTAACCAGATACATTATGCCTACTATTGCATTTTGATCCTTAAAATTCTTTGAGGGGCGTGCCTTGGTGGCTCAGTAAGTTGGGCGTCTGACTTCAGCTCAGGTCATGATCTCGTGGTCTGGGTCTATGGGTTGGAGCCCTGCGTCGGGGCTCTGTGCTAACAGCTCAGAGCCTGTAGCCTGCTCTGGATTCTGTGTCTCCTCCTCTCTCTGCCCTCCCTGGGTCACACTCTGTCTCTCTCTCTCTCTCTCTCTCTCTCAAAAATAAACAAACATTAAAAAAAAAAAACAAAGAACAACAACAAAACTCTTCGAGGTACTGCTGTCAATTCTTAGGTTCAAGAAACTAGAGGGTGTAGTCCCGAATTCACAATATTATTAAGTGAAATAAGGGATCAAAGTGTGTTTTCTGAATGACCCTGTATTTTCTAATGAACTACCCTGCAATCCTGGAGAAGAAAAATATTGAGAAATACTACAATTTACCAAGTATCTACAGCAAAAACCTACTGCTTTCTGGAACTTGTTAATTCTAACAAAATCAAGATTTGTCTAAATTATCTGAATTGTACAACTGCTCAAATGTATTTGTACTATATCAAACTTTGCCAAACATTAACATAAATATGACATAACCACCTTCATACTGCAAAAATAAAGCCTGAAGCCAGTTCTGATTTTAAGAGAGATTTTCCATGGAGTAGAGTCAGTGAGGCTGGACATACCCTGTCCCTGCTGTTACTGGAACCAACATTTCCTGCTTATCTAGGTTTAGAAGAGTATGTATGCAACTGCACTCATATATATGCACATGAATGACTCTGCATACAAGCTATGTATACGTGCAAATGAAAACAAGATGTTTAAGAGACTAATGCAACCCATGATGGTTTGATAGAAAAGAAACGTTTTAAGGAGAAAAGATAATGACAGAAAATGACATATATGCAGACCAAAAGCCTCCTTAAATATACTAACAGGCTGTCTGGGAAGTCCTAGGTTACAACTGTAACAGAAAAACAAAACACAAAATACTACACAATTAAGGTCAGATAATTATAGTTATGTAGCACTGCATAAGAATAACTAAGAGATCCTAATTAGTACCTCAAGTAATGTTCCTTTGGATTGTTATATTGAGATTAATAAAGTGAAAAAACTCCTGCATACTTTTTACATAATCTAAAAAATAAAGTTATCTGCACTAACCACTTCTACTAGTATAGTACGTATTTTAGAATGTGTCTCCAGCTATGACCATAGAGGCTGTCACTAGTGTTCTCTTGCTCCTATGAACCCCTTATAATTTTCTTAATGGCATTCTATGTATTTCTCTTGTCTCATTTTTACTGTTAGAATATAAGCTTCTCAAAAGCAATACTATCTTACTCATCTTTACATCCCCAAAACACTTACATTGTGCTTTTCTTGGAGTTTAATGAAGTTTCAATTAAAATGGAATTTATATCTGATTCCAATATAAGGAAAAATAAGTACATAGAGTTAGAGAATCATGAAGCAAAAATGTCAAAGCCAGTTACAAATCTATTCAGGTTCGTTGGCATTTGACATAATCTGAATAGAGTCCTGTAAAAGATGAATTGGGCAATGAAACTAAATATTAAAGAAATGCTACTAAAATAGGTTCTAGATGGCAATAAATTATTTTAAAGCAGATATGAACAGAAACATCAGATTTCTGATCTATTTGAGATCAAAGTTTCAAAACAAGTAAAAACATTCTATATTGAAGATACATTCAGAAAGTACTTCTTGAGTGCTTATACAAAATTCTGTGGTAGGCCCTGGAGATACAACAGTCAAGAAGACTGAAGCCCTACATCGAGAAACTTACAATCAGGTTGATTAACTGAAACTAGCAAAAAATTATTTAATGCACCTGTTATCAGCCACTTGCAGGAGGTCTGCAATGTAAGGGTCATCTGGCTGAGGAACTGGATATGAACTGA
Source organism: Leopardus geoffroyi (assembly GCF_018350155.1). Classification (NCBI taxonomy): domain Eukaryota; kingdom Metazoa; phylum Chordata; class Mammalia; order Carnivora; family Felidae; genus Leopardus; species Leopardus geoffroyi. Next base: position 160,615,466 of record NC_059327.1, read on the forward strand.
CTTCGGAGGGAGGGACTGGTTCGTCTATCTGCATACGCTGGCGCCTGAAAGCAATACTTCTTTTCTTGCCACCTAAAAACAAATGTGTACTTCAAAAACATTTAAAAGAAACAAAACACTGTCTTAAAATTAAATATTCCAGAAGGTTAGGCTTTTTGTTATAAAGTATGCCTCTAGCTCATAAAACCTAGCGATAAACTATCTCCCCCCCTCACACCCTGATCTTTAACTATACAATGCATTCCTGAAAATCTCAACAAGACATGGTTATAAGACAAGTTTTATTTTCTGCATGCTTGGTACATATACCCAGATTTAATCTATTCCTCCACTAGATGGGGACAAGACTTTGGCAAGATTAAAAATTGAGTGTGCCCTGTGGTATTTCCTATTATGAGCTCAAGAAATCATCACCAGCAGAAAACTATCAAACGAGAAGCTTAGGGAAGTAATAACTAAAACAGAAATGTTTACTAAGCAATGCCAAAAGAGCAGATAAGAGAAACTTTATGTAGCAAAATTAGTATATAATAAAAGTCATCTATAATATAAAATGATGCTACAACCTGAATTAGTGGGAAATGTCTACTTAATTATCCTTGAAACTAGCAGGAGTAATTTCTTTTTATGGGTAGATACATACTGTCTTGGTCCAAATTAAATGGATAGTTTACCTTTGTCAGCATCTGGCCAAGATTAGACATGCGCTTGAAAGACAAATCTATCGTCAGGAAGAACAAACACAATCCACAACCTTGTCTTCATTAGAATCCTAACAAATTTTGTATGCACTTACCTCATTTTGAGGATGAAGAAACTGGGTCAAAAGTATTTAAATGACTTGTTTCTAGTTACACACCTATACAAGGCAAACCATTATCTCCTTCCCTTACCTCCTGGTCTTTCTCCTTGGTTGCTCCTTCTCAGCTTCTTACAAAGACCCTCTCCTTCCACAGTCCAAGGAAGTTAAATGCCAACTTCCCTAGGGTCTGTCTTTGGTTCTTCTCTCTTCCCAGTCTATACAATCTCACTAGCTAATTCCAAATACATCCATAGCTTCAATTCCCATGTTACTCCAATGACTCCCAAATTCAAATCTTCATCTAGGACCACACTTCTTTTTTTTTTTTTTTTTTTTTTTAAGTTTATTTATTTATTTTGAGAGAAAGAGCAAGAGAGCAAGCATGTGAATGGAGGAGGGGCAGAGAGAGAGGGAGAGAGAGAATCCCAAGTAGGCTCTACATTCAGGGCAGAGCCCCATGTGGGGCTTGATCTCATGACCCCTCACGAACTGTGAGTTCATGACCTGAGCTGAAATCAAGAGTTGGATGCTTACCCGACTGAGCTACCCAGGCGCCCCTGGGACCACACTTCTAAGAACAGATCTACACCACAAATCCCACTGCATACTATAAATCTCAATGCAGATGTTCCACTAGTATAACATACAACACATGCAAAAGTGAACTCCTGCTCTGCTTTCCACCTTCTCAATCTTAAAAATGTTACCATCATCTACCCACTCATTCACTAGAAACAGAAACCTGGGAATTCTTCTACTTCCCAAGTCCCTCATATTCAGTCACTAAATTCTATAGATTCCACCTCCTGAATCTCTCTGGAATCTGCCCCACTCTTTTCTCAGGAAATCTGACCATCCTCTTTCTCCACTTTAATCTAGTTACTTCTGAGACCTTTTCCATGTTTCTCGATCTTTTCTGCCTTTAGCCCAAAGTCCCCCTCTCCATCTCATCTCTTGCCATTTCAATCCTCATGGATTCCACTTGGCTACAGGCACACCATAAGATGACTATGCGTGGTCTTTGTCAACACTTGGAACTGTGCCAGCATATAGATCTCCCTTCATCACAGTCTTCATTCTGACCAAATCACTCCTGGTTCTCACTGTGCTCCTAATCCCTCACTCTCCACCTCATCTCATGATCCAGCATTTTCCTACACCTCACTCACTCTCAATAATCTTCATCCCGTCATTCAGACATCTTGATGATCTTGTCACTGGTACTAGAGATTCTTCCACCAACTTTATGCCTGACCACCCTCAACTATGGATATGCCCCATCATTTCTTTTGTCCTGCTCGAGAACTACTGAGTATAAAGCTAAAAAACAGTAAAAATAAACTAAGAAATAGGTAAATAGATCATTTCCAAATTTTTGATGAGTACAGATTATCTTTACAACTAAAATAATAATGATAATATTGACATGGCAGCCATCAAAGAGTTCCTTTTATAGCTTGTGGATCTTCAGATTGATAATTCTGCCACTTTCATTTCATTTCCTGAAAGTCAGGGCCGGCTTGTGAAAAGCTGTTAAACAACATGCTAAATGTGAAATGTCAATCTTTACCCTGAACCTTTCCTGTTCAGAGCATTAAATGAAGACTTCACTAGGTCTTATAGTGGCTTTCTGATTTTGGTAGTCCATTGAATTTGGAAGTCTATTTCAAAGGAGTTTGAAAGTTGTTGTACACTGTTAACGACTAACTGCCCCTGTCCTCCCTGAAATACCATGATTGTTTATGAAAAGTATCTTCAATAACGCTGCAGACAATTTGGCTTGGAAAAAAAATAATAATGATACCAATAATTTAAAAAAGGAACTTAAAATAATGATGAAGGAAATAAAACTCTGGGCACTGAAGTTAGACTACTTATACCTAAGAAGCTACTATTATATAAGTTCTTAAACACATGCATAAAATACTAGCTGGATCTTCAGAAATAAATTTAAAAGTTTATGTGATGATCCAAGATCATCTTTTCAAGTACTAAAGTCTAAGCATGAAAATCCAAAGTCCTATTTTGGTCAACAGCTTTAATATCTTTAAAAGATTAGGTGTGTACAATTTGTTTTGAGAAGGAACAGACCTACCTGGAGTTTGTACTACAGCATGCAAATTCTTTTCTTGAAGTTGTTGAATTCTTTCATTCTTAGCTTTACTCTCTTTTTCCAAAAGTTTGAGTTTATGAACATATTGGTTATTTAGAAACTTCAGATCAGCTGTTTCACGTGCACACTTCTTCAATGTAGTTTTCAACTCTTAAAATGAAAAAGATTCAAAAACTATTTTACAGATCAAGAAATCAGTTAAGTCCTTCCATTTCACAAAATACAAAAAGTCGCATTAATTTGAAAGGCTCCATCCAATTCTTAGCCAAGCTTTGTTTGAAAGGCTACTACCTTTTCTACCACTGTTAACAAAACTGCAAGTAAGTCACTAAACAAAAACAGGGAATTATATTTTTTTTCTGCTATGTGGCTTAAGTTATGGCTTTTGCTCCAACTTAGTAAACTGGGTATGAAGCTGAGGGATTATGAATTCATGCCAGGTATTAGGGCTTTCTACTGAATATAACAAGAATTTATAATGAGATAGCCATACAATTACCCTCTGTCCAGGACTTTGAAATCATCCTTTTTTAAAAAAACTTATTAATGTTTATTCCTTTTTTGAGAGAGACACACATACACAGAGCATGAGCAGGGGAGGGGCAGAGAGAGAGGGAGACACAGAATCTGAAGCATGCTCCAGGCTCTGAACTGTCAGCACAGAGCCTGATGCAGTGTTCGAACCCACAAACGTGAGATCGTGACCTGAGCCAAAGTCGGACGTGCAACCCACTGAGCCACCCAGGCGCCCCAAAATCATTCTATACAATCTTTGAGTTCAAAGACAAGGCATTAAAGATTCCGAATGATAGAAGATTCTCACCTCACTTTAGTTCTCTTACTTTCAGTAAGAGGTTGTTTCAAAGACATTTCTTTAGTTTCAGCATTTAATATTTTCTACAGTAATTTTATTCATTAATTAAAAAAATTGGGGGGAGGTACTTGAGTGGCTCAGTCAGTTAAGTGTCTGACTTCGACTCAGGTCATGATCTCCTAGTTCATGGATTCAAGCCCCGTGTTGGGCTCTGTGCTGAGAGCTCAGAGCCTGGATCCTGCTTCAGATTCTGTGTCTCCCTCTCTCTCTGCCCTTGCCCCGCCCCCTCAAAAATAAACATTTAAAAAAATAACAAAAAAATTTTTTTTGAGTATAGGTGACAAACGTTGCGTTATTTTCAGGTATGCAACACAGGAATTCAGCTTCTCTATAAGTTATGCTATGCTCACCACAAGTGTAGCTACCATCTGTCACCATACAATGCTACTGCAGTATCAGTGACTATATTCCCTATCCTGTGCTTTTTTCTATAGAAATTTTAATTCTAAAGGTTTAATCCACATATAGTGAAGAAGAATATAGCTATGAAATGCAAATTTGTTTTCCTTGTTGGGAACTCTTTGACACACTCTACATTATTTCAAGACTGTCAGGGGGGAAGACTATCACATTTCTGCATAGAAGCCTTCCCTACATATAAAACAAAAAAGGAAAAAAATATTACATTTTAAAAATCACAAAATTTTACCTTTAATATGTTGGCTTGATTGTTCTCTCAGTTTCATTAATTCCAGGTATAATTCATTATTTTCCTTTATCAATCTTGCATTTTCAAGTTTATAAGGTTCCAAAACAAAATCAAAATTGGCACTTTCTTTTTCAGCTTTCACAGCAGATAATTTTGATTTCCGAAGACTTTCTGTTGTATGAACTAGGTCACTGAAATTATATAAAATGTAAATACAAGGAAACATTCTCTTAACTTTTAATAACTAAAAATATATTTCTAAAAATGTTAAATGTTAATGCTAAGTAAGATGAAATCTAAAAACAGGGTGGTGGTTCAGTCAGTTAAGCATCCAACTCTTGATTTCAACTCAGGTCCTGATCTCACAGTTTGTGATACCTGCTCCAAGACTGCTTGGGATTCTCTCTTCCCTCTCTCTGCCCCTCACCCGATCGTGTGTGAGTGCGCACGTGCTCCTTACCTCTAAGCACACAGACCAGAATATTCATACATCAGTATTTACTGAGCAGGGAACACAATATAGAACACACTATCATGGAGCTTATATCCTATTGACAGTTTGTCAGGTTTTAATACTATATGATAAACTCAACAACTATTTCAGTGCCAACTATATGTTCAGCCTGTCCTAGGTAGAGCAGAGATAAAGTTAGTCTCTAGTCTTAAAGAGTTTGCATTCTAAAGGAAACACAAGAACAAGTTTCCAACAATGACTTAAGTAGTGAAGGTAACATTCAGCAGATGTGACAGACTCCTGCAGGCCATTACAGCTAAATGAGCATGGGCAGGAGGGAGAGGAGAGAGGGATGTCCCAGGCAGACAGAATAACACATGGAGATCAAGGGTGAGAGTACACTTATGTCTGGGGAGCTTCAAATGGTTACATACATGAGAGATGAAGCTGTAGAACAAAATCACTATATAAAAAGTCTGCCAGTTTTTGAAAGTTAAACACACTTTACCCTACAACCCTGAATTGCAGACCTAGAACTACATCATGAAGAGTTCTGGAAGCCATAATAAAGACCACCAAGTATCCCCCTCCAGTCTCTCCTTACCATCATCACAGCTTGAGCCCTACTGCAAAAGCTTCCCAAGCAATTTCCCTGTTCCTGTCTCAAATCACAGTAACAACTCATGTAGAAAAGAACAAAAATCACACAGAATCTTTCACTTAAAGTAACATGTAACCACTAAAATAATGACCAACCACATAATGGATAACGATTATCAAATCACAGTAATTAAAAGACCAGAGAGGCAGACATAGAACTCCCAACTGTATCAGAAAAATCACATAAAAAAATTGTAATTCTATTCACAGAGAAAACTCTCAGAAATGTCTACTCTGAACAGTATAGTGTGAATGGTGACCCTGAGAGTTTTGCAATGTGGAGGACTTGAACTGATGATATAGAAGCAGGATCTAAGAATAATGAGCTTCAGATGATTGAAGGACTTTATAAAAACAAAAACCAAAAAAATCCACCCATTTCTTCACCGTAACATGAAGTTCAATAGAAACTAGATAAATGGGATTAAGGATCACACAGGTTTAGAACTGTATTTTCATCTTTACCTGAAAAGTTTTTCTACCAAAGGTAAACACTCCACTGTCAGAGTCTGGCGGTATCCCAACTGATCCAATCTTTTTCTAATATTAATATACTTTCTTTCTGCAGCTGTAGTCATCTTGTCTTCCAAAAGTAGTTTTATTCACTCCCCAAAATTAAAGCCCTAAAAGAAAGGAGTAAAACATTACTGTTATTATAGTTATTATTACTGTGTCATGGTAAGAAGGAAAGATTATTTTAATATGAATCAACTACTTTTTGTTTCTCTTCAGGTAGGCAGCCTTCTGGAATATTTAGATTGATTTAAATGCAATGCTTATGATAGTCACATTGCTGCACTAAAATAAATCTCTCTTTATAAGCCTATATGTAAAAGTTAAAAAAATAAAGAAGAAAACAAAGAAGAATATTTTCCCAAACCTGAGGTAGGCAGAGAATCTTTCGAGAAGCCTTTTTTGAAAGCTCTACATATAAAAGGAAAACCTGATAAATTTTTAGACTTCATCAAGTTAAAAATGTCTGCTCATCAAAATATTCCATAGAGAAAACAAAACAACAAATGAATGGGAGAAAATATTCATAATATCTGATAAAGGATTTATATATGAGGTACATAAAGAACACTTACAGTTCAATAATAAAGCCCATCCAAAAGAAAATGGGCTAAAGACTTGAATAGGCACCTTGCAAAAGGTAACTGAATGGGAACGATCATAGGAAAAGGTGCTCACCACCTTTAGTTATCAGGGAAATACAAATTAAAACCACAATGAGGTATACAATTTCACCCATACTAGAATGGCTAAAATAAAAAGCACAAGACCAAATGTTGTCAAGGATTTGGAGCAATTGGAATCTTCACACTGCTGACAGGAATGTAAAATCACTGTGAAAAAAAGTCTGGCAGTTTCTTATAAACAAACTTCTACCCTGTAACTCTATAATTCTATTGCCAGGTATTTACTCAAGGAAATGAAAATAAACATCCACAAAGAGACTCTACAAGAACATTCATAACAACTTTACTCATAATAGTCCCAGACTGGAAACAACCTATATATGTCCATCAATAGCAGAAGTATAAATAAACTATGAGGTATTGACACAATCCTACTCAGGAATGGAAAAGAAGGAATTTACTGATACATGTCAACCACATGAATTAATTTGGACATTTGAGCAATGGAAGCCAGACACATATACTGTATGGTTCTATTTACATGAAATTCAAGAACAGGCAAAATGAAACTATGTAGATAGAAATCAGAACAGCTGTGGGCTGGGTCAGCCTGGGTCAACAGAGTGGGTGGAGACTGGCTGGAAGGTTTAAAAAGGAACTTTCTGGGGTGATGAAAATATTATGTTAACTGGGGTACCAGTTACACAGGTGTACTGCATTTATCAAAGGTTTTCAAATAGTACACTTGAGATCTGTGCATTTCACCATGTAAATTTTACTTCCATGAAAAAAGACACAAACATATAAAGTAGTTCTACACATATTTTTATCCTTGTCTTTTTCAATGCTTATGAATATATTCTCTATCAATCTGCCCTAAAATGGAGTTATCCAAAGATTGCTTGTGTAGAACCTTTGCTCTTTTCTAACCTTCACCAGGTAAACATAGTGCTAGTACTCATATTTCTAAGACATACTAAACTTTTGTTTTACAGCTCTATTGTTTTTCACAATTTATAAAATGTTAGTGTATATGAACACATGCAAAATTTCATCCTCACAACTTACCCTATAAGGGAGACAGGGCCTACTAGACATCCTCCCAATTCAAAGGCAAGGAAAGGATGCCTCTAGAGAGTTTTCCCAAACTACAAAGCCACAAATCAGGTGGGCACTCAGGTCTCTTGAGTCCTGGTCCAGCACTCTTGTTTCTCTACCAAGGTGCAATCCTTCTTGGCCTTTTGGCTAAGATCAAGTGTAGTATCTATACCAAGCTGCAGCAACTTACCAAATCACTTCTAAGGCAGTACCTCTCCTTGATTACTCCTTTCTACAAATCTTTTCTCTCCACACTCTTGCTAACCTTTTCTTTCAGTTGTGTCTCCATGGACTTTCTAGGTTCCTTCCACAAGAGGGACCTGATTGATGCAGGTTAGGAGAAACTCCTGGAGACATCAGAAAAACACCTGTCAAGGGGCTCCTGGGTGGCTCAGTCTGTTAAGGGTCGGACTTTGGCTCAGGTCATGATCTCACGGGTGGTGGGTTCAGGCCCCATGTTGGGCTCTGTGCTGACAGCTCAGAGCCTGGAGCCTGCTTCAGATTCTGTGTCTGCTTCTCTCTCTGCCCCTTCCCCACTCAGGTCTGTCTCTCAAAAATAAATAAACATTAAAAAAAATTAAGAAAAACACCTGTCAAACCAAGAACTAGCAGGGCCTCACCACTCAAATATTTCTCCTCTTTGTCTATAACCAACTTTGGTCACCCAGAAATAATACTTCCTCACATCCGGGCTGAGGCAGAATGTAAATAAATCAAAAAATCATCGAAACACAGGGCAGACAGAAAAGATTAATATCCCCCAAGAAGAACAAAAAACATGTATTATGCTTTCCTCGCCTATGGGCTGCTGTCTTCCCCCACCTACATCACCCAAGCACTGTGGCTCTCCTCAAATTTTCTAGCACAACCATATAAAAAGGTTAAGTTTGGAGGTCTTCCACGCATATGTGTTTAGAACCACTCGCTAGCTTGACTCTGGGGAAAAGCAGGTGTCTGAAAGCCAGTACATCTTTTTTTTACAAAAGTGACTTGTGTGCACATCTGCACAGGGGCTCAAAACAAAACAAAAGGCCAAGCTAAGTTAGGTTGTCTCGAAGTCCTTCAGTGCCAAACTTAAAATAGTAGAGACTGGAAAGGACAGGGGATGTTTTCGAAAATGCAAAACAAAAGTTAACAAACGGCTCTAGTCCTACACCTTGGGATGCTTTGTTTTTTTACAAAGAGCACGTACTGTTCTTACTCAACAGGGCACTTTAACTTTTAAATCAACCCATTAGTCGGCAGCAGGCAGGTGTGCACGCACCGCACAAACGCCCGCGGCCAGGGGCGCGGTAGGAAACCCCGCAGCTTGAGTTGCCCCAGGACCACCGCCGGGCCGCGGCTTCACTGCCGGGTGTCGAAGTGAAGGGGTGTCGGACGCGGGCCCGCAGGGAGTCTACGCGCCCCGCCCTGCCGGGCCTCACTTCCTCCCGCGGCCGCGCGGCCTCCCTCCCGGCAGCGCCCGGGCCCGGTCCGCGGGGACCGCCGGGGAGGCCACGGCGGGGAGGCCACGGCGAGGACGCCGCCGGCGCGCCCGGGCCTCCCTTCCCCGCGGCGGCACTCACCCGCACCTCCGGCCGCCGCTCCCTCCGCCTGCGGCCGCATCACCTCTCAGGCCTCGCCTCTCTCGCTGGCTCCTTCAGCCCTAGACTCCGGCTCCGGCTCTGGGACAGTTTGAAAATGGCGCGGAGAGAAGGTCCCAGCCTGCGCGGAGTCGGCGCCGCGGTTACCCCGGTAACGGGACCCGCAGGCGATTCGCAGCGCGCGGCGGCCGATGGCGGCGCTGGGCACCGGAGCCCGGAAACGCAACGGCCGGACGGCGAGCGGCCACGGCGCCCCCTGACGGCGGGCAAACCCGGAACCTCAGCGGATGCCAGCGGTGATCTTCACGTTGGCCGGGTTCGCTGACAGTCTACTGGGCTGAGGGTTAAAACACTGCCCTTGGTCCCTGCAGCGAATAAGCCTCCACACGCTAGCTGAACTTCGCCTGCTGACCACGAAAAGTCCAACCTAAAAATCACGTTTTCTTTGCTACTTTCCCTGATAACCACCCAATAAAATTGACTATTGCCGCCACATCCGTGTCCCTGTAAAGCTCTGAGTAGACACATTTATTATACTTGTACCATCATGATGAGTATAACATCATTAAGTTTTGATTCCATGAGTTATAGCTCACTCCATGAAAACGTAATTATTTGCATGTCTCTCTCTGCTACCCCCAACTGTGAATTTTTTGAGTCAGATTATTTTACTCAGCTGACATACTCTCTAGCACCTACCACACAATAAATGTTTGTGAATGGAATTAAATTGAAATAAACCGATTGTTGAGAGCTCGCTTACTTGAGGAAACGTATAGGTTGTCAAATCCTAGAATTCCATTTTTCCCCTAAAACTTTCTGGATGATCAGAGAGGAGTTCAATTTCTTTCTGTTCATTACTCTCCCAAGTAGGCCTTCCACTCAGAAAAGGTACTTAAATCTCAGTATGTCATGTGACTGCTCTGTGGGTTGTGAATAACTTTGCAGCCATTCATATATTATCGTTTCCATTGTGTGTGTCTTGTTTGTTTTCCCACGTGCCTTAATGAGTTGTTTCATGGTATTTCTAGGAGACAGTGACTTAGGTACTCTAGATGGCTATTGTAGTCTTGAATATGTACAGTAAACACATTTTTTTGCTGAACTCCCTTTTGAAAACAGGGAGGCATAAGTAAATATCATAGCAGAATGGCTGTGCAACAGCCATCAGTCCAGATGACTCCTGGTCTTCCCTTTGCCCTAAACCATAGTAATTAGAGGGCACCTTTTGGGATGAGCACTGGGTGTTGTATGGAAACCAATTTGACAATAAATTTCATATATTGAAAAAAAAAAAAAGAAATATAAAAATCGAAATAAAATATATTCAAAAAGGTGGGTGAAACACTGCAGTTATGGGCCAGTTTCACTCCATGAGACATGGAAGACCAGAATCAGGCTCACTGCTAGACCCCAGGGCCTAAGGTCAGGGTCCCTTGCACACACATACATATCTCTTGGAGGGCTAACATTCAACCTATTACACTCTCTTTGTGCCTTCCTGACTTCTGTGAGCCATTCTAATAAATTATCTAATCTGGGAGAGGTCATGTATAGTTCGTCCATCGAAAGTATGGGAGGCCCAGGACTTGTGACTGCGATCTGAAGTAGGAGTAGTCATGTAGGACTGAGCCCTTCACCTGTGGAGTCTGCAGTAACTCTGGGTAGTTAGAGTCAGAACTTAATTGAATTATGGACCCCTCAGAGAAGTGGTTTTGGAAAAGACACTGTATTTGGTGTCAGGAGGGAAGAAAACCTCTCATCTGGTGTCAAAAGTGTTGTGAATAAAAATAACTCACCAGGAAACAAGTAGGTATGTGCAGATAATGTTTAGGAGAAACTTAACAGAGATAAGTTGAGGTTTTTTTTTTTTAGGTTTCTTGTCTGTATTTTCTTTTTCTTTTTAAAATATTTTTATTTTTGAGAGAGGGAGAGAGTGCACAAATGGGGCAGGGTCAGAGAGAGAGAGAGAGAGAGAGAGAGAACCTAAAGCAGGCTCCTCACTGTCAGCACAGAGCCTGATGCAGGGCTTGAACACAGGAGCCATGAGATCATGACCTGAGGCAAAGTCAGATGCATTATCAGACTGATCCTCCCAGATACCCGCCCCTCTTCTGTGTATTTTCTTTTTTTTTTTTTTTTTTTTTTTTTTTTTTTTTTTCAACGTTTATTTATTTTTGGGACAGAGAGAGACAGAGCATGAACCGGGGAGGGGCAGAGAGAGAGGGAGACACAGAATCAGAAACAGGCTCCAGGCTCTGAGCCATCAGCCCAGAGCCTGACGCGGGGCTCGAACTCACGGACCGCGAGATCGTGACCTGGCTGAAGTCGGACGCTTAACCGACTGCGCCACCCAGGCGCCCCGATGTATTTTCAAAATATATTCTGTGTATCTGAATATCATTAACTGATGTAGTCAATGATGATCCTGTTCCCCTGTTAGATTATGAGCTCTTTATACTACACAGAAGACTAATGTGATCTTCTTTCTGCCTATAACCAAGCAGAGTGACTGGCACTTAATAAAAGGTCAGGAAGGGTGAACTGAATTGAACAGAGCTGAATGAACCAGATCTTCTGACACCAAGTCCAATGCAGCATAGTTTCCTTTCTTTGGTGACTGCCAAGAAACGGAGCTAAAATGTCAATATGACTCCTAGCTAATTCAGGTCCCTTTATTTAAGCAGCAGGGACTCAGTTTCCCTATTGCTACAGGTGTGTGGTTTGGCTGGCAACCTGATGTTTACTGGCAGATAAGGATAATGGTTCCAATAAGTTCCCGTCTGTCTGGAGCCTTGCAGTGGAGCCTCCAGTGACTTGGCTACAAAAGACACTCAAGCTGTGTAAGTGATCAGATGTTATGAGAAGCTGTTCTTTAGCAGCAGAGACACTGGAAAATTATTTCCAAGAAAGGGTCACTTTTAAAAGCAGAATGCTAAAGCATCTTAATGACCTAGCAGTTTCTTTTGTGTGTCTACAAAGATATCAGAACTTTTCATTTCATAATACTAGCGCAAGGGATTACACCTTTTAATCACCATTTGGAGTCAATAAGAATAGAGGAGTAGGGGCTCTGTATGAATGACATGAATGAAAAGATTGATAAACACTAACATGTATTTTTAAAAACTTTCTTTTTGCAGGTCAAATATCTATGGTCAAAACACAAAGTATAAGCTGGAAAAATATTTACAATGATTATCATAGACCTAGTATATACAAAGCTCCTATAACTTGACAGCAAAATAACTAATAAATAATAGAATATAGTAGGAAAGTGATTTTAAAATGAGCAATGATATGAACATGTAATTCATCACATGGCTCTTTACTGTGTGAACAAGGACTCAAACTCATTGAAAATAAGAGGCATACAAATTAGAACTAATGGAGGTGTGAAGGATGAGTAGGTAGCCAAGTAAAAGGCAGGAAAAGACAATAAGCAAAGATACAAATAAACTAATATTAATCATTATGTATCAAGTGCTTGTTAGGTTCTGTTCTAAATGCTGGGCATGCTTTCCAGGTACTAGTTCCTTTAATCTCTCTAATAACCCTATGAAATAGGAAGTATAGGTATCTCTATTATACTGAGGAGATTAACTTACCAAAAGTGACGAAGTAAGTGATAGAGTGTTGGCTTCAAGTCTGGAAATGAAAACAACTCTGTCAAGGAAGGGAACTCTATAGGACAATGGCCAAAAAGGAGAATATTCAGATGATGACCAATTAAACTTTGTGGAGACACAGAGTTGCCAGGGTCCCCAGAGTTCAATTAGACCAACTTCTACAGAAATACAGATTTCTGTGCAACCTCTCCAACACATGGCCACCCCACTTACTCCTACTTCTAATGATAAGAGAACTCACTATCTTTCAAAGCAGCTCAGTGCATCACTGAAAGCTTTTTTAGAAAAAGTCTTCTATGAAGACTGAAAAGCTGAAATCTGCTTCTCCTTGAGTGTCAGCATTTTTTTCTGAGCAATCAGAAGAAAGTGAATCTTCTCCCTCATATGTATGATGACCCTTCAGAATACCCCAGATCCTTCAACCTTTGCTCAAATGGCATGGTCTCCAAGTCCATAACTTATCTGGCTACCTCCTCTGGAGGTAGAAACTCTAGTTTCTCTGTTTTCCTCTAAAATGTATACCCAGAAAAGATTGCATCAGATTAGGACTGAGGACTGGGATATATTTTTTCTCTTCATATACCTGCACAGCACATTCACTGTATACAACACAATCCAGTATCACGTTAGCCTTTTTAGTAACTGAGTCACATATTCATCAGTAAAGAACCATACACAGTCTTCTTACTATAGCTGATATATTTTTAATATCTATATTTATTTATATTACCCTGAAGGCAAACATGAGTTTCCAGAGCAGAGACCAAAGTTATTATTACTTACATCAATAACTATGGGTTCCCTTGCCCAACCCCCAAAGTGATGTGATGAAAGCCACATGTTGCTCAATATGTGCTGGTTTCTGTAGTGCAGGAGAGTAAGCCCCTTTAAATTGAGAATCTGAGAGTTTATATTTGGGAGGGACAGCACTCACCCTTCCCCTCCTGAAAAAGGGAGAAAAACCTTTGCTGTTTATGGTACACTCATTTTCCTTGGGAAGAGAAAGGAAAGGTCCTGGGTTCTTACCTGCTGGAATGTAAGTATGTTTGACGCTTCAGCAACATGGGGGGTTGGGGCACGGACCACCTGCACAGTTGAAAATCCATATATAACTTTTGACTTCCTTAATACTTACTAATAGCCTACTATTGACTAGAACCCTTACTGATAATATTAAATGGATTAACACATATTTTGTGTGTTACATGTATTATATACTGTATTCTTACAAGAAAGTAAGTTCGAGAAAAGAAAATGTTATTGAGAAAATCATAAGAGGGCGCCTGGGTGGCTCAGTGTCTGTTAAGTGTCCTACTTTGGCTCAGGTCATGATCTTACAGTCCGTGGATTCGAGCCCCGCATCGGGCTCTGTGCTGACAGCTCAGAGGCTGGAGCCTGCTTCAGATTCTGTGTCTCCCTCTCTTTCTGCCCCTCCCCCACTCATCCTCTCTCTCTCTCTCTCTCTCTCTCTCTCTCTCTCTCCCTCTCTCTCTCTGTGTGTGTGTCTCTCTCTCTCAAAAATAAGTAAACATTAAAATAAGAAAGAAAAAAGAAAATCATATGAGAAAATACACTTACAGTACTGTATTGTATTTATCAAAAAAATATCTGCATGTAGGGGTGCCTGGGTGGCTCAGTAGGTTAAGCGTCCCACTACAGCTCAGGTCATAATCTTGCAGTTTGTGAGATTGAGCCCTGCATTGAACTCTGTGCTGTCAGCTCAGAGCCTAGAGCCTGCTTTAGATTCTGTGTCTCCTTCTCTCTCTGCCCCTACCCCACTCGTGCTCTGTCTCTGTCTCTGTCTCTCTCTCAAAAATAAATAAACATTAAAAAAAATCTGCATGTAACTGGACACGAGCAGTTCAAACCCATATTGTTCAAGAGTCAACTGTAAATGCCTCCAGGGGAAAGACAAGAGCAGCCTCTCCTGGTCTATAACTCCTATGATGTCCCCTTGGTTTGGGTTTCGCCCCCCTCCCCCTACCTCTGAAAGGTAAATACATATGTCTTGGGAGGTAAATCTCTCAGTTCTCTCATTGTATTCTGTCATAGCCATATTTTAACTTCTAAGCCTTGTTCTTTAACCCAGGTTCTGGTAAAACCTGCTCAGAAAGTCCTAACTATGCAGAAACATGAAAATACTTACTTGCTGACTTGGGCTGTATTTGCATCCTTTTCCTAGGCTCATTCTCTCATGCTCTCTCTCTTACTTATCACGGGTCCCCAGGACTCAGCTTCAGTGTCAGTCAACATGTATTGGGCTGTGATTATCAGAATGCCCGATTAATAATTGGTTAGGTCATCAAAATGTTTCATGTTCTCACTTGACAAAAAACCCTGACAGTAGCAGGTCCTAGTTTGGTTTGCAGTTCAGTGGTGCCATCAAGACTTGATCACTTCTCTTCTTCCACTTTCTCTTCTCAGTGGATGGCTTTTATCTTAAGACGTTTTGCCTCACTGTCTCCTTGGATGGCTGTCACAACTCTAAGAAACCAGTCTCCATGCAAAAACACCCAATACAAGAAGTGAGGGATTGCATGACAAGAAAAAGAAAAAGGATTTTGCCTCAAAGGCCTCTTTCCCATATGAGAGAAAAATGTCTCCCAGAATCCCCTAGTAGAGTTCCCTTTGTTGGCCAGAACTGGGTCCCATGCCCACCCTGAGAGTGGTCCCTGGCAAAGAAGGCCTGAATCAGCTGTGATTTATTCCTAGACCAAATTAGGGGTTTATTAGCATGGAATAGAATGTAAAAAATGATCCAAGAATTTTGGGAGATCTTGTCTCTTCATCTCAAATCAAGAGAGAGAGGATTTAAAGGAACCACTTAATAGTGTTCCTTGAGCAAAGGAGAGAATCCTGAGATGAGGACACCCTCTCGGAGTTTGTTGTATCTTTCCCACAACCAGGTATGAGCTTCACGTGAGCAAAGATATTGGCTCCTGTACCAGATCCTGTGAATTGCATCCCTTGGTATCTGCTCCAGTCTCCTGGTGTGCCTTCCCGTATGGGAGGCTAGAGAGCTGAGCGCTGTGTTTCATGGATTCCCTTGAATGGAATTCCCACTGTCATCTGCACTCATATGAGACTCACATGAGGAACTGGACGAAGGAGAATGAGCAGCAGAATGTGAGGCAACTGTTTGGCTTGGATGGGTGGTGGCAGAGGTAGTTTCAGGAGCATCCTGCAGCATTGGTGAAAGCTTTCCTGACCACAAAGGAGGTGTGATCCTGGCAGTGGGAGCCATTTCTAGAAACTTTGCCTAGAGCGTGTTCTTCTAGCCCTTCCAAACAATTTTTGTAAGCCTCCTACCACCTGGTTGAAGGCCCCTTCTGTTTAAATGATCTAGAGGGATTTCTGTGGTCTACAACTATAACCTCACAGGAAAGGGTCCTGTCCAGGAAGGTCTGCAGGAAGGGAAGCTGGAGATAGTACCAGTTCCAGGGTGGAGGAGTAAGAGACCTCTGGGAATAGGGATGCCTTGACTCTTCACAAGTGAGCTGCAGGCTAGAGAGCCCTAGGGAAGAAGGGAGGAGGGTTTCCAAGGCACCCACAACAAAAAAGAAAGGGGTTTTAATACTGGTTAGAGAGCAGACGTTGGCTCACAGCAACACTGGTCAAGTAAGAACTTTCCTGTCCCCTCCCCTCCCCTACTTTCTTAAGCAGTTTGGGTAGAGGAGGAATTGACATGGGGGCAGGAAAGGGGAAAGTAAGTGACCACTTCCCTTTATCTTCTTTCTCTGCAGCAAACCCTAGCTAGGAAAGGGCGAAAACATTGACCATTGAGCCATGCTTAAAGTTTTGTTTATGACAGGGAACTAGATATTTTAATTACTGACCATGGACTTATTCTACTTAAGAGACACCAAAAAAGTCATGGATCATGCTGGAGTTATTTCTAGGGGCAAGAGGAAGAACCGCATGTGAGGAAATGTATATTTTGAGCCATTCTGAGCAAACCACACGTACTTTGAACATAAGTATACTTTGGCTTCTTTTTTTTTCCCCTCAAAGTTGGGGAAAACTATTTGAAGAGGAAGATTCTGATACACAGAACCTGTCTTATCTCACTCTTCCTAACTCATCAAAATTGGATGATGACAAACAGAAGTTTCAGAAATATCCTCTACAGAGACGAAAAGCCCCTGAGAGATGGTGCAAATGTATAAAAATGTTCAAGAAGCATTGGAGAAATAAATGGATGCCAAATATGTAATGGGATATTATGAGAAGCTGGTGATATTTCAAGGAATACCCTCAATTTTCCAGTTGATGGAATGCAAAGTCAAAATCAGCATGCTCCATACTCTAGCGCTCAGCATTCGAGGTTTCACTGGAAAGACCAATTCCTGGGCTGGATCCTCTATGGGTCTGATCCAATACAGCAATTACTTCTCCTGTGTAGAGCTCCCATAGCACCCTGTGCTTCTTTCCATAGCATTTAATTTTCTGTATTATAATTGATTTTCAAATTTGTTTAGCAGGATTGTGAACTTAACTCATACCACTTTTCCAAAATATGGAGAAGTCGTAGTCCCTTTGTTAACTAATCCAGCCTTTTTCCTCCATTCCTCCCTGCTGGTAAAAACAATGAGCATTTCGCCTTTCCTGGTTTAAACTTAATCTGATCCAATAATTTAAACAGTCCCTTTAAAAAGTGATGTTAGTCTGTCTTGGAAAATAAAAGCTTAGTCTGTCAGGTTTTCCACCCTTTCAGTTCCAAGATGTTAACTGGGTGTATGCATGTGGGGAGGTGTGGAGTTGCCTGACCTTGTGGCTAAGGGGAACACTGGTCTTTGGGAACCTCTTCTACTCTTGTCCACTTAGATGCTCTTGACATTGCTGGCATTGCACTGAAGCCTGTGGCTGGTGTGATGCATGGATATCTCTTTGTCTCTCTGTTTTTGCCTCTCTTTCTGATGGCTCTTTCTGACTCTGCCTTCCCTGGTCTCCTCCCACTATTACATCCTCTGACTGGCTATGACTCCCATTTTATCCCATCTCATTCTGCAATCCCTCACCTAACTCACTGGCACTGTGAGATTCCCAGCCAGATTCTCAGATATTCCCAGTCACATCTGGAAAGTATAGGTTACTCTGAAATTAAATTTCATGACTTTTCTCTGCCTGGTCATGCTGGCCCTTCTTGGGTAGACATGAAGCAGCCTGCAATGAGGTCTCTTCTCAGAGTCTCATATGGACAAAGGGAGGGAAGGAACTCCTTTTGCCCTTGCTGTCTTCCCCAGTGCCATACTACGTACTAAGCACAAGTGTCTGACTGTGCTGGGCCTGCCTTGTTCTCTTCCTCCCACAGTTCTGGGGCTGAAGAGGAATGGCTTCCCTCCCCACTTCTTTAGTAACACACCTTCCTTGTACCACAGAGTAGTTAGAGGTCCCCAACAGGATGTCTTCTCCACTCAAGGAAAGAATGGTCTAGTCGACCAGGCCTGGTTTCTAGTGGTTGGGGGATGAAGGTTAATACAAGAATTTAGGAAATCCCCTCCCAATTCAACAACCTGTTTTTTTTTGTTTGTTTGTTTTGTTTTTTGTTTTAAATGTTTATTTATTTTGAGGGAGGGAGAGAAAGAGCACAAACAGGGGAGGGGCAGAGAGAGAGAATCCCAAGCAGGCTCCATGCTGTTGGTTCAGACCCCACCCCCAACGCGCACCCCCCCCCCCCCCCCCGCCAGGGTTCAATCTCAGGAACTGTGAGATCATGACCTGAGCTGAAATCAAGAGTCAGATGCTTAACCCAGGTGCCCCAAAAACCTGTTTTTTGAGGCTGTTTGGCTGCACAATCTTATTTGAAGGTCAGAACCTGATCTTTCCCTCTGCATTACATGTAAATTGTTTGGAACAATGCCTGGCACCCAGTATGCAATCAATGTTCTCATTCTGTAACAAATCTCTTAATCTCCTCCTGAGACTGGCTGGTGTCTTGTGTAAACTGGAAAAGCAAAAGAGAAAAATCATGCTGATAATTTCTATAATGTTAACCTTATTAACATCTACATTTTACCATAGTTCAAAATTATCAACTAGTATATGCTAGTGGAGAAATTCAAACAATATAGGAGATTACAAAGTGCAAGTCCCCAAGAAAATTCTAGTATTTTCTCTGATCTGGCCCCTGTTTTATTCATTTCCCTAAAGGTAATGACTACAAGCAATTTGGTTGAATCTTTTTACTTGTCTATCTCTCCCATTACACGATGAGGTTTTTGAGCTCATCTCTGTAGCATCGCAGGTCACCAATAAATGCTTGATGAATGAATAAATAATTGAATAGGAAGTTATCAAATAACATAGATTACATAAAATATCTTTAAGAAAAACTTTACTATTATATAAACTTGTTAAGATGCTTAGTCACTTTTTGAGCTTTTCTTGATAGGATTACATCTGATTAAAATAGAACAGAGATTGAATTATAAGATTAATTTATTTACAGTGTTCTTTTAAATGCTTGCTATATATACTGAATAATGAAGATTGGATGATGACAAGGCATTTCATCAAGGCTTTTGGGCTTTTATGTGAATATCTGATACCATCCCAGTAATTCCCAAAGCTTTCATGCTTATTTTATTTTTGATGTGTTACAGCATATAGCCAATACAGCCTCTGCTATCTTAATGTGCTAAGGTAAAATGGAATGTGCTGGTGATTGACCAATTGGATTCATCAATGTTTTAAAAGGCAGTAATATGATTCTTTTTTAAATTAAAAAAAGAAATAATTTTGGCAGTCTGATTATGATGGGGAAGAGACATACCAATCTAGTGAATAGATTATTGGTGCAAGAATAAGAAACAAGACCCACTATATCTCCTTTCCAGGACTGGTAATGGGGTTCAACCCAGGTCATTTTGGAGGATTCCAAACCAGTATCTTGGGAGACCGGTTGAGGATAGGAGCCTCTCTTCCCTGCTGTGTCCCAAGTGGATAGATAGCAGACATCTCTTTCTTTGCACGGTCACAGAAGCACATCTGATAATAGGACCTGGGTTTGAATTGTGGCTCCATCATTGCTTAGCAGCGTGGCCTTGGGAAAACTGTTTGACCTCGCTAAGTGGGCTTGTTGTGAGAATTAAACTGAATAACACATTCTTACCATAGTGCTTCACACATAGTGCTCAAGGTTAATTACAAACTACTAGCCATCTAGAAACTAGAGCTTTCTTTCTAACCAAGATATGTTTAGGTTGCTACTAGAGGGAGTAAGCATCTACTTCCTGCATCCACAGGTGACTTGGTTTTCTGAATCTGTACCTGTCTCCTCCCTATTACTAGCTCAGAGTAGGAAAGCTATGATGCTGGCAGCTATGTGGTAGCAGTGGTGGAAGCCATGGATTGCCACTGAAGTGATATGATCTTGAAGATGAAAGTCAGTGGTGGCCCTCTGACTTATGACTCCCTGGACCTTCCATTCATTTTTTAAGCACATAATTTAATGAATTAAATTCGTTTCTTTTTGAAATACCTAGAACTCTGATGGGTACACAAGCTCAAGATTATTTTATTTATTTATTCCTTTATTTAAAAGAAGTTTTAAGTTTATTTATTTATTTTCAGAGAGAGAGTGCACAAGAAGGGGAGGGGCAGAGAGAGAGGGAGAGAGAATCTCAAGCAGGCTCCGCACCATCAGCACAGAGCCCAACGGGGCTCAAACCCACAAATGATGAGATGATGACTTGAGCTGAGATCAAGAGTTAGATGCTTATCTCACTGAGCCAACCAGGCACCAATCAAGATCATTTTAGTAAAGTCCTAGCTTTGATTCTGGATCCCTGTCTGGGCCATTATTCTTCCTTTCTTCATAATCAAACTTCTGGAAAGAGTAGTCCTTCTATATTGTAAACATATCCTTTATCTCATTTTGTACTCAATTCTACCACAGTCTGGCTTCCTCTCTGCTACTAAAGCACTGAAACGCTTTGACCAAGGTCAGCAATGACCAACCAAATACTAAATTCAGTAGACTTTTTCAGTCCTTGACTTACTAACCATCATTGGAAACTATTTCATTAGTTTGACTGTTGATCACACCTTTCTTTCTGGAAACTGCTCCTTTCTTGATCCTTGTGACACAACATCTTTTAGTCTTCTCCCACTTCTTTGGTCAACCTCTGTTGTGAGCTTTTTCTTCTCTGATCCCATTAAATGTTTGTGCCCCCTAGGGTTCAAGCCTCAGAGCTCATCCCTTCTTACTCAGTATACTGGGCTTCTGTGAATTCAGCTACTATCCCCATGGTAATGACTCCTGAATCTCCACCCCTCCTCTGTGTAAAATCCCTGCATATTCTGGGCACTGTAGACAACACCCTCTCCTTCTGCCTCGAGACACATTGAATTCTGAAAACACCCTGCCTGGGTCTTTCGTTCTCTTAGGACTTTATCAGATGGCTTCCCCTCATCACTGTTATATCTCTCTCCCACCAAATTTTCCTGAAATATAAAAACATTTGCTTGTTAGACAATGGTTTCTTAGAGACAACACCGAAAACAGAAGTGACAAAAGAAAACATGGATCAATCGAACTTTATCAAAAGAAAATATTTTGTGCTAAGGGCACTTGGGTGGTTCAGTCAGTTAAGCTCAGGTCATGACCTTGAGGGTTGTGAGTTTGAGCCCCTCATCGGGCTCTGTGCTGACAGCTCGGAGCCTGGAGCCTGTTTCAGATTCTGTGCCTTCCTCTTTTTCTGCCCCTTCCCTGCTCACACTGTCTCTCAAAAATAAATAATAAAAAAAATTTTTTAAGAAAATATTTTATGCTATAAACAATATCACCAACAAAGTGAAAAGACAATCTTCAGAATGGGAGAAAATTTTTGCACATCATATATCTGTTAAGGGACTTATATCCAGGATGTATAAAGAACTCTTATGACTCAATAATAAAGAGATAAATTAAAAATAGGCAAAAGAGGGGAACCTGAGTGGCTCATTTAGTTAAGCATCCGACTCATGGTTCATGGTTTCGAGTCCTGCATGGGGCTCTGAACTGTGGTATGGAGCCTGCTTGGGATTCTCTCTCTCTCTCCTTCTCTCTCTCTCTCTCTCTCTGCCTTTCCCCAACTTGCTCTTTCTCTCTCTCTCAAAATAAATAAGTAAACTTAATAAAAATAAAAATAGGCAAAAATTTGGATAAGTATTTCTCTAAAGAAGGTGTACAAAAGCCAGTAAGTACCTCAAAAGATGCTCAACATCCATCAGGAATCGATAAACATCCACATGGACAAACCATAATGAGATACAACCTCACATTTACCAGGCTATAATCCAAAATATAGACAATAACAAGTGTTGACAGGGATGTGGAAAAATTGGACCCCTCATACATTGCTGGTGGGAATGTAAAACAGTGCAGTCACTTTGGAAAACAGTTTGACAGTTCCTCAAAAAGTTAAACGTAGAGTATGATCCAATCAGCCAAAAATACAAAAACACTAATTCAAAGAGATACATGCACTACTATATTCATAGCAATATTACTTACAATAGTCAAATTACTGAAGTAGTCCAAGTGTCCACTGATAAATAAATGGATAAAGAAGACGTGGTATATAAATACAATGGAACATTATTGAACATAAAAAAATAACAAAATCTTGCCATTTGCAATGACACAAGTGGAGCTGGAGAGTATAATGCTGAGCAAAATAAGTCAGTCAGAGAAAGACAAATACCATATGATTTCACTCATTTGTGGAATTTAAGAAATAACAACAATAAAAAAAATGAGCAAAGGTAAAAAGAGACAGAGAGAGAGAGAGAGACAAACTAAGAAAGAGATTCTTTACTACAGAGAAAAAACTGATGGTTACCAGAGGGGAGAGGGTGGGGGGATGGGTTAAATAGGTTATGGGGGTTTAGGAGGGCACTTGTTGTGATGAGCACTGGGTGATGTATGGAAGTATTGAATCACTATATTGTACACCTGAAACTAATATTACACCATATGCTGACTATACTGGAATTTAAAATTAAATTTAAATTAAAAAAATTTTTTAATGTTTATTTATTTTTGAGAGAGACAGAGACAGAGCATGAGTGGGGGAGGGGTGGAGAGAGGGAAACAAAGAATCTGAAGCAGGCTCCAGGCTCTGAGCTGTCAGCACAGAGCCCAACGCAGGGCTTGAACCCACAAACCATGAGATCATGACCTGAGCCGAAGTTGGACTCAACTGAGCCAGCCAGGCGCCCCTAAAATTAAATTTTAATTTTAAATAGTTACCATTATGACCTGACAATTCCATTCCTAGATAATATACCCAAGAGAAATGAAAACATATGACCACACAAAAACATGTGCACAAGTGTTCAGAGCAGCATTATCCACAATAGCTAAAAAGTGAAAACAGTTCAAATGTTTATCAACTGATGAATGGATGAAGAAAATGTTGTATGCCTATAAAATAGAATATTATTTGGCAATAAAGAGGAGTGAAGTTCTGATATATGCTACAACATGGATGAAGCTTGAAAAGATTGTTAAGTGAAAGAAGCCAATCATAAAAGACCACATATTGTATGATGCTATTGATTTGAAATGTCCAGAATAAGTAAATCTATATATAGAAAAAGTAGATCGGAGGTTGCCAGGGATTGGAGAGAATGGAGAATGGCTGCTAATAGGCATGACATTTATTTTGGGGTGATAAAAATGTTCTGAAATCAGATGGTGGTGATGATTGTATAACTCGGTGAATATACTAAAGCCATTGCATTGCAAACTTTATTTTTTTTTAATGTTAATTTTTTGAGAGAGAGAGAGAGAGAGCACAAGTGGGGAAGGGACAGGGAACAAGAGGGACAGAAGATCTAAAGCAGGCTCTGCACTGACAGCGGAGAGCCCAGTGTGGGGCTCAGACTCATGAACTGTTAGATCATGACCTGAGACGAAGTCAGACTGAGCACCCAGGCGCCTCACATTGTGAACATTAAATAGACCAACTCTGAGCACCTGGGTGGCTCAGTTGGTTAAGCATCCAACTTTGGCTCAGGTCATGATCTTGCAACTTGTGAGTTCGAGCCCCACATCTGGCTCTGTGCTGACAGCTTAGAGCCTGGAGCCTGCTTCAGATTCTGTGACTCTGCCTCTCTCTTCCCCTACCACACTTGTGCTCTCTCTGTCTCTCAAAAATAAATAAACATTAAAAAATAGAAAATAAATAAATGGACCAACTGTATGATACGTGAGTTGTAGTTCAGTAAAATTATTTTTAAAAGCCAACCCACTTGCTTGTCTTTTAAGGCTCGGCATGAATATCATTCCTTCTTATTCACTCAGTTCCCTCAACAAATATGTGCTGAATATCTGTGATATGCCAAGCCTCCTTGTTCTAGGCTTGGAGACAGAAAGGTGAGTAAGATAGGCAAGAACCCTGCTCTAAGTGGGCAATATAGGTGGGAGATAGAAAATAAATCAGTAAACAAATAAGTGAATAGTTTAACTTCAGGTTCTAATGGGTGACTGAAAAAATGAGATGGGGTAAGGCAACAGAGAATAATGGAAGGAGGAGGGCTGGCCAGGAAAGGCATCTCTGAGGAGTGGCATATGAGCTGGGATCTGAATGTCAAGGAAGCAGGCTTATAAAGATCTGGGATCAGAGTATTCGAGGTAAAAGAAAAGTTTAATCAGCTCATGGAACAGAAAAAAAGTAGGACTGGAGTACAGGAAATGAAAGAGAGAGAGGTAGGAGACAAGTTCAGAGAGATAGGTGGGGATCCAGACTACATGGACTTCACAGATTACTCAGAGAGTTTGAATTTTTCTAAGAGCAACAAGGGGCCATTGAAAAGTATGACAGATGGAATTTTCAAAAGATAGCTGCACCAATATGAATCCCATCCACACACTATTACAAAATGACTGATACAGAAGTGCTGATGCATAGGGGCACATGGACCCCAACGTTTATAGCAGTGCTCTCAACAATAGCCAAATTATGGAAAGAGCCTAAATGTCCATCAACTGATGAATGGATAAAGAAGATGTGGTTTATGTATATAATGGAATACTACTTGGCAATGAGAAAGAACGAAATCATGCCATTTGCAGCAACGTGGATGGAACTGGAAGATATTATGCTGAGTGAAATAAATCAGTCAGAGAAGGACAGATATCATATGTTTTCACTCGTACGTGGATCTTGAGAAACTTAACAGAAAGCCATGGGGGAAAGAAAGAGGAAAAAAAATAGTTATGAACATAGAGGGAGGGAGGCAAACAACAAGAGATTCTTAAATACAGAGAACAAACAGGGTGGATGGGGGCGTGGGGGAGAGGGGAAAATGGGTGATGGGCACTGAGGGGGGCACTTGTTGGGATGAGCACTGGGTGTTGTATGTAAGCCAATTTGACAGTAAATTATATTCATCAAAAAAAAAGAATCACAGGAGGATACTTATTTCGTCATCAAAAATAAAATTGTAAAAACAAAACAAAAACAAACAAACAAAAAACACAAAATGATTGAAACTCTCCCATTTATGTTACTCAGTCTGAGCCCAGACATGGGCTTATCATTCTCTGACCAAGGGTATGGCAGAAATGAAACCATGTGACTTTTGCAGGTAGGTCATAAAAAATGCAGTTTTACTCTCTCTCTCTCTCTGCCCCCCCCCACCCCCCCTTCCTCCCTAGACACTTTCCATTGGGACCTAACTACTGTGCTGTGATGAAATGCAAACTGGTCTTGACAGAAAGATCCAGGGTCCATGTGGAGACGTACTGAAGCTCTCAACCAACAGCCAGCTTCAACTACCAGTCAGGAGAGAGGATGAGTCCTCAGATGATACCAGCCCCAACCTCCAAATGCAGCAGCTAAGCTTCCAGACATCATGGAGCAGAGACAAGTTATCTCTGCTGTGTCCTGTCTGAATTCCTGACACAGAATTCATGAGCGTAAAAACTGGTCCCCCCCCCCACCCCCCGCTCCCGCCCACAGCAGTCTGAGGTCATTTGTTACATAGCTATAGTAAATGGGACAAAGGGTACAAAAAAGGAAGTCCGTGTGATTTGTTCATATTTTAAAATGTCATTTACGTTTCTGTGAGAATGATACAGAGTAGAAGCAAAAAGACTTATGAAGGCTCCCTAATGTGTTCCAGCCAGAACCAGTTACTTCATCTTGGACATACTTCTAGCATGTCGCCTATAAATGTATTGTATTCATTGGCAGACATCTCCCTCAAGGAGCTTAGAATTTAGTAGTTTTTCTCTTTAGGAAAGCTAAAGTAATTTTTGTCTGGAAATCCTGAAAGATTTCCTAATGTAAAGAAATATTAAAATAGTTGCCTTCTTAGTCCTATTGGGCCATACATAAAAGGAACATGGGCTTTATGAATTAGGGAAAATATCAAATGAATGAAAATCAATTTCTTAATCTTCTGGTGATAGTGTGGATTGTTTGAGTGAAGATGTTTTACTCATTGTGCCTATGGGTAAATGTGACAAGAATGCTTATCTCACAGGCAACTAAAGGCTAATGAAATAACATTAGCAAGTTATTAAAGACTTTTTAAGTTAATTTATTAATTTTAGTTATTTAAGACTTTTAATAGTGGATACTGGCTTCATAGCCAAAGCCCTTGATGAGACTCCCTCTAGCCTGAGAAAATGTGTGCGTGTGTGGAGGGAGGTAGGGTGAGGGGGATGAGGAATGGATCCCTTTTATGTGTTGTCATCTTCTTAGACCAATTATGTTGCCGCATTTCAGCCATTCACTCTGGAGACAGCTGAGTTTGATTTCTCAACTATTGCCAAGAAATCCATAATTGATTCATTTCTTTTTAAAATAATGGAATGCTTATTAGCATTGTGCTAAATAACATTCTACAATTTTACAAATGTTATGTGATTCAACCCTTACAATGAACCTATGATAGGAGTACTACAATTTCCAGTTTACAAATAAAGGATGCTGAGGCACAAAGAGGCTAACTGCCTTGAATGAGATCATATAGCCAGACAGAGCCAGGATATGAGCCCAATTCTCTCTAGCTTCAGAGTCTGAACTCTTAGCTCAGTGCTATATTGTCACTGATCTTCATGGATGCTGCCCAATGGGCAGGTGGCAGTAATTCAATGATGTATGCCCCATTTCCTTTATAAAATCTTCTTTGCCTTGGCTTTATCAGACTACAGATATATCTAGCTCCTCTGAGCTATTATAACACTTACTGTCTGTATCAGTCACTTGACATCTATCACTTATTGTCTTATATAGTGGTGTTCGATTTTGTGTGTATACATGTTGTGGTCTGCTTCAGTTGGGGATCTTTGATTGCAAGCTACAGTAATTAACTTCAGCCAACTTAAGTGATCCCTTTCACTCCCTGCCCCAATATGGGAAAGAATATTGTGTGATTCACAGAATCAAAGAAAGGAAAACAGAACCACCTGACCTTGGGAGGAATAGAAACCAGAACAACTCTGGGGGTCTTTAGAGAGACACTTATGGATGGTCTCTTTGGTATGACCATTGGAATGACTTAACTCCAAGGGCCTTCATTCCACCCAAGTATCACTGTGCTCAGGATTCAGATTCCTGGTAGAGACAGAGAATCTGGTGGGTTTGACTGGTATAGTCATCTGCCTAATCCTTATAGAGCACAGGGGCTGTGATGGATGGTGACCAGGATCCAGAATGATTCTACTGTGATACAGAATGAGCAATAATTCAATTAATTTCTAGAGTGTTTTGATAAGTTATATACCCCCTGATGAAGAGCAATATGAGGCAGAGGGATCTTGAGTAAGCAGTAAAATCACAATTCTTAGGATGATACCCTAGGGGAAGGGCACATCATGGTAGGCTTCATCAGTAACAAAGTGTTTAGTCTATTATACTCCCATTAATTGTCCCCCCTTTTTTTCTATTTACAGAACTGTTGACTGTGATAAATTTTATGGTTTGATTAATCTTACATCAGACTATGCCTCCTGAATAAACAAACATGGAAGTGAATTAATATGAGCACAAGTTAGAAGTAGTACATTTATAGCTATAGTTAATTCAAAGTAAACTTGGTTTATAAAATTCCAAGTAAAGTTTTAATAAGTAAATTTTAATACACACTACTTAAAGATGTTTTTTTCAAATTAAATTTTAGGGTCTACAAACTTTCTTATGAGAGCATATAATGTTTTGGATTAAATGTTATATTATTCCATTACTTAGAAATCCTTTTAGAAAGTTCTCTTTCTCTAAGTGCTATAATATTGACTGGTCACTGCTGAGTTCAGAGGAGTTGCAGAGAATCAATATTGGCTTCGTTATTGTTTGGCAAAGCCTTGGAAGTAACCTAATAAGAGCTGTTGGACCAGAAACACAATCCAAAGATAAAAGACTTTTAAAAAAATTATAGCAAATGCAAGATATGTTAAATTCTAATGAAACAATGTAAACTTTCTTCCAAAAGAACCCTCAAACCTTTTTGCACATATCATTATTAAAATCATCCATCAAATGCAAAAAAAAATCATGATTATGCTTCTCAAGACCCCAAAATGTTAAATCACTTGCCCAAAGTTACACAGTAAATTAGTGTAAAAGTTTGGGCAAGAATTTTTTCATCCTATATTTAACTTATTGTGCAATGAAAGTTAAATAGAAAATTTTAATGATTAATAGTAACATATATAACCATTAAAGAGATTAAACCCAATCCTCTAAAATTTCAGACAATCGCACCTATTCTTTTTACTGTTTTATACATGTTATTTTTACATATTTTCCATTAATGCACACATATAACTCTATGATCACATTTTTTTTTGATTTCTGAGTACAAACCTCCTACATTTCTCCTCATGTTGGACACAAGAACCAAGCTAAAACCTCTCACTTCAGAATGTTCACGTGGGCATTTGCATATTAATCCAATAAGATTTTTAGTTCATCCTTCCTTCTCAAACAAAGGCATATCTTCCATTCTCTACTTAGCCCTAAAGTACTAAATGGGTACATGACTTTTTATTTATTTATTTATTTATTTATTTATTTATTTATTTATAACAGTAATTTTTAAATATTAAAATCCAAGTTAGTTAACACATAGTGTAATAATGGTTTCAGGAGTAGAATTTAGTGATTCACCACTTACATATAGCATCCAGTACTCTTCCCAACAAGTGCCCTCCTTAATGTCCATCACCCATTTAGCCCATCCCCCCACCCAACACCCCTCCAGCAACCCTCAGTTTCTTCTCTGTATTTAAGAATCTCTGTGGTTTCCCTCCCTCTCTGTTTTTATCTTATTTTTCCTTCCCTTACCCTATGTTCATGTTTTGTTTCTTAAATTCCACATATGAATGTAGTCATATGATATTTGTCTTTCTCAGACTGACTTATTTTGCTTAGCATAATACACTCTAGTTTCATCCACGTTGTTGCAAATGGCAAGATTTCTTTCTGATTGCCAAGTAATATTCCATTGTGTATGTGTATGTACACATACACATACACATATATGTACCACATCTTCTTTATCTATTCATAAGTTGCTAGACATTTGGGCTGCTTCCATAATTTGACCATTGTTGATAGTGCTACTATAAACATTTGGGAGCATGTGCCCCTTTGAATAAGCATTTTTATATCCTCTGGATAAATACCTACTAGAGCATTTGCTGGGTCATAGGGTAGCTCTATTTTTAATTTTTTGAGGAAACTCCATACTGTTCTCCAGAGTAGCTGTGCGAGTTTACATTCCTACCAACAGTGCAAAAGGGTTCCCCTTTCTCCACATCCTTGCCAACATTTGTTATTCCCTGAGTTGTTAGTATTAGCCATTCTGACAGGTGTGAGGTGGTATCTCAGTGTGGTCTTGATTTGTATTTCCCTGACGATGAGTGATGTTGAGCATCTTTTCATGTGTCTGTTAGCCATCTGGATGTCTTCTTTGGAAAAGGGGCACATGACTTTAAAACTAATGTACTAGTTCATTTGTGCAAAAACAGTAACTTGATACTTCACTTGAGTAGTAAAATCAAGTTTACAAAACCTTTCATGAAATGAAATACTGGTCCTCTAATTTACAATAGAGTGTCGGCTACCACATCTACCCTTCTGATTTAAAAAAAATATTTTTTAAAATATTTATTTATTTTTTAAAGAGAGAGAGAGAGAGAAAGCATGAATGGTGGGGAGGAGCTGAGAAAGAGGGAGACAGAGGATCTGAAGTGGGCCCTGCTGACAGCACAGAGCCCCATGTGTGGCCTGAAATCACGAACTGTGAGATCCTGACCTGATCCGAAGTCTGAAGTTGGACTGAGCCACCCAGATGTCCCTCCCCTTCTAATTTTAATTGCAAATGAATGGAGCCAGACTACTGATGATTGAATACGTTTTTCTCTGTATACAGTGTGTCTAGAAAACAAATCACTATTCAGTTATAGATTTCATACTTGGAAAGGCAATGGAAATTCTAAAATATAAATTGTGAATAACAAGGTTACTGTGCCTGGGGAAGTTCTGAGGTAGTATTTAATAATCAAATGCATTACTGAATATCATTCAGAATAGGTACGCTTTTTTTTTTTTAATGTAATGTAACAAGAGGAAACTTCTGGTACAGAGCAGGCATGTAATAGCAATGGCTATCATTGATTGAGTACAGTGCTGGGTACTGTGCTAAGTACTTTCTGCATATTATTTCATTTAATTCTCACCATAAAATTATAAAGTGGGCATCATTGTTTTTATAGAAGAGGGGACAAAGCTTAGAGAGACACCCAACTAGTAAAAGCTTCTTGGGGCTGGGACTTAAACCTAGGGCTGATTGCAAAGCTCGTGCTCTTAACTGTTATGCATTTTATTTTGATAAATAGATGCATTTATGAATGAAGGAATGAGTAAGAGTTACATTATAGTTAGGAAGAAAAAGGGAATTACCTGCAAGTCATAAAATAGCTGTGGCTTAAATAATAAAGACATTGGGTCATTTCACATAACAAGAAGGCTGGGCAGGTTCGGAGTTAAGTAGACTCTTGCTTTTTGTGCTCTGTCATCTCAGTGCATCCGCCATGCCTTTTCATAACTGCAGCTCTAACGATCTCCTCATATCATGATACACGAAGACAGAAGAGGTAAGGGCAAAATATCCTGTATATAACCTTATTAAGATCCTTATATAAATCTGATAAACTTCTCATCAAGGTGGAAAATCTTTTCTAGGGCTTCTTAGCAGATTTTCTCTTATATCTCAGCGACAGAAACTGGGTCACATGGATGCATAACCTCTAAACCAAACATAAGCAAAGGACAATAGGATTGTCATGGCTGCCTTGGACCAGGTCAACCCTGGCTGCCCATTATAATCACCCAGGAAATTTGTAAGAAACCTGGGCCCCACCTTCAGAAATTCTTATTTATTTGTCTGAGGTGAGATGCAGATATCAGTTTTAAACATTTCCCCAGGGATTTTAATATGCAGCAGGTTGAGATCCAATGGTTTATCCCAATCTTGATTTTCTTGCCTTTGTTTGGCCATGTTCCTAACCTATAAAAAGTAGAGCTCTGTTAGCAAGAAAGAGTAGGAAGACCCCACAACCCACAGTGGCTATCTGAGGAATTTACACAAGTCTAGACTCTACAGAAGATACCGTTCAACCATAGACCCCAAATGGTGTCACTTAGGCCAAGTCAGCAAACCAAGACCTAATAATACCTAACCTAACTGCAGTTTCAACCTTCCAGCAATGTAACCTTTAACCAGTCAGTCAGGAATTTTTTGGTCAGCACTAATCTGACCCATGGGTCCTCTTCAGTTCCCAAAGGGAGATGAGGTAATCCACCTACTAAAACTCTGTTGTTCCCTGAATGAAGGTGACCTCACCTGAAATGATCCTTTTTCTTCTGTTTGTGATTTTCTTGTTCTGCCTTTAAAAACCTTTCCCTTTCTGTAGCCCTTTGGAGCTTCCCCCTACTCTCTAGCTAGGATGCTGCCTGATTCATGAATCACTTAATAAAGCCAATTAGATCTTCAAGTTTACTTGGTTTAGTTTAGTTTTTCTAACAGGTTCTCCGTGAATTCAATTCATTTCAGCAAGCATTTGCTGAATTTGTACTACTATGTTTGCAAGACCCTGTGTGTATAAAGTAAAAACTGAGCAGAGCACAATTTTTCTTTATCCGGTGGGTCAATTTCCTTATAATAGTTCCTTCACTCAGTACCTAGAATGAGTATCAGTCTTCAACATCTAGTTAGCGAGCACTTAAGACAAGGCAGCATATTAGGTGTTGGGCTCAATCAGTGAACAAAGCAGGGAGAGCCTCTGCTCTAATGGCACCTACATTTGAGAATATGGTTGTGCTCTACATAACGAAGGAAATAGTAAAGAACTATGAGTGACTGTTTCCTTCTTCCATCAATTAACAATTCAAGCTTTACCTGTTTACTTTTTAAAGTATTTATTAAGTACTTAAATGTGGTAGATGGATACCTGTGAACAAAATGGTCTTGATCCTAATCATAAAGCTTGTGGTCTAAGTAGGGGAGACAATACCAAGAAGTAAAAAGACAAATATATTTCAAATTATAGTAAGTGCCAGGAAGAAAAGAATAGGCTGTTCTAAAAGAATTACAGGGCAATGTAATTTAAGTTAAAGAAGATCAGGAAAGGCTGTTTAAAATTAAATGGAGACAAGAATAAAATGCAGATTAGGGCATATCCCTTCAATTTCTTACTTTCTTCTCCACTATCCTTTCCTTTAGCTAACTAGACAAATATTTAACTTCTAGAATAACCCACCATCTTGCATAACCAAGTTAAATTGAGATGCTGATCTCAGAGAAGCTGCTTTCTTAAGATTGTTTGAGCAATTTGCTCATAGATTGATGGTTGCTTTGTCTTGCTTGCTATATTCTCCATTGCCTCTTAGTACCTGCCTTCCCCATCTTTTTCATACTTTCATACTCCCTCTTTCCATCTACCCCATTGCCTTTTGACTGCTCCCCCATCCTCTTGAAAATAAGAATTAGTCCTAAATGCACTCAGTATTATACACACTTAGGAATTTAGATGCATGAGTATTATAGCACAGTGCTACCAAATTTAGCAACCTGAGAACTCTTTTAAAACCACAGCATTAATATCAGCTGTCTCACAAGGAAGAAAAACACAATTAGTCCTGATTTGTTCAGAAGTATACATGATCTAACTCTACATTATAAAGCCTGGTATTTCAAACTGTGGCCTAGAGACCAGCAGCATTGATGTTACTTGGGATCTTGCTAGACATGCAGAATCTTGGACCAGACAAAACCTGTTGAATCACAATCTGTATTTCAGTAAGATCCCCATTTGTTTCATATGTTCATTCAAGCTTGAAAATCTCAGATGCAGAAGATTCCAAAGCAGGTAACTATGAGGATTCATAATCCTAGTTCTTTGACATCTTTCTGTTACATATTCAAGCTGGTATAGCCATTTTTACTTTCTCAGTACTTTTTAACCTACAGTTATTCTTTAAGTTATCATTTTCAGCATTTTGTTTAGAAGTTCACTGTTCATTTCTGCCTATCCCTTCTAGCAAACAATAGTATAAATCTTTAAGGCCCAGAAAATTATGGTTGATGGGAGTCATTCATTGCTTTTTCCTGCTAGTGGAGATATTAGACAGTGTTGGTCCTTAGATGTGATGTATATTCTATCTGGATCATTCCTGTTATCCATAGAGAAAAGCAAAGTCAGCACTTTGAGAGGGAATTTAGTGTGTGGAGTAGCAACTCTGTTAATACTTAGCTTGGACCTTGATCAAGTCATGGGATTTCCTTTGGCCACAGATTGTTACCTATAAATGTTCAGGTTTTAATGTGTACCAATAAAGACATACATACATACAAATCTGACTTAAGGTTTTTCAGTTAAATGTTGAACTGATATAAAATAAGATTTATAAGGTATATGTAAGGGATAAGGAATCATGATAAAATAAAATCCATGTATCCACTGCCCAGTTGGAGAACATTATAATTTATGCCCTTAAAATCCTATGTGTACCTGCCAGATACCAACACTTCCCTTCTTTCTCCTTAATCACCTCTCCAGAATTTTGCCATTGTTGCCTTGCTTTTCCCCAGCTTTACCATATTTGTAACTCTAAACAACATATTGTTTTATTTGGAGGGCTTTGAAATTTTATATTAATAGAATCATATTGCATGCATTCTTGCGTGATTGACTTTTCTCATCTGACATTATTTTCCTGACACTTGTCTACACTGTTGTGAGCATCTAAAATTCACTCATTTTCACTACTATTCAGGTATTCTACTGAATGAGTATACCTTAATTCTGTTGATGGACATTTGGGTTTTTGCAGGTTTTTTTCTGTTATTACAAACAGTATTGATAGGGTCTTTGCTAAGACTTGCTAATGCCTAAGTACATGAGTCTCTTTATGGCAGTGATTCTCAGTACCCACTGAGTACTGAGAATCATTGGGGTGTTTTTAAAAGATGTAGGTGCCTGGGCTCCACTTTGGCCCAGTTGAAATGTAATTTCTGAAGGGGAGAGCCCAGGCATCTGTATTTTATAAGCACACCATAGTAGTTAGGGGTAAGATCTGCTGTGGAACATGGGCTTAGGAGTGGCTTACTTGAGAGTCCTAAGTTACACTCATCTTTAACTTTACTCGATAGTGTCAAGTTGTTTAAGTGATTGTACCCAACTTATGATTCTTTCAGAAACATTTGTTGTTCTGGTGGTCTCAATCCTTTTAAATTTAATTTACATTTCCATGACAAATAAAGGCAAATGCTTCATATGTTTACTGGCCATTCCCTTTCCTTCTGTGAAATGCCTTGTACAAGTTTATCTTTTGTCCGTTTTGTCTATTACTTTGTCTTTTTTTTTTTTAATGGATTTATGTTTTTTTGTTTTTTGTTTTTTTAGTTTTGGCTGTTGTTAAACATGTTGTAGTTATTGTCTCTATTTGTGGTTTGTTGTTTCACTTTCATCAAAAGTTGAATGTAAGTTCCTAAATTTAATGAAGTCAAAATTATTACTTTTTTTCCTTTATGATTTGCCATTTGCTTATTTAACAAAACCTTCATCCTGAGGTAAAACAGATATTCTCTTATGCTGTCTTCTAAAAATTCTATGTTTTTGCCTACCACATTTAGGAATTAAATCCATGTGAAATTCATTTTGTACATGGTGTGAGGTAAGGGCTAATTCCTACATTTTCTCTTATGGATAACCTGTCCCAGAACCATTTACTCCAAATTTATCCTTTCCCCGCTGATTTTCCATGGCACATGTGTGGTAAAGATCCATATTTATGTGGGTCTGTTCCTGGACTCTCAAGTTTTGTTCCACTGGTCGATTTATTTTTGCACCAATAACAATCCTGCTTTAATTATAATTATTGGTATGGAAACTCTACTTCACTCTTCAGGAGCATCTTGGCCATTAGCTTTTCTTTTGCCATAAATTTTATATAAATTTTTCTTTCATTTTATAAACACCTTGTCAGTTCCCATAGAAATAAAACCAAACTGAAAGAATTGTGAGGTTGACTGGAATTGCATTGAATTTTTCATCTCCAAGTATTTTAAGATTTTCCTATCTTTCTGTTACTGATTTTTAGTTTAATTTCACTGTGTTCTGAGAGTGGGCACTATATAATTTCTAGTTTTAAAAATTTATCAAGGTACACTTTATGGTCTGGAAGGTGGTCTATCTTGGTGAATGTTTCATATTACCTTGAGAAAAATGTGTATTCTGCTACTGCTGAAGCAGTCTAAAGATGTCCATTATGTCCAACTGATTGATGATGTTGTTGAGTTCAGTTATGTCCTTGCTGATTTTCTTCTGCCTGTTGGATCTGTCCATTTCTTGTTTGTTTGTTTTTTGTTTTAATTTGAGAGAGAGAAAGAGTGTAATTGGGGGGGAAGGAAGGAGAATCTTAAGCAGGCTCTATTCTGTGTGGAGTCTGGTGTGGGACCTGATCCTATAACCACGAGATCATAACCTAAGCTGAAATCAAGAGTCAGACACTCAACTGACTGAACCACCCATGTGTCCCAATCTGTCCATTTTTTAAGGAGGTGGGTTTATTTTTATATTTTATTTTTTTAGAGGTGGATTTAGGTCTCCAACTATAATGGTTGATTCGTCTATTTCTCCTTGCAGTTCCATCAGTTTTTGCCTCATGAATTTTAATGGTCCGTTGTTAGCTGTATACATGTTAAGGATTTTTATGTCTTGTTGGAGAATTGACTTGTCATTATATAATTCCCTTCATTATCCCTGATAACTTTCCTTACTCTGCAGTCCGCTGTCCGAAATTAATATATTTACTCCTGCCTTGATTAATGTTAGCATGGTATATCTTCATCCACTTACTTTTATTTTTTTAAGATTTTATTTTAAAGTAATCTATACACCCAACGTGGGGCTTGAACTCACAACCCCAAGACCAAGAGTCACATGATCCACCAACTGAGGCAGACAGGCATCCTTTTCATCCACTTACTTTTAATCTATATGTGTCTTTATATTTAAAGTGGGTTTATTACAGCCAACACAGATAGGCATACCTTGGAGATAATTGCAGGTTTTTTTGAGGTCACTGCAATAAAACAAATATCACAATAAAATGTGTCAAATGAAATTTTTGGTTTCCCAGTGCATATAAAAGTTATGTTTACACCCCTCTGTAGTTTATTAAGTATGCAATAACATTATGTCTAAAAAAATAATGGATATACCTTAATTAAAGAATACTTTATTACTAAAAAATGCTAACCATTATCTAAGCCAACAGCAAGTTGTAATCACTGATTACAGATCACTGTAAGAAATATTACAATAATGAAAAGGTTTGAGGGGTGCCTGGGTTGCTCAGTTGGTTGAGCAACTGGCTCTTGGTTTTAGCTCAGGTCATGATCTCACAGTTTGTGGGATTGAGCCCTGCGTTGGGCTCTGTGCTAACAGTGCTGAGCTTGTTTGGGATTCTCTCTCTCTCTCTTTCTCTGTCCCTCACCTGCTAGTGCTCTCAGTCTCTCAAATTAAAATAAATAAACAAATAAATAAATAAATTTAAAAAAGAAAAAGAAAATGTTTGAAATACTGCAAGGATTACCAAGATGTGCACAGAAACATGGAGTGAGGAAACGCTGTTGGAACAATGCACAATAAAGCAAGAAGCAATAAAACAAGGTAGGCCTGTAGTTGGGTCTTATTTTTTTTTTTAATTGTTTTTTTTTAACGTTTATTTATTTTTGAGACAGCGAGAGACAGAGCATGAACGGGGGAGGGTCAGAGAGAGAGGGAGACACAGAATCTGAAACAGGCTCCAGGCTCTGAGCTGGCAGCACAGAGCCCGACGCGGGGCTCGAACTCACGGACCATGAAATCATGACCTGAGCAGAAGTTGGACGCTCAACTGACTGAGCCACCCAGGCGCCCCTGTTGGGTCTTATTTTTTGATCCACTCTGGCAATCTCTCTTTCAATTAGTGCATTTAAACCATTGACATTTAAGATAATTTTTAATATAGTTGAATAAGTAGCTACAATATTTGTTACTGTTTTCTAATTGTTGCACTTGTTCATTGTTCCTAGTTTTGTCTTTTTTTTTTTTTTTTTTTTGTCTTTTGTGGTTTTAACTG
Organism: Leopardus geoffroyi; assembly: GCF_018350155.1. Taxonomy (NCBI): domain Eukaryota; kingdom Metazoa; phylum Chordata; class Mammalia; order Carnivora; family Felidae; genus Leopardus; species Leopardus geoffroyi. The sequence continues at coordinate 160,653,093 of NC_059327.1, forward strand.
AGCATTTTAGATGATTCCATTTTCTCTCCTTTCTTAGGATATTAATTACACTTCTTTTTAAACTTTTCCAGGTGGTTGCCCTCGAGTTCACAATATATATTTACAACTAATCCAAATCTTTCAAATCACCCTATACCACTTCAGGGATAGGAAGAGTACTTTATAAAAACAAAATAATCCTAATTCCTCTCATTGTTTGTATCATTGCGATCATTCATTTCACTTATACATAAAATACATAAGCACACACACACATACACACACACACACACACACACATAAATAATTGAATACGTTGTTGCTATTATTATTTGGAACAAACTCTTAGATCAATTAAGAACAAGAAAAATAAAAGTTTTTATTTTACATTCACTTATTCCTCCTCTGGTGCTCTCTGTTTATGTAGATCTGAGTTTCTGACCTCTATCATTTTCCTTCTAAAGAAGTTCTTTTAATATTTGTTGCAAGGCAAGTGTACTAGCAACAAATTCCCTCAATTTTTGCTCATTTGAGAAAGTCTTTCTCTCTCCTTCACTACCCTTGAAGGATAATTTCCCAGGATATAGAATTCTAGGTTGGTGGGTTTTTTCTCTCAATACTTCAAATATTTCACTCCACTCTCTTCTTGCTCACTTGGTTTCTGAGACGTCAAATGTAATTCTTGTCCTTGTTCTCCAAGAAGTGAGGTCTTTGTTTTCCTCTTCTTCTTTCGGGATTTTTTTTTTTTAATCTTTGATTTTCTATGGCTTGATAATGATATGTGTAGGTGTAGCTTTTTGGGCATTCATCCTGCTCTTGTTTTCTGGAACAGCTTCCTGGATCAGTGGACAAGTTTGGTGTTGGTCACTAACTCAGGGGATTTCTCAATCATTATTGTTTCAAATATTTCTTCTCTTCCTTTCTGTGGGGAATAAGTTTAGGAAATATCTGAGCTTGCACCAATGGGTTAACAAGGTTTAGGATGAAAGCATCCAAGATTAGGTAAACAGGGCCAAAGTGCCCCCAGCATAGTACAAAAGTAAAAAGCCACTTCCATAGGTTGGATGTCTAGAATAGGTAAATAGGTAAACAGGGCTATAGACCCCTGGGAGCAGGGTGAAATTGCCCAGAGGGGAGCTAATTAGCAAAAGAAAGGTGCCTTGTTGACCCTGAGGTAGCATGTTCCATATGTCTTATCCCCCAGGCAAGTTAAGATAAATATGTGAGGCCCCTCATGCCTGCTGTAAACAGTCATCTGCTCAGTGCAGGGATTTTGTTTTCTTTTGACCCAAACTCCTAACACTGGATATCTTCAAAACTCCCTTTCTCTCACATACGATTTAATGTTCACTGTTTCACTGTCTCTTTCTGCATGTCCATCACATTTGTAAGCCTTCTGATCCTAATAAAAATGGAGCAATGACCCTTACTCTTGTCTCTTCCTGGATATTAGCCTCTCTCGCATTTAATTCTGCGTCCGTTCTCTTGCTGGACAAGAGAGAACTCCAGACTTGAAGTCTGAGACACCTTTCTCTCTTCTTCTGGTATTCCCATTACATGCACATTATACCTTTTGTAATTGTCCCAGTCTTTGGGTATTCTAGGTTTTTGTTGTTTTTTCCCCCTTCTAGTCTCTATTCTCTTTATGTTTGGCTTTGGAAGTTTCTACTGAGACCATTCTCAAGCTCAGAGATTCCTTAGTTGTGTCCAGTCCACTAATACGCTCATCAAGGGCATTCTTCATTTCTGTTACAGTGTTTTGATCATTAGGATTTCCTTTGTTTTTTTTTTTGGAATTTCCATCGCTGCATATGTTGCCCATCTATTCTGGCATGCTCTCTATCTTACCCATTAGAGCACTCAGCATCTTAATTATAGTTGTTTCAAATTGCTGGTCTGATAATTCCAACAACCCTGTCGTATCTGAGTCTTGCTCTGATGTTTGCTCTATGTTGTCAAACTGTTGTTGTTGTTTTTGTTTTTGTTTTTTTTTTTGCCTTGAATGTGTCTTGTAATTTTTTCCTTGATAGCCAGATGTGATGTACTGGGTAAAAGGAACTGCTGTAAACAGGCCGTTAGTAATGTGGTGGTGAGGTGTTGGCGGTGGGGAGGGGAGGACTGTTCTATAGTCCTATGAATAGGTCTCAGTCTTTCAGTGAGCCTGTACAACCAGACTATGAACTTTACCTGCGATTTTCAGTCCTCCTTCCCCCTTTGTGTGGGAAAGGATGACTAGAGTGGACTGAAGATGGGTATTTCCCTTGCTCCATGTACAAGGCTAAGCCAGCTGGAGTTGGATATTTCCTTCTCCCAGGTCCTCCCTGCCAGAAGCACAGGGGGATTTTTCTCTGATATTCACTGTGAGAACCTAGCAGAACTATGGGATGTAAAACTCACAAATATCTGAGGGACTCCCAAGGACTGGATGCCTGGAATTTTTATTTCTCAGACTTAACCCACACTCAGTCTCAAGCAAATTGTTAATTACAGTTCAGTTTTCCCTATCTGGGCACTGGTTCCTGTGGGTTTCAGCTTGTGGGTTTCTGCTCCAATAAGTTCTACTGTTGGATCTCTCTAATTGTAGTAGTGGTTTTCTTTGTGACCTCACTTCTCTTACAGATCTAAGAAGAGTTGATTTTTCAGTTTGTTCAGCTTTTCACTTGTTAGACTGGAGAGGCGACTTTCAAGCTTGTTAGGCACAGGGCTAGAATATTGGAAATCTGTACTGAATCCTTACATTTGAGGATAACTGCCATTTCTACTATGTTATGTGTTCTTACACGGACACATGAAATATTCCTCCACTTACGTAGGCCTTCTTTAATATCTTTCAATAGTTTTATAATTTTCTTCATAAAGATCTTATACATCTTGTGCTGCTATAATAAAATACCATAGACTGAGTGGGTTAACTAACAGAACTTTATTTTCTCAGTTTTGGAGGCTGGAAGTCCAAGATCAGGGTGCTGGCATGGTTGGGTTCTCATGAGCTCTCTTTCCGGCCTGCAGATGGCTGCCTTCCTGCTGTGTCCTCACATGGCAAAGAGCCCTGGTGGCTTCTTACAAGGGTACGATTTCTACTGGATCAGGGCGCTATACTTATGACCCCATTTAACCTTAATCTCTCTCCTTGAAGCCTTATTTCTAATGCAGTCAGATTCTGGCGGCGGGGAGGGGATGCTGATTAGGGGTTCCACATAGGAATTCTGAGAAGATACGTTTCAGTTAATAGTACAATGGTTTGTTAGATTTAGTCCTAAATACTAAATATTTTTGATGCTATTATAAATGGTTTTATTTTTCTTATTATACTCTTAAGTGTTTTATGGTAAATGAACATGTAATTTTTGTTTACTGATTTTATAAGAATTTGCTTTTATACAAAAAATAGCAATTAACAGATCTAAGAATGATATTACCAAATTTTAACTTTTCTGAAAAAAATTTTTTTTGAAAATGTCTTTATTTCAGATTCATTGCTACACAGAGTCACATAATCCTCAAAATCTAAGTCTACAACTGATCATCACAAGATCCCTGTCCATATACACATTAGTTAGACAGAGGGAAAAATTCTGTACAATATTTTAGTAGTTACATGATTTGAAAGCAATAGTGAATTGGTGAAAACTGAAGAACTTTCAATGCATTACACACAGGATAACTATTCTCAAATACAAGAAACTAGGCAATAAAAGAAAACTTTCTGTTCAGTTACAGAAGAATGCTAAAGGCATTTTATGATGAGAGAAATGCTTTAAGTTAGTACACAACCTACTGTGTAAATAAAACTGCTACATAAATTGGTACTTTTGTTCTTGAATATTTGTAGTATGGTATTACCCATTTACCTGACATTTAATAATACATAAAGTTCAAGTCTGGGTTCTCAAGACAGTTACTTGATAATTTTGAATAGTCTGGTGTACCCAGTGTTTTTTTCATTTATCTTTCACTTTCTGGGACACTTAATTTGCCTTTCACATGCCCCTGTTAGCACATATGGCCAAGTGACCACCTGTAACAGGGAAGTCTCATGTTATTAGTTACACAGGTAAGGGAAGTTGCATATACCCACTCCTCCTATCCAGTCTGTTGGCTTAAAGCAGCAGGGGCAACCTAGCACCTAAATCTTTTCTTTCCATACACACACACACACACACACACACACACACACACACACACACACAATAGTAGACACTTCTTTCATCTATCTCTTCTGTTTTAGTGGGACTGTGCAATGCTGGAACAATAATCTAGAATGTCCTGAATGGTGAATTCCATCGTAACGCCAGATCCAGGATAACAGCGAGCTATCAAACCTTCAAAGTGCTTATACTGGCGTATAAATTCATCTTGCATAGAGTGCCACACCACCTATTATAAAAATGAAAATAAGTTACTAAATTATGAATGGAAATATATAATCAAGTTAAGTAGAAATAATGTCAAGACATATTCTAAGAATTTAGCAGTGTAATGGTTAAGAACATGCACCCTGGCTCCTTAGACTTAGAACATATGTGACCCTGATTATGTTGAATCACTACCTTGTGCCTCAAGCTCCTCATCTGTAAGCCAGGGTAGTAACAATGATACCTTCCTCATAAGTTTCTTGTGAGGATTAAATGAGTGCATGTATGTAAAGTGCTTAGAACATGTTTGACATAGCAAGCACTCATTACATTCTAGCCATTATTATATCTACTACAATATCCAATACAGATGTGTATTTACACAATTATATATGGAACTAAGACTAGTAATTAAATGGAATGCAACAGTTAATGCTTAAATTTCATTTCAGATGAAAGTTTAAAAAGTTCTTTAGCTAAAATTGATGATACAAAACATTGCTTGATGCTATGAAGGACACCAAGATGGATTATCTGCAATCCGGGGATTTATGATTTAGCAGTGGGAATAACTATGTAGACACCTATCAAGGCAGAATCTGATTTTACATTGACATATTAGCTAATACTAACAGGTTACATTTATTTATTTTTTCAATGTTTATTTTTTTTCTGAAAGAGAGAGTGTGAGCAGGGGAGGGACAGAGAGAGATGGAGTGAGAGAATCTCTAGCAGAATCCATGCTCAGCACAGAGCCCAAGGTAGGGCTCAATCTCATAACCACAAAATTACAACCTGAGCCGATATCAAGAGTGGGATTCTTCAATGACTGAGCCACCCAGGCAACCATAACAGGTTACATTTATTGATGCTTACTGTGTATCAGCACAGTACAAAGGCTTTACATATGTATCATCCTATTTACATCTCACGACTAGCTGGTGAGGGTGGGTACTATGACCATCATCACTATCCAACAGACAGTATTCTTCCAGGATTTTTCCTCATAAACCCTAAACATCATAAATACTAAATTCCTGTCACCTTAAGTCTATTTGCTAAAGAGTATTACACTTTTGGCTTTACATCTTTTAGCTCATGGTATTTCTTCCACCTGGAATGTCACTCCTTTTGTTTTATCTGTACCTACCTGAATTTCAGAGGCTGACACAAATGCAATAACCCTCATGAAGCCTTTGATGATGTTGAAATCTGAATTATTCTCACTCACGTCTGGGTCTTTCAGTATGGTTTAAGAAAAATGGCTCAATTTGGGGTTTAAATCTAGCTCTACCATCCGTTAGCTATGAGATCTTGGTCATGTTACTCCACCTCCCTAAGCTTTTGATTTTCTCATCTGTAAAATGGCAATGACAATAATAGTAGTGTCCACTATATGAGGGAGGTATTATTTCCACTTTTCAAATAAGAAAATTGAGGCTCAGAGAGGTTAAGCAACTTGCCTAAAGTCATACAACTTAATCTGGAGCTGCATTTCTAACTCTGGCCCCCATGCTCAGCATCACTCCGCTGTACTATGCTCTATTCCATTCCTTCCTCAAATCTAAAAAACAAACAAACAAAAACCTCAAAAAAACCCACAGCCCTAAGCAAAACAACTAATGTCTCAAAACAATAAAGCAGAAATATAAGATAAACAGGAATAGCCATATAAACTTATATTATCAATGTTGTTCCTTTCTTCCTCACAACTCATTAATCTGGCCTATAATTTATGGAACTTTCCTCCTGCACTAAAATAGAAAATCTGTAGCCTTTCTAGATGACTCCTGGAGAAAAGCAATATATGTAAAGATGTGCAATCTAGGATGGTTAAAGGAACTAAGCGTACCTGAAGTAAGTTCTCCTCTTCACATAAATGTTTATCAACCTTTTTGTAGAGGTTATCTAGACCTTTTTTCACTTCCTTTCCAGGATACTCTTTAATGACTTTACGAAGTTCTTGTTTGTTAAATGCAAGTTGATAGCTTACTTCCTCCTCTCTTATACCCTGTGCCACACGAGCTTCAACACCTTCAAAGAAATGCTTCAAGGAAATGAAAAGAAATAATGCCTAAGCACTGCTTTTATTACCACTTAAATTAAAAAAAAAAAACCCTCGTTATAAAATAGTATTTATTCACTGTATTAAACTCAGAAAATATATTAAAAATGTATCACACTACTCAGAGATAACCGCTGTTAACATTTTAGATTTCCTTCCAGTCTTTTCTTGTAAATATATAAATTAGGTTATATTATATGTTATATTTCCCATTTAATATTTTGTTTTCTCCAAACTATAAATTTTAACAGCTGCATAATGTTCTATCTAATGGCTGAACTACAATTTATTCATTGCTCCTGTATTGGATATTTAACATTTTTCACTTTTTCAGAGTTGGCAAAATCTACTCCAATTAAAAGAAATTTATTGTACACAGAGTGGTCATAAATATTTTTCATACAAAAGTATTTACCCACAATACTGATTACTTTCCAGTACAAATTTCAAGGTCTATGATTCCTTAGTTGAAGAGCATCATTTTAAGTATTCTGAAGATTCTTCAAATACATAATTTGCTTCCAAGTTCAATCAATTTATATTTCTATCAATAGGACATGAAACTGCTACTTACCACATAATCATCAGAATTACCACAATTTAAAGAAATTACATTTTGATGAGTGAAAAGGTTTATTTGTTGTTTTATTTCACGACTCTTTGGCTATAAATGAAATTAACCTGCTTTCATATTTTATAGTATATTCAGAACCCTTGCCCATTTATACATTGGGATCTTAGTGCTTTCCTTATTGATTTTAAAAAGGCATTTTATATTAAATATACTGACTATTGTATTGTTACGAATATTCATTTCAGGTCGTCTTTGAAATATATTTGTTTTTTAAATACGCAGTTTTATCGATTGACACGCCTTTATGTGAATACTGTACAATATGATTTAATGCTGACAAGCCAAATCTCCTCTCGTTACTTTTCTCTAAAATTTTCTTGGCAAGTACTATTTGTTTTTCATTAAATTATTATGCTTTTGCTAATAATTTTTTTGATAAATTTATTCCTGGTGCTTTTAAAAATTTTGTTTCTACATAAACTTTTTTTTTTTAAGTTCATCTGTTTATTTTGAGACAAGGAGAGAGAGAGATTGTGTGTGTGCATGTGCACATGCAAGCAGGGAAGCACCGGGGGTGAGGGGAGAGAAAATCTCAGGTAGCCCCTGTGCTGGCAGTGCAGAGCCCTATGTAGGGCTTGATCTCATAAACTGTGATATCATGACCTTAGCCAAAATCAAGAGTCACACACTGAACTGACTGAGCCACCCAGGTGCCCGTTTCTCCATAACCTTTTAATTGCTTGTTATAACATACCAGAAATAAATTATTTTTTTATACACTTATTATAAATCCTGCTACTTTATCATAGATCAGTAATTTCAACCTATTATATATAGGTAATTATAACCTTAACTTTCCTTTCCATATCTTTTATTTATGTTTCTGGTCTTATCGCATTGGCTAGAGCTTCCGTAACAATGTTAAATATTAAAGGATCTAGCAATGATTCTGCTTTAAATTTTATTTCAAAGGGAATGGTTCTGGGGCACCTGGGTGGCTCAGTCGGTTAAGCGTCCGACTTCAGCTCAGGTCACGCTCTCGCGGTCCGTGAGTTCGAGCCCCGCGTCGGGCTCTGTGCTGACAGCTCAGAGCCTGGAGCCTGTTTCCGATTCTGTGTCTCCCTCTCTCTCTGACCCTCCCCCGTTCATGCTCTGTCTCTCCCTGTCTCATAAATAAAAAAAACGTTAAAAAAAAAATTTTTTTTTAAAAAAAAGGGAATGGTTCTAATGTTGCAGTTAAGTACCAAGTAGACTTTAGGTCTGAGAAAGACCTTTTACCCTAGAGAAATAATATCTGTCTGTTCTTAAGTTTTAGAAGGAATTGGTTGTGGATTTGATTAAATGTCTTTTAAGCATTTGTTGTTGACAACATATATATATTTTGGCTCTAATTTCAAGTTAAAAACTTATGAAAGAGCACTAATCACATTGTGGACAAAGTTATCTAGAAGGGTCCACTGAAGTTTCCACTATTGTAAAGTTCTCTAAAACCATCCATTCTTAATTGTAATAATCAAATATGCTCTGGAGAATGACTCACTTCAGAAAAGGAAGTGAAAGAAAAAGGCAATGAAAAAAGCAATTTTTGGTTTTCTTTTTATCTTGATAAAGTTTTCAAAATCTTCATTTGAACTAGGGTTAGAGATGAGCCATTTATGAGGAAAAAAGAGAACCTGGTACAATGGAAAAGCCTAATCTAGGGTTCATTCCCCCAGCTTTGCTACTTGCCAGTTATTATGACTTCAAGCAAGTTTATTTACTTTCAGTTTCTTCATTTGTAAAATGGGTTGATGCTACCTTAGCCCAGATCATTTTTCGCAAGAATTAAAATAAGGTATAGAGCACCTAATAGTGTCTTAGCACACTGGAACCTTTGATAACTGAGTCCCTCCTTCCTTATCCTTTTGCATCAATACATGAGCAAATTATTATGAATGTTTGTGTTATTCATATCTAAATATATGATACACAGGTTCAAAATCAGGAAAATTCACCGAATGAAAATATACTTACATTTAGCTTTTCAAGAGGTTGTCCTAAAGAGTAAATGACATAAGACTGAAGGTGATCTGTGTATTTTTGTTTGGCTTCTTTTTTTTCAGCTTCTAGACATGAGATTTTCAAACGAGACAGTGTTGCAAAAATATGGTGAAAGTTTTCCATCATAACTACATCCCTGGGGGTCTTCTGGCTTTCATTTGCTACTTTCTCCACTAAAATCAAAAAGAGAAAAAATATAATAACATTTTGATATGAATAGGACCATATTTAGCTATAAAAATATTTACATGATTTTTTTCATTTGTAAGTTTAAGAAGTAAGCACATTTCTGGACTTAATAAAATATACTAAAGGGTTTTCATATCCACTTAAATCTAATTAAAAAATCACTCTAAAACAGTCATATATATGTGTGTGTGTGTGTGTGTGTGTGTGTGTGTGTGTGTGTGTCTGTGTATATAAATGTGTATATATACACATTTGCATATATACAAATATTTCAAATACACTAAATCTGGATTCCTATTTGCAATTTTCAGCCAAAGAAATTCTAAATTGCTCAAGTACTTAAAAATGTAGAAAGCAAATAAACAAACAAATACAATCACAAGTACCAGGGAAAATAAAGCTAAAAAAAAAAAAAAAAAAAAACTTTTGTGATAGCATGACCTTTTTAAGAATGGTCCAAAAACTTAGAAGTCATAAAGGGAAAGATAAATAAATCTGACATGAAATTTCAAAGCTCTTGCATGGTAAAAAAAAAAACAAAAAAAACCCAACCATAAACAAAATCAATTTATAGCCTATTAGGTCGACAAAGAATAAAAAGACTGATAATATCTACTAATATCCAGCATTAATGAGATGTGATGAAAACTCTCACCAACCGTTCAGAACACTAAACTGGTTTAACCTTTCTGTATGGCAATTTGGCAAAGGCCTTGAGATATATGCAAACCTTTTGACCTGGTAATTCCATTTCCAGTAATTTACCCCAAGGAAATGACTGGACAAGAATACAAAAATATATGCAAAAAATTAGAAACAAACTAAATGCTTATTAATAGGAGATTTGATAAATAATAACACATGGAATACTATGTGGTCATGAAAATGATTATAGTAATAACATAAATTGACAAGGAAAGGCACTAGAATTATGGAGTAGCAGGTTATATTAAAGAACACACACACACACACACACACACACACACACTCAACATACACATATATATGAAGGAGAAATATTAAACAGTTTGGAAGGATAAAAATTAAATGTTATCTCTGCCTGATGAGATTACAAATTATTTTCTTCTTGATTTTTAAAATTTGTTTTTTTATTTTTGGGGGTGTGTAATGAGCATGTATTACTTTACAATCAGACAAAGAAAAGCTACTGTGAATTTCAAAAGAAATCTCAACCATACAAACATCCAATCATGTAATTTATCCATCTTTCCCTTGACCTGATCCCATCGAAAATGTTATATGTAATTGGTAAGATGATTCCTCTTCCTGTCAATTGTTTCAGCTTTTAAAATTCCTGACTACATGCAATCAGATCATTTATCTGAAACTAAATGGCACATCCTACTGTTTCTGTAACTTAATTGTGGGATCTGATACTACAGGAAGACAGTGAATTATATAGTATTTTAGCATTAATCTACCTTATGGGACAGAAATGAAAACTGAGGCCTAAAGAAGTATATTGATTTGCTTAAGGTTACACAGACATTTGCTAAGATGCAAATGTAAAATCTCATTTTTAATTTTTAAAAATTTTTAAAAGGTCATTTTTGGGGATTAAAAAAGGAATTTCAATTTTGCATAGTGATAAGCCCATATGAACCCTAAAATAGAAGTGGTTCCTGATGAATATGAATGGGTTTTATTTTTCAGGTTCAAGAAATAATTACTTTCAGAAAGTTAAAAAAGACTATAGAATATGGAAAATGAACGTATCTATCCTCCAACTTGAATTACCATAATAGTGAAAACAACCAACCAAAAAATTCTTTAGAACATAACAAAAGCTTACCATTAACAAATACTCCTCTGATAAGTTTGGTATATGCTTTATCTAGATCTCCACGACGCTCAGCATTTTTAAAGATTGATTCCGCGAGTCCAGCAAATTCTTCAAATTCAGCAACAAATGGAAGAATTCCTACTTTACTCTTTTTTGAGATCTTTACTTCTTCCATTTGCCTTATTTGATTACTCTAATGTTAGGCAGAAAGCAAGGGAGAGAAAGAGCCAGGCAGCTTAGAAACAACATATAGTCATAAGCAAATGTATATATCATAGTGGCAGGACATAATTTAGTACCTAGAACATTTTGGATGTTTACTAATTACAGATTAATACGATAGGGATAACCAAGAAAAACTATTTTCATAAATTAAAACCATAAGAGACTCTTAACTATAGAGAACAAACGGAGGGTTGATGGAGGTATGTGGGTCGGAGGATGGGCTAAATGGGTGATGGGTATTAAGGAGGACACTTGTTGTGATGAGCACTGGGTGTTATATCTAAGTGATGAATCACTGAATTCTACTCCTGAAACCACTTTTACTGTAAATGTATCCTAACTAGAACTTAAATAAAAACTTCAAATTTTAAAAAAGTACGTATATTTTAAGAAAATAACATCAAGGAAAAAAAATCCAAATTATTTAAAACAAGATACAATCAAACCTTGTGAACCTCAAGTATTTATTTGTTCAAAGAAAAACAAGCAATAAACAATTCTGTTATTCATGAAAGGTAAGTATAAGGCAATTGTTTATCTTGGGGCAGACTAGATAACAGAGCACACACAGGATTCCTCTAGGTTATTTCTGGTTGGTGGCCATGTGGCCAAGTTTGAGAACCACAGTCATTTCCAATTCTCATTAGCCTAAATTTTGTGTTTGGATAGAGCAGTTCTTTAATTTCTGGGTGTGAGAACAGAGAGGGAGAACAGGCATTTCTACTACGGATTTACATACTATATAGTTTTCCATGTATCCATCAGTTACTTACTCTAAAATTATTTCAGCAAAGTGCTTGTGTGCGATGTTGACAAAGTAAAAAAGGGATATCTCATATAGACAAAACCTAGACATTTGGGTCAAAAAGATCCACAAATTCAATTACAGTTCTGTGCACTTCTCAGAGGATCTAGATATATTCACAGTAAGAATTACACTGCTAAATACTATAAGATCATTTTTACTTCTACCTAAAATTTCATAAATGATTTTGGGGGTATAACTTGAAAATCAAATGACATGTGGCTTAGAAAAGTAATTACTTCCAGGATACAGATATTAGTATTAGAAAGTCCTGTGGAGCACTGTCACCCATTTGATATTATCTTTATTACTATGGCATACCCATTCTATTGCGCTTCACTTTTTTCCAACAGCATTTGCTAACTTCACGTCTCTGTGTCACATTTTGGTAACTGGCAATATTTCAAGCTTTTTTGATCATTATTATTATATTTGTAAGGATCTTCTGTGATGCATGATCTTTTGTTTGGCTTGCCACAAACCATGTCCGTATAAGCTGGTAGAGTTAATCAATAAATGTGTGTATTCTGACTACTCTACCAACCAGCCATTCCTCCATCTCCCTCCCTCTCCTCAGGCCTAGACACAATTTTATTTTCTGAGACACAATATTGACATGAGGTCATTTAATAGCCCTATAATGGCCTCTAAGTGTTCAAGGGAAAGGAATAATCCACATGTTTCTCACTTTAAATCAACAACTAAAAATGATTAAGCCTAGTGAGGAAGGCATATCAAAAGAGGACACGCTGAAAGGTAGGCCTTTTGCGTTAAATAGTCAAGTTGTGAATGCAAAGAAAAAGTTTTTTAAGGAAATGAAAAGTGTTACTCCAGTGAACACACAAATGGTAAGAAAGCAAATTAGCCTTATTGCTGATATGGAAAAAATCTGAGTGGTCAGGATAGAAGATCAAGCCAGCCACAACATCCTCTTAAACCAAAGCCTAATCCAGAGCAAGGACCTAACTCTTCTCAATTCTATGAAGGTTGAGAGAGGTGAGGAAGATGCAGAAGAAAAGTGTGAAGCTAGCAGAGGTTGGTTCATGAGGTTTAAGGAAAGAAGCCGTCTCCATAACATAAAGTGCAAGGTGAGGCAGCAAGTGCTGATGTAGAAGCTGCAAGTTACCCAGAAGGTCGCACTAAGATCATTAATCAAAATGGCTACACTGAGCGACAGATTTTCAGTGTAGACACAACAGTCTTATTTTGGGAGAAGATGTCATTTAGGACTTTCATAGGTACAGAGACATCAATGTCTGGCTTCAAAGCCTTGGGACAGGCTCACTTGTTAGGGGCTAATGTTGGTGACTTTAAGTTGAAGCCAATGCCCATTTACCATTCCCCAAATCGTAGGGCCCTCGAGAATTATGCAAATTTATTCTGCTTCTGCTCCATAAATAGAATAAGAAAGCCTGGATGATAGCTCATCTGTTTACAACATGATTTATGGACTATTTTAAGCTCACTGTTGAGACCTACTATTCAGAAAACAGATTCCTTTCAAAATATGACTGCTCAATGACAACGCACCTGGTTACCCAAGAGCTCTGATGGAGATGCACAATGAGATTAATGGTGTTTATGTGTTTGCTGACACAACATCCATTCTGCAGCCCATGGATCAAGGAATCATTTCAACTTTCAAGTTTTATTATTTAAGAAAAATATTTTGGGGGCGCCTGGGTGGCTCAGTCGGTTAAGCAGCCGACTTCAGCTCAGGTCATGATCTCGCGGTCCGTGAGTTCGAGCCCCACGTTGGGCTCTGTGCTAACAGCTCGGAGCCTGGAGCCTGTTTTGGATTCTGTGTCTCCCTCTCTCTGACCCTCCCCGTTAATGCTTGGTCTCTCTCTGTCTCAAAAATAAATAAACGTTAAAAAAAAAAAATTTTTTTTTTGATTTTGTATCTGATGAATCTGGGCAAAATAAATTAAAAACCTTCTGAAGAGGATTCACCATTCTAGATGCCAATAAGAACATTTGTGTTTCATGGGAAGAGGTCAAAAGCATCAACATGAACAGGAGTTTGAAAGAAGATGCTTCTACCCTCATGGATGACTGTGAAGGGTTCAAGACTTCAGTGGAGGAAGTAACTGCAGATAGGGTGGAAATAACAAGAGAACTAGAAGTGGAGCCTGATGATGTAGCTGAATTGCTACAATCTCATGAGAAAACTTTAATAGATGAGGAGTTGCTTCTTATGGATGAATTAAGAAAGAGGTTTCTTGGGATAGAACATACTTCTGTTAAAGATGCTGTGAAGACTGTTGAAATGACAACAACAGGTTTAGAACTAAGTTTAGAATTTACATAAACTTAGTTGATAAAGCAGCGGCAGGGTTTGAGAGGACTGACTCCAATTTTGAAAGAAGTTCTGTGGATAGAATGTTATCAAACAGCATCTCATGCTATAGAGAAATTGTTTGTGAAAAGAAGAGTTGATTTATGGGGCAAACTTCATTGTTGTCTTATTTTAAGAAACTGCCACAGCCACCCCAGCCTTCAGTAATCATCACCCTGATCACTTAGCAGCCATAAACCTGGAGTCGAGACCTTCCATCAGAGAAAAGATGACAACTCACTGAAAGTTCAGATGATGGTCAGCAATTTTTAGCAATAAGATATTTTTATATTATATATATTGTTTTTTAGACATTGAACATTAAATAGACTACATTATAGTGTAAAAATAAGTTTTATATGTACTGGGAAACCAAAAAATTCATGTGCATTCACTTTGTTGCAATACTGGCTTTACTGTAATACTAGCTCTATTGTGGTAGCCTGGCCCAGCTGAAGCTGAAGAGTAAAAATGAATGCAGTAGAGAGGGTAGTGTAAGACTGCAGGCACTGGAACCAGACTGTCTGGGTACGAATACCAACTCTATTACCTTGACCTGGAGAAAGTAACATAACGTCTCAGAGCATCTACCTTATGTAGCGGGGAGGTTGTGAGGATTAGATGAGATAATGTGTGCCAGGTGCTTAGATCAGCATCTGGTACACAATGAGCACTAATTTAGAATGCTGGTCTATGGTTGTTATTAAACTGCATGAAGATTTTTGTTTAGTGTGGCACTTAAATTTTTTTAGATGTTTTTTCATTTTCTGGAGAGAGAGAGAGAGAGAGAGAGAGAGAGAGAGCACGCGTGAGTGAGGGAGGGTCAGAGAGAGAGGGAGACACAGAATCAGAAGCAGGTTCCAGGCTCTGAGCTGTCAGCACAGAGCCTGATGCGGGGCTCGAAATCATAAACCGTGAGATCACGACCTGAGCCGAAGTTGGAGCTTAACCAACTGAGCAACCCCGGTGCGCCCAGTGGGGTATTAAAATGCATAGGATGTAATTATAGCATGAATATACTTAAATATTAAAAGGAAATATTCTAGGGGCGCCTTGGGTGGCTCAGTCGGTTGAGTGTCTGACTTCGGCTCAGGCCATGGTCTCACGGTCCATGAGTTCGAGCCCCACAGGGTCTGTGATGACAGCTCGGAACCTGGAGCTTGCTTTGGATTCTGTGTCTCCCTTTCTCTCTGCCCCTTCCCTACTCACACTCTCTCTCAAAAATAAATAAACATTAAAAAAAAAAAAAGGAAATATTCTAAATGACATTTGTCTTTTCTGACTTTGTAACTGGTAGAATAGAAACAATGCATTCATTTAAGAAAAGAGCCATCAATGCAAAAATGAACTACTGGGACCTCATCAAAATAAAAAGCTGCACAGTGAAGGAAACAATCAGCAAAACTAAAAGGCAACTGACAGAATGGGAGAAGATATTTGCAAATGACATATCAGATAAAGGGTTAGTATCCAAAATCTATAAAGAACTTATCAAACTCAACACCCAAAAAACAAATAATCCAGTGAAGAAATGGGCAAAAGACAGGAATAGACACTTCTCCAAGGAAGACATCCAGATGGCCAACTGACACATGAAAAAATGCTCCACATCACTCATCATCAGGGAAATACAAATCAAAACCACAATGAGATACCACCTCACACCTGTCAGAGTGGCAAACATTAACTCAGGCAACAACACATGTTGGCGAGGACACAGAGAAAGAGGATCTCTTTTGCATTGTTGGTGGCAATGCAAGCTGGTGCAGCCACTCTGGAAAACAGTATGGAGGTTCCTCAAAAAACTAAAAATAGAGCTCCCCTAACGACCCAGCAATTGCACTACTAGGCATTTATCCACGGGATACAGGTGTGCTGTTTCGAAGGGACACATGCACCCCCATGTTTATAGCAGCACTATCGACAATAGCCAAAGTATGGAAAGAACCCAAATGTCCATCGGTGGATGAATGGATAAAGAAGAAGTGGTATATATATACAATGGCGTATTACTCGGCAATCAAAAAGAATGAAATCTTGTCATTTGCAACTACGTGGATGGAACTGGAGGGTATTATGCTAAGTGAAATTAGTCAGAGAAAGACAAAAATCATATGATTTCATTCATATGAGGACATTAAGAGACAAAACAGATGAACATAAGGAAGGGAAACAAAAATAATATAAAAACAGGGATGGGGGACAAAACAGAAGAGATTCATAAATATGAAGAACAAACTGAGGGTTATTGGAGGGGTTGTGGGAGGGGGGATGGGCTAAATGGGTAAGGGACATTAAGGAAACTACTCCTGAAATCATTGTTTCACTATATGGTAACTAATTTGAATGTAAATTTTAAAAAATAAAAAAGTAAAATAAAAAAAAGAGCCATCAATGAACTAAATCTTATAAAAATAAAATTTCTCTCAAGCTCATTGTACACATTACTTGCAGCTTATTACTCGACACAGAGGTTACTCGGTGATTAAGACTATAACTTTGATGTGAGGCACATAGCATGTGAGGCTTATCTGTGCTTTGTTCTTGGCAACTTAACCAAATCACATCACTCTCAAAGGTTTAAGGGCGCAAATCCGCATTACTAAAGTGAGGAATCCTGGAAAGCAAATTAAACACAGGTAAGAATGTATAGGACCGCAGAGCCGAGCTTGGTAGTACTTGATATGTCACTTACTTCCTATTTTAGCTCTAGTTCAGGCTAGGCTAGCTTTCTTAGTCCTGTTCTTTGAAGAACACCAGATACTTTGATCTTGGCCACCAAATGAAGAGCCAAACACAGGCGCTATCCCATTTTCTACAGCCATCTGACATTCGTGCTTTTGGCTCAATACAAACAGACCCATTCAAGGTCTGCCTTAGGTCCTTATCTTGTCCCAGATACCAAAGCATAGAACACTTATGGAGTACACACAATCCACCAGACACTGAGAAGACAGGAGTTAAAATAAGACACAGAGATTAGAGGCGGCAGAAGGAACTATCCTTCCCTATAGTGACAAAACAAATGATAGATCCTTTAGAAATATATGCAATTTTATGAGAAAATATTTGAGTTTGCAACTTTGTCTAAGTTAATTTTGCTTTGTTTCTCCACTGCTCTGTTTTGAGAATAACATGAACATTCTTTAATAAACTATTATTAATTACTACCACTGGCAGCAGCGTGAGCACCACCACCGCCATTATGAGCCATCAGTTAGTAAGGCCTTATTGCTGTGCAAGGCAGTGTGCTAAGTACTTCATTTGAACCCACATCTACATTTACCTGACACTACATCCTAGGCTTTTAACAATTATGTTCTGTTGGACTGACAGATGGTAGATAAAGTTATATTTTACTAATAAAAGCAACAAAGCCTTCATAATCTGGAAATGCATAGTGTCCTCATGACTTAGTGTTCCTGCTATGTCACACAGGACTCATTATCTTAGTCTTCAGCAGCTCTTCCTTTTCCCTCTGGCTCTCAGCTTGTGGTCAGAACCTCCAAGTTTATCATCACCTCTAGGGAAGGTGGAAGAGGGAAGAGGATAAGCCTTAAGTGGTCAAATTTCAAAGTATTTAAAATCCCAAGTGAAATCATGTGGTAAGGAAAGAGGATTAACAAAGTCTATTGAGGTGACATTTAAGTTTCTATAGTGAACACATACATACTGCCTTCATACTTTAAAAACTCAATAAATATTATTTTTAAAAAGTGTAAGAATAATATGGATTTTAATTGCCCTTAATGTTTTTATCTCCCATTATTTTATGGGTATTCAAGAACTGGATATATCTTAGAGGTTACACAGTAGAAATATTCAAATGATAGCCATCAAATTTTACATATTAGCTACATTAATAAAATGAACCTTTTATTTTGGAACCTGGCACAGCCCAGTTCATACCTACAAACTTACCAAAACCTAGCAGACAAATATAGCTAATAATTTTTCTTTTTTTCTAGAAGGAAGAAAATAATGATTACTGGAAGTTATTATAAGAACAATGTATTCTTAAAATAGAGCAATATGATTATTAATTACAGCTGTTAAACTAGTAAACTAATAAAACTAATTAAATAAAAATTTAAACAACTAAAATAACCCAATTATTAATTTTCTTATTAGAATATGTTTTAAAAACAACAACAACAATAAATCTAAGTGATAGTTTCAGCTGTTTCATGTGATCTGTGGTCCCCAATCGGTTAACTGAGATTTCTTTTAGTGTTTTTTAATGTTTATTTTTGAGAGAGGGAGAGAGACAGAGTATGAGTTGGGGAGGGGCAGAGAGAGAGGGAGACATAGGCTCCAGGCTCTGAGCTGTCAGCACAGAGCCCGACACGGGGCTCAAACTCATGAACGACAAGATCATGACCTGAGCCAAAGACAGACGTTTAACCAACTGAGCCACTCAGGTGCCCCAGTTAACTGAGATTTCAGTTGACCTAGTGGATCTCTGAAGCAGCTGCTACCTCTACGCCACGGGCTCCGGAACTTGCCGAGATTCAAAGTGTAGAAGGGAAAGTAGCCAGTATAGTATCATCAAACTCTGTTCATATAAATTGCAGCCGACACCCTGCTTCAGGGCTTTGAGGGATGTGAAGAGCAGATCCCCCAATGGCAAGCTGAAAATCTCTTGATTTAAATACATTTACCTATTTTTGCAATCATTAGAACTCTAAGTTACTTAAAAAAAAAAAAAAAAAAAACTTACAATGCATTTGTCAAAGTTCCTTTTGACAGTCACCAAAACATTTCCCAATGTAGTACTCAGGAAAGAAGCAGGATCCACATTTTGTGCAGTCCACACATGATGACTCATTTTGACAAGCATGTAAAGGGAGTTAAAGCTATCAATTTTGTCTCCTAACGCAATTAGGTTGTTCAGTTCTGGCTCAATGCAGCGAAATATTTTAATCATCATTTGGCGGATCATATCTTTTCTGTTCAGAAAACATACAAAACAGATTACAAGTTTCAAGTGTTTTCATCTTTAACTTTAATCCACTGCATACATACAGAATGACTAAAATTTATTACTTCAATTAAAAATGTCCAAAAATGTCCTAATTATTCTACATCAGTTTCCAACATAAAAATATTTTTTTGAAGTTAAGTTTTATTACTCAAAACATAACTTGATGTCATTTGTAAAACTGGATCCTGAAATGTGCTTTGTAATTTCTGAGAAATATGCAATTCAAATGCTACTTCTTTACCAGCAAACATCAAAATTGATTGCACTTTTTTGTGATTACCAGAGCAAAGAAGAGTCAAACAGGACTGATTTTAACTCAGTAAGACGTCAAGAAGACACTAGGTACACATGTCAGTGCTCTGAGTACAGTCACATTACCAGAGTCATCTGGTCCCCCCCCCCCCACCTCCCGGCCATTGGAGCGGCATTCCCCGAGGCTCAATTTTAAGGTTTTTTTCCTCCCAAAGAAATGACACAGTAACAAACACATACTCTGATGAAACCGGCAGTGGCGCACCAGCATTATGTTGCCGGGATAATGTTCCTCCATCTACGTCCTCTGCTTCAGTCTGCAAAAATTATTCAGGTACTTTACATAACAAAAGACCAACAATTTGACTATATAGCAAAAGCCTGCTCAGTCTTAAAATTCCTAGGAGAGAATACATTATGAAAACCAATGATTTTTAAAACTGTATAATTTAGTATGCTGCTTAAGAATGTTTATGAGATGTTTTGCTCTTAGATTTGATCTGAGAATTATTGTAGGCTGAGTTGTGCTTGTGTGTGTGCACAGGAGGGGAAAGCAGGGACAGAGGAGATACAGGAGGCTCAGAGCGGGTGTGGGAATGGAGTGGGGGAGCAGCTCAAAAAAACCAGAAAAAACTTTTAAGACAATTTTAAAAATTAAAGAAATCTCATCAATCATTCAAATAAAACTCTGGCATTTAAAAAATGCTATTAAAAATTCTTAGAGGCTAACAAATAAGCAAATTTCTACCATCATCATCTACAACAACATTCATTTTAGATTGCTTTTTATGTTGGTTCTGTTTTTTAAGGTGACCTTAATTTAAAAATCATTTCATTGGGGTGTCTGGGTGGCTCAGTTTGTTAAGCATCCGACTCTTTTATTATTTTTTATTTACTATTATTTTTTTTTAATGTTTATTTATTTTTGAGAGACAGAAAGAGACAAAGCATGAGTGGGGGAGGAGCACAGAGAGGGAGACACATACATCTTTTTAAAAAATTTTTTAATGTTGATTTATTTTTGAGAGAGACAGAACACGAGCAGGGGAGAGGCAGAGAGAGAGAGGCAGACACAGAATGTGAAGCAGGCTCCAGGCTCCGAGCTGTCAGCACAGACTCACAAACAGTATGATTATGACCTGAACTGAAGTTGGACGCTTCACCAACTGAGTCACCCAGGCGCCCCAACATCCGACTCTTGATTTCAACTCAGGTCACGACCTCACAGTTCATGGGGTTGAGCCCCGCGTTGAGCTCCACGCTGGTGGTGTGGAGCTTGCTTGGGATTCTCTCTCCCTCTCTCTGCCCCTCCCCAACTTGCGCCATTTCTGTCTCTCTTAAAATAAACTTCTAGATCTCAGGGTCATGAGTTCAAGCCTGTGCTGGGCTTCATGCTAGGCATGGAGCCTACTTTAAAAAAAAAAAATCATTTGCATTGTGCTTTTAAGTTTTTCAAAATATTGCAGCAGTCTTTCATTTTATTTTCTTACATTTATGCCACCTGAGAGGCATGCTAAACAGGCATTATTATTATATTCTTGTACAGATGAGGAAAACTGGGGATTAAACAATTGGTTTAAGGTCTTAATGCTAGTTAGTAGCAAAGACATAAGAAAGATTCAGATTTGAGGCTTCTTTCTTTCTTCTTCTTTTTTTTTCCTAGACCATGGTTTATATACTCAAATATCTTTTTTTTTTTAATTATATTTTTTCTTGGTGACTACTAAAATGCTAAAATTTCTTTTGAATAATGTCTTTTACAAAATGTCTTATATTCAGACATTTTCCACCCTCACTAATTTAGAGGATATTTAAGCCTAAGACAGTCTGGAGTATTAAATTAGATGCTCAAAGTCTATCACTGTTTTTGTTATCTCGTGATACGATAAAAATTATTGAAAACATCCTTACATCGTAAATTTTTTTCTTTTTCTGTTCTGATTTGAAATTGTGACAATAAATTAATAAGGCCAATTATGCTACAGATCATAAATATTAGCCAATAAATAAATGTGAGCCATACCATTGTTCCAGGCATACTTTGATGTTGCTGTAGTTTGAAAAATTTACTTATGAAGTCCTGTTCTGCCAGACACAAGGGCTCTAGTTCACTTAGTACCTGTTCAAAGATCTGAAGAAAACAAAAATTAACTGCACCAAATGCTTAAAAAATCATCCACATTCAATGCACTTAGGGACCATAGATGCTTTATCTATAATAATCTCAATAGAATTCCAAAAGAAACTATTCCAAGATTGATAGGACGAAGCAGAAGGATCAAGGCATAACAGGGTTAGACATACCTAGAATAAAACTCACAACAATTATTCACTTGACATCTAGAAAGAGGAACACAGAGATAAACTTTTTAAACTTAATGCACTGCTGAGAATAATTTAGCTTCATAAAAGCTATTATTTCCTCTCTACTTTGTAGTTGGCTCAAAGAACTTAAGATACCAGCACTTAATGATTTATAGTAAATTTTAATAAAGCTGTTAAAAGTCAATGAATTGATAATACACATTTCAGTTGCCATTTGACTAGCACTTTTTTCAGATTCCAATTGGAAAGTAATATATAGTTAATTAAGAGACAACAGAGCCCAAATTTTTGAAACTGCTGTTAGAAAACTAATGTTAATGTTTAAGAAGTACTTGTTATTTTATTTTACCTTATCAAATTTGGTCCTGTCAGCAACGTCGAGATCAGAGGCAGACATGTTTCCCATATCCAACAAAGAAGATGACTGAGATCTGCGATTCCCTGAACTCTGAACACTGAGTTTATTTAGACTAGAAGTGGATCCAGTTAATTTCCCAGAACTTCCATGAAGACCTAAGAAATAATAAAACTTTGAAAGTTGTGACCTTCACGAATAAAAGACCCATAGCGTAAACCAGGGCTCTTTCCTCCACTGTCTTCATCTTCCAGTGCTCATATTAGTTATCACACAAGTCTACCACATGGGACAGGCTGTACAGTGTCCTGCTCCTTCATTAATGTTTGTGTCCTATCCCTGAGTATATTGCAAGAACAGCAAAACTACACAGATCCACAGAATAGGACTAGACGGGATCTTAGAGATCACATGATCTATACCCTGCCCAGTCTCACCAAAGTTGTCTGATATTTCTAGACTAAACTAGATGAAGATTTCCTTCTTACTCAAAAGACATGAAAATGGATGAAGGTCCATGACTCCTTAGTGTACTGGCTAACATGACATTTTTATTTCTGAAGAAAACAGCCATATCCCAATATTACTTGTCTCCGCATTAACAATGAAAATATTGGATTGAACCATACAAACTGCCGATACTTGATCACTCTTGCCCTATAAAAAGTCAATAACATATGATTTGACATAACACATTCCTGAACCCAGAAACTCTGCTTTTATAGTAAGTGAACTGATTAACTACAGTTCTTTAAAAACTAAACAAAATGGGGGCGCTTGGGTGGCTCAGTTGGTTGGGCATCTGACTTCAGCTCAGGTCATGATCTCACAGTTTGTGAGTTCGAGCCCCACATCGGGCTCTGTGCCCACAGCTTGGAGCCTGGAGCCTGCTTCAGATTCTGTGTCTCACTCTCTCTCTGACCCTCCCCCACTCATGCTCGCTCTCGCTCTCTCTCTCCAAAATAAACATTAAAAAAATTTTTTTTTAAATAATAAAAAATAAACAAAATGAAGAGAGAAAACAACAACAACCCTGGAAACTTGTTACATTTAAAATACAACTAAAATATAATACATACACCATGAACTATATAATATGGGACATCGTTGGTTAGCTATAAACATAGGTATCCATCATAACCATGAGGAAAAATGAGAACAATGTGGCTGGACAACATTCTACATACATCGAGGCATTAAAGGCTTACATTTTTATAAGAAAATGTAATATTTTTATTCAGAATTGAATATAAATAAATAATTCTTTTTAATCTTCTAAAATATTTCTCAGTTAACCTGTATTATTTACTGATGGTCAGAAGGGACAGATAAAGATACAATAAGGACAATTAAAGACATAAACTTCAGTTTCATTATGCAAAATCTGACCATATCTGTAAGAATTTTTATAGTTTTTAAACACAGCCTGAAAACAGAAGTTGAATGGTTAAGCCTTTCACAAATTCCTGACTGCCCACCATATATTTTTAACTATATTTCTTGAATGTAGCCATACTACTACCATCGTGTTGCTTTTCTTTCACCAATCAATACCTGGCAACTCAGAGCAATTAATATTTTTGGTGTAACTTTTGTCAAGACAAAAAACTAATTTCTAGACATTTAACAAACATGCATTGAGAATACCTACTAATACACTAAGCATACTCACTCTCTGTTTCCTGTTTGACAGCACTTTCTTTTCGAGGCAGTGTAGCTGTGATGGATTAGGTTGCAAGCATCAAAGACAAAGACAAGTTAATAAACTGCAATTTGCACAAACCATGCACAAGAGGAAGTTAAAGCTCTAGTTTAAAAGACACATGCAAAGAACCATGAGCATCAAGTAACAAGAGGTGCAACATATGTTTAGTTGGGTCAGCTACTGGTTGACAAATTCTGAGAGAAAAAAACTTTACTAGGCTAATGTATTGTTTTTATTCAAATATTCAGGTAAAAAAAAAATCTGTATTTGTCACCCCCACTCCCAACACTTTTAAATGATTTTTTTTTTAAGTTTATGCAGCTAGTATATTTAAATTTAAAAGACTACATTTGTAAGTTTTGGTTTTAGGAAAAAAAACACAGTTCAAGTAAAAGTGGGTTTTTTTTTAATTTTGTAAAAATCATTTTATTTTATTTCATCATAGTAAGTATACTCTTTAATCCCCATCCCCTATTTCACCCATCCCCCTATCACCTCCCCTCTGGTAACCCATCAGTTTGTTCTCTTTAATCAAGAGTCTCTTTCTTGGTTTGTCTTTTTCCCTTGCTTGTTTGTTTTGTTTCTTAAATTCTACGTGTGAGTGAGATCACATGGTTGGGTAAAAGTTTAATACAATGGAAATTTATTAGAATGAAGTTGCAGACTTAGACATTAAGAGCATATCTTGCTCCCTGAAAACTCCTGAGTCTCCATGGTACTACATAATGTTATACTACATCTGATAAAAAATTACCTGAGTGGGGCTTTAAAATTATTTGAAAATATAAAGCTGAACTACTTAGTAGCTGGCTTTGTGAACACCTAGGATGAAAAGTATTTATCAAAATACTAATTATCAGGAGATGGGAGGATGGAAAGGTAAAGCCAAAGGGACAGGTTTAATATAGGAATTTGAGTTCCTTTAGGGTCATTTGGCATTTCTTTTATTCTAAAACTTCTCTCTATATAATATTTATTAGATCAGTTGTAGAGATCATCTTGTGAAAAATTCTAAACTCAAATTTGAAGTTAATGTGAAAGGCAAAGAAAGAAATTATAGAATGAAAGAGAAAATTAAAAGAATATAACTATAATCTAGAAATATTTCAAAAACAGAGAATAATGTGTCAACTGTCACTATCCCTGCCAAACTTCAAGGCAAAAGCCTGAGTAAAAACAACTACCTTGTCATACCAGGGATATATATATCGTTCCAGCCCTAGCTGCATAAGCTCAAGGGAGTATGAAATAACAAGGCTGGACACTAAAGTGGCAAGCAGGGGTTTTGCTGGAGCTGCTAGCTGGTCAATCAGAATAGTACCTTCTGGTGGCCTTAGGGTGTGACTATACTAAGTTCACCAGTTTCAGAGCAAAGCCTGACACTTCATACACTTTTTTTTTTTTGGTAGCCAATAAATTATGTAGTTACTAGTAAGGCCACTTAATTATAATTTGGGGTTCACAAAAGCCTACATTATTTATCAGCAAAAAAGCAACAATATTCAAGTAACCTTTTAAATATCTTTAAATAATCCCCACTAGACTGTAAACTTCACGAAGGTAGGGTCTTTGCTTATTGCTGCATTCTCAGTACCTAGCAGTGCTTATTACATAATGGGTAATTAATATTTATTATTTTCTAGCCAGCACTGAATTCAGCCTTGTATTCGAGACTCCTTTAGGAATCAACAAGATTCTTAGCTTAGTGGAGAAACAGAATGAAAAATAATTTTGACATACCACTTCTAAGATTTTGGAAGATTAAATACAAGGGAGGCACTAATTATACAAATGTATATGTCCAATGGACTGAAATAATATGTATGTGTGTTATCTTAGCTATAGAAAAAAAAAAACTAGTAATTTAAAAAATAATTACTAAATTTCCTTTGCCTGCCATTGCATTAAGTACATTTGTAGAATACAAAGGGGAGAAAACGCCACCAAAATATCATTCTTGGGGGAAAATTCCATGCGTCTGAGTTTTATCAAAGTAAACCTATTAATCAAAAAAGGCAATGACCTACATAAAAACCTATCACAAAGAAAAGATATTTACTGGTATTTTAACATTATTCTGAATTATTTGAACTAAAGTGATGTTAAAGTTAAGAGTGGTTCAAAGAGTATTCCCCTGAATCTTTATGACTATATTGACTATACCTTTCCTTTTGTAAAGTACGTTCAGTTTTTCTATTCTGACCCAGCAGTTTCAGAACAAGTAAAAAACAAAAATATTTAAATTTTATTTATAATTACTTTTGATTCATGTAAAAATTATCATTTCCAAACTACAGGTTTCTATTTTAATTATAATTACTATGAAAAATTGATTTAAACTGGGGCGCTTGGGTGGCTCAGTCGGTTAAGTGTCTGACTTCGGCTCGGGTCATGGTCTCACGATCCGTGAGTTCGAGCCCTGCATCAGGCTCTGTGCTGACAGCTCAGAGCCTGGAGCCCGTTTCAGATTCTGTGTCTCTCTCTCTCTCTGCCCCTCCCCTGTTCATGCTCTGTCTCTCGCTGTCTCAAAAATAAATAAACGTTAAAAAAAAAAATTAAAAAAAAATTGATTTAAACATAATTTGAATCATTGAAAAGGCACTTTAAAAAATTTCATTCTACCTTATTTAGAATTTCTTAAGTCATCTGTATTTAACTTGTCCTCTGAATTGTTTATTATTTAGTTTATTTTCTCTTGTAGCTAATGATATCAAAATCACTGAAACTAATTTTCTGGTACCATCAACTATCACAAATTACTCTCCTGTTATAATTTGATACATAAGAAGAGATATAATTGTAATGATGTTTTAAAATTATAAAAGTGCCTTCTAAACTTCTAATTTAAAAATATTTTAAACAAGATAATTTAAGAACTTCTTAGGAGTAAAAAAAAAATTAATTTTCAAGTTAATGCAATGAAACCATTAAGATACTATTATACTTGATTTAAATTATATTTTTATTATGTCATTTATTTCAGTGTGAATCTTAGGCTTTATAAACTATTATGATACTGGGATTAATGACCTCCTAAAGAGATAATTTTAGAAAGATTTCCCTTTTGCCTCCTGTTTTCATATAACTGTAGAAGAATTCTCTCAAAATAAAATGGTTCACTAACAAGTGGTGACAAATATACTAAATGAAAACATTAAACATGTAACTGAATTAATATGCTGCTTACTAAAAAAAAAAGCATAACATATCCACAGTGAAACATTAACAAGGATATAAACACACTGCTGTTTAAGAACATTAACCTTTAGGATGAGTTAGCATTTCTGTTTCCAAAAGCCTATTGTCCCAAGATTCTCATCAGTATCTTTACCTAAGTATAACATATTTGTACACAGATTCAAAACATTTCAAAAGTCTGGACTAGTATAATCAATATATTAGTGTTAAAAACAACAACAACAATGAATTACCAGATAATTACCCACTAAAGACAGTCTTCTCTGTCCTAAAGAAAAGAATGGAAAGATGTGCTATCAATTTCAATCCTGTCTCCTGTTTACCAGAAGTTGCTTAGGGCATAGGCTCCTTTCAACAAGCAAATGCTAAACTCATTATTCTAAAGGGGAACTATGCAGACACACTGAGTACACATTGTAGCCATTTAAGGCCAGGTTTTGACTTGAATAGGCACAGAACTCCATCCAAAAGGAACTCCAGAGATGGGTACATGCAAGAGCAGAATGTGGCCTCAGCAAATCACCTTCCTTGCAACTTGATACTTTCACTGGTTATCCTTTCAAACATGTTTCTGTCCACTTAACATATTTAGAAGCAACAAAAAACAACATGCTTGAGAAATATCTCTTTGGGAAAATAAGGTATAACCACAGGAGAAATTTGAGTGAAGGTTTTACAGCCCCTTGATGGGGGAGAAAACAAACTTTCTTTTTGATTCAAAATAGCCAGTGAGAAGTAAGAAGCCAGGAATCACTTTCATTTCCCTGTAAAGAGCAATGACTTAGAGATCAATGATTTGCCCCAACTGTTACAAAAGGTCTTTTAGGAAGTAAGAAACTGAACTCTCAACGTGTGTCTCTTAGCCTCCTACTTTCTCTACCAGATCACACTTCATTTTCTGGTCAACTGCTATCTATGAACAGAAGCTTTCATTTATGGCATGAATACACAATTGCTGTCAGAGTCATATACTACAGAATTTTAGTAAAAACCATATTTACAGATATAAATATTTGTTCTGTGAAATATCTATAAATCAAACCAACACATTAGACTTACTTTTTCGTCAATTCTACTGTATCTTCTTTCACTATGCTCAAAAAGTCTTATAATTATTTGTCATAAATAAAACACTTTAGCTTACCAAACTTCTTGCTTTCTTTAGTTGTGCCAGTCATCTTGATCTTTGCAACTTCAAAGAAATCTTTAATTTCTCTCTCATATAGTCGTGATAAATAATCCATGTAATTCTTAAAATAAAAGTAACAGGTACTTCTTATTAAAAAAATATATATGTATATATACATACATAATTAATTTAATTATAAATTAAAATATTTATAAATAATTTTTAATAATAATAATTATAATAAATTATAAAAATTATAAGTATAAATTAAATATAACTAATTTAATTCTAATTAGCATGTTATAGTTTTCACAAAAAATTTATTTTTTAAAAACAAATTTGATTTATTCTAGCTCAAATGGAAACATCTATAATTTAGCATTCAAACTCATTTCTTCATCATATCTGCTTATTAGGATATAAGAATATTTTAGGCTTTCAGGAAGGATTCTTCAACAGTGGGAGACCATATATTTTCCAAGTCCTAAATTAAATGCATATACAGTGGACTAAATTTAAATAAATCCATGGCAGAAAATCTATACTTGGCTATTCTTTTAAATTTATCAGGGAATCTAAGCTTCAGCTTCCTTTATTATTTCAAATTAATACATTCAGTTTTAGAGTAGGTTTACATTGCTTATAAAATATTATAAGCTTATATTATCCTTATAAAATAGTATTTGGATGAAACATAGTATATAGATCCTGCTTTTTACAATTTGTAGGCCATATATATTTCTCACATAGTCTCTGCACTAAAACTTAGTCAAACGGGCAAGTCTTTCCCATGATCTTTGCATAAATTTAAAAACAAATGTAAACTGGGGCACCTGGGTGGCTCTGTCGGTTAAGTGTCCAACTCTTGATTTCAGGTCATGATCCCAGCATCACAGGATCAAGCCCCACATCAGCTCTGTGTTGCTGAGCATGGAGCCTGCCTGAGATTCTCTCTCTCCCTCTCCTCTGCCCATGCTTGCTCTCTCTCTCTCTCAAATAAATAAATAAAGCTTTAAAAAAAAATTAAAAATGTAAATTAAAATATACCTAAAATTAATTCCTATTTCATTGGGCTGTCACACTTTCTCAATGTCTCATTTTTTTTCAATTTTAAATTCTCATAAAAATCTTGATCACTGCAAATCAGTAAATAGTTGACAAATGGGAAATTAGCTTCACACAATTTGTAAAATCTTCATCAGTGGCTTCTACTTAAATAACTCAACATAACAGACTGCGTTCCAATATCCAAATTGCTTAAAGTACACATTACTACCCAAGCAATTTAAACAATTTCAAAACAGCTCCTCTGGTATCTAGAAAATAGTGACAAGAACAGACTATTGAAAATCATCCCCTTTCCCAATGCAACTCTAATGACTCGACACCTTTTTTCCAAGTATGTAACAGAACTCATTGGTGGGAAAGGCCACAGACAGGTGTGACCATCAGTTCATTCATTTACCAAATTCTGAAGGAAGTCTCTCGTGAGGTGCCTCTTAGCACCTTGTATATAGCACCTTAAATTTAACTGTCATGAGTTTAAATACTGTTGTCTCAGGCAGTCTCTTCAACTTTATGTTGTGCTGACTATAGTCTTACAGAGGTCTCTATATTTTACCTTCTCTTTACACCAAAAGGTAAATTCCACAAATGTAGAGCGGAGGTTGAGAGAAGATGTCTGAGAATCTTCAAGACTGACTGTGAACCTCAGGAGATTATTAGGAGAGCAGAGCTCATTTCCTACCCAAGCATGGATAGACCATCTCTAATATTAATTGCCCCACATGAATAACTCAGAGCCACAGATAGGGGCCAGAGTCCTGGGGAGGAAGGAATCCGAGCAGCTGAGATAGTTTCCATAAGCTCTAATTATGTATACCAAAAATCAGGGCTTTCCTTAGACTCAGTCATAAGTAGAGCTGGGGCAGTGCCTTGTGATTCTTATCCCTTAAAGAATGTGAAACAGGCTTTTTTTGTTCCTGCCAAAAAGCGTGAGCTGCGGACACCCAACCAAGTGCAAACAGTATCTGGATTTAATTATTATTTCTTATTAAAGAAGCACTGGTTTGTCTGTTTCCTTCTTTCTCTCCCTCCTTCTTTCATTCCTCTCTTCCTTCTTCCTTTTTAATAAAATCCTGGTTGTGATAACCCTTCAGCAACCAAATTAGATTATGAGGTAAAACACAGTCTGTCAAAAGTTCAAACCACAGGATCAAATAACATTCCTGGGAAATAAGTCAATTTCATTTAAAAAAGCTCATTAATATTGTCAATCAAAAATATACTGTGAGAAGAGAATGATTCCATAAATCATTGCCAGGTTGGCTATTGTCTTGTTTCTTCATTTAAATTACATTCATGAATACTACATTATATATAAAGATAGGGCAATAATACTCACTGAGAACACAATTAGGCAAAAAGCTTATTGATTACTTTACTTATTTGAATATTGACTAGGGGACAAAGCACTTGTTGGCACAAAACTCTTAAGGAGATATAATAATGTTTAATTATTCAAAATATTAATCCTCCTAAAACTTCAAAAGGCAAAGAATTCCAGTACTGTAAATACTTTTCTTTAAGATATCTCCAAATCAGAATTCTGTTGAATGAAAACAAAACAAAACAAAATATAACACAACAGTAGAGTTGCAGAACACTTAAAAGACTAATTCTGAGGAACAAAAATAATCTTACCTAAAATAGCTAGCCAGATAAGATGTACATACATACCTTAGAATATTCATAGTCTCTTTGAAAAGCATTTTTAAAACTATAGTTTAAACATATTATTTTTTTTTTTTTACCAAGGTTTATGTCCCCTTTCTTATGATCTCAGTTTAGAAGGGGAGTCAGATCTTACTTTAAATGAGCAAAGGCACTGAAGAGAAAATACATAAAGACTGATTTACAAGAATGTCCTATTGCCAAATGTGTTCATACTGATATACTGGTAGGACTGTACCAACTGCTTTTTTCTTATCATCATAGTTCTCATAAATTTCTACCTACTCCACTGCCTTCTCACAAAGCATGAACCTGAGACTAGAGGAAGCTGTAATAATTATTTCAGTAAGTAGGAAGATAAAATGGGTTCGTGTATAAATATTAATTTCCTAAGAAAGAATAATCTTCATTATAAAACACTTTAAAAGAGAGCACCACTTTTTGAATAAAACTAGGAAAAATTTCTGCAAGCAAAACTAGCAAAAATAAGATGATTTTGCTAGCTAACTTCTGTTAGGAAATGTTTGGTCGTAAGCACATGGGTTGAGGGGAAGAGACTTTATATGAACAATCTCAATATTTTTGTTTTCACTTCAAGAAACAACACATTACTCTTTCCAACTCAAGAACATCTTTTAAGGTCATGTTGTCCACATAATTAAATTATTACTAACTATTAAAATAGCTTCTACCTTAAATTTATTGTTTTGAACTCCAAATTCATAAAAACATATAGATAAAATATTTTACTTGTTTTTCAAGGTATTTTTAGAATTTTAGGTAAACTGCTATTATATCTGACATATAAATACGGCTATTTATATATTTGAATTAGGTAGCAATTTTTTAGCTCCCTAAGTCACATGCAATACTAAAGGTCACAGCAGAAATGCCAGAAAAGTATTGTATCCATGGCTTCCTGCCACAATGGCCATTTATTAAAGTTAAATTAGATCATGTATTTCTACTGCTCAAAGCCCACCCAAACTCCCTCCCCCATCTCCTGCATAGTAAAAGCCAAATCCTTACCAATGTACACAGTCCCTTCCTGATCTGTCCCATCTGTCCCACCCTGCTTTACCTCTCTCCATTCTTCTTCTAAGGTCCTATCTCTGGCCCTTTGTACTCCAACTACACTGGCCTCCTCATTGCTCCTCCAGTATATCAGGCATGCTCTTACCATAGGATACCTGTACTGTGCCTGGAAAGCCTTCCTCAAGAAACTCCCACTGTTCACCCCTGCTTATTTTTTTTTTAAGAGTTTTAAAATAATCTCTACACCCAACATGGGGCTTGAACAACCCTGAGATCAATAGTCTTATGCTGTACTGACTGAGACAGCCAGGTGCCAGGCACCCCTCACCCTTGCTTTTTTTTTTAATTAAAAAAAAATTTTTTTTTTTTTAAGTAGGCTCCATGCCTAGCGTCAAGCCCAATGTGGGGTTGAACTCATGAACCTGACATCAAGAGTCAGACGCCTAATTGACTGAGCCACCCAGGTGCCACTCACCCTTGCTTATTTTTAAAATCTATGCTCAAATATCACCTTCTCGATGCCTTATTTAAAACTACACCTGCCCCAGTCCCGGCATTCCCTGCTTTATTTTCTCCAGAACACTCAATGGTACCTTCTAATATACAACTAGCTTTTTTGCCAGTCTTTCTCCACCACAACATGCGCTATGAGAAGGCAAACATTTGCCTGGTTCCTTCAGTGCTGTATCTCTAGCACTTACTTAACAAAAAAGCAGGTGCTCAATTCATATATGAATGAAGTGACTCATCTTCTCCAATTGCTGATGTTAATAGTATTGTTCTTTTAGTTTCCAAACCTAGAAAAGTTTGGCATCATCCTGTTTCTTCCAACCTTGGAGTCTTTCTTTTGGTTTATATTCTCTATTCCTACCACTATCTTCCTGATTTGGATTTCATCTGAATTATTACATTATGTTCTTAATTAATTTGCCTCACCTAGTCTTTCCCCATGTATGAAGAATGCTGTTAGGTCTTATGTCTCATGGCTTATCTTTTTCAACATAATTTCTCTCTGCCCCAGAATATGAAATTTCTACTTCAGATGGGCTTGCATCCTCATTGCCCTAAAAAAGTCCTATTTTCCCACCTTTGTCTGCATGCTCCCCATCCCTGGAATGCCCTTCCTCTTTTTTTTGGTTTATCTAATTCCACTCACTATTTAAAAACTCAATTCAAATCCAATATCTGCCGTGAAGTTTTCCTCCATGGCTTTAGGACACAGATTTCTCTTCTCTAAACTCATTTTCAGTTTGGCACTTAATTTTTTGCTGATTGTTTTAAGTATAATTGCTCTTCCCAGTCAGATACAAGGCTCTTCAGAAGTAGGGCTTGCTTGTTAGGCCCTGTGTGCCTGGAATAGTGATACGCTTGCTTCATAAAGAGGCAACCTGCACTTGCTTAATCAAACACATTATCAACTCCTAGAGGGCAATGCCACACTTAGACATCTTCATATTCTCTATATTGCATATAAAGAAACTCAGGAAATAATTACTGTATTTAACTAAACTGAAATTTAAGGCCACAGTACCACATACTACTATATTAAACTGGAGTTAGAAATTCAGCTCTTCTTTACCCAAGAAATGAAATAAATGTTCTACCTCGTCAAATGAGCACTCAGAAATTCAATTATTTTCTGTTTCATGACTAATACTTCAAATGTCACGTGGGGAGCTGAATACATGACCTCTTGATTCTAGAAGATTATGCTCCCTACTCGGTGAGTAATTGATATCAAATTCATACCTTCGTTAGTCCCTCATATTTTCCATAATCTGTACTCTTCAGCCACTCCATCAACTTGGCGTATCGAAGCAAGTCTCTATGAAATGGATGATGATTGGGTAAAGCCAGTTCAACAGAGTGCTGAGCAAGAGTTGAACTCTGATCATGACCCTAGAGTGAGTAAATAAGTAAATAAATATATTGGCAGTACAAAGAAACATGTTGTAATTGAAAATTCTAAAAAATGACCAAATGTAGCCAAAGAAAAGCAAAGGAAGATAGAAAGCAAGATAAAAACCAAGTACTTACTTGTCTTTTATTATCATCCTGTGTAAGCTTACTGAACACTATCACCATAAATAGTCATAAACATGCAAGAATGGCACTCTGATAAACTACTCATGTCATCTTCTAAAGAATTGACAATAAATGTTTTAATCAAGCTCTTCTCTCCTATACCATCTCATTTTACAATTTACCAAGCAAATAAACTTCACAATACAACTGTATTGAGAAACACAATAAATAGGGAAGTCATTCAAAACAAATTGTCAACATCTATGGTATTTCTATTAGAAATATACAATATTAAAAACAGTAGTTCAAACATAGAGGATACAGAATTTTAGAACTAGGAAGCACCACAGATGATGATATCCTAGGCTTTCCTGGATAATCCTTAATAATAGTATAATTTTAATCTTTCTAGTAATTAAATACACCATGATTTTATTTTAAGACCTTGACAACCCTTTTATGTAAATAAATTAGTAAGCTATCAAACAGTCTTAGATGATGCATCCTGACTTTGTTTTGAAAAATACAGACCTGGAAGATCATCAGATCCAACAGCCTTATTTTCTAGAAGAGGAAATTGAAACTTAAAGAGTTACGTGATTTGCTCAGGTCGCAAGGAAGGAAAGCAAGAATTGGAACCTTAGTCATGTGAGTCTCACTTCCATTTTCTTTTAAAAACATATCTAAAAAATCATTTTAAGCAGACTCAAAAATTGCAAATGCCGATTATTTACTGGTATCTAAAATATAAAACAAAACAATAAAAATCTCTCCAGCCCTCTTTTGAAACAATCTAGCTCTCTTTTTCTATTATTGGATCAATATTTGTCATGGAATTCAAAGCCAGGGTCTAAGAGATGGGGAGCTGAAAGATTAAAGGAGTTGATTCCCCTTGAAAATATTAGTTCCCAAGAATAAGGAAAGGGGAAAAAAAGACAGATTTATTTGACATCATTCTGACTTGATCTAATTTGCCTTGTCAGAAGTTATTTGTTATCATTCTGTTAAAATGACACAGTGACTGAGTTCTGGGATTGGTTAATTCATTTCCTAGTAAAGTTACCTAAATCCAATTATGTGTGTTTTATACTAGCTGACATAAACTGGCTGAATTTAAATTCTTTTAAAAGAGATTTCTTCTATCTAATTTATTTCCTTTACTATATACATAAAATAAGAACTTAGTGGTTATGGACTTTTTAAAACAACTTCTTTTAAATACACAGTATCCAGAAAAAATTCCAGGATGAGGGAAACAAAGAATTCTCTAGTAATTGAGAAGTACCTTTAGAATAAGAAAGATAGGAGTATAAGACACATCAATAAAATATCATTATCTGAGTTCCTTCTTCATTAAAGCTTTCAAATCAGTCTGTTGGAGAATTTTCTTCTTGTGAGATTATATCCCCAACTTAAAATGGAAATAAATATAAGGACCCATTATATAGAAATTACATATAAAACTACATAGAACAATCAATATATTTCTTTAAAAAAATTTTTTAATGTTTATTTTTGAGAGAGAGAGAGGCAGAATGTGAGTGGGGGAAGGACAGAGACTGAGGGAGACACAGAATTCAAAGCAGGCTCCAGGCTCCGAGCTGTGAGCACAGTGCCTGATGCGGGGCTGGAACTCACCAACTGTGAGATCATGACCTGAGCGGAAGTTGGCTGCTTAACCAACTGAGCCACCCAGGTGCCCCTATGTATTTCTAAGGTTAATCTTATTGATATCTACCTTAGGAAATTGGACCAGAGATAGCCGAAAAGTTAATCAGAAAACTAGATGACCAATTCAAAATAAGAACCAGAAAGGGTGAGACAATACAAGTTCACAGCTATCACAGACATTATATACAAGGTATACTGTGTATATAGGTCCACGATCCCTTTCTGTAATTCTAAAATACAAAAAGCTTGGAAAACTCAGTGCAAATTTGGTGTCAAATCTATTTTGATGGCAAAACCTGACCTGAACTGACATGAGGCTGTTTATACTGTTTAGAGTAACTATTCATATTTTTTGGTGTTGGACTATTGTGTCCCTAATCACAGAGCCCACCTCCAGACCCTCCTGGAGTGGTTATGTAATATACAGTATATATACTATATTACTTTCCTAAAATCTGAAAAATTCTAAAAAGACAGCTGACCCCAATAGTTTTGGATAAGGGATCATGGACCTGTGTGAACATTCTTTTTTGAATGGCTGACTGAATATAAAACAATCACATTTTCCAAAAGAATCATTGTGGACTAAGAGCTACAGTGTTGAAAAATGGAACTATTCTATATATTTGGAATGCCTGGTCATCTACATGTTTTCTGTGAAGTAAAGACTTAACAATAAATATGAACAAAATTAATAATATTAAATAAAATATACAGTTATTATCACTGGACTATACTTCATCTCTCATCACAGTTGCCATAGGTTTATTTTTAAAATTCTTTATTAATAACAATATTAGACATCTCTTATCATCCAAAACAATCTTTTTCATTAATTTTTCTCAGTGATTCAAGACTCAAAATTATTGTTTTTGTTTAAAAAAAATTTTTTTTTAGTTTATTTTATTTTGAGACAGTATGAGTCTGGGAGGGACAAAGACAAAGGGAGAGAAAGAGAATCCCAAGCATCCCAAGCAGGCTCCCTGCTGTCAGCGCAGCACCCAAGATAGGCTTGAATTCACGAAACCATAAGATCATGACCTGAGCTGAAACCAAGAGTCAGAGACTTAACTGACTGAGCCACCAAGATGCCCCCAAACCATTGTTTACATTCTCCTAAAACTGTTCACTTAGGCTATTACATGTTACATTATATTATCTAATCTAGAGTCAGGAAAAGTTCTTCAATTAAAAACCTTCTCCTCCCTGGGGCGCCTGGGTGGCTCAGTCAGTTAAGCATCCATCTTTGGCCCAGGTCATGATCTTGTGGTTCATGGGTTTGAGCCCCATGTCAGGCTCAGTGATGACAGCTCACAGCCTGGAGCCTGCTTCAGATTCTGTGTCTCCCTCTGTCTCTGCCCATCCCCACTCACCCTCAGTCTCTCTCTCAAAACTAAACATTAAAAAATATTTTTAAAAACCTTCCCCTCCCCTAAAAATGGAGAATTATTAATGTCTGTAGAGGATTTTACAGTTTACAAAGCTCTTTCACATATTACTATTCAAAGCTTTCTTTTGCAAACAGCATTTTAAGATCACCATCACCTGAAAATTTCCCTTCTACTATGAAGACAACATCATTACCTTCAAACTATTACTATTAAGATAGATTAAATGTGATTAGTGCTAATGGAAGATTTAACTTTAGAGAAAATGGTTCTAAAATAACTACAGAAAATTGGTAAATTAAAATTTTAAACTGTTCAATTCAATCAGTAATACAGGTAACTGTCACTTCTAGAACTCTCATGTGTGC
The DNA here is from genome assembly GCF_018350155.1 of Leopardus geoffroyi. Lineage (NCBI taxonomy): Eukaryota > Metazoa > Chordata > Mammalia > Carnivora > Felidae > Leopardus > Leopardus geoffroyi. The sequence continues at coordinate 160,690,635 of NC_059327.1, forward strand.
ACCACTTTATTCTTAAAACAAACAAACAAACAAACAAAATGAATGGGAGGTAGGGAGGCTCTGCTTTGCCCTATGCTTTTAGTGGTGCAGCATTTTGGATATTCCCATACAAATAAACCAGTGATTTATTTCTTAAAATATATAAATAAAAATACAATTTCAAACAAACAAAAAATATTCTTTATACAGTAAAAAATGAAGACAGTGTTAAAAATTGCTTATTTTAAGTAATAATAAGTTAGTAACAATAACAATTTATTGAATGCCTGTCACCACGCTAGTTTCTATCCTCTCTCTCTCCCTGTCTCTCTCTCTACATATATATACACAAATTCTGATGTTCATAATAACCTTGCAAAGTACTTTTCTCCTCATTTAAAAATACCAAAACTCTATTATAAACAAAATTTTAAAACAATATGGTAGGCTTTATCCAAATTAATCTAAGACAAACATATTTTCTAAAAACCTAGCACATCATAAATTTTCATTAGTGTATATGTTACTGGAATTTGTGGCACAAAGAGGTTAATTAACTTGCCCAAGGTCAGCCCACTAGGAGGTAGCAAAGTCAGGGTTTTGAATATAGAAAGTTTGGCTCCACCGTCCTCCTCTTAACCACTTTACTATACTGACTTTCAAACAGAAATGATACACTCAAGTTAAGTGTTGAATAAATTTTCAAGATTTGGGAACTCTTTCTGTGTTATGGCATGTTTATTTTTGTTTTCTCAAAGAAAAAAAAATCTGAACAAAGTTCCAACAAATACCACAAAAACTCTTAAATAATCATAATTCTTTCTAAGCTTTTAACTATAGATCATTAACCCATGTTTAGAAAATTGAGAAGAAACATGTTTAAGGGAACAATTTTTGTGAAATGAATTGAATATTGGTGATATATTTTACAGGCTTTATTTTAGCATTATGATGTTTCTAGAAATACATGTTGGAAGAAAAATTCCCAAACTTAAGCATATAGCAAACCCCTTACAACTTCAGTTTTTCTGGTTATACTTATAAACATTTTTTTGAGTTTATTTATTTACTTTTAGAGAGGTGAGAGAGAGAGAGAGAGACAGAGAGAGAGAGCACAAGCGGGAGAGGGGCAGAGAGTAAGAAAGACAGAACCCCAAGCAGGCTCCACACCGTCAGTGCAGAGCCCAATGCAGGGCTCAAACTCACGAACTGTGAGATCATGATCTGAGCAGAGATCTGAGCCTAACCGACTGTGCCACCAGGAGCCTCTTTCCTGATTGTACTTTTAGTTCAGTGCATAATCATTTCTCACCCTATTGCAAAAGACAATGTACACAATTATGAGGTCTCTGTGGACCCAAAGGGGACCAAAGAAGGGCAGAGAGCACTTATCCTTTCAAGCCAAATATTTCAAAAAACAACCAAAAGAATTTTTTTTTTTCAACGTTTATTTATTTTTGGGACAGAGAGAGACAGAGCATGAACGGGGGAGGGGCAGAGAGAGAGGGAGACACAGAATCAGAAACAGGCTCCAGGCTCCGAGCCATCAGCCCAGAGCCTGACACGGGGCTCGAACTCACGGACCGCGAGATCGTGACCTGGCTGAAGTCGGACGCTTAACCGACTGAGCCACCCAGGCGCCCCCAAAAGAATTTTTTAAAGGACATACATTTGATGCAACTATTTCCTCAATTTCACTAGCCTTAATTTGATTGCCTATTTTTTCAATATCAGAATCCTAATTAGTGTAACTGACCTAATTCGCTAGTTGAATATCTTAACACACAAATCCCTAGTAAATGTAAAAATTATGGGTAAGAGTCTATAATTTCAATGGAAGCTGAGTGTGCAAGATCTAGAAGAGCCAAAAGAATCTAGTTAGTTGTTAAAAATATGACTATATATGTATATATAGTAAGAAGAGAATAACATTTCAAGTTTCATTAGAATACAGCCACGTGGACGGTACTAATACGAAAGCTGCATCACAGATAGAATCCTCTGGATCAATGATTCCCAGATGCGAAGATGCTTTTCACTGGCCTACAACACTAAGAAACAAAAGGATAGAAGAGAGTTTCTCATAAAGGGAAATGTATTCATTTTAGAAGTCTGAAATCATAGTCTTTTTTTTTAGTGCCAAGATAAAAAGATAGTGAAAGTGGGTGTCAGGATTTCTTTTTAAAAGTATTTACTTGGTAAAATTAAAAATCGGTGACTTGATAAATCTCCAAATTTTATTTTTTTAAATTTTACTGATGCATGAATTTTAAAAAGACTGGAAATCAATGATCTTATATTACTGTCATGTTGTGATCAACAGATTATTGTATTCTTCTGTACAGAAGTTACACATGTTGGGGCGCCTGGGTGGCGCAGTCGGTTAAGCGTCCGACTTCAGCCAGGTCACGATCTCGCGGTCCGTGAGTTCGAGCCCCGCATCGGGCTCTGGGCTGATGGCTCAGAGCCTGGAGCCTGCTTCTGATTCTGTGTCTCCCTCTCTCTCTGCCCCTCCCCCGTTCATGCTCTGTCTCTCTCTGTCCCCCAAAAAATAAATAAACGTTGAAAAAAAAAAAATTTAAAAGAAGTTACACATGTTGAATATATACACATTTGCCGAAAACTTCACTGCACAGACTCTGTTCAAGTGTTGTCTTATCCATGATGTCATATCTGACTAAATTCTCAGTAACCTCACTTTTGATTAAACCTTTAGCACACGTATATATATATGTGTATATATATATATGCACACATATATATATACACACATATATATACATATGTATATATACATATGTATATATACACACACAGACACACACACATACACAAACTATGTATATGTAGTCATACAATTAGCAATTTAATATACGCATTGCTATAGAGCTTTAAGTACATTAGTCTTAATGACTCCTTATAAACATCTCAAGTTTAGGAGCCATTTCTTATTCTTACATGTGGACTTCAGCAAGTATTTAATAGGCACATAGTGAAAACCTGGTGATTGACAAAGAAATGTACTATAATATGGTAATCAAATTTTCCCAGTTAGTTTGTTCTACAACTAGGAATAGAGATACCCACTTCCCAACTCTTTTGCTAGGTGACCTGATGCACTGAATTCAACACACAGAAAGTCTTTTTTCTATACTTGGGACATCCTCCTCCTCCACTTTCTTCAGCATATCCCAGGTTGTTGCAACATTCTGTTTTTTTCAACATGCATCACTCACATATAACAATACACATTAGATTTTCAGAACTGGAAGCATTCATATTAAACAAAGCCATTAGTTTATAAGGCAAGGAGGCAAAATCATAAATAACTGCATGTTACAACAAACAATTAAGGGTGTAGAAAGGACTACTGTTTACCTACTGGTATTTCCAATACCATCTACAAATGTGGATAACATCACTATCAACAATGTCATTTTTAAAAACTATGGAATTGTGCAGAAATAGGTATTATTGAAATACTAATGTAAGAAAAATGTGATTAGTATTTACTATGTGACTTCTGGATTTACTTTTTTCTTGATACTTTTCAGGTCAAATGAAACGTTAAGAGAGTCTTCCCCAATATTTCCCTCACATGCTTAGCTAGGAGGTCTTCCTTTATGTTTGCATATGTTACTGCTATGAGGACATTCACCCTACCTGAGTATATCTGTATCTCCCTTCCCTAGACTGTGAGCTACTCTGGGACAGGATTAGCCTCTCGTCTATCCCAAGTAGATGCCCGGTATGCATCCCAATCACCTGGTAAATGATTTCTAAATAAATGAAGGAGTGAATGAGTGAAAGAATGACAGGAAGAAAGGCAAGCAGAATGAGATTAAATGCCTTTTTGGCGAAAATAAACTTTTGACTATGGGACATGAAAAACCTGCTATAAATATGGTTAACAGGCAGCTTAAGTCAGTAAAGTTATAATCTATAAAGATTCTGCTGCTGTTAAGTTTAGCAAACTTTAGAGGAAAAAAAAAAAAAAGAATCAGAGAAGCTTGAGCCAAATTTGATGTACTCACAGGCACCGAAAGAAAGTAGGACCTGTTATAGAGTTGAAGGAGGGCCTGAGTAAACTAATTGGAAATAAAATATAGTAAATACAATTGTTTTAGAATACTGCAAAGTGAAAACAAAATAAGAATACAATGTTTCAGACAGCATTTCTTGACAAACAAAATTTCTCTAATTTTTTTTTTGTCTAATAACCCTAATAAGAGATGAAAAACATAAGAAACCTATTTTATTATGGCAGATTAAAATACCCTCTGTTCAAATCCCTTTAAGGTACTCTTAATATTATTAAAAGTAGTATTATTGCCACAACCTTAATTATAACCTCCTTTTTCATATAAAAATTAAATCAAATGGAATTTACAACTGAGCTATAGTCATTTTCCTCATATATATAAATATATAGAGCCAATGAAACATTTAAACTACCAAATCAAGTCCTGGTTTTCACCTCAAAATATTGAAAAATAAAATAGGCCAAGCAGTAAACATATAAGTTTGGACTTATTTTTATAAATAAGAACATTTAAATGTCTATGTAACAAGTAAGCATTGTCATTTGATTTCTAGAATCAGAAAGTTTTAGCTGAAGGAACTAGACTGTCTACCTAAGGAGGCAGTTGAGGCCCAATGTACTTCTATGAGCAAATACTTAAAAGTCTTATTTAAAAATCTTAAATAAAACTGTGAAGGATTATACTGTGATCCCAATTAAACACATTATATTTTTGTGGAAATTTAAGTTTAAGGTAATACATTAAGTAGCTACAGAAACATGCCAGTTTTAATAATAAAATAAAATTACCTGTTGAACAAAAACATTGTTGAGGTGACTGGCCAGTCTCCGGGCAAAATGCTCTCGCAAATCACTGAAACGCTGCTGTTGCTGTTTGACTGCCAGGAGCATGTCATGGCCTGAAATCAGAACATTTCTTGACTGATTTAATGTGTAAAAAGATTTCTTTGATCTCCAATGAATACATTTTTTAAAAATTTTCTTAAACATTTTTTTTTATTTTAGAGAGAGAGAAAGAGAGACAGCTCAAGTGTGAGCTGGGGAAAGGGGCAGAGGGAAAGAGAGAGAATCTTAGGTAGGCTCCATGCTTGGTGCAGAGCCCGACGTGGGGCCTGATCTCATGACTCTGGAATCATGACATGAGCCCAAAGAGTGGGACGCTCAACCGAGCCCCAGGTGCCCCATCAATGAACACATTTATAATAGTATCTGAATTGCAGTTTTGAAGAACCCAAAGTTTTATTGGTTTATTTGTATGCTTTATAAAGAAAAGTAAGCAAGAGAAAAAAATATAACACAGTGGTTCTCCAAGCATCATCAGGGAACTGTTAGAAATGTGGAATCTAGGGCTTTCACTGAGACTTACTGAATCTGGGGGTGAGGCCTGGTAATATGTGTTTTAACAAGCCCTCTCCATGATTCTGAGGCAAACTGAAGTTTTGGAGCCACTGGTTTAGCAAAACCTCATGCTCTCTGGTCTAATCAAAGTATCTACTTTGTGCTAGCTTCTACAGACTGTACTAAAGAAAAATCATGGTGTTAACTAGAGTCCTTGATGGTCAGAGGAACTGAAATGAAAAAGGTTTTGGTACCAACAGAAACATATTTGGAAATAAGGGAAGCTTGTTTGAGGAGCTAATACTAAAGTCACCCTAAACCACTTGCCTCGTGTATTTCTTGTCAAAACTTTATACCAAGTTACAGGCTTAGTCTCAGATTCTTGGTCAGATTTTGTCATTTCTTTTTTTTTTTTAATTTTTTTTTTTCAACGTTTATTTATTTTTGGGACAGAGAGAGACAGAGCATGAACGGGGGAGGGGCAGAGAGAGAGGGAGACACAGAATCGGAAACAGGCTCCAGGCTCTGAGCCATCAGCCCAGAGCCCGACGCGGGGCTCGAACTCACGGACCGCGAGATCGTGACCTGGCTGAAGTCGGACGCTTAACCGACTGCGCCACCCAGGCGCCCCAGATTTTGTCATTTCTAATGAACATTACCTGGTCGAAGAGCTACATTCATGCACTGTAGAAGGGCATCTGCAGCATTGGTGCAGGCCTCAATGCCTCTGGAGGAAGCAAGATCTCCTTCCTGAAGGGCCTTTATATGACCTTTGGCCAAGTCCATGTGGTTCTGGAATATATATAAATGTACCATCTGCACATGTAATTTTGGGAAATTTATAGGTAAGATGCTATTCAATCCTATCATAAAGTCTTTGGAATTATTTTAAATCCTATTCTCATAAGGAAATTAGAACATTTTTACAAATGGGTTTTATATATTATCATTAGATTTTTTGTTTTGTTGGTGGTGGCAATCTACAAACATACTTACCACAAGAAACTCTATTTCAGACAGGAGTTTTACATTATTAGTGTTACTAAGATGAATTAGGTGGTTGCTTTCAGAGATCTGATCCATTTGTTCTTTTACGCTTTGGAGCATTTCCTCATAACTGCTCAGTTTCAATTCAATCTGATCTACCTCCTTTAAAGCCTCATCCAGCAACTTCATCAGGATGTTCACTTGCTTTTCAGAGGCCATGATTGATTGGATGTTAGCCTACAAAGTGAAAAACAAAAGTAACTCTTATTATTTGAACGTATAAAAGAAGCGTTAAGATGAAATATTTCTAAATCCCTTTGACAACTGAGTAACACAGATTGGTATATATCTATGCATTTATTTTAGTTTATCATTTTAAGATTATGTTCTACGTTTTACACAATATTTCAAGAAGATACACTTGTCTCTCTATCAAGGTTAGGAACCATGCCTCAGTATTTTATATTTCCCCAGATTTCACAAGTAAGGTTCTGTCCCACAATGTATCATCAGTGCTGATATATTCCCAGTTCTGACACTTCTTCCAAATCCACTAGCTAAATTTTCTATACTTCTTAACATTTTTGTAAAATGCTAAAAAAAAAAAAAAAAGCATAATCACCTGTGTAATACCTTGGTCAAGAGGGTAGCAGTGGTATACCAGTCTTTGGAGGATACACAGAACTAATCTATAACTATAGTACAATTAGTACTTACAGAATATGGAAGAGCCACAACCATAAGACCACATGACCAGAGACTATATATCCATAAGATAGCTCCTTCTATCGTCTTCTTTCTTTTCTCTTTCTTTTTTTTTATTTTTGAGAGAGACAGAGAGCCAGAGCGCAAGCAGGGGAGGGGCAGAGAGAGAGAGGGAGACACAGAATCGGAAGCAGGCTCCAGGCTCTGAGGTGTCAGCACAGAGCCCAACGTGGGGCTTGAACTCATGAGCCTTCGAGCTGTCAGATCATGACCTGAGCTGAAGTGGGCTGCTTGACTGACTGAGCCACCCAGGCGCCCCTCTTTTCTCTTTCATTTGCAACTACTGTGTATTTCTTTCCCTGGGCAAAACAATAACAAACCACCATCCCCTTATCATTGTTTTCTAAGTGATTCTGACTAATTGATTCTAAATTTCTTGAAATATGGAAGCTGTCAAATCCAAAATAAAATTGGAAAGCAATATGATAACTTGAAACATATATGCAATATTAATTAGAAAATAAAACCCAGGGGCGTCTGGGTGGCTCTGTCAGTTTAAGCGTCCAACTTCGGCTCAGGTCATAATCTCACGGCTTGTGAGTTTGAGCCCCGTGTTGGGCTCTGTGCTGACAGCTCAGAGACTGGAGCCTGCTTTGGATTCTGTGTCTGCCTCTCTCTCTCTGCCCCTTCCCCACTCATGTTCTGTCTCTCAAAAATAAACAAACATTACAAAAAGAAAAAAAAAGAAAAAACATAAACCACCAAGCCACATTAAGAAAGCAGGTAACATGGTATGAGCAAAAAACTTGGACAAGGATGAAAAGAATTTCATTCCACAGTTGATATGTTGTAATTTCACACATATTATTTTATAAGCTATTCATAATAATTCAACTATAAGTACAGCCCAACTGTAAGAGTCAGCAGAGTACAGAGCCATTGAATATATCTCTTAAGTAGCAGACCTGGGGCTTGAACCTGTCCAGGACAATTTCCACTTTAACATCTTGAAGTTTCTTCTAGGCTTTGCTTCGAGTGAATTTTATAAACTTGTAAACTTGGACTATTCCTGTAATCTCATAAATTTTGTACCTTTCATATATAAAATGCCCAAATTCTTTAAGCTTTTAAAATATTCCTCATTCTCTGAGGGTTTTTCTTAAATGCTTACTTTGTGTACACAAAACAAAAAATACCACATGGTCTTCTGTCAGATTTTTCTCACATTAGTGGTGTTATTTTTAGCTATATCTTTTAGCTCCTTACTTTCTAAAGATGCGCATTTAGTTTATTGACTCAGAAACCATGCATGCAAATTAGAAAGAGCTATCCTAAAACATTTTAGCAGAGGAGCCAAACCCCCTTTTTCCCTGGCTCTCTTGTTTTCACTACACTTATTCTGCTCCTTTTGGGTAAATGAAATGATTTATCTTAACCTAATTTTTCTATTTCTTTTTTTTTTTTTTTTAATGTTTATTTATTTTTGAGAGAGAACATGAGTGGCAGCAGAGACACAGAATCCGAAGCAGGCTCCATCCAGGCTCTGAGCTGTCAGCACAGAGCCTGATGCGAGGCTTGAACTCGTGAACTGTGAGATCATGACCTGAGCTGAAGTCCGATGCTCAACCGACTGAGCCACCCTAATTTTTCTATTTCTAATTTGTACCTATTTTTTTTTCCAAACCACAAAAATGCTACTCTTTTGCACTGGACTGTTCTGTGGTGTTTCAGAGACTGGGGGGAAGCAACCCCCAAGTTGTTTCTGGTTGGCTACTTTTTACTTCCATCACTTCATGTCAAGAGCCACCCCCAAATCCTGAACCTCAGCCAACTGCCTTCACTAGCCTAATAGGAATGCTTCTGTCTTTTGAACAAGAACAGTGAGACACATGGCATCTGGTAATGTGCTTACAGAGAAAGATGGCAATAATCACATTATAAAGGCTTAAGTACTAAGGCAGTAAAATTTGAAGATCCCCAGTCTTCTCAATCCACTACACATCATTCACTCACAGACTGTAAAAAAGTCTTACCCCATCTAGCACCTGTAGCTCTCTGGACAACCTTTCTGCAAAGGCCTCAGCATTAGAGATTGCACATTCACAGCCTTCCATCATTATTTCAATATCCTGCTCTTCTCTTGCATTTAACTCTTGGTAAACATCTACTACTTCTTCATCACCTCCTGTCACACTCTGATTTTCTCCACTTGGAACAGATTCTTTAAAAGGGTAAAAATAAAAAATTAAGTAGTAAAAAAGTAGGAAGGACAGTAACATGGTACTTATAGTCAGTTATAAGCACAGGTCACATTTAATGGCTGAAAAATAGGAAAAAATGATTTAGAATATTAAAAAAAACCTCTTATTTTTATGAAAGACTGCATATGTTAATATAATGTTTACTATAACAATTATTATAACAAATACAAAGCATGCAGTCTAATTCACTCACTTATAAGTGTTAGAACAGGCTTTAGTACAATTTCCCCAAATATAATTAAACTAAAAATAATAAATACAAAACCAGAAACAAAACATGTGTCCAATCTATTTTTCCTATGTGAGGTGGTTGTTGCACTAATAAAACAATGATTATGAATAAAGGACACATAAAAAAGAATTTCCTTTCCTTTTTTTCCCCTGGGTAACATTTTTCTTCTGTCCTTTCTGTCCTTATTATGTTTTTTTTTTTCAAATAAATTTTAATTGAAATGAAAAATGCATTCACATTTTGGGTATTGAAAATATTAACTGAATTTTCCTTTTCTTTGTTTAAAAATTTTTCATATGCATTGATAAAATTTCTAAAGATCAGGTATAAAAACATTCTCAACAAGTCTGTAGGAACAAGAGCAACAATAATATGGCTATTTGAAATTACAAAAATTTAAATGGTCTTCATGTCTTAACAAAATACCAAGAGGTGAAATGTGAGATGTCTTCTGGATAAATGTTCCAATTCAATTTTTTGACAAAATACAGTCAGCTAGTGGAATTTTATGTAAAGCTTGAGGTCGGGAGAGGTAAAGTGAAAAAAAATTTTTTTTTTACTCCTTAAATAAAACTTTAAATAAAGCTACTGATTTTCATAAACTTAACGGGACACAATTTAAATCACAACCTCTGGACACTTTAAATATTCATTATTTTGTATGAAAATGAATATTTATATTCAGCATGACTTGGCATATATTAATTTGTTCTAGAAAAAAACAACCAATTCAAAGTAATAAATGATTTACTCCTAAGAAAAATAATTTGGCAATCTTAGATAATGTCCCAGAAAAAAAAAAAAGGAGGGGAATAAAACTTTTGGTACAGGCAATTACAGATTACAGTATATAAGTTCTTCAGACAGGCATCACTTAGCTCCTTGTCCTCTGAACAAGTCCATTTTAGTTCACTGTGGAAATGCTAAATTGTCATATCTGACAGTTTATTAGCCACTAGGGGGCAGGAACTGCCCAAATCATTCTGTACAGCTCCTTACACAAGTGGATATTTAAAATAAACAAATATTTTATGTGATCATAACGGCTTCAGAAGTATTTTCTCTTCCATGAAATAGTCCTTTGGAGGTCAATAATGAATCCTATCATTAATTTTATTACTGTATGGATTTTGTGGTAATAAACGTGTCCCTATGCACAATTTCATAAAATATGCAAACAACAGTACATAACAATGGCAAGTAGTAAAAATATATGGAATAGAATAAGAAGAAAAGGTGTTACGCACCTTCTGTAACTTTAGGCAGTTCTGGAGAGTAAAAAGGTATGAAAAAAGCAGAGGAAAGTAAGCAAAGAATATTAGCTGGGTAGAAAAGTATACAGGCTTAAAATTTTTAAATACTACCCATATTTCATTTGAACTTCTGATACCTTGAAGTTTAAAAGACAATGTCCAAATCAACTACAAAGTGAAAAGATCCATAGAAGCTAAATTTCCAGAGTTAATTCCCTCATTCTTTTTCTGATAATGACTAAAAATAAATTTATCTTTCTATTTTCTTTCTTTTAAGACATAGCACTGACTAGTCCTTGGAGAAAACTGGGAAATAGATCATTTCCTGGGAATTATTTTTAGGTCAGCTGTGACTCATGCATTTAGTCTAGTTATTTTCACTCAAGGCCCAAAAACTTTACCCAGACATTCCCTCACAATAGATTAGTCATAAAACACTGTTAGAAAAGACGAGATTAGAACAATTTTTTAAAAAACCACATGAGATATCAGTTCAAACTGGCTTTTCAGGATTCAAGTCAAAGATTTTTTTTTTTTTAAATCTGGTTATAATAATGAAAAAGAAAAAGCCAACAAAAACTTGACTCTACTTCAACTGCTAACAAAATCCTCCTTTAAAAACCTTCTGCTGAGAAGCCCCACTTACTAGCATAAACATTCAATTGTCACCAATAAAAAAACCACTAAAGTCGACACTGCTAGAATTCACAATAAAATCTTACTTGGATGATTATTTATCTCTTAAAAGTAGATGGTGATAATTTCTTATTTGTTTTCTAATATCATCCAAAGCTTAGACACGTTTATTATTTTTTTAATGGGAATCAACGGCTATGATTTAAAAATTCTTTAAAACATTAAAACAACTGTGCAAACATTAATAAGAGATATTTTCTGAACTCCACTAAACCAAAGCAACAGTTAATTGGTTTACAGGAAATGATTTTCAAAATGAGATTCTTAAGGATCTTCACAGTATTCCTAAAACTGACTGAATTAGGGATAACTTTTATAAACATGAAAATGTTTACACTGTTTTAGGCCCTAAAAAATTAAACACCTTTCTTTTTTTTAAAAAAAAGCTAGACACTTCGTTCTAACAAACAGCAATATTCTTCTCACTGATTATGGTGATATTTCTTAATAAGGGAAACCAGGTAGCGTACATATTTTCCCATACCATTGCCTCAATGAAATGTATTGGTTTAAAACACATCGTAGGCAATGAATAACTTCTGGAGATACACAACAATTAAAAACAGAATAGCAATCATTCCCTCATCAAATTGTTCAACCTGAAACGGCTAAATAAATAAATAAATGCCACTCAAAACAAATTAAACCACTATTCAAGGAATGAAAAACTACCATCTATTTCTTGATGGTCATTCCCTCAACATACTCAACTGCCAAGACACTGGGGTCTAATGTTGGTGAGATGCCAGCCCTGCGGGCTCCTACACAGGGGCCCTGCTGGTGGGCGTAGCACAAGACCTAACAGATGTGACTTGCCTCTGCCAGTTTCAAGCATCAAACCTGAAACCAGTAACGGGCTTACTAATTACTAAGTGTTGGGAAAGAATACAGTACTATATTTCAGAGGAAATATCCACAGTCAAACAGAAAAGGAAGAAGTAAAACAGAATAGGGAAAAGACAGAGGCAAGTGGCTAAGTAAACGAACAGTTTGAAGCATCTGAAGCTGCCGTTTTTATAGGTCAAAATGGTTGAATATCGGCTACTTCAGATGTTTCAACCAAGTAGAATGAAGGTCCTATTTTAAAATGCTAATATATAGCTTAGGACAAATCTAAATATTCTTTCTAATATATATTATGCAGGACAAATCTGTTTTTTCATCAATAAAGAGGAGAAACAACTTTCACCTGCATACTGGCTGTTATTTCAACTGCTTTCTTTGAGATAAAGAATACAACACAAATTGTATCCCCAAAGCATAGAGAACCATGTTCTTACCATGTTTATGTCTTTATGAAAGAAATTTTAAAATAATAAAATCTTACTGTACACTTTTAATACGTAACAGTAGAGTTTTTGTCTTATAACACAAAATAATCCATAGTAACATCCCTGAAGAAACACTGATCAAAAATATCCTATTTAACTCATGTCTAAGAATTTTACCCTGATAATATAATAATAATAGCTACTATTTATTGAGCACTTACTATATACCTCACATTGTTCTCATCATGTTCATATGTTAAGTCACTCAGTCCTCACAACAACACTACAGGGAGGATACTATTAGTATCTCTATTTCTGAGATAAAGAAAATTGAAACATAGAATAACCCAAGGTCACATAATTGGTAAGTAACAAAACCAGGATTTAAGCCCAATCAGTCTGACTCAAGTTGTGTTCTTGATTACTATACCTACACTCTGCACAAAAATACAGCTACAAGGATATTCATGTCAAAGCTGTTTAAAATAAGCAAAATTTGGAAATTTTAAAATAAATGATTAAATAAATTATGGTATATCCATGAAATGGAATACTATGGTACCACTAAAAATAATGTATTTAATAACATGAAAAATATTCATTATAAAAAAAAGTATGTTAGAAAACAGAATGTGGATTTCCTTATTTTAAGTGTTTAAACATGTATAGAAAAAACATTAGAAGACTAACAAAACGCTAACAGCAGTTACCTTGGAGGATTAAGTTTATAAGTGATTTTTATTTAGTTTAATGTATCAATTTCTATAATGAATAAGTATCACTTATGCAATAAGAAAAGTTATTTTTCATTTCCTTCGCAATATAAGGTAAATCAGTGTTCTAATAATTTTGAGTAATGTCAAATTATACATACACTTGTAGATATACATGATTTTACATATACATTTTTATTTCACTTTACCTTCCAAGAGCTGTGAGCTAACATTGACAAAATCAATTTTCTTCCGGAGATATCGCTGATTCAATTTCCAAATGCATGAAATAAATGCATTCTTTTCAGCAGTGCTGCTGGCAACCCATTTATATATTTTTTCAAAATGTAAATCAAATTCAGGATTTTCCTGAAATAAAAATATACAAAAGACATTGTTTTTTGATCATATCCCTTTTTCATTATTATAAAATTGACATTCAATAAAATGAAAAGCTGAAGCTGTTCTTAAAGAAAAAAATCACCATTAAAAATCAGCCAAGTGACTTACAGAGAATGATTCAGAGAATTCAATTTATAGGAAAAACTTTGTTTACCTCCCAAAAGAAGCTGGATAAAAAAAACAACACAGTGTTTTAGTAATTTCCTTCCTATGCCCCTGAAGTATATGAGTGGAAGTTTAAGATGGTAAAGCTCTGTGTCCCAACTTCCTAGTCTATAAGGTGACAATGGTCTCCAATTTTGATGTGGTCATAATTTTCCTTTTTAAATTGCCTATGGGGTTTTAGAGTCATACCTATCCTTTGATAATGCACTATTATTCATAACTGTAATTTGACACTAAATCCTTCGTAAAGAATATATCTTCTATATACACAACATGTGAGAAAAAATACAATCTACATCCCAGTGTGGTTTCCGAGAACAAATGAGATGAAAAGCATGGACTGATTCAGTTCTCAATTTTGAAAATAGAGAATAATTAAAGGTGCCTCAAAAATAAAAAGTTCTGGTTAGTCTGGAAGTTCTTTCGAATGACAAAGAAGCTCAACTCTTGTGAGAGAAGTGCACCATGCTCTATTTCTTAAGCCTCATTGCAGCAGTAACTTCATACCAGCCTACTATTTCTCCCTTGAATGTAGAATCACCTGTCATATAAAAGATGAAAACATATGGATGTATGCTGTTCTTCACATCCAAGGAATTAAAAAATAGATTCAAATGTTCTTAATGTTCTGCGAGAAGATAATAAAATATTCAATTAATTGAAAGTGTTATTTACGGAAGGACAAAATATAAATAAATGCCTAAAAGGTAAGCGAAGTTATATCAGAGTTTCACTGTGAAAACTTGGGATAATTTAGGTATCAGGACTTGAGCTGGTACAACAATAGCATTATGGTAGCATGGAACTACTAATTAGATCAATAAGCAGAATTGGAGCATCAAAAGATAAAAAATTGGCATTTATAATGAAGAGGTAATTGCATTATTACTTATAAAAAAACCTAAGAGTATTGGCAACTAATCCAAAACTTGATGGGAAATGATCTCTTCCCTGGGAATATTTCCCATAATGCCATAAAAGAAGCTGAGTGCTCCAGTGGCAACACTCACACAAATCAATGTGTGACACTAAATGGCTAATGTTAGGCTATGTATAAAAATTTTATGTTTTATATCCATATATAGTGTACACATGCCAAGGTGCCTACATAAAATGAAAAAAAAAATCCATTAAGAAAGCGAGCAATGAGGCATCAGCTGTGAGAAAGCATTCAAATAAGCATCAGCAATGTTAGTGAATTATGCAAGTCAATGGGGTTATAAAGTGCAAAACTATTGAAGGAAAAAGCCTCTTTAATAAAGACGCATTTCTAAAAAGCCCTTACAGTATTTTCTCTTAACCAGAAACCTACCAAAAAAGTCTCTACTCTTGATCTTTTCCCATGGTAACAGAATTTATTAAATAGTTTATTGAAGTGTTTTGGGTGCCCCTTAGGGATAAAGCAATGGCCCACTGTGCCTAATACTTATAGAAAGGCATTCTCTACATATGTTAGAAATCTGAATTCTGAATTGCATATTTTAGATACATGAAGCTCCCCTGAAGTTGTTTTTGCTTCATTTAAAAAGTATTTTGCACCTGACTCAACTGCCTGTCATTTTGTCCAGCTTTTAGTTCCCCAGAAGTCTGTCCCAGGATAAGGACAAAGTCAGACTTTTATTGGATTACTCTACGGAGGTAGCTTTTACGTCTCTGGACCTTTTAAAAATAAATGTGTGAGACTGGAAGGGTTAAATCAAAGGGCATCTGAAATTACATTAATGTAAGCCTTGTTATCAGCCCATCACAAAACATCTCCCAGATCCCTGGAGGTGCCTTTGGTTGCACAGAGGAAGATGAGGCGCAAGGTTAGAGAGGCTGAGGAGGAAGGAAAACCTAACTTAACCAGAAGAGCTCCACTTGGTTTCTTTGAAAAAAGGGTATTGCTGTGAAAAGCCTTGACTTGTCGGAAATAAATGTGGTCCTTTCACATGACTGTCACATTATTCAACTTTCTTAAAGTTTGAGTGTGGCTTAAGTGAGAAGTGTAATATTTACATTCTTATGTCTTAGTCTTTAAGTTCCTTAAAATAAGGTGTTTAACTCACTATCGCTTCCTTTACTTGAGCTACAAATATGAAAACATGGTCTCAAAAGGCCAGCCTGGTTGCCTCAGATGATGATTTTACATTAATTTGTGAAGACTAAGAAAGATTCACTTTGGTTATAGTATTACACACCATTTTGAACTAAGTTTCACCAAAACAATGAAGGTTTTTAAAAACCGACTCACACGACACTTTAAAAGGTGTACTTATGGGGCGCCTGGGTGGCGCAGTCGGTTAAGCGTCCGACTTCAGCCAGGTCACGATCTCGCGGTCCGGGAGTTCGAGCCCTGTGTCAGGCTCTGGGCTGATGGCTCAGAGCCTGGAGCCTGTTTCCGATTCTGTGTCTTCCTCTCTCTGCCCCTCCCCTGTTCATGCTCTGTCTCTCTCTGTCCCAAAAATTAATAAACGTTGAAAAAAAAAAAATAAAAGGTGTACTTATATATGGACTTTATACTAAATATATAATCTATATAAATCTATATAAATCTATAATATAATCTAAATATAGAAACACCTATTTTGCTCCAGTTTACATAACTTGTGCACAAACATAATTGTAGCTCAAAAAAAGTAAAAACAATGAAACATACATACGTTTTTATTTTAGTTGCTTGAGACTGAGGTGTGGGAAAGGAAAGATTTAATGATACATTTTAAACTAATTCCGGCTTAGTTGGTAGAGCAGAGGGTCACAAAACAAGAAGTGTAGGTCATCTTAGAAGACATAATACTATGTTATAAGATGAAAGACACTTTCTGAACACAGGTCAAAGAACTAAGAAAAACGTACTTTAATAGCATCCTTGGCATCTACCACAGCAAGGTCTCGAAGGGCCCAAGCAATCTGCCTTTTGTAGAAATCTCCTTTGTCGGATTTCTTGACTTTTACCATCTTCACCTGCACGGGGCGTTCAGTTGTCACTGTTGAGTAAAACATACTTTCACTAGAAATAGTCACTCACTTATTCTTCATCCATTCATTTACTCATTGCAAATACAGTTGTCAGGTGCCTGTACATGATACTAAACCAGTATTATATATTATGTTAAACCAGTTAGGAGTAGTATTTCCTAACACATGCTATGACTGAGGGATGCACAAAGTATCAAAGGAACATCTAAATCTCAGACGACAGGGTCAGAGAGAGGCAGATTCCTTGAGAAGTAAAGCTTCAGACCAGTTTTGAAGGAAGAGTATGAGGTAGATAAAAAGAGTCCTACGGGTGCCTGGGTGGCTCAGTCAGTTAAGCATCCAACTCTTGATTTCGGCTCAGGTCATGATCTCACGGTTTATGAGTTCGAGTCCCACATCGGGCTCTATGCTGATAGTGCAGAGCCTGCTTGGGATTCTCTCTCTTTCTCTCTCTTTCTGCCCCTCCTGCACACATGTGCTCACTCTCTCTCTCTTTCAAAATAAATGAATAAACTTTTTAAAGAAAAAAAGCTCTAAAGAATGACTGCCATACATAAAGCCAAAGGGGCTTGAAAGAGCATAACACCGATTCAGAGAACAATAAGTAGTTCAGTATGGATTATACATGTAATAAAGTGGATGGAAACAAAGTTACCAAAAAAGATGAAAGTTCAGATCACAAAGGACCTTTATCTGAGGTTGTAGGGGTGCTCTTAGAGGATTTTAATTGGGGAAATGACATGCTCTAACTTGTTTCTAAAAATTACTCTAGCAGCAGAATACTGGATGGATTGGAGTGAATACCAATACATTAAAAAATTTAGATGAAGTGGTTAAATCTCTAAAAAATGTAAATTACCAAAAATGACTTAAGAATAGAAAATCTACAACCACTAAAGAAAGTGAAGTGAAAAATCTCTCCCCCAAAACTTAGTCTAACACAGTTTTACTGGTATCTTTTGCCAAGCTTTCCAAGAAACATTCCAAATGCACATAACTATTCCACTATACAAAAAAAAAGGGAACACTCCCAACTTACCTTATGACTTTGGTTGCAAGGCCAAAGACAGTATACAAAAGAAAATTACAAGACCATGTCACTAATGAACATGGGTGAAAAATCTTATAACTACAAATGTAAAAATAATTATGAATAAATACTGCATTGGCAAACTTAATCAAGGGCATATACAAAAGATAATATTTTACCAAGTGTGAGATGTACATTTTTTCCCACATTTTAACATCTCTGAAATCAGAATATGTCTTAACAATTGAAGTAATATTGCAGCATTTTTTAGTGGTGCATAAAAAAATAATATATGCTATAATAGATGGCATATAGTACATCATCACTGAGTTAGGTTACTCCAAGAACTCAATTTATTATTTGAAAAACCAAGTACCATTACTCACCACACTAACAAATTAAGGAAGAAAAGTATATGATAATCTCAATGATTTGAAAAAGCATTTGATAAAACTGAACATCCATTCATGATAAAATCAAAAAGAAAAAAAGTAAGAAGTCAGGAATAGAAGGGAACTTCCCTAGTACCGTCAAGGATAGCTACAAAAAAACTGCAATTATCATATATGATAATCCCTTTGAGATCACTGTATTGATGGTCCTAACCAGCAGACAAAAGTAACAAAAATAAATAAAAAATATAAAGACTATAAAGGAAGGAAGAAAATATCACTATTTACAAAGAGTCTATGGACAAATTATTAGAATTAATAAGAAAGTTTAGCAAGATTGATAGATATAGAAATCCACATAAAGAACCAATTATTTCTAGATGCTAACAATAAATGATTTTTAAAATGTATTAATGTTCAATAAAATTAAAAGCTTCTGCTCTGCAAAAGACAACATCAAAATAATTAGAAGACAAGCCACAGACTGCAAAAAAAAAAAAAAAAAAAATTTGCCAAAGACACATCTAATAAAGGAATGTTATCCAAAATATACAAAGGACTCTTAAAACTTGACAAGAAAACAAAACAAAACAAAAAACAGATTAAAAAATGGCCAAAGACCTTAACAGACACTTCCCCAAAGAAGATATACAGATAACTAATAAGCATATGAAAAGATACTCAACACCATATTTCATCAAGGCAATGCAAATTAAAACAACGAGGTACCACTACACACCTATTAGTATGGCCAAATTCTAGAACCTGACAACACCAAATGCTGACAAAAATGTGGAACAACTTTCAAACATTGCTGGTGGGACTGCAAAACAGTATAGCCCCTTTGGTAGAGAGTTTGGTGGTTTCTTACAGAACTAAACACATTCTTACCATATGATCTAGCAATCATACTCCCTGGTATTTACCCAAAGGAGTTGAAAACTTATGTCCATGCAAAAATCCACACATGGGTGTTTATAGTAGCTTTATTCATAATTGTCAAATTGACAGTCAAGATATCCTTCAGTAGGTGAGTAGATAAATAAACTGGTACACTCAGGAATGGAATATTATTCAGTGCTAAAAAGAAATGAGCTATCAAGCCATGAAAAGACATGGAGGAAATGTAAACGCATACTACTAAGTAAAAGAAGCCAATCTGAGCAGGCTAAATAGTATCTGATTCCAACTATATGACATTCTAGAAAAGGCAAAGCCATGCAAACAGTAAAAAGAACAGTGGTTGGAAAGGGTAGGGGCTGGGGAGAGATGAACAGGCAGAACACACAGGATTTTTAGGGCAGTGAAAATACTCTGTGACATTACAATGGTGGATACATGCCATTATACACTTGTCCAAACCCATACAATGTACATCAAGAGTGAACCCTAAGGGAAACTATGGTCTTTGAGTGATTATAATGTGTCAGTGTAGCTTCATTCTTGGTAACAAATTATTGCCAATGTTGCCAGTGGTATTGATAAAGGGGGAAGCCAAACATATGTGGGGGCAGGGGGTATAAGGAAATGTGTGTACCTCCTTCCTCAATTTTGTTGTAAACCTAAAACTGCTCTAAAAAATTAAAGTCTTAAAAATGTATTAATGCTGGGGTGCCTGCGTGTCTCAGTCAGTTAAGAATCCGACTCTTGGATTTTGGCTCAGGTCATGGCCTCGTAGTTTGGGAGATCCAGCCCGGAGTTGGGGCTGACAGCATGGAGCCTGCTTGGGATTCTCTCACCCTCTATCTGCCTCTTCCCTACTCATATGTGCATGCTCACTCTCTCTCTCTCTCTCAAAATAAACTACAAAAATATATTAATGCTAATAAATTATTACTTATGATCGTATCAAAAAATCTAGGAATAAATACAACATAGGTGAAAAACATTTAAAACTATACAACTTCTTGAAAGCCTTTTAAAACTCTAAAACTAGGGCGCCTGGGTGGC
Organism: Leopardus geoffroyi; assembly: GCF_018350155.1. NCBI lineage: Eukaryota > Metazoa > Chordata > Mammalia > Carnivora > Felidae > Leopardus > Leopardus geoffroyi. The sequence goes on from NC_059327.1 coordinate 160,711,012, forward strand.
TCAGTCAGTTAAGCATCTCACTTCAGCTCAGGTCATGATCTTGCAGTTCATGAGTTCGAGCCCTGCGTCAGGCTGTCAAGCTCAGAACCAGGAGCCTGTCTTAGATTCTGTGTCTCCCTCTCTCTGCCTCTCCCCTGTTTTCACTCTCTCTCCCTCTCAAAAATAAATAAACATTAAAAAAAGAATTTTTAAAACGCTAAAACTTATTGAAAGGCATTAAGAAGACCTAGATAAATGGAGAACTGCACCCTGTCCATTGACAAAATGACTCAATATTATGAAAGTGCAAGTTCTCTTCAAACTGAACAACATATTCAAAACAATTCTAATTAAAATCCCAACAAAATCTGGAACTTATCAGATTGATTCCAAAATAAGTGGAAAAATAAACAATCAAAACAAGACAAAATAAAAACCAGATATAAAAGAGAACCCAGAAATAGGCACACTCACATTCATCACTACAAACACGGACACAGGTAAATTAAAAACTAAAACATGAGGGGCAAAATTATAAAAATTTTAATTTTTTTTAATGTTTATGTTTGAGAGAGAGACAGAGTGTGAGCAGGGAGGGGCACAGAGAGGGAGACACAGATCCAAAGCAGGATCCAGGCTCTGAGCTGTCAGTACAGAGCCCGACGCGGGGCTCGAACTCATCAACTATGAAATCATGACCTAAGCCGAAGTCGGACGCTTAACCGACTGAGCCACCCAGGTGCCCCAAAATTATAAAAATCTTAAAATACAGTGTAGGAGAATACTTTTATTACTCTAAGGAAGTGTGTATGTATGTGTGTGCACACACACACACACATACACACACACATACATGTATATTTTAAACACTTATATTTGAGGGGCGCTTGGGTGGCTCAGTTGGTTAAGCATCCAACTTCAGCTCAGGTCATGATCTCACAGTTTCTGGGTTCAAGCCCCATGTTGGACTCTCTGCTGACACCTCAGAGCCTGGAGCCTGCTTCAGATTTTGTGTCTCCCTCTCTCTCCCCCTTCCCCCTGCCTGTGCTCTGTCTGTCTCTCTCTCTCTCAAAAACATTGAAAAAATTTTTAAACAAAAGCGGAAGCCATAAAGGATCAGATTGATTTGATTTTACTAAACTTAGAAATTTCATTAAAAGCCATCATAAAAAGCTAATACACAAAGCACAAACTGGAATGCATATAACCAACATAAAATCAGTAAATATACAGAACTTGTACAAATTAGTAAAAGGACAACCAACACAAGAGAGAAATGAGACAAATTTCTAAAACAAGGAAAGTAAGTGGCCAATAAACTCATGAAAAGATTTAATTCATCAATTCATTATTAACAGGGAAATGAAATTTCAAACCACAATGAGATATTTCACATGCTTAAGTCTGTCAAAGCCAAGTTTTGGCTAGGATGTGGGGAAAGAACACAAAATACACATTGCTTGTAGGATTGAAAGCCAGTGTAACTACTTTTGAAAAAAATCTGGTAGTACAGTAGTGTTGAGCATTCACATACCTATAATTCAACAATCACACATTTAGGTATCTACCCTAGAAACTTCTTGCCTGTATACACTAAGAGACAAGGACAAAGATGCTCACAGAAGGGCTGTCTAAACAGTAAAACCTGAAAACAAACCTAATGTTCATCCATAGTAGGATGTGTAAATAAATGGTACTCTCATAGAGTAGAACACTCATAGGAGTGAAAATCAAAGAATTATGGTTATATGAAAGAACGGAAATAAAAGTCATGAACATGAACACAATGCTGAGTGGAAAAAGTCACAAAAGAATATATGCACTAGGATTCAATTCATGCAAATTTCAAAGAAACGCAAAAATAAACAATATGTTATCTGAGATTACAAACAAATACAGACAGATCGTAAAATGATAAAGAAAAGCAAGGAAAGACTAAACCAAAATTCAGGATACCAGTTACCTCTTAATAAGTGAGGAAAGGGAATGGGATTAGGAAAAGGCACACAGGGGATGCCTGGGTGGCTCAGTCGATTAAGCATTGGATTCTTAGTTTCAGCTCAGGTCATAATCTCATGGTTTCATGGGTTTGAGCCCCACATTGGGCTCTGCACTGACAGCTTGGAGCCTGCTTAGGATTCTCTCCCCCTCTCTCTCTGCCCCTCTACAGCTCATGTGCTCTCTTTCTCTCTCTCAAAAAAAAAAAAAAACAAAAAAAAACAACTTTTTTTTTTTTTTTTAATGGAAAGGGCACACAGGACACTTCAAAGGTAATGGTAATATTCTTCTTATACTGGGTAGTGAGCACACGTGTTCACTGTATGGCTAGTCTTCACACCTTATATATATGGCATAGATTTTTTGGTATCTACTCAATATTTAATTAAAGACAATTTTTTTAAAGTTATTTATTTATTTTGAGAGGGGGGGCAGTGAGGGGCAGCGAGGGAGGGAGGAACAGAGAGAGAGGGAGAGAGAGAATCCCAACAGGCTTGGTGCTGTCAGTGCAGAGCCTGACTCAACTCGATCTCACGAAGTGTGAGGTCATGACATGGGCCGAAATCAAGAGTCAGATGTTTAACTGACTGAACCACCCAGGCGCCCCTTAATTAAAGACAATTAAAAAAAATGAATTTGTTGGCCCAACAGTTTTTCCAATTATAGAGACAACGAGAATTTTAAAAACAAGGAGGAAAAGTCCCCTAGGGACTAAAACAATAAAAGAATGCCAAACAAGAGCTTTTTCTTACTAAATACCCACCTGTGGCACACAGAAAACAGTTCTTTTTCTTTTTTCCTGCTTTGCAGACATTGACAATACTCAGCAGGCGTTCATCATTTGGCGTAAAAATATCTCTTTGTAACGCATGTTTGATTGCTGTCATTTTTAATCAGCTAAAAAAATTGAGAGTATAGATATTAAGCTTATTCTCAAAATCATTCTGTCCTTCATTGTCCCATTTGTAATTTAAAAAATGATCTTATTTATAGCTAATAAGCATAGGAAGAATGATTTAATACATCAACATATCTATACCATAAAAATAAAAAGCTTTATGTTTGGAAAGGAAATTAGAGAACCAGTGTTATCAAACTTTAAAATCTTTAGAAGTGCTTAGCAAATACTATGATACAAAAAAAATTTTTTTAAGAAAAAACCCATGCTCAATTTTTGAATATTAATTTTCTATATAAAGAGCTCTTATAACTCAACAATAAAAAAAACAAATAACCCAATTAAAAACTGAGCAAAGGATCTGAATAGACATTTCTCCCAAGAAAATACATAAATGGCCAATAAGCACACGAAAAGATGCTCAGCATCATTAACCACTAGGTAAATGCAAACCAAAATCAAATATGTATCTACCTACCACTTTATACCCACCAGAATGGCTAAAATTAAAAATACAAGTGTTGGTAAAGATGTGGAGAAAAAGGAACTCTTTCATACATTGTTGGTGATTGTAAAATGGTGCAGCCACTTTGGAAAACAGTTTGGCAGTGCCTCAAAAATTTAAATATAAAATTACGATATGATCCAGCAATTCCACTCCTACGTATATACTCAAGAGAACTGAAAATATACATCCACACAAAATGTTGTACATGTATGTTCATAGCAGTATTATTCACAAGAGACAAAACATGGAAACAACTCAAATACCCACCAACTAATGAACTGATACAACAAAATGAATATCTACACATTGGAATGTTATTTGGTCATTAAAAAGAAATGAAATACTGATACATGCTACAACACTGATGAAACTTGAAAATATTATGCTAAGTGCAAGAAGCCAGTTAAAAGACCACATATTTTATGATTCTGTTTGCATGAAATGTTCAGAGTAGACAAACCCATAAAGACAGAATGATTTATGGTTGCTAGGGGTAGGAGCAAGGAGAAATGGGGAGTGACTGTTAACGAGAAAGGAGTTTCTTTTGGGTGATGTAAATGTTCTTGAATTAGTACTGATGGTTATATAACCTTGTGAATATACTAAAAACTACTGAATTATATGCTTAGGTGGGTAAATTTTATGGCATATGAATTATATCTCAATAAAGCTATCATAAAGAAATAGGTTTCCACTTACCTCCTTTTTCTCACTTAACTCAATGTCTTTTTTCAAATATCAACTTAAGTTAGATATTTTTAAAAATGTCTTTTCAACTTTATTTTGAAATATATATATTTGTGTATATATTACTATTTCCAATGTAAATGTGTAATACTTCATACAGGTAAGCGTGCTTAGGAAATTAACTTCCAACACCCTTTATATGGGAAAGCGAAGAAATTATGAGTTTGAAATAAATGACACAGAATGAATTTTTACAATATGATGCCATTTTTGGAAACTAGGTTATCACCTATACTTTACTCAATCTGTGAAACTTCGATCTCTGCTCCAACTCAGAAAATTGCTTTTCTCACAAAAAATCACATTTTCCAACTTTCATTCCTTTTTCACCTCATCTTAGCCTCTAGTCTTCTGACCTACCTCTCCTTCCTGTTATCATCTACCTGGCCTCTCCGAGCTTAATTTCTTTTCCACTTAGCCTGCAGGTAGCATTCACCCACAGTGTCTCCTTCAATTATCTTACTCTGTGGACTTGTTTACCATGTTTTATCAATTTCCATGAACTGTATTTTTCTCCACTTCTCATGGGATACCATATACCACACAAGAAGGCCATATGTCCATGTTCACTGCATTCATTACAAGTATCTAAATCCAGTCAAAGCTAGACTTTCAGTGTTGCTCCGCAATCCTTTAACACTTCCTTTGGGGACCCCTTCCTACTCCCCATCAGTGTGCTGCAAATCTTTATTCACCTTCTTCAATTCCCAACTCTACTCTCAGCCTCCACCCTCTCTGCAAATGATGTCACCATCTACCCTGCAGAGGCTATAGAAGCCAATTTTCCCCAATTGTTTTCTTCTCCATCTCATTACATCTTCACCCATCCTAACCTCTATTCCACCTATTGCAAAAAATTTGTGTCCATGTTACTAATCACTTAATATGTTCTAGGGCCTAGACACTGCATTAAAAGCTCTACTCCACCTGATGTCCAAGATACACTGCATAACGGCCACTTTACATTTCTATCTCTGGGCTTTGTTCGTGCAATTTCCTTTTCCTGGTATTCTTTTCCCCCTAAATATTCCAACCCATTCTTCCAAGATCCTGCTAAAATGTCACCTCTTCTGTGAAATAATCACACATACAAGAAGAATAATTCCTTTTATATTTCTCAAACACTTCCCCTCTACTCAGCTAACATAGCACTTACAAACCATAATTTCTAGTTAGTTGAATTCTCTCCCACATTAAAGGTAGCTCTTTGTAGGAAAAGATCATACCTTATTCATCTGTGTATTCCTAGAACTTGGCAAAGACCTAGCAGGCATTTCAAAATTAAGCAAAATGATAGCACCAAATAACATGACAACTATAGTTTTCCTAAGATTTCCCTTTCCAACTCACATTTGTACGCAAATGTCCAGGTTCAAAATCTGTCGTATTTGATTATCCTCCTCCATTGTCAGCATGAAATCTGCTGCCACGTTCTGCTGATTTCTCATCTATATATAATTTACCCTTCCTTTCTGTTCCCACTGTTAACACACTAATCCAGGTTCACATCAACCAAGTCCATTTAACAATTCAGTATCTGGTTATCTCTTTGCAAGCTTCCGCAATCTCCAAACCCTTGATAAACAAATAATATTAAAACATAGCTTTCATCACAACATGCCACCGCTCAACATTTTCCTAAGGTTCCCATATACAAATCTTCCACTCCAAGCCCTCTGCTCAGTGCAGTCTTTAAATCTTTGCTTAGGTGCTTTTCCATGCAGGTAATATCATCTAACCAAACCGTAATTACACTTCATGGTTTATATGAAATTGATTCAATAAACATCTTAATCCAAATTGATCTCTTCTTTCAATTGCTAAGGAACTTCCCTATTTACTAAACAATCAGGCACTTGCAGTCCAATTGGTCCATGAGATCATAAGCTTAGAGATCTCAAGAACTCTCTTGAAAGAGAGAGGAAGAGGTGCTCCAGCAAGGTTCTGTCTTCTTTCTTACGTAGTCAGCAAGTACCTCTTGAGATAACCTGAACTGAATAATAAAAACTGGTCAAATGAGTGGCTGATAGTGGCCAACGTTTACCACACCATCCCTCTTTGGACAAAATCAACAACTGAGTGTAAGGTAAGTGTAAAGCAAGAGAGGACTGGTTATACCTCATAAAGGAGCTAGGCATAATGAAAAGCACTATGGCACCCTTATTTATTCAGCAAATACTGATGCCTACTAAGGCCAATGCACTGTTCCAGGTTAGAAGCGAGTATGACAGACATGTTCATGAAGACAAGAACAGCCGTGCCTTCGTGGCATTTACATCCTAAGGGTCGAGTCTTTAGAGTATTTTCGTGTAAGTCAGAGAATAAATCACTAGAAATCCTCTAAAGCTATTTTCCGGGTTTAAGAATCCACGTCTCGGGGCACCTGGGTGGCTCAGTCAGTTGAGCTTCTGACTTCAGCTCAGGTCATGATCTCACGGTTAGTGGGTTCAAGCTCCGCATCGGGCTCTGTGCTGACAGCTCGGAGCCTGGAGCCTGCTGCTTCTGATTCTGTGTCTCACTCTCTCTCCCTGCCCCTCCCCTGCTCACGCTGTCTCTGTCTCTCAAAAAAAAAAAAAAAAAAAAAAAAAAAAAAGAATCCACGTCTGACCACGTTCCAGAAGCAGTCAGCCACTGCTTACTGTGTTGGTTCTTGTTTCCTTAAACTCAGTTGGACCATTACACAGGGTGACAAAGAGTTTGTCAATGTGAGTGCCCGCGTGGGTTGCGCCCCGTACGCTATCGAGACAACACAGCAAACGGAGGCATTGTCATCCAGAAAACTGTAAATAGAGACAAGGGAATGCGCCTTAAAGATTTAGAAGAAATGTGTATTTGGACAAAGAAGGCACTGTTACGCCCTCCTCTCCTGGTCCACGCCAAAACACAAACGATCACGGCCGTTTTGCACAAATGAAATCTGGTTCTTATGGATGAAACCAGGAAGGGATGTGTGAGGATTGCGGTTAGCCCGCAGGGCAGCAGGGAGTTGGTGGATGCTCCTAGCGGGCTTTGCGCCTTACCCAGACACGGGGCGAAAGAGAGGCCAGACAGAGGAGTGAGAGGTACCCGACCCCGGACGCGGAGCCAACAGATGGGCTGAAACGCTGCCTCAGACCTTGGCGCCCGCCTGTCTGCTAGTCTCTCCACGCCGATGGAACTACCGGGCAGCCGCGGCCCAGGGCTTACCACAAGGCTGGACCGAGCCCGGCTGTGCCGAGGCGGGTCCTCCAAGACGGAGACAGGACAGGGCCCCGACGGCCACCGCTACTAGGATGAGCCCGTCAATTTAGCCGTGACCAGGGAGCTGCCGTTCCGCCACCACTTCCCACTTCCGGGCACGTGACAAACCACGCCGGAAGTCGACCCCGTAGAGAAGGAAGGCCAGGCGGTGATGGGCGTGGTGAGGCGGGGCAAAGTCTCGCTGGAGGGGCGTATCAAGGACTGGCAGGGGCGGGGTCTCTGTCGCTCGGAGATTGACGACACTTCGGAATTTGGGATTGTGTGACATTACTTAGAAGAGTTATTCAGGTATTCTCCGCAACTTAATTTAAGAAGAGTTCTGATTGTTTTCCTTTTTGTATATGTAAAGCTCTGTTAACTCTAGATCCTTGCTACTTACAGCATGGAGACTGTAAATAAACTAAACCAGAATTTTTGAGGGGGGCCACTTGGGTGGCTTAGTCGGTTAAGCGTCTCACTTTGGCTCAGGTCATGATCTCACGGCTGGTTCCTGAGTTCGAGCCCCGCGTTGGGCTCTGTGCTGACAGTTCGGAGCCTGGAGCCTGCTTCAAGTTCTGTTTCTCCCTCTCTCTGTACCCCCGCCCTCTCTTCACGCTCTTCCTGTCTCTCTCTCCCTCAAAAATAAATAAACATTAAAAAAATTAAAAAAGAATAATTTTTGAGGGGTGAGACCCAGACTTACGTACTTTTTTTTTCAATTTTTCTTTTTTCTTTTCCTTTTCTTTTTCTTTCTTTCTTCCTTCCTTCCTTCCTTCCTTTCTTTTTTTCCTTCCTTCCTTCCTTCCTTCCTTCCTTCCTTCCTTCCTTCCTTCCTTCTTCTTTAAATATCTTCCAAAAAGGTCCTAATATGCAACTACGGTCCAGAACCATTGATGTAGTGAGATTAATAGTCAAAGTGTGGTCCTCAGACCAGCTGCTTGGGCATCAGCTGAGGGCTTTTTATTTTTTTTTTATTTTTTTCAACGTTTATTTATTTTTGGGACAGAGAGAGACAGAGCATGAACGGGGGAGGGGCAGAGAGAGAGGGAGACACAGAATCGGAAACAGGCTCCAGGCTCTGAGCCATCAGCCCAGAGCCCGACGCGGGGCTCGAACTCACCGACCGCGAGATCGTGACCTGGCTGAAGTCGGAAGCTTAACCGACTGCGCCACCCAGGCGCCCCAGCTGACGGCTTTTTAGATACTGCAGCCTCTCTGGCTCACTTCAAATCTTTTAAATTCGGATCTGCATCTTAACAAGATGACACTTGTGCACATATAAGTTTGAGAAACACAAATGATGCCAAGGTTGCTGGTTGCAAAGCAAGTAATTCATGTTCTATGTTCCTGGCACTTATTTTATGCCAGGCACCTTGATACAGGTGCAGAAATGATTCAGACATGAATCCTACCCTGAAGAAGTTCCAGTTTGGTAGGTACAACAAATACATATAAAATAAGACACAATATAAGTGACCAAAGAAATGTACAGGTCAGATAAGTGTGCTGAGAATTTAAAGGTGTGATTTCTTTGCTCCTGCTCAACACAGTCCTTTGCAAGTGTTCCACAGGACTCCATTCATGCCTACATTCATCTATTTGACAAACAGTGCCACCTCTATGCCAGGCACTGTGTCAGGTGCTGGAGATCCAAAAACAGGGATCCCATTCAGAAGAGGGCACACTTTCATTGGGAAAGCAGAATTAAATACATGGATAAAGTACAGTTTGGTGAGGTAAATCCCACAACAGAGATAGAAAAATGAGACTACCGTGGAACTGCAAAAAAGGGAATGATTCACTCTGTCGACTATGGATTCATTGAGAAAGGAACAAATAAGGTGCAAAGTATCTTTCAGTGTGTATCTGAATATATAATTTGGTGGAAAAAATCAGAATTAGTAATGACCTATTTGCTACTGAGATTAATATGCTCAAGTTAATGCTACTTAGAATGCTTTTCAATTTCATTGAATGATTTTCCTTCTAAGAGCAGGATCTGTCTCGTCCTATCTTTATTTTTTATTTAAAAAATTTTAATGTTTAATTAATTAATTTAGAGAGACAGAGAGAGGTAGAACATGAGCAGGAGAGGGGCAGAGAGAGAGGGAGAGACAGAATCCTAAGCAGGCTCCATGCCATCAGCGCAGAGCTGGATGCGGGGCTTGATCTCGAACCATGAGATCATGACCTGAGCCAAAATCAGATGGTCAAGAGTCAGATGTTTAACCGACTGAGCCACCTGGACACCCCTAGTCCTATCTTTAAAAAGATCCATTTGGCCCTTTGTGTTCAGTACTGGAACTCTTACTGTGGCCACTATGTATGTGAGAATCACATGTACTATTTTGTCCTGCAAAATATGCTTTTTTTTTTTTTTTTTACCTGTATGTTTATGGCCCTCTTGAAAGTTGGGGAGTGAACTGCCTTTCAGAAGTCTGGACTTCTTCCCTAAACTCCAGGTTTATGTATACTGCTTTCCCAACATTTTTACTTGCATATCTGTCAAGCATTTCAAATTTCTGGGTCCAAAAATTAAATTCTCCTCTCTCCCCTCTTGGAGTTCCCCAAAGTAGAGGCTGAAACAAAGGCTTGTGTATAGTAGTTTATTTGGGGCTTTGACCCCAGGGAGCAAGACTAAGAGAAGAGGAGGGGTAAGTAAAACAAGGAAGAGGGAGAGGCAATATAATGGTGTGTTATTTAATTGGTCATCACCATACTTGAATGTTTTCTTGATCTCTTAGGACCTTCTGAGAATTTTCATGAAATGAGTCTCAAACTGTCTACTGAAGGCAAGAATGGAGCCTGAAGTGACCCAGTAATAGAGTTTCAAGTTCACTCTATTCCATGTTATGTATTCTGGTGGAAATATCCCTCTCCCAACCCCGAGAGAACTAATTATTATTATCTAGCAAAACCTAAATTTGAGATTCAAGAAACATAAATCTGTAGGTGAGTCACTGATAAAATGGACCAATCCTGCTCCAGTTCCTGGGTTTCTGGAGCCATGTCTTTAGCTGTTAGGGATACTCCTTATCGGTTGGTTTTGAGCATTTACCACATCTTGTAGGACAACACCTCAATCCCAAAAAGAACATTACTGGATTTGTAGCAAGCTATTCCACCATTTTTATGAGCCTGGCTTCTTCTGAGTGATGAGGGATATTGCAATATCAGTGGATTCCATGGTCATGTGTATATTGTCACTTGGCAGTTTTTTGTTTTTTGGGTTTTTGTTTTTGTTTTGTTTTCTTTTGTTTGTTTATTTTTTGTTGTTTGAGGTTTTTTGGCCATGAAATGGATTCTTTAGTTGAGATAATGTTGATCAGGAATGTTTTAATAATTCTGGTGATTGTGGAATGTTGGCAGAGTCACTGCAAGCAAGACAGAAAAACCTAGACATCTGTAAAGATTTGTATTTCAGGTCATTTCTCTATCTATATAAAGCAAACAAGGAAGAACACTCTCCTAAGTTCTGGCAGCTGGGAAGATTCTTTTGTTCTTTTGTTCTTTAGATCCATCCCTGACTGGAGCTGTAGTGCAACAGCAGTCCAATTTTGCCTACTTACCAACATAATATGCCAACCCATCTGCGAACCAAGTTTAATTTTTTAATTCCATGTTAGGTAGTCATAGGGAACTCCCAAAAGGCCATGGGCATGAGTTGATGAACAGATGTCAGTGCTATAGAAGTAAGTGCCAGTAGTTTGAGTTACCTAGTCATGTAGGTTCCTCTTCTCTTGGATCTGCTCAGGCTCAATCCTATACCATTTCCATACTTCATAGATAGTTGCTGTGCCCATGTGCTTGTGATTTGGTGTATCTGATACTATTCAGCTCATGATAAATAGCTCTAGTTTTCCCAGTGACTAGTTCTCTGCCTCAGAAGGCATGGCCTTGCAGAACATGAGGGACCTGTGCTGCAACTCTCTTATTAGGGGCTTTACAGAAATTTCACCCAGTGTCTTCATCTATCATAGATCTCTATAGCACCATTAGATCTTCTAGAACAAATGACCTGAGAGTTAGGTAACTTGTATCACAGTCCTTGTGGGAGCATATCCCAGTGATGGGTACTTTAGTTTTCCAACAAGTTTATTCTGATATCCTTACTTCTAAGAAAGGTATTTTAGTGATGGTTCTTTAGTCTCATGTGGTAAAGTCATATCTGATCTTTCTGTTTCTTTGTCCTCTGATTCCTTTCTCCATACGTATTTAAAATTGTTATAACATCTCATTTAGCACAGGCCATCATCATATCCAAGCTTTAAGGGAGACATCAAGATTGTGTATTAGAACTGACTCCGGATGTCCTTGCCAAAACATTAAATCCAGAATCATAGGTGAATAGCCCAATGTCATACATTCTCCCATATACAGCCTTATAACCTGATCCCTCTGGCTTAGCACTCTAAATATTCACTCTCACAGATATCCCTCCAGTTCATATTGGTATGTGTTAGCAGTTCTGCAACTCCTTATAACGTAGTCTAGTTCAGTAGTTCTACACTGGGGTGATTTTGACCCCTAGGGGACATTCGGTAATGTCTGGAGACATTTTTGGTTGTCATTACTGGGAGGATTCTACTAGCATCTAGTGGGTAGATGCCAGGGATGCTGTAAACAGTGTACAACACACAGAACAGCCCTCCACAACAAAGAATTGTCCAGCCCAAGTGTCATAAATGCTGAGATTGAGAAAACCTGGTCTAGTTCTTCCTAGAGCAGAGACTGCAACCCCGTACAAAGGATGTGCTGAGATCTGACTGTGGTTACAGGCTTGAGGTAATGAGGGTAGTGGTGTAGATACTGAGGGAAATAAGGTTATATTAGGAGGCACTTACCTCAGATATATTCTTTGCAGCATTTCCGGACAAGGAAAGGCTTCTCTCCTTTATCAAGAGAAAGGAGACTTTTGGCACAGAGGATAACAAAAAATCTGAAGGTTTAAGAGTATAAAGCATGTCCACACAAATGTCCTCATTCTAGATCTCAGGATTCCATTATTTTCTTATTAGGGCTTTGGCTTTGACATGAGTGATGTTTTAAGGCTGTGCATTAAGACTTCTTTGTAGCTCTGCCACCCTTATGATTATATGTGGGAGCTGATGTTTAGCATGTCTGCTTTGTGGCTACACTGCCCTAGGGGCCTTGTGGCTTTCACAGTGTGCCATGATTGACTGAATACTCCTTGTCATTTTCTTTTGTTAAGATCTCCAAAGCTGTTAGCAGACATCAGCCCATCTTATAATTATTATTGCTTTCATGATGCTGAAATACCATATTTACCACATAATCCAATGCTTCATCTTCTGTCTGCACCTTATTCCAATCTACTACAGTTGAGAGTCTTGGTAATTGTGATGTTACTATATGCCAGGGGTTATCACCACTTTAAATTTACCACCAACCACTTACTACCAGCAGGGGCCCTTATTGTCTTGTGATCAGTGATGTAGGATCAGCCTCCAAAATCCCATACTGACAGTTTCCTTTCTAGAGCCAGTTGTAGTGCCCAGGGTTCCTCTGAAAGCAGAGACTAAGACAGAGGCATCCATGCTTGTGGTTTATTTGAGAATATGAGTTCAAGGAATAGAATGAGGGCACAAGGGAAATAAAATAGAGAAAGAGGAAAAAATAGTATTATTGAGGTGACCTATACCATGGACAACTTTGATTGATCCCATGGTACCTTCTGAGCAGCCAGAAGGCACTTATGGGATGTCTTTCAGAATTCCTCATAGGAATGAAGAAGAAAGAGGAAAACATTTATCCATCACTTCCTGTCTACCATTGGTCATGATTGCACTACATGCTTCTAGTTGCACGTGGGTGTGGAGGGCTGGTTTCTTCAGGTTTCCCATGCTATAAGCAAAGAGTGAGAGAGACAAGATGTTGTTATATTGCTCTCGAGAGAAGGTGGTTGATATCTAAATAGAACTGGTTACTGCCCAATACTTAGAATAGAGGGTGAGGCTGGAAGGATTTAAAATGATGCACAAAAGCTTTCTAAACACAACTTCTCTTGGGTGCCTGGGTAGGGTAGCTCATTCAGTTAAGTGTCTGACTTCAGCTCATGTCGTGATCTCAAGGTTCATGGGTTGGAGCCCTGCGTCGGGTTCTGTGCTGACAGTTCAGACCCTGGAGTCTGCTTCGGATTCTGTGTCTCCCTCTCTCTCTGCCCCTGCCCTGCTCATTTTCTCTCTCTCTCTCTCTCAAAAATAAATAAAACATTAAAAAAAAAATAAACACAGCTCTCTCTCAGTTTTCTCTATTCGGGTTAAAGGTATCTCTGTCTTTGCAGCTGTTCAGGCCAGTCCTTGACTCCTCTCTTTCTCTCACATTCCACATCCAATCTTTCCAGAAATTGTATTGGTTCTACCTTCAAAGTACATCCAGAATCTGACCACTTCTCACCATCTCCATGGCTACTCTTTCCTTGATTATTGACAGTATCATGTCTCTCCTGAATTACTGCTGTCCAAACTGTCCCTTACAGCCTCCTATGCTCTCTGTTTTTCTACCCTTATCTCCCTACAGTCTATTCTTAACACAGCCTCCAGAGTGATCCTTTTTAAAATATGAGTCAAGAGTCAAATTGTGTTACCCTTTGCTCAGGATCATCCAGTCACTCCAGAGTAAAAACCAAAGTTCTTACAATGACCTACAAGACCCTACACTATCTGCTCCTTTCTCTGTCCACTGGGACTACTCCAGTTGATCACTTGAGTTCAGTTCTGTAGACCTCCTTGTTCCATGAAAGGTCCAGTTTGCCTGGACCTTTGCACTTGCCTTTCCCTCTGCTTGGAATGATCTTCCATTAAATATCTGCATGGCTCATTACTGCATCCTTTTCAAGTCTTTGCTTAGATGTTACCTCAATAAGGGCTTCCACAATAGCCCTATTTAAAATAGCATCCCAACTTAGCATTCTTTATCTTCCATTTTTGCTTTGTTTTTCTTCATGGTTCTTACTACATCCTGGAATACTATAATATTACATCCTGACATATATGTTATTTGTTTACTTGCTCTTTCTCTTTCTCTAGAATGAAGCTTTATGAGGGTGAGGACTTTTATTTTTTTTGTTCACTGATGTATTTCTAGTTCCTAGAACTCATACCAATGCACTTATTATGTTCTATGTACTATTCTAAGTGCTTTACGTGTATTGATTAATTTAGTCTTTACAACAGTCCTGTGAGGTGAGAATCTTTATTATCCTCATTTTAAGACTAGAAACTGGAGGCACAGATTCATTATTTAGTCTAAGACACACAGTAAGCATGTAGTAGTATTTTAATGAATATCCCTTTATGTTACTATAATCCTCTGCATCAAGCAGACCTGAGACACAACATAAACTGATGGAAATACATCATCACTGGGTCATGCACAAGTAGGTTCAAGTCTGGTCTTTACTGGTTTAATGACCACAGGGTGAATTACTTAATTCTTCTGAGCCTCAGTTTCCTCATTTGTAAATTCAAAATAATAATCCCCATCTTTTGGGACTGTCATGAAATTTGCTGAGATATTTCTTATAAAGCACTTGGCATAGTGCTTGGCACATAGTAAGCACTCAATAACTGATAGCTGTTATTCATTGATTTAGAAGATTAAATTGGGTAGATTGATGTTCTTAAAAAATGTATAGTAGTCACTCAGGCTCCGAGATCTTGCTTCCTTTTCATAGACAGAAGGCCACATATACTGACATATATCACATATGAGGCAATCAGCAATCTCATGTTTGGATAGCATGAAATAATTTTTCTATCATTAAAAAGCTCCAAGGGAAAAGTTTCTTCCAAATGGCCAAGAGTAGTGAATATTGATGATAACAATATTGGCAGGATTACTGAAGTTAATTGTTTCCTCCCTTGATACTATGCTCTGATAAAGCAGAGGTGTGAAACTTGTGGATTCTTAATGATCTCAGAGCACTCAGAGTAAGCTGCACTTATTTTCCACATTTTGGAGGTAGGAGGGAATACCTTTCTCCATGCTTAAAATCCCTGAGGGAGGAAGAACAGAAGTGTGCTGCTGTCTCCAGGGCTCTGCCTGATGAAACACCAATGAGTGGATAGCACAACTGGCTTTGTGGACTTTATTTAGTGAGAAACCATAGATCTCACACAAGTGAACTTTCACATGACCCACTTGTACGGCAGTCCACCTGTCCCTTAATTTAAATCTGATTGATTTTGATTAAGTATGAGGCCAAGAGGTCTTTATATGTTTGAAGAAATCCTATGAGTTTATATAATTTCATTTTTTCCTTATTTCTAAATTTGGGGACTTTTAGTATGCCAGTTACTTGGATTTTTCTCTTTTCTTTTTCTTAGCATTGTTTTATTATGATTCAATTATGCACATTTCTGTCTAAGGAAGCAAGAACAATTTCTCAGAGCTGTCAGGCCATTAGTATGAACACAAAGAAATCCAAGTAATTTTTTTCTTTTTTTGGAACAATGAGAATCACTGTGCTCCACCTTCCAGATTCTTTCTTTATAAATGGCTTTAGAAGTATCAGGATGACAGAATAGTGTCTACCATTATGCACATAGTAATTGGTGTTTGTTTTAGTTTTTATTAGAAGCAGGTATAAGTATCCTCTGATAATACTTTTCATTTTTTTGCAGCTCTTTAGGAGGAAGTCAGGGAACCACTAAATGAGAATGAGAACTACCTGTATCACCACTAATTAAATAAATATCAAAAACAAATATTAGCTAGATAACAGATGCACATTTGAACAACATAGGAAAATAATACAGTAAGACATACAGATACAAGGAAGGCAAAGATTGGCTTGCAGAATCACATTGTGTCTCAAGCTTTTTTTTTCTTTTTATAAAGGTTTTAACATTAATTTGTTAATATTAAATATAATTTATTGTCAAATTGGTTTCCATACAACACCCAGTGCTCATCCCAACAGGTGCCCTCCTCAATGCCCATCACCCACTTTCCCCTCTTCTCCACCCCCATCAACCCTCAGTTTGTTCTCAGTATCTTATGGTTTGACTCCTTCCCTCTCTGTAACTTTTTTTTTCCCCCTTCCCCTCCCCGCTGGTCTTCTGTTGAGTTTCTCAGAATCCACATATGAGTGAAAACATATGGTATCTTTCTCTGCCTGACTTATTTCACTTAGCATAACACTCTCCAGTTCCATCCACATTGCTACAAGTGGCCAGATTTCATTCTTTCTCATTGCCAAGTAGTATTCCATTGTATGTATAAACCACATCTTCTTTATCCATTCGTCAGTTGATGGACATTTAGGCTCTTTCCATAATTTGGCTATTGTTGAAAGTGCTGCTATAAACACTGGGGTACAAGTGCCCCTATGCATCAGCACTCCTGTATCCCTTCTCAGGCTTTTTTATTTTTTATTTTTTTTTATTTTTTATTTTTTTTAATTTTTCAACGTTTATTTATTTTTGGGACAGAGAGAGACAGAGCATGAACGGGGGAGGGGCAGAGAGAGAGGGAGACACAGAATCGGAAACAGGCTCCAGGCTCTGAGCCATCAGCCCAGAGCCCGAACGCGGGGCTCAAACTCACGGACCGCGAGATCGTGACCTGGCTGAAGTCGGACGCCTAACGGACTGCGCCACCCAGGCGCCCCTCTCAGGCTTTTTTAAATACAGTTGCTTTATTCAATGCACATATTGTGGAGTGATGTTACAATAAAGGGCGTGGTGCTAAGTTTCCTGTACACATTCAGAGAAATTCTCTCAGAAATGCAGAGATCATCTCTCATCTAATTCTGAATCTCTTCTGGGAATTGGCCACCATGGACCAAAATATACATATTTTGACTTGAAGTAGAGGTAAATAATTCTCAGCATGACTTTGTTAGTACACTCGGATCAGGTACTGGACATAGGATTTTTCTTCTCTCTGCACTTGGGGAACTCAGAAACAATGCCACTGGCAAGCCTAGACCTGCACCCTAGAACCATAAGCAAATTAAGGGAAATATAAATGAGTACATGGGCTTGACCATACTCATTTTTGCTAAAAATCAGTTTTAATGTTGAATACTCCATCTGCTTCAAACTTATATCCCTCCTTTATCCCAAGACATTATTACATAGTTTATCATTTTTGTGGATTAAATTCAAAGGAAAGATATATTTTCATATATACTAAGTAATAAGGCTTTATTAAAAATAGTCAATAAGTAACTTTCTAGTAAGTAGCACTTAAACTATACAAAGGTAGGACTGTTGTTACTATCATTATTCAGGGGCAGGGAGTATAGATAATTAATTTTTACCATTAATCAAGTCCCTTGAGATCAAGGACTTCCTAGAAGAGGTATGAAATGAGTCCCCAAGACTTTTTTTCCCCTTAGAAATGTGTATAAAATCCAGTATTTCTATAGTAAGCTTATTACCTATTTTTTCACATTAACTTCAGTCTTACAGGCAGAATATTTAAAATTGGTAGTGAGCAAAAAAGGGATAGTCAAACCATGAAATAGGAAAGTACAACTGTCATGAGAGATTCAGTAAATGTGGCCTGCAGGGAATTGTCCAGCCTGGAATGGTTATACAAGAACAATGTACAAAAACTTGATATTAGGACCAGCCATCAATAAAAAGTTAGCCCACCTGAAATAAGTTTCCATCAGCATGGTTGAAATAAGGGATTTGTTTCTGAAATCTATGGATGCCTATAAAATGTATTTTATATTTTCTTGACGGTAAAACAAATGGAGCTTGTCAATATCAGTACTGGTGGAGAATTACAAGTGTTTTGTTTGACTTAATATTCTTATCAGTGTTAATTATCAGGGCAGTTTATGATTTTTAAATATGCAGTATATATTTTTAGTGTTTGTTTTTGAGAGAGAGCGCTAGTGTGTGAGCACTAGTGGGGGAGGGGCAGAGAGAAAGCGGGAGACAAAGGATCCAGAGTGGGCTCTGCATTGACAGCAGAGAGCCGGTTTTGAGGCTCTAACTCATGAACCATGAGATCATGACCTGAGCTGAAGTCAGAGTCTTAACCAACTGAGCCACTCAGGAGCCCCAGTACAGTTTATGATTTTTATATTGTCTGGTTATTCGTTTAAGAGTTGTTTAAGGTAGGAAAAATTTTGGAAGCATAGTGGATTATTCATTTTCTGAACATTTCCAATAATGTTTTTCTTTTTTCCCCAATTTTTAAAAATAGTGATAAAATGTACCTAACATAAAATTTACCATCTTAACTATTTTAAGTGTACAGTTCAGTGGTATGAAGTACATTCATATTGTTGTGCAACCAGCACCAAGGTTCATCTCCCTAACTTTTCATCTTGCAAAACTGAAACTCTGTACCCATTAAACAATAACTCCCCCTCACCCTCTTCCCCCAGCCCCTAGCAATCTTCATTATTCTTAATGATGTTTTCTTCTAATAGGATTTTTAAAAATAGAGAATTGGATGATTAAAAATTCTACATAAGACTGAAAAAATGTGTCCCTTTAAGCATTCATACATATAATATCTGAGAAATAATTATATTAATTAATAATCTCCTGGCTCAAACTTTCCCAAGAAGGGAAAAATGGCTGCTCTCATATCATGAATGAAATATTCTCAGAGTTTGTGGAAACAAGTAGCCAAAGTGTCCATCAGTTCTCTTTTATCCGGACTTGGCTCCACTTATTCAAGAACTGAAAGTTTCCAAGTTCTTCCCACAGCTAGCCTTCAAGGGTAACAAGTTAGTGGACTTGCAAGATCATAGACTTATTTGCCACTTGCTTAAGGATAAAAAAATGTGTATCACTTGCAAATGGGAAGTATGACAAAAATTAAAAAAAGTCGAAAAAAGAAATACCTTTAAAATTTAGGTCTCCTTGTTATAAAAAACAAATCTGGTTTTCAAAATGAAATCTAACTTTTTTATTTGTAAAACAGCTGTGGGGGCAGGCCCTGTATTATGTGCCATGAGGAACCCAAAGAGGAACAGCTTTTCATCATGTCTTAAAGGACCTTGGAATGAAAACTGATGACCACTGGGCATATCCACCTTGTGAGGCTATCACTCTCTTGCCCATGCAATGCCTTGGTATGAACTTAATAAAGCACACCTTTTAATTTTTTTAAATAAAAATTTTTTAATTTTAGGTAGTATATTATTGCACAACCTGAATAACTCCTCCTGAGAGAGATTTCCAGAGCCCAGGCAGACATAATGCATTCTGTGCTTCCATCCAACCTCCCTATATCCATCTAGGTGAGGAAACAAAGCCAGAAGGACTCAGGCTTCCAACAGAAGTTTGTTAGATTGTGATATTGGTATCTATTACTCCCCTATATTCCTATTATATACATTTATATTCTTGATATGATCTCATGGTGTGTGGAGTAGACTGGCCTGCAATTTGACTTTGGACTTGGCCTAATTACTTGCTTTGACTTGGTTTGCTAGTGGACATTATATGAGCAGAACTTTGAAATGTGCTTGTGCAATTGGACATGTCTTTAAAAAAAATTTCTTTCAAAGCTTTTCTGTCTTTGACCACAAGAAGAAAAAGTTTTGGGTAGTCAGTGGTCAAAGGAGGAAGAGAGATGTTGAGCAAACCTGAACTCAACCTAAAGTTGGATGGCACCCCGGTCCCGTTTAGCCAAGCCCAGCCTAGATCAGCCACATTTCACTAAACCTAAAAATGCATGAGAAAGAGCTGGATACTTATTGTTTTTAGGCCATTCCAATTTATAGTTGTTTGTTATATGGCATTAGTGTGAAAATAGCTGTTACCTCCTGATGCTTAGAATGTAGTCAAGGGTAGAGTGTGTGCTAGGTAACTGATTTCCATGAGTGCACATGAGGGTTTATGGAGGAGGAGCCTCCCCCACTGCTCCAGAACTCAGCTGAGTGATCCAAAATTCCCCTTTAGATGTGGTGCTCTTGTGTGGTGTGCAACCTGAATGCCCATATGGGTGACTCTGCTGGTCTTGGCAACTATGCTGTGGGAGTTTCAAACTGCTTACGGTGGCTAAGGTAAAGAGGAGTACAAGAAAACATATTTAAGAACAGAGTATAGAGAGGGGTGCCTGGGTAGCTCAATCAGTTAAGTGTTTGACTCTTGAATTTGGCTCAGGTCATGTCCTAGGATGATGAGATCAAACCCCATGTCTAGCTCCACCCTGAGTGTGGAGACTGCTGGAGATTCTCTCTTCTTTTTCCCCCTCCCCCATTCTCTCTCTCCCTCTCTCTCTCTCACTGTCTAAAACAAAACAGAGGGTAGAGAAATAAGACATTTAGCTTGATGAGGAATTAAACTAAAAAAAGAGTGGAAAAAAGAACACAGAAAAAGCAAAGGGGAGAGAGAGGAAACAAAATAATGCTAATGTGATCAGCTTTTTAGTAAGTACCTAAAAAGTCAGATTCCTTTATAAGAATTACATGTCAAGAAAACAAATACATAGATCTTGAGTGCCTCCTGTGTATAATCCAAAGGTGAATAAGATACTATCTTTATTCTCTTCCGTAAAGACATCACTCCAATATAGGAAGTGGTCACTTTTGTTAACCACAATCTGAACTCTTTACCTGAGAAGCAAACATGTGAGCTATATGGATCTGTTTTTATTAGTTGGAAAGGACAACATAAGACTTGGCACGGGATATATGAGATTTTTCCAGCATATCATCATTTGAACTGCCTGTTTTGACTAAAAGGTGTACTCAAGGTTGTACTCAGCTAGACAGTATTTCCATTTTCAATGCAACTAGGCAAGTAAGTAACTTGCCTAGTTACTAACTCATTTTTCCACATTTTGATGCTGTCTGTATATGATGGCCTTGTTCATCTTTTAGCTACTTCATAGAAACCAACTTATATAGGGCTTTAAAAAATTTATTTTAGAAAACATTTAGCCTTCCTGAGAAATTGCAAAGATAGTACAGGGAGCTCCACATTTTTTATCCAGCTTCCCCCAATGCTAACATCTCATATAACCATATTACAATTCTCAGAACTAAGAAATGAACTTTAGGGGCACCTGGGTGGTGGCTCAGTCAGTTGAGCGTCCATCTTCTGCTCAGATCATGATCTCATGTTTGGTGGGTTTGAGCCACGCATCGGGCTCTGTGCTGACAGTTCAGAGCCTGGAGCTTGCTTCAGATTCTGTGTCTCCCTCTCTCTCTGCCCCATCCCTGCTCACACTCTGTCTCTCTCAAAAATAAATGAACGTTAAAAAAAAAAAAAAAAAAAAAAAGAAATTGACCTTAGCTCTCTCTTCCAGCCATCCAAGATGCCAAAAGGAAAGAATGTCAAGGGAAAGAAGGTAGCCCTGGCCCCTGCTGTTGTGAAGAAGCAGTAGGCCAAGAAGATGGTCAATCCCCTGTTTGAGAAAAGGAGAAAAAGCCCAATAATTTTGGCATCAGACAGGACATCCAGCCCAAAATGGACTTCACCCGCTTTGTCAAATGGCCCCACTACATCCAGCTGCAGTGGCAGTGGGCTATTCTTTATAAATGTCTAAAAGTGCCTCCTGCGATTAACCAGTTTACCCAGGCCTTGGAACGCCAAACAGCTACTCAACTGCTTAAGCTGGCCCACAGGTACATACCAGAGACAAAGCAAGAGAAGAAGCAGAGATTGTTGGCCCAGGCTGAGAAGAAAGCTGCCAGCAAAGGGGATGTCCCCACTCAGAGGCTGCCTGTCCTTCGAGCTGGGGTTAAAACCATCACCAGCTTGGTGGGAAACAAGAAGGCTTAGCTAGTAGTGATTGTACATGATTGGATCCCATTGAGCTGGTTGTCTTTCTGCCTGCCTGTGTCATCAGATGGGTGTTCCCTACTGCATCATCAAGGGGAAGGCCAAGCTGGGGCGTCTGCTCCACAGGAAGACCTGCACCACTGTTGCCTTCATACAGGTAAACTCCAAAGACAAAAGAGCTCTGGCTAAGCTGGTGGAAGCCATTAGGACCAATTACAATGACAGATATGATGAGATCCACCATTGCCGGGGAGGCAATATCCTGGGTCCAAAGTCAGTGGCTCGAATTGCTAAGTTGGAAAAGGCAAAGGCTAAAGTACTGGCCACCAAACTGGGCTAAGTGGGTGCTGTTGAATTGTCGGTACATAAAAGTAATAAAAAGTTCTCTTT
Source organism: Leopardus geoffroyi (assembly GCF_018350155.1). Lineage (NCBI taxonomy): Eukaryota > Metazoa > Chordata > Mammalia > Carnivora > Felidae > Leopardus > Leopardus geoffroyi. The sequence goes on from NC_059327.1 coordinate 160,733,477, forward strand.
CAAAAAAAATTAACCTTAGTATAATATCACTAACTAAATTAGAGATCTTATTCAGATTTTGCCAGTTTTTCCACCAATATCTCTTTTCTGTTCCAGGATCCATTCTAGGATCCCACAATGCACTGAGTTGTCACATCCCCTTAAGCCATCTGTTCATCAGTGTTAGGGGTTGAATTTGTGTCTCCCCTTACACAACAAATTCATTTGTTGAAGCTCTAAGCTCCAGGCACCTCAGAATATGACCTTATTTAGAAATAAGGCCTTTTTAGAGGTAATCAAGTTAAAATGAGGTCCTTAGAATGGGCCTTAATCCAATATGTTTATTTTTTATTTTTATTTATTTTTAAGTTTTTTAACATTTATTTATTTTTGAGACAGGGAGAGACAGAGCATGAACAGGGGAGGGTCAGAGAGAGGGAGACACAGAATCTGAAACAGGCTCCAGGCTCTGAGTTGTCAGCACAGACCCCGACGCGGGGCTCGAACTCACGGACTGCGAGATCATGACCTGAGCTGAAGTCGGCCACTTAACCGACTGAGCCACCCAGGCACCCCGGGCCTTAATCCAATATGACTGTTGTCCTCATGAAAAGAGGCCATGTAGCCCCAGATGTGTACAGAAGGAAGATGATGTGGAGGCCCCAGGAGAAGGTGGCCATCTACAAGCCAAGGAAAGAGACCTGGAACAAATCCCTCCTTCTCAGCTCTCAGAAGGAGCCTATCCTGATGACATTTTGACCTGAGACTTCTGGCCTCCAGACCTGTGAGACAATAAATTTCTGTTGCATAAGCTCCGCCAGTTTGTGGTACTTGGTTATGGCAGCCCTAGCAAACTAGTACACTCAATCTTTCCTTATCTTTCATGACCTTGATACTTTTGAAGAGTGTTACCTTGTAGAATGTCTCTCAGAGAATTTGGATTTGTCTGATGTTTTCTTGTGTTATAATAATGTTATAGATTTGGGGGAAGAATAGTACAGAGGTGATGTGCCTTTCTCTGCAACATGTCGGGCACACAACACTGATATGTCCCATTATTACTATGGGTGATGTTAACCTTGATTCCCTGGCTAAGGGGGTGTCTATGGTATCTGCCACTGTAAAATTCTTATTTTTTCCCCTTTTTAGTCAATGAATATTTTAAGGGAAACACTCTGAGGCTGTGAAAACATCCTATTTCTCTTTAAACTTTCACTCACTAATTTTAGCATTCATCTGTTGGTCTTGCCCACAGCAATTATTATTGCATGTTTTAATGGTGATTTTCTACTTCTCTTATTTTTCTATATTTATTAGTTATATATTTATTAGTTTCCCTCATTCCTTCTGCTTTTATTATTTGGAATTATACTATAATGAAAAGTCCGTTCTCCCCTCATTCATTCATTTCTATCAGTATGTGCTCATAGATACTTACTTTACCCTTTTTTTTTTTTTATATTTTCTTTATTCTTTGGGTTGTGTTCCAATACTTCCATTATTAGTTTTGTTCAAATTGTTCCAGCCCTGGCCATTGGGATCTATTTCAAGTCTCCTGTGTCTTTTTCCCTCATCCATGTTTTTTTTTTTTTTTTTTTTTTTTTTGAGTGCTTCTTGATCCTCTGGCACCACGCAAGATGTTCTGGATTCATCTGGTATTTTCCCTGCCCAGCCCTACTCAAGGAACTCTGCCTCCTTTTATAGGACAATGGTATTTCAAAGTGATCTTCAACCTTTGTTTCAGAATGATAGACGCAAGTATTTTTAAATGTTTTATTATGAAAAATTTTAAATGTACACAAAAGTAGAGAGACTGGTATAATAAACTCCCATGGATTCATAATCCAATTTCAGTAAGACTATGCCAGTCCTATATATATTTTTTCTATTTTAGAGATAGAGAGAGAGAGAGAGTGCAAGTGGGGAAGAGGGGAAGAAGAAGAGAGAGAGAATGAGAGAGAGAGAGAGAGAGAGAATGAGACTCTTAAGTAGGCTCCACATTCAATGTGGAGTCTGACATGGGGCTCTATCCCACAACCTGGGATCCTGACCTGAGCTAAACCTGGGGTATTTGAAAATAAATCCCCACTCCATGACATTTCACCAGTAAATCTCTTAGCATATAATTATCTTATCTAATTTATAAGGACTTTTTTTTCCCCTGTCACTATTTAAAATTTAAATCCAAGTTAGCTAACATATAGTATAATAATGGTTTCAGGAGTAGAACTCAGTGATTCATCACTTACACTAACACCCAGTGTTTATCCCAACAAATGCCCTCCTTAATTCCCATCACCATTTAATCCATCCCTCCACCCACTTTCCCTCCAGCAGCCCTCAGTTTGTTTTCTGTATTTAAGAGTTCCTTAATGTTTGCCTCCCTCTCTGTTTTTATCTTATTTTTCCTTCTCTTCCCCTATGCTCATCATATAAGGACTTTTTAATAAAACATACCCACCATATCCTTATCAGACTTAACAAAATTAACATTAATTATTAATGTCATACTCTAAAGATTCATATTTCCCTGTTTAAAAACTGTCTTTTTATACTTGGTATATTCAAATCAGGTCCAAACCAGGTCCACGTGTATTTGGATATTATATTTCTTAAGTTTCTTTTAAGAAATAAGATAATCATAAACAGTGCTCCTCCCCACTCTCCACACTTAAAAAAAATTGATTTGTTAGAGAAACCACGTCACCGGTGCTACAGAATTTCACACTCTGTATTTGGGTGTCATTTAGCTTATGCCTTCCTTCTCCATATTTCCTTAATCCAGTGGCTAGACCTAGAAGATTGATTGGATTCAGGTTCATTTTTTAAGTAGGACTCCTCCACTGGTGGCACTGGGCACTTCGTACTTCATCACATCATGAGTACTTGAGGCTGGCTGACTCATTTGTAGTGATACTAAGATTGCTTATTGGGTTCAGGTGGTGTCACCTTGGTTCCTTCATTACAAAGTTCCCCATAAGCTTTCCCCTGATGGTTTTAACAGTCACTGAGAATTGTTGCCTAAATTCATTATTTCATTAGAGATTGTAAAATGGCAATTTTCTAGTTCCAGCAGTCCTACTGCATTTATTATTTGGAATTCTTCTTTAAATCTTCTATCATGTATTACCTGAAATACAGTTCCTACAGAAAAGTCTAAATATATGCTTGAATCTTTCCTTTATCAATTTCAGATGTTCCAATGACAACAAATGAGGTTTTTTTAGTATTATGAAATTCATATATATTTGCTGTTTCATTCTGTTATAGTCATTTTCTTTGTTATGCTCAGATTTCTTCACCCTAGGCCAGTGGGAACTACTTCAAATTGCCTCCTGTGTCCTTTGACCCCAATCAACTCTGATAGCTTCCTTTCTTCCTGGTGTATCAGGATGTCCCATGTTCACCTTGTACGTTTTTTGCCCCAGGCCTAGAATCAGTAATTTCTCTAAGCAGTCTTCATTCTTTTCAGTAAGAAATAGTATTTATAGGGCACCTGGGTGGCTTAGCGGGCTAAGGGTCTGACTCTTGCTTTTGGCTCGGATCATGTTCTCATGGTTCTTGAGTTCGAGCCCCATCTCTGTGCTGATAGTGTGGAGCCTGCTTGGTTGCCTCCCTCACTCTCTGCCCCTCCCCCTGCTTGTGCACATGCGTGCCCTCTCTCTCTCTCTCTCACTCAAAAAATAAATAAATATTAAAAAAAAAAAAAGGAATAGTATTTATAGATGACTCCTGAATGCTAAGATGGTCATTGCTCGTGATGTCTTTGTTTCAAGGTCTGAGTGGACAAATCTAGAAAATGCGTGCTTATTTTTTAAAAGATGAGTTTCTATTAATAAGTTTATATTAATATTTGCAGCTAAATTTACTCCTTCAGGGTTTTAATTTCTTTGATTTTTATTCTTGTGTATTCTCTCTCTTAAGCTTGAAATCTCAGTTTCTAATGACATTAACATAACATATACTTTATCTTATAATACTCAATACTCTCATAATTGTGTCAAAATAACATTATCGATATTACGACTAACAATTTAAACTTCAGAATATGGTTTAGGTTCAGTGGATTTTGACAAGCATATATAGTCATGTGACTACCACCATAATTAAGATATTTCTGAATATGGGGTGCCCATGTGGCTCAGGTGGTTAGGCTTCCGACTTTGGCTCAGGTCATGATCCCATGGCTTATGGATTTAAATCCTGCGTAGGGCCCTGTGCTGACAGCTCAGAGCCTGGAGCCTGCTTCGGATTTTATTTTCATTTCTCTCTGCCCCTCTCCCACTCATGCTCTGTCTCTGTCTCTGTCTCTCTCTCTCTCAAAAACAAATAAACATTAAAAACAAAAGATATTTCTGAATATGTAAATGGGCAATGGGCAATGGCCAGGCTACATGTGGAAATAGAACTCTGACTTGCAGCAACCATCTTAGGAAGCCAACCTAGTAAGTGCAATAACCCATCTAGGAAGTCAAACTACTGTTTGTAGCAGTCAGTCTAGAAAGTCAAATAATAACCCTGTAGCAATGGGCCCCAAATGGCCTGGACTTGATTAATAATTGACAACTTCCCTTATTTTGGCCTCCACTTCTAACTTAGGACCAACTGGAGAAAGCCAAATATGTGTCTTTAGTCAATCACCTAGGATACCCTACTTCTAATTAGCGCACCTACAGCTACCCATGCCAACAGCCCACTCAGCGTGCACCTGAAATGTTCACTATTTTCTACTTTGTACTGCTGCATGATACTGTATTGTGTGTTAGTGCCATAGTTTATGCAATTCATCTTCTAGTAATGGATATTTGAGTTATTTGAAAGTTTTGTTCTTATAAACAAGGTCACATGCCTTATGCATGTGTCATTCTATATCTTTACTAAAATATCTTTGGGATAGAGTCCTGGAGAAAAAATTAATTTGTTGGGTCAAAGAGTAAATGTATATGTAACTTTGTGAAATGTTGTCAAATTCCTTTCCTATAGGATTTGTACCCTTTTGCATTTCCAACAGCAATGAATGAGAGGAACTGTTTTCCCATTTCCAGCGAAATACTGTTAAAGTTTTGGGTTTTTGCCAATCTAATAGGTGAAAAACAAGATCACATTGTAGATTTAATTTAAATTTCTCTTTTCATGGGCAAGGTTAAGCATCTTTTCATATGGTTAAATATCATTTGCAATTCTTTTTTATGAAATGTCTGTTTGTATCATTTCCTAATTTTTTAAAGTTTATTTATTTATTTTGAGAGAGAGAGAGAAAGAGAGGGAGAGAGAGAATCCAAGCAGGCTCTGCCCTGTCAGCATGGAGCCCAACGTGGGGCTTGAACTCACAAACTGTGAGATCATGACCTGAGCCAAAATCAAGAGTCAGACACTTAACTGAGCCACGCAGGTGCCCCTCATTTCCTAATATTTTAGCAAATTGCATCGTTGGTCTTTTTAATCCCTCAAGTTAGGAGAACTCTATTTATGAAAAATATTAGTATATTGTTATAATTTGCATTTTTCCAAATTTGTCATTTGTTATTTGATTATTTATAGTTTTTTTCATGCAAAGTCTTCTTATATGTATGTAGTTAAATTAATCACTTTTTCTTTGTTATTTCTGGATGTGAGTGACAGCTAGCAGTTTTTCCCCACTCTCAGTTCATAAAAAATTCAATCATGTTTTCTTCTAATAGACTAAAGGTAGTCCTTTTTTTTTTTAACAGCTTTATTGAGATATAATTTATATACAATTCATCCATTTAAAGTGTACAATTCAATGACTTGTAGCATATTACATTATTATTTTTTAAATTATGGTGAAATATATATAACATTAAATTTACCTTCTTGACCATTTTGTAATTGCACAATTCAGCATAATTACATGCACAATGTTGTACAACCATCACCACCATCTATTTCCAAACCTTTTTCTTTATCCCAAACAGAAATTCTGTAACCATTCAGCAACAACTCCCCATTTTGGGCTCTGCCCAACCCCTGGTAACCTCCTACCTACTTTCTATTTCTAAATTCCCTATTCTAGGTATTTCATATAAGTAGAAGCATACAATATTTGTTTTTTTGTGTGTGTCTGATATTTCACTTAGCACATTTTCAACATGTTCCGATGTACCAGAACATCAATGCTTTTTACGGCAGAATAACATTCCACTGTATGGGTAGACCACATTTAGTGTCTCTTATTCATCTGCTGATAGATACTAGGGTTGTTTCCATCTTTTGGCTGTTGCAAATAATGCTGCAGTAAACACTGGTGTATAAACATCTATTCAAGCCCCTGCTTTCAATTCCTTTGGGTATATACCTAGGAGTGAAATTGCTGGGTCATTTGGTAATTTTGTGTTTAGCTTTTTGAGGAAGTATAAAACTGTTTTCTACAGGGGCTGTACCATTTGACATCCCCACAAACAATGTAAACATGTACCATTTTACATTGAGGGCACCAATCCTCCACATCTTTAACAATACTTGTTTTCTGTTTTTTGTTTTGAAAGTCATCCTAGTAGGTGCGAAGTGGTATCTCATTGTGGTTTTAATTTGTATTTCCCTGTAGCTAATGATGTTGAGTATCTTTTCTTATGCTTACTGTATATCTTCTTTGGAGAAATGTCTATTTGAGCCATTTTTAAGTTGGGTTGTTTGTCTTTTTGATACTGAGTTGCAGGAGTTATTTATATATTCTGGTTATTAAACTGTTATCAGGTATATGATTTGCAAATATTTTCTCCCATCTTTTGGTTTTTCATTTTCTTGATAATGTCCTTTGGTAAAAAACAATTTTGATGAATCCAATCAATTTTTTTCTTCTGTTACTCATACTTTTGATAGTGTAAGACCTTGCCAAATCCAAGGTCCTGAAAATTTACTCCTATATTTTCTTCTAGGAATTTCATGGTGGCAGGTGTTACATTGAAGTCTTTAACCCATTTTAGGTTGACTTTTGTGTATGCTGTAAGATAGGGGCTTCATTCCTTGCTTGGGGATATCCAGTTATCTAGCACCATTTGTTGAAGAGATTATTCTTTCCTCTTTGAATGAATTTGACACCCTTATCAAAAATCAGTTGACCATAGATGTTTGGATTATTTTTGAATTCTCAATTCTATCCCATTGGTCTATATGGTTATCCTTATGCCAGCTCCATAATTTTTTATTACTGTAGCTTTGTAATAAGTTTTGAAATTAGGAGGTGTGAGTCCTTCAGCTTTGTACCTCTGTTTCAAGATTGTCTGACTATTCAGACCCTCTTGCAAGTCTATGATTTTGAGGACTGACTTGCCCATTTCTGCTAAAAAAAAAGCTGTTGGAATTATAATAGAGATTGCACTGAATCTGTAGTTGCTTTGGGTAGTATAGACATCTTTACAATATTAATTTTTCCTATCCATGAACATGAATGTCTTTCCATTTATTTAGGCCTTTCAAGATACTTTGATGCTTTTAGTAAAATAGAGGTATAGACAAAATCATTCAACTCCTTCCAAAGTTACCAAGCATCACACAGGCAAAAGTCCCAAATGTTGAATGATTGCATTAAAACACATCCCACTGCAATTCACAAAGCATCACTTTATTTTCATATAAATAATAGTCACTGATGAAGGGAAAAGCAAAATCATGACTATCAGTATTTATCTAGGGAACCATTTTCATAGAATACAGATGAAGGAACATAGTATTTATCTTCAGAGTGGCAGGGGACACAGGGATAAGCATACTAGATTGAAAGCATAAAAGCATATTCTCATAAGAACCAAGCAATCCTTATTGTTTGAGGACCAAATGGAATCATCATTAATGTAAGTAGAATCAAAGTTCACAATCTGCAAGTCCTTCTTAAGATATGCATGATTCAGCTTATTCACAGTTCGAGCAAAGGCATATTTAGAAGCACAACTATATGCTTCCAAACTGTACACTTTCTTGAAGTGCAGATCAAAAAATGGATTGTCCTAGAGGAAAAAGAGAGATGTGATTTTGTTTGTAGCCAGGAAAGTAGTTAGATTTCCTGGGGGATTCTCTCATGTTCTCTTGTACATGCTTATTGATCATAAAGTATCAGTATCAAACATATTTCTAAAATCTACAAATGAGATTTCCAAAGCTACCTGCTTTAAACATATTTCTTCTAAAAACAACAATATGAAAGATTACTCTGGAAGCATCTGTGATTTTTCAATTTTCCAAACAAAACATGTCCAAGAATGCACAGTTATCAAGTCTTCCCAGGGAAGATGAGAGGATGGATAGGGATGGAAAAAGAGAATAAATCCACTTATTTAAGGTGGGGGGGGGGGGAGAAAAAAATTCTCCTTTTCTTTACTAAGAGGTTGGTCCCTTGTGCCATTACAATGGTAGAAGGGGGGGAAATACAAGATGGCAAGAGTAGCCTTTGGCATGCTACAAATCACCAACTTGCTGACTTTGAAGTTAATAGCAAGGAATTACCTTAGAAGTTAATAGCAAGGATCATTAAATCATTTGAAACTGTGAAATTACTCAAGACTGCCTCTGTTGATTAACTGCCTCTAGACTGTTGCTCTACTTCTAGTGGAGGTGTTTTGAGATAAAGTGGACATCAAACCTCATCTAAGTCCTATATGTTAAAATAATAATAATTGCCACTGTTACTAATATTAGTAACAACAATACCTTGCATTTATAATGTGCTTTTCAGTTTACTAAGTGCTTTCATATTCATTACCTGCCTAACCCTTCTTTTTGAGGGCAGACGTTTTGAATTATTTATCTTTGTGTTCCTGGTGCTTAGCCATGGCAACTACTAAGTTCTCAACAAATGTGTGTTGAACTGATTTGAAGTAGTCCGACAAAAAGAGAAGTGGAGGTAAACAATGCCTTGAATGACAAGAAGGCAGAAAGAGACCAAAGCAGACTATTAATAATTAGTTACCATCTAGTATCTAAATATTACATACAAACAGCTTATATTTTGGCAATTTCTTTTTTAAGTAGGAAAATTCTTGCAGGAGGCAGGAGAAAGAATATGAGTTTTGAAGTTAGATAACCATTTTGAATCTGTGATGTAACCATAGACAAAGTACTTATCTGATCTGACCTGACCTTCACTTTTTTGCTCATTTAAGAAAGGGTTGCTATGAATTTTACATAAGATTAATTATATAAATTACATAATAAGGACTTTCCCTTTCCCAAACCTGCTCTCCCCACCCCAAATTGTGATACTGGTGTTAATACCACCTTGCTTTATACCATTAATTTTTTAAAACAATTTTTTAACGTTTATTTTTGAGAGAGAGAAAGAGAGACAGAGTGTGAGTGTAGGATGGGCAGAGAGAGAGGGAGACACAAAATCCAAAGAAGCTCCAGGCTCTAGCTGTCAGCACAGAGCCCGACACGGGGCTTGAACCCGTGAACTATGAGATCATGACCTGAGCCAAAGTTGGATGCTTACCCAACTGAGCCACCCAGGCATCCCTATACCATTAATTAAAACCGAAAACAAAAAACAAAAAACAAAAACCAATGCTTTTAAAAAAGAATGTACAGAAGTGCTGTAATTTTAAATGCATTGTTCTCCTTAACCACACCTTGCAAAACTTTTCCTGGCTGTCATAATTGCAGCTTGAAAGACACTTCTGCAGGAAATCTCAATAAAAGAAAATCACACCCATTCCATTATCAGATACTAATCACACTCTTTATAGTTTTCTTACTGAATTGTTTGCTCCTTATCTTGTAGAAAATATCCGGTTATGCTTTTAAGATACTCAGAGGAGATTACTTTTCTCCTTTAGCTTAATAAATGAAGCCTAAGCAGGCATGTACATAGAATATAAGTCCCTCCTTCCCTCTCTTTCTCTCTCCTTCCCTTCTCTTGTTCTTTCTTTCAATAGAATCCTAGAGTCAAAAGGGGTGTCATAGACCACTCAGTGATCTCTTGTTTATAGCTGGGATAATAGTTTCCAGAGAAGTGAAGCCCAGGTCACATGTGTAGTTGTTGGCAGAGCCAGGATAAGAACCAAGATCTCAATCAACCCAGCCCCATGTTTTATTACACCATCCTCTCTCCTGTTATACCACATCACTCTCCAAATCCCCAGTCCTTTTGATTTCTGCTTTATAAATTGACTTCAATTTCAATTCCATTCCATTTTAAAGTTGACAACTCTCTGGCTCAAAATTGTTCTATTTAAAGCTGTACCATTGCTATTGAGAAAAATATAATAACTGCTGACTCCTGAGGATTCAATTCCAAGAGAGAGAAAGTAGAAATTCCCAGAACACCTGGGATATTTTCATTTCATCTTTAAAAGAATTGCACTGTGGATATTATAGTTTTTTTTTTTTTTTCTGGCAGTTCAGTAGTTTGAGGTCATAAAGGGTGAGAAAATTAGAAACACTCAGCTTCTCTTTTGTATCTAGTTCACTATCAAAGATGATGATCTTCAATGGGAAAGGGAAGAATCAACAAGATTGGGATGGAATTAAGGCCAGGACATGAGGAGAAAATAGAGCACAGTGAGCTGCTTCTATGGAATCTAAGGTGACAGCCTTGCTGAATGAAACCCCAGGCACTAACCAAGCTTGTAGAAAGTCATTATGACATCAGCAATATTTGAGAATTTGAGAGAAAGGAAAGAAAAATGGGCAAAAAAATGAGGTGGGGATGGTTAATTCCTGAAACTAGATTAGTGAACTTGACATTGATTTCTGATAAAATTCAATGCAGTATAGAAATTTTGGCAAGTACATAAAGTATAAAGAAGAAACAATAATTTTAAAAATATGTAATCCTATCACACAGAGATAATTATTATTAAAGCACTGGTGTCTTTCATATATACCTATACACACACACATACATATACCTGTATGTATTTTTTGTATTCAAATTTAAAGTTCAGATTTCAGTTTTCCATAATATGCAATATTTTAGGAGTGCTGGGTGGCTCAGTCGGTTAAACGTCTGACTTTGATTATGGTCATGATTTCACGGTTTTTGAATTTGAGCCCTGCGTTGGGCTCTGTGTTCACAGCTCAGAGCCTGGAGCCTGCTTTGGATCATGTGTTTCCTTTTCTCTCTGCCCTGCCCCACTTGTGCTCTGTCTCTCTCTGTCTCTCAAAAATAAACAAATGTAAGAAAAAAAGTAATATTCTAAATATGCGAAATGAGATAATAATACAAAGAAGTTTTGTATTTGGCCGACTTTTAAAAACCTTATTCAGTGGTGAATAATTGTGTTCGGAGGCATTCTTGTGGAAACATGATTTTTAATGGCTGTGTGACATTCCAGCTATTGATATGCAATAATATGCTTAACTATTTCCTAAGTATTGAACTTTTAGGTAGAATGTATTATCAGAAAAATGCTAGGTAAGTACTTAGGAAAAAAAGCAATGAAATCCAGCATGCTTTCGCCAAGAAGTTATGCCAAACACACCAAATTTTTAAAATACGATTGATTCCTAGGTGATGTCAGGGTAATAACAGATAGCATATATTGATTTCAGTAAAGATCATAAGGGCAAAATTCAGGAATTCAGACTAGATAATCAAGTAAATAAGTAAGGAAGGCAGAATTAAGTGCTTATGTCTGTCTATTTCACCACTATCTTCAAAGCCTAGCAAAGCCTGGGATACTACAAATTCTCCATGAATGAATGAATGAATGAGTGAGTGAATGAATGAGTGAATATATGAATACATAGAGACATTAAACAAGCAGTACAAAGAAGACATGTTAATAGATTTCTGGGTAAAGTCTGACTCCACCCACAAAAGACTGAATAGCTTTGTGACCTTGGGCAAGTCAATTAATCTCTTTAAGTTTCATTTTCCTCGTCTAAAAATTGGATGTAATAATAGAATCCAATTCATTGGGGTTTTGTGATGATTATGTGAAATTATATATGAAAAGACCTTCATGTGGTTCCTGGCATCTGGTGAGTTTACTAAGCAGTACTACAAGTGTGGTAATAGTAACCTTTCAATTACCCAGAGGTTACCCAGATGGCACTTAGCTCTGCTTGCTTCATTGTATTTATTATTGACTTGAATGAAGTCCTAAATGTTGTGCTCATTAAATCTGCATTAAAGTAAAAAAAAAAATTAAAAAAAAAAAGAACAGAGTGACACAAGAGTAAACAAACCATTCTAACCACCATAAATTCAACTTCCGTTAGAACATTTGTTTACCTACTGAAATTTAATTGTAATTGCTTCATAACAAAAATCCCATTTAAAAAAAAACTGCATCATACTACAGTGAATATTAAGAAATAAAAGTATTAAAAGATTTGATAGATGGGAACAATAGGCCAAACTAAGGATATGATATTTACTAGGATTAAGAATAAAAAAGCTTAAATTCTAATTGATCCACCAAAAACACAAATTCTTATTGAGTGCTTACTATCTATCAAGCAAAAGGCTATGATAAAAGATAAAAAACCAAAAACAAAAGTAATGGTCTCGGTTTTTCAGGAGGTTTCCATCCAGAGGGGACATACAGTAAGTCAACAATTGCAGTTTGTAGAATTATGTCTATAATACATTTACATCCACAATGCAATGGGGGAAGGGAAGCATGAGTAGGACTTTACCCAATGGGGAATCTGGGAATGGGGTGAAAGATGGAGGTGACTGGGCATTATAAACCTCAAGAGTCAGTGGTTAAACACTGTGGATGTATACAGTTTAAGGGGAATGACCAGAAATAAAGGGGTCAGATCATCAAGGACCCTTATTTAAATTTTATTCTATGCAAGTAGAGGGTATGGCAGATCAGGTTAAATGGTAATTCATGCACAAAAGAACTGAGGTTTTAGATTAGTGTTTAATAGAAGTAAAGAATTCAGATCAAAGGAAATACAAACTAGTCACACTAGTTCTAAAGTATTGTATTTAATTCTGGAAAAGCAGAAGCATTCGAGAGGAGAGAAAATAGTGTAGTGAAGGGTGTTGAAGCAATGGCATGGGGGAGTAAAAATAACAATGCTATGACCTCTTAGCATTTGTATTGTCCTGTCATATTATCTTATTTGATTTTCATATGAAAGTTATTTAAAGAATAAAATGGGTACACTTAACCTAGAAAAGAGAAAACCTGAGGGAACATTATAATTATCTTCAAATATTGGAAAGGCTGCTATGTAAAAAGAGGATCCGATTTTCTCTACGTGGCTCTAAATGGTTAAACTAGGACTGATGGATGGATGTTAGAGTGAAGTGGATGTTGGTTAAACATAGTAGGAGATTTAAAAACAAGTATGGCAATCAGAAATTGAATGGACTTCCTCAATGGTAACACATTCCCCATCAGTGGAAGAGTTTAAGGAGAGACTGATAGGAAACCACTTATTAAGTGGTCACGTGGAGAGACGGGCACATACACCATTTTCCCCCTTTTGTCTCCAAGGTTGTAGGATTTCTAAGAGTTATTGGTTTTTCTGGAGGATGAAGTGGCTAACCGACAGCAGTTTCAAGAAGATGAGAAAGGAATTCCCAAAATTTAATGGAGGAACTTGGGGTGGGGAGAGAGTGGGGTGAAACCATCAAATATTTAAAGTTTCAGGATTGACTGGCAGATTGTGTTTAACCTGTTAACAAGCCCTTGGGAAAGATGTTTTTAAATTTAATAGACAAAAATTCAAGCTTAAACTCAGAAAAACAGAACAAAAAAACCCAGTAGATTATCCCAGCCAAATAACCCAGCCACTTAAAACAATATGTCATCTTAACACTTAGTACATGCCAAGAATATGAAAGAGGATATTGAACATAAAGATTTCTGGCATATTGATCCCACATCTCCCTTACAAAACATAACACTTACAGTATCTGCTTCTTTTCCATCAATCATCTGCAGATCGTTCAAAGACCACTTTTTTGTTACTTCATATTTTTCATCTAAGCCTATTCTGTAGTGTTTCACCATAATTATTTTTACTTCTTCATTTTTGGTCACTGTAAGACAGAAAAAAACACTCAGTTTACATAAACTCTTAGAAGACAATAAATTATTCATCAAGTTATACTTTTAATACTTTTTTGGTATTTATGTATCTCCTTTTCATATAATGAGTTTGAGCCTATGTTATATCGGCACCCCAGTTATGAACCCTGATGTATCTGAGCCTTCATGAGTATGCCCAATTTGCTCCATATGTTAATTTAATTTTTGCTACAATTGTGGCTACAGACTGCTGTGACTGCCAGTGGTAATATCTGTCAGATGGAGCACTGAGCTATGTGCTTTCAGCTCTGAGCTTTGTGGTGGACAATGGGGTTCGACTCCTGGCAGGAAATAAGAGGCTTTGCTTTAGCATACAGTCAATGCCAAGGTATTTACCAGAACAAATTGGAATTTTAATTTATAACAATATGAGAGAGTGGGGAGGTCGGGAAAGCAAACAGTTCTGCTCACACAGCAACGCAGTGTTGAAGAGTGACCATACGAGTACTACTTTGTATCTTCTCTTTTAAAGTTACAGTGAAAAAAAATGAAAAAAAAAATCGATGTGAGACTTGTGATGGAGAAGTGTGGGCATCACAGCTACCGTTGACCTGTTTGGAATTGTTTGAGATTAAAAAAAATTTTTTTTAACGTTTGTTTATTATTGACAGATAGAGACACAGCATGAGCATGGGAGGGGCAAAGAAAGAAGGAGACACAGAATCTGAAGCAGGCTCCAGGCTCTGAGCTGTCAGCACAGAGCCCAACGCAGGGCTCAAACTTGCAGGGATCAAACTCACCAACCGCGAGATCATGACCTGAGCCGAAGTCAGATGCTTAACTGACTGAGCCACCCAGGTGCCCGTATTGTTTGAGATTTTTAGTCTTCTCTAGCATGTCTCCAAATGTTAGCATTCAAAATGTGCCATTAAGACAGAAAGTTTGAGTATTATACCTTGAAAGGTATGGGAAAGTCATTGCTTATTTAATTGTGGAAAAAAATGAGGGAAATCCTTTCTTGGCCTTAAAAACATTGTCTTTGGTCTCATAACAATACACTAGAAGAATCAACATTTGATGTTAGAACTCCTGAATTGAAAATTATCAATGAGTTAAGAAAGGAGTATTTACTGAGTACCTGCTATTTACCTGATAGAGTTATTACAGATGCCAGAGGGATACAAGTATGAGATATGGTTCCTGCCCTCTAGACTGCTAACACACATGAGGCACATAAAATATATATTATAATGGTATACAGGTATATTATTTTTTAAACTTTTTAAAGGTTTATTTATTTATTTTGAGAGATAGAGAAAGCGAGCAGGGAAGGGGCAGAGGGGGTGGGGGGAGAATCCCAAGCAGGCTCCACGCTGTCAATGCAGAGCCCAATGCCAGGCTGGAACTCATGAACCGTGAGATTATGACCTGAGCCAAAATCAAGAGTCAGACGCTTAGCCAACTGAGCCACATGGGCACCCCAAGTATACAGGTATATTACAAAGAAGTAGTTGTGGGAAATGAATATCTATAAACTTCTTTCAAGACGGATGTCACTTAGACATCTTAGAAAGTTGCAAGCTGGTTCTGTCCTCTAAGAGTGAGGCTGGAGTTTGTATTTAAGGAACTCTCTTTTGGTTCTGGAAAGTGCCACTTTGGCATGCCCTCCTAGTTAAGAAGATATAAAGCAATACATTGTGATATGATCATAATGATAGATAAGCAATGTACAGCAGACTATATATGTTCAACAGGAGTTCTGAGAAGGGGGAGGATTGGAATAGTTAAGGGAGAAACTATAACTATATACTATATAATTATGGTTTATATACAAACAATAACTATAGTTATGGGAGAAATAGAATTTGATACAGGATTTAAAATTGGTCCTATCTGGGAAGGCAGAGATGATACTTGAAGGTGTTTATAGGTGAAGGACAGCATGAGGAAATGAATGGACAATAGAAACTAAACATCACCAGGTAGGATTAGAGAAAGTGGAGTGTATAGATTGGTTGGTATTAGGATATGGTGAGCAATAGGATTAACTAGTCTGAGAAGATTATGAAAATGTTTTGAAAATCTATGGATTTTAAAAGGGACAGAAAACACTGAGGACTTGCGGTATCTGAATCCTCTGCCTGGTGGAAGTGTTGTGATGCTGGCCTGGGCAGCAAGGGCTCCAGAACTGGGGCTGGGGAAGGGGGTAGTCATCCTCTGAAGGTGCAAATGATACTGAAATTAAGGGAACCAGTTGAGCTTAGAGCTGCTGAGTGAGTTCAGTCCTCTAGAGAGGGGAGTCTGAGCAGGTTGACAAATCTAAGAAGAGGGCACTCTGTCAGGTTTTCAGTGAAAGCTCATACAGTTATACACATTCATAAGTTTCTTTTCTCCTTGAACAGGAGGCTAGTACAGTGGTGCTCCCATTAAAGGAGTATTTTCTGGAAGCAGCAATGCACAAGATACATTGAAGAAGAAAAGAAGGAGGGACTAGAGGTCCCTGGAAAAGGCATCAAGACTTAGTGGGCTCAGGCTTTAGATATTTTTGATGCAAATCATGATGCCACTCTTTACAGTGTGGTCTGAGTAAATGACTTCATGTCTGGAGACTGGAGAGATTAAACCTCCATTGCTCATGTTGGAAAGTAGACATCAGAGTTCTACAAACTCACAGGGTGTAACAATTTAAGATAAAGTATATAAGGGACATAGATGGATGGACATAGATGGTTTGCAGTAATTGTAATTGTTAAAAGTGCTTCATTTCGTGTAAGAGACTGTTGTTGTAATCCAGGCACAGGATGTGGGTAATGGAAATAGACATGGCACACCCGAGTAAGATTTCAAACGAGGCACTGACAACACCTGATGGAAACCAAAACAGGGAAGTATGGAGGGTGAGCTGGTTGGGCAGAATAATAAGTTTAGTTTTTGACATACAGATGAGGTGTCCATAAACTATCTCAGAAAAGAAGGAGATGGAAGTTTATAGTTTAGGCAGCATCTTTGTTATTTTTTTTAATTTAACTTAATTTATTTATTTTTGAGAGTGAGAGAGAGCATGCACATGAGCAGGGGAAGGGCAGAGAGAGAGGGAGAGAGAGGGAATCTCAAGCAGGCTCAGCACTGTCAGTGCAGAGCCTGACGTGGGGCTCAAACTCATGAACCCTAAGATCATGACCTGAGCTGAAATCAAGAGTCAGATGGTTAACTGACTGAGCCACCCAGGTGCTCTGGAAGTTTGTAGTTTAGGAATGGAGATACAGACTTGGAATTTTTCTGTGTGGACAGGTTTCCAAGACCAAGTTCATAGGGAAAAGAGCAAAGAAGGGAGACAGAGCAGAGAAGAAAAACGTGCCAGCAGAGAGGTCTGAGAAGATGATGTGGGAAGAGACAATTCCAACAATGCAATGCTATGAAAATCATAAGGACAGAGAATTTAAAAAATTGGAGATCATCCCGTGAAGTCATTTTGTTGGGTAAAGCAGAGTTCAGACCTGACACAGAATCTGGTGTGGGGAATGCCATTGACTTCTTTCCTGAAGGCAGTTTCTCTGGAATGGTGAAGGCAGAGACAACTTGCAGGAATCTCCATCATGCACTAATACTGAGAGCTTACTGTGTGCCAGTTCCAGGGTTAGGTAGGATTAAAACAAGAAACAGAAAGAGACTAAAGGCTATGATTTAGATCATATATTCCAAGAGTTTGGAAGAGTAGGGATCGTGTATTTTGGGGGACAAAGGGAGTGATTGAGGGGCATGTCCCGGAAAGGATCCAGAACAGAAGACCTGAACCTGGCATCAAAAAAACAAATGGTGTGCAAAAATTTGTGGGTTCTTGCCCATGTACATTTCTCCAGCTCTAGAAAGGTCCCTTTCCACTGATCTAGATGTTAGCTTTGGGAAGAGGAAAGGCTTAGAAAAGAAGCCATTAGCATGGTGCGTTGCAGTGGAGGCAGAGTTGATTCTGTCATACTTATTAAGGACAAGATGATGGAGGCAGTTCCTTCCACCAGGAAGACATTGTGTCTGTTCAGACAAAGGCTGCACCTCAGAACCAAAGGACAATGTTCTTGTTCTGGCTAGCTGTCTCACTTGCTATTTAGAGTGTGGGAGAGGATGCTTATGCGGAGAAATAACTGGATACTATATGAAAATGTAATTTGAATCAAATTCCGCTGCCTCATCTACATGTTTTGATAACTAGCCAATTGCCTATAGGGTCACTGATTCATCTCATTATTTTGATAAATATTTGAGTGCCCCTTTTGTGCAAAGCCCTGTGCTAGGCATGGAAAAAATGAATTCCCATAAGGCACCATTCCTGCTGTCCCTGAGATTACAGAGAGTAGGGGCTTAGAAAGAAAACACAGTATCACAGTGCCGTGAATGAGACATGGACCAGGTAATACAGGAAAATCAAGAAGGGACATCTTCATCCGACTGGTGGGGTCAGGGAGAGCTTTTTGAAGGGGGTAATCTGAGTTGTACAGGGCAGTGGGAGTTAAGAGAATGAAGAAAGGGGTAGAGGAAGTTTTAGAACAGTATGTGTACAAAAGCATGAAATACTTGCCCTTTTGAGTCATGGTAGATATCCGGTATGTCGGCATGAAGTGTGAGGGTGGATAGGTGGTAGGAAGCAGGTTAGGCAGGAGGGAGTTCCAGAAGGGTCTAGAATGCTAAGCTAAGGTGTTCAAATGTTAATCTGAGAGCTCTGTGTGTGGAGGGGAAACTTGGGGGGAGGGACGTCACTGAAGGATTTTAGGTAAATAGGCTGAGCTTTAAATTCTAGAAAGTTTTCTTGGGCAGTTCTGTAAAGGATGAAAAGAGATGTTGAGAAGGTAGAATCTGTTGGTTATTAAGTTTTCTTACATTAACGGTTACTGTCCCACTAACAAACTAAGAAAATAAGAATCTTTAAAAGTTAACCTTTTGATACAATGATGCAGCAGAGAGACAGTACAGACTACTTAATTTGGCAAAAGTAGCCTCCTCTGGAGTCAAGGAGGCTCCAGGAACTGTGTTCAGCCAAGAGTCAAAGAAGTCTACTCAGGCTGGAGTGGACCCAATCCTTAATTTCCATACTTGCGCTCTGCTGCTGGCTAAAATTAAATGGCCATATCCACATTAATGCAGTGGCAAAGTGGAAACTTATCACATTGTCTTAAAACAGAAATGTGTTTATACAGTCAAAATGTTACAGAGTTGGTTTTAGTAACATCAGAGGTGCCATTATGTAATTATGATTTAGTGAGTAATATCTAGAGACCCAGAGAACTTCAGAATAACTTGTTTCAATATTAATATTTTAGTTTAGCATTTTCAGAATTACGATCTTAACTTCCTGCCAATCATTTATTTTCACTGTTAATTTCAAAATAAACACTTCCATGAATAACTGCCTCTATTACTATGGTAAAATAGTCACTATCATTTATAAGGCTAAATGGAAAGAACGTTGGCTAATTGAACCAATATAATTTTACAGGATAGAAGAAAAACAGTAGCTCACGATTAAGCTGCACAGAAATGCTTTAAATAAACAAATGACTGTTATTTTACAATCCTAGTATCACATAATTGTTTCCATCATTGAAATTAAGTAATACGAAAAAACTACCACAAGATAAAAGATAGAAAGTCTCAGTGAAAATGTCTCAATATATTGATGATGTCTTGGGGTTGTTGAGAATGCTATTATTGATTTCATTAAAAAGCAACTTTCAAATAATATTTTTCCTAGAAATATTTTAATAAAATCATTTTTGGGGCTCTACTGAGTACTATAGATTGAAAGTTTGTGTTCCCCCAAATTCATTTTTGAAATCCTAACCCCCAGGATGACGGTATTAGGAGACAGAAACGTTGGGAGGTGATTTGGCACTAGAACCCTTACAAAAAGACTTCAGAAAGATCCCTTGCCCTGTCCACCATGTAAGGCTATGGGGAAGATGGTGGTCTCCGAGGAAGTAGTTCCTCACCAGACACTGAATCTACTGGTGCCATGATCTTAGACTTCCCAGTTCCTAGAACTTTGAGAAATAAATGTTGTTTATAAGCCACCCAGTCTCTAATATTTTGGTTTTTTCTTGTTAATTTATTCTTATTTAACACTCTAATTGTCACCATTCTTGTTGTCAATGGCTTGACAGAATTGTTAGATTCTCTGGTTCACAGAGAAGTTCTGTTCTAACATTAAAATGTAGTATGTATAGAGAACTTATACACACTGTTTTCATATCTAGAAAATGACATTTATTTTCAAATTAGTATTTATGAATGAAAATGTTTTTCTAAGTATATAGGAATACTTGAAATAACTTGTATCTGAATATGTATATAATTTTTATTTATAAAATATATAATATATATTCTTCATTATATATTAAATACAATACTTATACATGTTTAGTATGTATTTTATTTTTATTAAAGTATTTATTTATAGTATAGACTATATAACTACATCTCAGCATACATTTTCACAGTAAATCTATTTTTCTGTATATTTAAAAAATTTAACCCTACCTTTTATTTTGTTTCTTTGGAGCATAATTTATCACGTTTGTTTTTTCCTAGTTAGGATTTAATAAGAGAGCACTATGTGCATATGTAGGTGTTATTATTCCATTTCAGAGATGTCAACACTGAGACCAGGGAGGTTAATTATCTTGCCCCGAATTTCACAGCTGGCAGGTGGGCAAAGTAGAGTCGGGTTTTATACCAGATCTGACTGACTCCAAGCATTCCAGGATCCATTCTACCACGCCCTTCCCATTCAATTATGGCAAAAGCTCTATATACTCTTTCAAGTCCTTCAAAAGTTCTTTAATTCATTTGCACTCACCATTGCACAAGTGACTTATCCCTTTCTAGTGCCTGCATATTATAGGTTCCTCCCTCCTCCATAAGAAGTGCTGCTTTTAACTGATGTGGATAATGATGTTCTAGGCTAGGGGAAGCTAATCCCAAGGAGAAATGGCCTTACAAACTCTGAGGTGCCAGTAAATCCTCAATGTGAATCCTGACAAAATACAGAGAGGGAAATTTGGTTCATGACATCTGATTTTTTACACCAATTAGGTAAAAGATCAAGATAACAGTAAATCACAATCATCTGGTTGTAAGACCCCTCCAAAAGACAGATTCTGATCAGATATATAGAAAATGTAACTTTTTGGGGCGCCTGGGTGGCTCAGTCAGTTAAGCGTCCGACTTCGGCTCAGGTCATGATCTCACGGTCCGTGAGTTCGAGCCCCTCGTTGGGCTCTGTGCTGCCAGCTCAGAGCCTGGAGCCTGCTTCAGATTCTGTGTCTCCCTCTCTCTCTGACCCTCCCCCGTTCATGCTGTCTCTCTCTGTCTCAAAAATAAACATTAAAAAAATTAAAAAAAAGAAAAGAAAAAGAAAATGTAACTTATTGAAACATATCTTCTTTAGTTTGAAAAATGCATAATGGAATTCAGCTACTCTAGCCTTTGATTCTTGCAAATTTAGAACTACTAGATTATAGGATGTAAAGAGAAAATTATAACTATGAGTGTTTCTACTCTGTGAAGGTGGCCAAGATCTGGACTTACCTGCCTCAATAATTGTGATATGACCTGTTTGATTCATATCGATAGAAATTTTCTGAGTAAAGCAGGATCAAAGATTAAAGTCTATCAATCATCACATTGGTCTTCACTTTAAATTACCATTCTGCCTGTATGTATTTGAAATGGTCATAAATAGATATTATACTTAGGGAAAATGCTCTCAGATTGATGGATGTGATATAGAGGATGGTTATGAAAAACTAGTGAACAAATATGACTAATAATCTTAACTTTTATGTGAAATATCACAATATTGTTTCTCTTCACATCTGAGAGGACCTTGTGGTGGGTTTTTTTTTTTTTCTTCTTACACAGGAGAGTCATTGAATTTTGCTAATAAAAGTGATCAACTCCTCTACTTGGTCATTTGCCAGATGAGAAAATTGAACCCTAAAGAGGGTGCCTTCACCCATGTTAACAATGCTAATCCCTTGACCTTCTGATCCTTGTTAAAAGGATTCATGTCACTTATGGAGAAAAAAACAAAAAACACAAAAACCAGCAGTTAACCCCAGCCCACGGTATTTTTCCTAGAACTCAATGACAACAGAAAGAAAAGACATTATCCATTTTCAAAAGTTTAATTCTAGGGGATTTTTTTTTCATGCCAGATTGAATAAATTCAGTTTATTATATGGTTGCAGGGAGGAATTAAGATATATCTGGTAAGTTAGATACTTTGTTATGATTATTTTATTTTTATAAGTTTGCTTTAAAAATGCGTGTATGCTAATGATACATGATGGGTAATTAACTTTATAAAGAAGATCATAGTAGGAATACAATTACTAAATATTAATGTTGGAATAAGCATCTTCTCTAATATAGTAAGTCAAAATGCTTTAAGATATAGTGATTTCATGGGTACGATACAGTTTCTAAAATTATTTCACTTGACTTTTCTTCCATAATTTGATTTCTTTCTTTTTCCTGGCCAATTAAGTTTTTTACCTTGCTGATATGCCAAGTCCCCAAACTTTGTATTTGTACAGCAAACTATGCTAAGTAAAGTGTTAGATAAATATTAGTATTCTTATTATTGAGTAAATATTGTTCTTATTAGGAATGATAGAATTAAAAAAAATTCTTAGCACTTCATTTACATCTGTTCCACTTCCCTCAGAGTACTCCGTCTTGACAACTTTAGAGAGTCCTTCTGAGGCAATTATCAGGAAAATAATTGTAAGTTGTTTTCTGAAAATACTGAGGTGTGTGCCTTAAAAAAAGAAAGTCCATAATGAATACTTAGAGTTTCTGAGCTCTTTCCTCCTAAGCCCCTGAAAAGTATTAAAAGACAGGGATTGGGAAAAGGGAATGCTGTACATTAAGTTTGATAATGGCACAAGCATTTCTGTCTAAATTCAGCATAATCATTACAGGTTAAGCAAATCATAATTAAGTGCAAAAGCCTATTCCCACATTTGGACAATTTTTGTGAATTTTAAAAACACAGGGGAAAAATCCATATTTTAAATAGTTAGAGAGCAGCCCCTTATCCTTACAGTTCCATCTTCATGAACTAATTTCTACGATTAGAGTATTGTTTCTGTGAGCATACTTCCTAGAAGAGAAAGGATTTTTAAAAATCCTTTCAAAATAAACTACCAGGAAGAAAAATTAAGGTCTTTTTCTTTTCCTAGCATGAAAAAGGAGAATCCTAGTTGTCCAGACTGGTTGGAAATAGAGCTGTATAACTCAATTCTCCAGTGTATTTAAAAATATACAGAAAGCTCTCTGTTGAATTTTTTTTTTCTGTTGAATTTTTTAAGATGAGCTCTTACACATTAAGATTGCATACCATGCAAGTGAATTAAATAAAAGATTGGAGACAAAATAATCAAATCAGGAAAACACAAACCCACTTTCAGTCTGAACAATTAATCAAAATATTCTTGATACGATATTATTTTTCTGTCTTCCATTTTAGCACTGAAAACAAAATTCTGTGGCATCCAAATTCCTAAACTTGGCATAGTTAGTTAAGCTCTATCATCAGAAGATACACGTGCTGTTAATTTACAGGAAAACAAACACAGAAATGTCCCTCTACCACCCAGGCACCTTGGGGTTATTTACATTTTGAAGTGATCACAGAAAGAATAGATTACCTGACACACAGAGGTAATACCTGTCCTGGACGGAGAACTCTATTTCAATAAACTCGTACAGATTCTGGGAGAGTGGCTTAAACAGTTTCTTCTCCAAGTCCTCCTTTACCAATGATGACATTGCCTCCAGTTCCACTTGGCCTGATGTCTTGGCTCGAGATCACCCTTTCTCTCCTTTTGCTCCCTAGATTTCTTGTTTGGGTTTGCTCCTCCCAGCCCTCGCCCTTTAACTTCTCATTCCTGGCCAGACCCAGGCTCCGCAGAACAGTCTATGCGGTCAGACCCCTCACTGCGGTGCGTGCCCAACGACAGCGGCAGCGGCAGCTGCAGCCAAAATCCAGCAGCAACACTCGCCCCACCGTCCCTCCTCAGCATCCAAGCTGAAGTAGGCTGCTCTCTGGAGCTCTCCTGTGGTTTGCTGATGGGGAACACATTTCTGAACACCAGCAGCTGTACTTGTGGAGTCCCTTGGTTATTCTCATCTAGTAGCCTTTTCACTTTCACATCACTCTGCAGAGGAAGACCACTGCTTCAGCTTGATTCCATTATATAAATCAGCTGTCTGGCCCTATTGATTGGGATCATCTTCCATTAAGAACTTTGCTGTCATCGGCAGGAGACAAAGCATCAGTGCTTGCTCCTGACACTTCCAACAAGTCCCTTGCCCTCCTCTCCCCTCCTGCAATTCATCCAGACCTTTGCTTCCGCGAAAGTCAGCACCAACTCCTGGGTCCAAATTATTTTTTCAATGGGCTCACTTTAATGTTGTTCATTCTCCTACTCACAAAGAAAAATGTACTAGGTATCTGCCGGGACAAAGCTTTATGTTTGTTTCTTGGGAAGGTGGATTTTCTGTCCCCAAGGAGCTCATAATCTAATTGAGATGAGTACACCAAATAATTATCATGAATGTTTAAAAGTGATAAATGGCACAGAAGAAAAAGGAACATAGAAAAGATATCTGTACCTGGAAAGTATCAGAGGAAGCGCTATGGGAGAAGATCTGGAGCTTAAAGGATGAGAGAAAAGTATTGAAGTGTAGGAGGAGGAGGAGCCTATTCCACAGACTAGCCACTGTGAGCCATAGCCCTGCATCAGAATGCTCAGGGTGTGTTTGGGAGGACGAGAAGTAGTCCAGTTTTCCTGAGAGGTAGCATGTATGAAAGTAAAAGACAAGGCTGGAAAGATAGATCGAGGCCAGATCAGGAAGGGCCTTGATTAATCCTTTGGACTTTATTCTGTAGAAATAGCCTGTGAAGATTTTTTTTTTAGACATTCATTCGTTCAACAAATATTTTTCAAGTGTTGATATTATGCCAGGCTCTGTTCTAGGAACTGGGAATATACAATGAAAAAAAATAGGTCATTTCCTTGCTCCTGTAGAGCTTAGAGGGTTAGTTGGAATATAAAGAAATAAAGCAGTGACCATCCAGGGTGCACTCAGCTGCAAGTAACAGAACACATGACATGGAGTTATAAGTAGGAAAGACTTCAAAAAATCTCTCATAATAAGAGGTCTGCAAGTAGGCAGGTTCACGGCAAGCTCAGTGCTTATAGATGAGGGTCCCAAGTGCTTTGTGTCCTTCTAATTCTCAGCTATTGGCTTTTTATCCTTAGGCTGCTGTTGTTCAGCTCCGAGAACAGGAAGAAAGGGGGTCAGGGGTTGGTAGCTCTTCTTGGTTTCTCTTTATGTCAGAAGCAACTCTCAAAAACCAGACAGAGACTTCCCTTTACATCTTGATGGCCATAGCTGGGTCACTTGGCCATCCTTAGCAAGCATTTGTCATTTTTGGTTCCTATTATGGGAAAGGGGAGTTTCTAACAAGGAAGAAGAGTCTGGGAATGACTGTAAGCATGCAGTGAATAGTGTTCCATGGCTTCCATATTTGCTGCTCTAAAGAAAAATTAATGACATGGCTGTGGCTAGGCTGAATTGTGGGATCTTGGGTGAGACACTTGTCTTTCTGAGCCTCCGTTTTCCCATGTGAAGAACGATCTCTAGGGTCCTTTCTTACTTTAATATCTCCTATTCTGTTTGTGATTTTGGAGTCTAGTAAAACACTTTGGGTAGAGTACTGAAGAACTAGTACTATGTTTTTAGATATAGAAATGGAGAAGAGGGCATGAATATAGAGACATAAGATATATTTGGATGATAATATCAATAAGCTGTGGCACCTAATTGAATGTGAAAGGTGGAAGGTAGAGTCAATAGGATACAACTACTTTCCACTTCCACCTAGAGAATGAGATAATGGGCCCACATCACAGAAGGGGACTTTCAGAGAAGACATTATTTCCCTCTTTTGCACTAGAAAAATTATTTCCTGGGTGTTTTAGTCCCCTTATGGAGAACAACGACAGTAACAAAAAACAAAATAAAAAACCCCCAAAAAACTGGTATGACAATCAGAACACTCATCAACAGCATTGTCACTGAAATTCAATTAGATATTTATTTATTTATGTGATTTTTAAAAATGTTTTTCTCTCCTGCTAGACTGTAAGTTTTGTGAGAGCAGGAACCATGTTCTTCCTGCTTGCCATACATCCAGGATATGTGATATGCAGTGTCTAGCATGTTATAGACATCCTTGCATTTATTTATTCACTCAATTTATCTGTAAATATTTACTAAAAGAACAAATAATTGAATCAGTCTTTTGTTTAAAAATTTTTAACATTTATTCATTTTTGAGAGAGAGAGACAGAGTGCAAGCAGAGGAGGGGCAGAGAGAGAGAGGGACACAGAATCTGAAGCAGGCTCCAGGCTCTGCGCTGTCAGCACAGAGCCCGACACAGGGCTTGAACCCACAAACCATGAGATCACGACTTGAGCTGAAGTCAGATTCTTAACCAACTGAGCCATCCAAGTGGCCCAGTTGCCCCTTCCTTCCTTCCTTCTTTCCTTCCTTCCTTCCTTCCCTCCTTCCTTCCTTCCTTCTTTGCCTAGCTGGTTTTGCAGTTATATATCCTCATAGCTGGAGTAGACAGCTATTAGTTTTACCAGTGATTTATCCTGTGTCAATATCCCTTTGTTCTTGTTGCCATGAATGCATGGACATTAGTTGTGAGAGGCTCAACTGCACTTCTGAAGGAAATACTACAACTTTCTCTGAAAGTTCTTAAAAAAAGAGTGGCTATGTTTTCCAGCATGGTTTCAAGTAATGTTGACATTAGAGGTTCAGGAACTGACATAGTGACCTTTTAGTTCCAAACTGAAATGTTTGCTATCAGTAAGTGTGTTCAAGAATGATTTGCCACGGGGCGCCTGGGTGGCGCAGTCGGTTAAGCGTCAGACTTCAGCCAGGTCACGATCTCGCGGTCCGTGAGTTTGAGCCCCGCGTCAGGCTCTGGGTTGATGGCTCAGAGCCTGGAGCCTGTTTCCGATTCTGTGTCTCCCTCTCTCTCTGCCCCTCCCCCGTTCATGCTCTGTCTCTCTCTGTCCCAAAAATAAATAAACGTTGAAAAAAAAAAAAAAAAAAAGAATGATTTGCCATTGGTGTGAATATTCTTATTGTATTGATTTGACAGTCATAGGGAAAAATTCATACTAAAGCGCTAATAAATGTCTTTTTTAAGGTTCTAAATCATCCTATAAAACCAATCTATCAAAACATTATCTAAGTTATAAAGAATCAGAGGTTTCAACCTTCAAAGAATTACAAATGGCAATTCATCAACAATGGAAATAAGGAAAATCTTTAAAGACCCTAAGTTCTTTGTCAGTTCAGAGGAATAGAGTACTAAACTTTTGGAAACTAGCATCAACAGAAGATGTTATAGAAAAGTAACAAATACAACCCCAAATGTGTTCTTTATGATATTTAAGGGAGCTATAATGGGTGCCTGGCTGGCTTAGTTGGTAGAGCATGTGACTCTTGATCTCAGGGTTATGAGTTCAAGTCTCAAGTTGGTCATAGGGATTACTTAAAAAAATTTTTTTTTTTTAGATATTTAAAAGAGCTGGGGCACCTGGGTGGCTCAGTCGGTTAAGGGTTCGACTTCAGCTCAGGTCATGACCTCACAGTTTGTGAGTTCAGACCCTGTGGGCCTGCCTCAGATTCTGTGTCTCCCTCTCTCTCTGCCCCTCCCCTACTCATGCTCTGTCTCTCTCTCAAAAAGAGATAAACATTAAAAAATAATTTCTAAAGAAATATTTAATAGAGCTACAAAAACATTCTTTCCTCATGGCCAAAGACTATTCTAGTCTGTAAATTTATTTTCTGAAATGCTATGAAATTGTCAATGGGGATGATGATGAAGAAACCATTGGGAAAAATGGCATTTTTCTGGGAACACATATTTTTTTTTAACTCCAATATCTCCTAAATATATTTCCTACAGAGAAGGAATTTTTAGTAGCTACTGTTTCACTAATGAGGCCCAGCCAGTCCACCATCCCGAGTAAAGTAATGAAGCTTATGTCTATATAGAGATAGCCCAGTTGGTGTACAGGGAGACAGATTACTCAGAAGAAAAGGCCTTCTTGCATATAAGACTCAGAGGAACAGAAGCCTGGTTTCTACACGACCCACAACTAGAAGAGTGGACTATAAAATCTAATCTGTAAATAGTCCAGATCTATTTTATTCTTACTATTTTTTTCCCAGAAACTAAAGAACTATTTTGCTTTCAATTTTCAGTTTTGGAATTTTGCTTTAATCACTTTCTAACCTAGTCTTTAAAATTATACATTCCCTTGCAACCATAGAATTATTTATTTGCTTAAAATAGCTAGGAGTAAGTGTTCTACCTGTCTACCTGCCCATAAGTTACAGGATAATAATGTGCACAAATGATAATATTATTCTCCCTTTTGCACATTCACAAATTATAGGAGTGTCAGTTTGCACAGAGCTCAGGGCTCAAGTAGTTAATTGGCCCTCTGGAATTTCAGAGTTTGCTGAGTTGAGAGTTTGTTTGCCAAAGTTCTGCTCTTCTCAAGGCTGCTCTCTAGGTACACGATGAAGTAGTGGTAAACACTGTGAATACAGGCTGGGCCCCAACTCTGTGTCTTCTTTCTAGACCCGTATTTCAAATCTCTTTTGCTTAAGCACAAGGCTGTGGTTGTGTATGCCCTCATATCACTAAGTCCTGGACTGCCCTCCAGGAGAGGAGGGAAAATACTATTTATCAGCACTAATCAATGCCAGACTCTGAATGTTGGCCTTTGCAATATACATTGTTTAATTTAGTCTTCCAGCAAAGCTAAGAGGTAGGTATATGATTGTCCCCATTTTCCCCATGAGGAAACAGTGTTCTGTGGAAGCATTTTAGCTCTCCTTAATGTTTGACAAAGAGGGTAATGCATCTCTGTCCCGTATTTATTATTTCTACCTTTGGTAAGAATGTCATTAGTAATAAAATGTTACTATAACTAAATCTTCTCCATTATGAGAGTCTTGAACATGATGCTTTTTTATGTTTGTTTATATACAGATTGAAAAATGCCAGTTCTGGAGGGTATTATGTTAAGTGAAATAAGTCAGGCAGAGAAAGACAGATACCATATGTTTTCACTCATATGTGGATTTTGAGAAACTTAACAGAAGGCCATGGGGGAAAGGAAGGGGAAAAAAATCATTACAAACATAGAGGGAGGGAGGCAAACCACAAGAGACTCTTAAATACAGAGAACAAACAGGGTGGATAGGGGTGTGGGGGAGAGGGGAAAGTGGGTGATGGGCAGGGAGGAGGGCACTTGTTGGGATGAGCACTGGGTGTCGTATGGAAACCAATCTGGCAATAAATTATATTTAAAAAAAAGAAAAATGCCAGTTCTATGTTAGATTTCTTAAACTTTCATTTGTAGGAAACAGGACAATATTAGTATCAAAATATTTAATCTTTTTTACACAAAAAATTCTATTATGGTATCATATCATATCTTACTTAATCCAAGAAATATTTGTTCTTCAATCAAAGTACTTCTTGGCAGTTCTAGTTTAGGAATATGTGTGTGTGTGTGTGTGTGTGTGTGTGTGTGTGTGTGTGTGTGTATACAATGGACTAGAATGTATTGAAATTCATGTGTTGAGATCCTAACTCCCATTGTGATGAAATTAAGAGGTAAGGCCTTTGAGAGTTGATTAGGTCATGGATTGAAGTCCTCATGAATGGGGTTATCTTTATAAAAGATACACTAGAGAACTCCCTTGTTCCCTCCCTGAGGAGGACACTGGGAAAAGAACCAGGAAGCAAGCCCTTACCAGACACCAAATCTGCTAGCGCCTTGATCTTGGACTTCCCAAGACTACAGAATTGTGAGAAATAAGTGTTTGGTGTTTGAGTCACCCAGTCTATGGTATTCTGTTATAGTTGCCCAAATGGACTAAGACAGTATATGTGTGTGTGTGTGTGTGTGTGTGTGTGTGTGTGCGCATGTACACACACACACACACACACACACACACACACACACACACACACTGATGATTTAGGGTACGTTCCAAATAGATGTACTTTGTCTGGCATTTTGTCTTGTTTCCATTTGTTTTCTTCCAGTTATGGATGCTCCACATGGTCCCATAGCTCTGTTGTAAGAGTTATCAGAGAATACAGCCCTATCCCTGAAAGGAAAAGAAATGCAATTCCTTCTTTTTGTGCCCATCCTTCCCCGACATTCTAACATTCACTGATGAGGATTTGCTGAGATACTTGATCCCTCAGACTTCAGTTTATCACTAATATTGCAGAATATGTCACAATAGAAAAGCTTCAGTGGTTCACAGTCAGTGCCAGAGTCCTCATTAGGGAGAGGGTTTCTCTGACTCAGCCAGAGATGGAGTACATTTCTTGCTCGGAATGTTCTAGTGTCATTTAAAAACAATGGATTTATAGAAGCAGTTTCCTTTTAAAAGCAAAAAAGAAAAGGAAATTCCAAAAGTACTCTTATAAAAAATTTTATTTTGACAAGATATATACAAAAATTTATTTTCAGGGAAAAACTTGTCTTTTCATACAATTTCACAAACATTTAAAGAACGGTTATAAAGAAAATGTTTCTATTTTCGTCTGTATGCTACAGAATAACACGAAGAGCAAGTTTTTGTTTGGTTTTATTTGGCTCCATAGAATATATGATTTATGTTCATAAAGAGAATGCCTCAATGTCATAAGGTAGTGAAAATAATAAAACTATTTCTATAGAATGGATGCTAATATACATATAGTAGTTAAGAAGTTTTCAAGCAAGGTTTTTTCTAATTTTGGAGATAAGGGGACTTTAAATTAGTTAAGAGAAATCACATTATATGATATCTAACTAATAATAGCCAATTCATAATAAATGCATAATAGTTGTATAGAGTTTACTAAATGCCAGGTGCTGTTCTAAGGGCTTTACAGATGTTAGCTTATTTAATCTTCCCAGTACTCCGATGAGGTGGGTCTTATTGTTATACCAGTTTTACATATGAGAAAACTTTCACACAAGTTGGCAATTCCTTGCCCAATCTTACACTGTAGTGGAGCTGGATGTGAATGGAGGCAGTCTTGCTCTACAATTTGTGCTCTGAACCACTGGGCCATACTGCTTTGTTCCAACTCAACCAGGAGTAGTATTTAAAAACTTTGCTACACAGTTGTAGATATATTTCTTAGGACATTTTAACCTGTAAACAAAGGTATTGTTTTCTTGTCTCAACCTTTTTTAACTGCCTTTTCATTTTTAGGCCTTTTAATTCAACCCATGTCCACAAAGATGCCAGTAGTTTGGGACTGGTAAGATGAGCTCCTCTCATAGAAGGTGCTTAATAAATGTCTCTTAAATGAATTAAAATGTAGCTATCAGTCCTAGGGAAAGGTCTTGGTTTTCCCTTTCCTATATCAGCAACTCCAAATGTAACTGGACATATATAGGTCAACATACAACATACAAAGGGTATCTATTTTTTTCTCTCTGCCTAGCACTCTCCTTTCTTCTGGTAGAAGAATCCATCTTTTCCATGGAGAAGTCATTCCCTGTGTGGCAGTGGGCCTGCTCCCGCTGCCATTTGCTCGACCACTGCACAGGCATGAGCATGTGACCCTGGCTTAGTTTTAGCTAATGAAAGTCTTCATTCACAGTGATTGGTTCAGGGTTGTACATATGATCCAAGCAGGAAAGTGCCTAACCATTGTCTGTCAATTCCAAATCCATCCTTCTTTGCCTCGCTTTGTGATCTTAAGGTTGGGCCCTGTAAACATTTCTCTTCCACCCACTAGTGGAATGTTAAAGTTCATCAGTAGAGGGCAATGGAGTGACCCTGCAAGGCAATAGTAGCAGGAAGCTAATTCCCTTCCAGGTCCTAATCCTCCATTATTACTGTTATTTAGGGTGTAAGCCTAGTGGCTAGGAGGGCAATTCTACCTATATTCTTAGGCCATGCTCTCCTCCTCCGCAGCCACCCACACCCTCTGGCAACAGTTGATTTCTTTAACAGACCAGTTGCAGCTGGACTACACCCTCCCACAATGGCAAGCTGCTTCCATTGTTTGGCCCTGGCCAGCACCCTGTGGCAAGTTTCTTTGACCACCAGTAAGCTTCTGGTTCCCATGCTAGCCATGCCCTCTCCAAAGAGGCCTGAATCTCATTTTTGATGAGGAGAGGACTCCTTTAGTCCTTAGTCTTTCACTGTTCACCCATCCTTAGTTTAAAGTTAGTAACTGCTATTTTGTACCTGCTCTCTGTTCAAGTAACCAGTGTGGCTTCTATCTCCAGACAGGATTCGCAGTTTCCTCTGAAACTTACATAGAGATTCTGGGAAAAAAGAAGATGGTTTCTCTCCTCTTGCTGGATCAAGAGCTGTAAGTATAAGGTAAGCTGGAGCTGCTTGAGGCCATTGTCCCCAAACAGAGAGAGGCTATTTTCAGTTGGAAAAAAAAAAAAACAAAAACAAAGATGAGGTCATACATAGAGATAAATAGATAAGAGAGACAAATGAAGGTAGAGAGCTGCCATGACTGAAGATAGTTTTCCAGTCATATTACCAATAAATCCCCCCCGCCTTTTTTTTCTTTTTTTTTTCAAAAAATTTTTTTAACATTTTATTTATTTTTGAGACAGGGAGAAACAGAGCATGAACGGGGGAGGGTCAGAGAGAGGGAGACACAGAATCTGAAACAGGCTCCAGGCTCCGAGCTGTCAGCACAGAGCCCGACGCGGGGCTCGAACTCACGGACCATGAGATCATGACCTGAGCCGAAGTCAGCCGCCCAACCGACTGAGCCACCCAGGCACCCCCTGCCTTTTTTTTCTTAAGCAAGTTTGAGTTGGATTTCTGTCTCTTGAAATTGAAAGAACACTAACTAGGATATAAAGTAGATTTACCACAAAAGAAATATTATTTACTTTTCATTTTTAGTTTTTAATAGTATCTTTAATTTTTAAAAGGATCATTTATTTATTTAACTTTTATTCACAATCTCCCAAGGGCAGTCTCTGAAGGCTGTCTGCTTTCCGCTCTCCTATGCTGGAGGGGGATCCGGGAGATACATTACAGTAAGTACCCACTGCAGGGGTGCCCAGCTTGGTCTGAGGAATCTGAACAGATCTCCCAAACAAAGTGACTATGGAGCTGATGCCCAAGGGTGTGTTAGAGCTGTCCAACTCTCATGAAGTTAGGATATGTTAACCTGATCATTAAACAGATATTTATGAAGTCTTTCCATATTGTGTGCAAAGTATTGTGGTGGATGCCAGGGATACAAAACTAAATAAACTCCCCTATTTTTAAGGAGATTGTATTAATCATGTGTTTTATTTTCTGTATTCTGATGCTTTGACATCTGGAGCCTTATTGACCCTGCAGGGGTCATACCCTCACTACCTTCCTTATCAGGCTCTCTCTTACATAGGGCCACCTGCCATAATCAACCCAAGGCCAAGTACCAGGCATCTGGGGACAGCTCTTAAATCCCAGAGCCCACTGAAATTAATCAAATGAGCCAATCCCAAACCTGCTTACCCTGCCTCATTCATTTCTCCCCATGGAAACCACAGTAAAGACTCTTGCCCGTGCTTCCCCCCTCTTCCTCTGCCTCTTGACAGACCCAGGGGGGCTTCCCTGTGTGGCCCCCTGTGGTGTGGCATGCTTGGCCCCTCCCCTTGGGATCTGTGAATATAACAAACCATCTTTTTAATGACAATTGTTTCCTGGTCTGTCAGCCTTACCGAACCTCCAATTTTTCTATGTCTAAACTATATTTTAAAACAGAGACCATATTAGGGGAACTTTAAAAAATTTTACTATTCTTAATCAATCTATAGGTCCTTGAAAACAGCAGCCACACTCACCTTATTCATGGTTGTATTCTCGTCCATAACTCTCAGTTACTATTATAATTTTCCCACGTGGATTTCCAAGCATTGTTCATCTAATATCACTTCTATTTATTCCTTCTGTCTGATTTCTACCATCTCCACTCCACTTCAGGCTCTTATGACCCCTAACTAGGCTCACCCTTCGGGTCATTCCCTTCATCTTTTCTTCTTTTAGGTTTTTGTTCATGGTCAGTTCAAATGGCACGAGATCCACAAAGCCTCTCCTGACCTTTTCAACTAGGTGTAGGTTTCTATTCCTTTAAATGTCACACTGACTTGTTTCAACCTTTCATTGCACACTCTGCCTCTTGTTCTTGTTATCTCTCCCTTTATTTTATCTATCAGGTTCTCAGCCCCTTGAAGACATCTCTGTATTCTTAGCTCCTAGCATGGTGCTGGTAGGAAGTATTTTACAAGTGTTTGTTGAATGATAGAAAAATACTGGATTATAAACTTGAGGGCAGGGTACATGTTTTACTTGTCTCTGTACATCATGGGATGCCTACCATAAGATCTTGCTTATAGGTGATCTCTAAATATTTAGGAAATCGAGTAAGCCTATAAAGTAAGTAAAATAATTAGTATTAATAATCCTATCTGACAGATAAAGAAACTGAAGCTCAGAGAAGTTAATGCTTTTCCCAAGGTTACCAATTCAGGTTACCAAGTCTATGCCCAATATAGCTGGGTTAGAACCCAAGCACTTACCCACCTACTCCAGAGTACATGTTTCCCCTATCTGCAAGTAGAACATTCCTGTGAAACCTTTTATAAGCCAAATTGGTGAAAAGCAAAGAGGCAATTTTTAACTTATATGAGCACGCCCAGACCCCCAAAATAACCTCTCTTAGGCTTTCTTATACTTTGAGACACAACTTGCTGATGGATACACAAAATAAATCAAGATAAAATACGGATGTTCACAGGCATGGTTTAAAGCCATGGAGGCTTGATGCTGAGATGCTGAGTGTACTTCATGGGGAAGGACTTTGGTGGTTCTACTTTTGCTTCTTGGGGTGCACATTGCCTATATAATGGCTTGCTGGGAAACAAATGCTGAATGCTATTTTTTTCATCCCCTTTTCATAAAAGTGAAAATATTCTTTGGATTTCTTTCAGTTAGCAAAAACAGGTAATAATGTAGGTCCTTCATAAAAAGCAAAGTGGCTTCATGCAAATTTTTGATAACCTGGGGTTAACTGTATTTCCCATTACCCATTATCACAATAATAGGTGGCATGTTATACAGGTTGTTGTGGACTGAATGTTTATGTTCCAAATTTATATGTTAAATCCTAACTCTCAATGTGATGGTATTTGGAAGTGTATTTAAGTCATGAGGGTAGAGCCCTCCTGATGGGAATAGTGCCCCTACAAGGAGAGGCAAGACAGATAGCTTACTGTCTTCGCTCCATGTGAGGATACAAAGAAAAGTCTGCAATCTGCAATCCAGAAGAGGGCTCTCACCAGGACCTGACTACTGGTGCCTTGATCTCAGACTTCCAGCCTCCAGAACTGTGCAAAGTAAGTGTTTGTTGATAAGCCAAACCATTTATTGTATTTTGTTATAGTGGCCCAACTGACAAAGACATACGTTTTTGAAATCCTCTTGATTTTCATAAGATTAGAAATGTATCATGACCTTTATTGACAATAGAGACTTGGATATGTCTCCTGTATTGATTTAATAAAAGGTGAAGATTTATAATATCGTAGCTGCATAAGATGAGGAATTGGCAAGTATGAGAGATTTAGCATTATTTTCTTGAGAATGACACATCAAAAGTTAATCTGGATCTCTTTGATTTCCCAGAATTTTTACTGGCTGGCTTTATTCCACACACCTCCCCCCTACCTTGGCAATATCTCATGAGCTATTGATAAATTATTAAGCTCTGATGCAAACCCAAGTGCCAGGATTAACCATAAAATTGTGTATTCATCAGGGTCTAGTCAAGAGACAGAAAACATAACAGTTATTTTGACAGAGAAAGTTTACTATGAAGAGCTGTTGACTAGGGGAAAAGAATCTTTAACTGAAAAAGTAAAAGAAGCACTGTGTCATAGATGTAGCAGCTGCAAAAGGAAGTACCACCCTCTAGTTGTGGGGAAGTGAAAGAAAGAGGTTGAAATTATTAAAACTTAGAAACTTAGAGAAGAGGCCCCATGCAGCTGAAAGTCAGGTCTCTGAGGAGGAATGCTATTTGGCTGATGTCTTGAAAAATGTACTTGGGGATACAGGAGTGCTGATGCATAGGGGCACTTGTACCCCAATGTTTATAGCAGCACTTTCAACAATAGCCAAATTATGGAAAGAGCCTAAAGGTCCATCAACTGATGAATGGATAAAGAAGTTGTGGTTTATATATACAATAGAATACTACTTGGCAATGAGAAAGAATGAAATATGGCCTTTTGTAGCAACGTGGATGGAACTAGAGAGTGTTATGCTAAGTGAAATGATTCATACAGAGAAATACAGATACTATATGTTTTCACTCTTATGTGGATCCTGAGAAACTTAACAGAAGACCATTGGGGAGGGGAAGGGAAAAAAAAAGTTAGAGAGGGAGAGAGCCAAACCATAGGAGACTATTAAAGACTGAGAATAAACTGAGGGTTGATGGGGGAGGGGGGGAGGGAGGGGAGGGTGGGTGGGTGATGGGCATTGAGGAGGGCACCTGTTGGAATGAGGACTGGGTGTTGTATGGAAACCAATTTGACAATAAATTTCATATTTAAAAAAAGAAAAATGTACTTAGGATTGTTTTTAATCAGACATGGTAAAACACACAGATGTATACATGATTTTCATGAAGGAAGAAAAGTTCATTTTCATAGGTCTCTGGAAAAAGGAGACAGCATTCTATGCAGGGCAACATGGGAAGCATCAGGGTGGGTCAGGAGGTGGAAGAAGGAGGAGAAAGCCTGAGTACAAGCCTTTATTGTGGTGTCTTTGAGAAAGGCAAGGCAGGGCATGTTATTAGGATTGGGTGGTTTGGGTGGTTTCTACAGGCTCTGGGCTATAGAAGCTATCTAGTACCTGGCCCTGGAGTGATTTAGGGCAGGGGGAATATTGGCTTGGTGAGTGAGGGTTTGGTAAAGGAAATGATTGGGCTTTGGGTTTTGCAGTTGGTTGGTTTGCTCATGGGCTAGTTGTTTACTATCTTTAGAAATTAGCTAACCCAGGGGCATCTTGCTGGCTTAGCTGGTGGAGTGTGTGACTCTTGATCTCAGGGTTGTGAGTTTGAGCTCCATGTTGGATATAGAGATTACTTAAAAATAAAATCTTAGGGGCGCCTGGGTGGCGCAGTCGGTTAAGTGTCCGACTTCAGCCAGGTCACGATCTCGCGGTCCGTGAGTTCGAGCCCTGCGTCGGGCTCTGGGCTGATGGCTCAGAGCCAGGAGCCTGTTTCCGATTCTGTGTGTCCCTCTCTCTCTGCCCCTCCCCCATTCATGCTCTGTCTCTCTCTGTCCCAAAAATAAATAAACGTTGAAAAAAAATAAAATAAAATCTTAAAAAAAAAAAAAGTCCATAGAAATTAGCTAACCCTAGGGGGGGCAGTGTTCAAGGCCTCCACAATGTTTAAACATTATAAAATATAGAAGATAAAAACTATGATTAATACAGGTAGGCTGGTGTTTTTGAGTTCTGACAGTTGCCAGCTGCTTCCCTGGGCCTTTCTTCCCATAAGTTAAACTTTCTTTATTCTCCAGGATCAGAGGGGGTAGCTAACATCTAACTTTCAAAGGGAAGGGAGTTTCTGGCCCTTGTCATTGGACTTACCAGCAATCTGAAGAGTTCGCACTAGCAATGACTGCCTAGATAGATATTCTAGATATTTTGGAAGAATATATATACCCATCTCCTCATCTCACTTGAGGACTTCAAGGTTCTCGGTTCATTAATAAATATCAAATATCTACTGAGAGCAGAGACGTTTAAGTGTTTTTAAACTGGAGAGAAAAGTGAGACCTGAGATGAACATTGCCTCTACCTTCTACCTCTTCTGCTTCCTCCTGTATATTTCCTGTCCCCATTGCCAGGACTCAGAGATTTCAGAAAAAAGTGTTCATGTCAATAATTGCCAGCTGAATTTGTGAAAGGGTATTTTTAGTTTGTAAGAGTTTTACTCCTCCTCAAATTAAGCTTTTATGATATGAGTTGGATAGAAAACACAACCTGAAACAAAGTGTTCATGAGAATGTTTTATTGGGGAATGCAATCCCAGGGCAGCAAAAGAGAGGGGGAAAAGAGTTTGAGGCAGAGAGGGAGGGTGGAACATTACTGCACTGGCCAAAGCTTCAAAAGAAATACAGCTTCTACTTGGTCAGATAGGATGTCTTCATATAAGCTTAATGGAACCACTGTAAAAAGGGACAATTCATTGTAGGAAAGAAATAAAATGAATTTATCTGTTGATTGTAGGAAAGAAAGAAAGTGAATTTATCTGTTGGTTCCTTCTTGCCTTATGACTCTCACTGGTAAAAGTATGCCCCATTTTTGTTGTGTGATTTGATCCCTTTGGACAGCTGATAGGAAATCCATATTCTATGCGTCCCAGCACAGTTTCTCTTTGGATCTGTAAGACTGGATTTGGTATTGGACCTGCCATAGCTGCTGCCATTCCAAGCATGATGAAGGCCTCCAGCCTGCCCCCTTGGAGGAAGGAGAACTTCAGCAGTGTTAGGAGGAGAGGCAATGGTGAAGGTAGCCACAACTTTCCACTGAGCAAGAGGCAAGTGGCAAAGAACTAATGTGAGGTTGAGCATAAATTAGATCTGATACAGAGAGTAATGGGCAAGGAGTAAATCAGAGATTGGAAATATTTATAAAAGTGAATATCATTGGAAAAATGGAAAGTTCCAGAAGGATATGTCTGGAATATGGATTTATAGATCATGGGAGACAGAGATCTCCATCAGCACATGGAACCACAATGTGTGTGAGGTGCAGCTCTGCCTCAGGAGGCAGAAGCCCTGGTCCCACTTCCCTGTCTTCCCTTAGCTGTGGCATTTTGACATGGTCTTGGATTAGTTTCTTGTTTTAACTCTTTTTTTTAAAATGTTTTTTAAATTTATTTTTGAGAGAGACAGCATGATCAGGGGAGGTGCAGAGGGAGATGGAGACACAGAATCTGAAGCAGGCTCCAGGCTCCAAGCTGTCAGCACAGAGCCCTACGCAGGGCTCAAACTCGTGAATGGTGAGATCATGACCTGAGCCGAAATCGGACACTTAACCGACTGAGCCACCCAGCAGCCCCCAGAAGCTCAGTTTTAACCTAATATATGCACCAGTGGATCTGACAATGAGCTACTGCATCAGGCAGTCAGCCGATCTGAAGTCTAGGCCTGACTGTCAGCAGCCAGCCACATGATCACGTGTAAATCAGTTAACATCTATATCTACGTTTCATCAGAGCAGAAACTCTGGTCTCCAATCACCTTGGTTGGAGTCCCAGTGTTAGCACTGACCAGGTGTGTGATCCTGTTCACATTACTTGAACTTCTGATTCCTTTTCCTTATATGTCTAGTGGGGCTGCTGTGAGCAAATTCACATGAAATGTCTGACCTAAGTGCCCACTCAAATGTTCATTAGTATTTCCTTAATTATAAAATGAGGTAGTTAGACCCATAGATCCTTAGGACCCATTTCAGCTTTAACATTCCATGATTCCATACTCTGATCATTACTTAGCTATTATAGATGCTTAATGAGCATTTATTATGTATGTAGTCCTGTGCTATCTTGACCTCAGAAGCATACAACCTTCTTGAGTCAGTCACATAGATTAGAAATTAGAAGCCATGCATAGTAATCTGCAATATTGTGATAGGGAGTGCTATCTTAAAAGCATAATAAATCTCATTTAGAGTTCTAAGATTGATGGCTTGTCAAGCACATTATTCTGGGAAAATCCACTTTGTCAGTGTTGAAGAATATGCTTATGACAGGTCCTTACAGTTCTTTAAAACATTTTATAGATGCCCAGTATATGTTCAACTGATAACTAATGGAGTATTGTTGGAAGAAGTGTTCACATAGGGTTTTACTCTAAAGTCGGAAGCATGGTAAATTACATGTCATTGCTTAGTCTAACTCCTTTCTATGATGATATATTTCCAAAGGAAAAAGTAACATTAAAATTAATATTCAACTGGTGACTTGAGTTGAATTGAAGTGCTTTCTGTTGCCATAAAGGTTACCATGGTTAGGGTTTTAGGTTCAGTACAAAATACTGCACACAAGAAATAAAGGACAGTGTCTTATTCATCAACAGGAAAGACTCTCCAACTGTTCAGGGAGCAACATTAAATGCCTGACTCAAAAATTCCATTCAGTTGAATTAAGAAGATAGAAAAGAAAATTTGGAAAAGTATGTTACTTAAGAAGTCTGTTTGGATTAGAAAAAAGTTCATTTTTAATGAATAGTGCTAGGCAAAATGGAAACATCTGTAGTATTATTAGGCATTTAATAAAACATGAAGAAAAGTATTTAAGAGGGCTTAAGGCAGGACTCCCAGAAGTTTATTTTAGGACACTCAGGAAGATGCTATTATGGGGTGCAAGACGCTGTGGTAAGATGCTGAACTTTGATTTTAGGAGATGTTAGTTCAACCTCTTAATCTGCTACTTACTGTTTTAGATCACGTTGGCCAGAGGTTCTATCCACTCCATGATTTGGTTATCTATAAAATTGAGAGGCTGAAACAAAATTATTTCAAATTTATTTTGACTGTTGTTTATAGTGTTATCAAAGTTTTACATGCACATAATTTAAAGAGATAAGTAATTTAACAAAGCTTGAAAAACAGCATCCCTTCCCCCACCATTTTCCTATGATCAGAAGAAAACACTTCAACTCTTAGAGTTGTTCCTTTTAATATTTGCTTCTGTGTCTCTAGGTTAAATGCTTGCATTATTAATTTAAAAATTGAAGTAAAATATACATAAACATAAAATTTACCATTTTAACCATCTTAAGTATACAGTGTAGTGGTATTAAGTATATTCATTTTTTTGTGGAATCATCATCACTACCTGTCTCCAGAACTTTTTCATCATCCCAAACTGAAACTCTGTGCTCATTAAACATTAACTCCTTATTACCACCCATCTTTAGGCCTTGGTAACCTCCATTCTGCTTTCTGTCTTTATGTATTTGACTACCCCAGGTACCTCATCTAAGTGGAGTCATACAGTATTTGTCCTTTTTGTCTGGCTTATTTCACTTAGTATCATGTGGTAGCATGTGCCAGATTGTCCTTCCTTTTTAAGGCTGAATAATATTTCATTGCGTGTACATACAGCATTTTATTTGTCATTTGTCCATGAAGGGCATTTGGGGTGCTTTTACATTTTGGCTAGAGTGAATAAAGCTGCTATAAACATGGGTGTACAAACACCTGTTTGAGGCTTTGCTTTCAAATCTTTTGGATACATACCCAGAGGTGGAATTGCTGGATCATATGGTAACTCTGTGTTTAATTTTTTGAGGAAATGCCAGAATATTTTCCATAGTGGCTGTACCATTTTAAATTTCTACCAGCTGTGTACACGTTCCAATTTCTCCACCTCTTCACCAGTACTTGTAGTTGTTGTTGTTGATGTTGTTACTGTTATTATTATTATTTGGAATGCTTCATAAATTTGTGTGTTGTTCTTGTGAGGGGCCATGCTGATCTTCCCTGTATTTACCTATAAACACATTTAATACATGTGTTGCTGAAGGGAGCACTCTGTGTGTTTTTGCTTTATACTTTGTAGAAGGTTTCTTTAATTTTATCTCCTAACACTTCTATTGAGTTTTAATTTCTACTCTTACACATGTAATTTCCAAGAACTTTTGATTTTTCTGAATGTTCCTTAAGAAAATTTTTTTTTCAATGTTTATTTATTTTTGAGAGACAGAGCACAAGTGGAGGAGGGGCAGAGAGAGAGACACAGAATGAGAAGCAGGCTCTAGGTTCTAAGCCGTCAGCACAGAGCCCGACACGGGGCTCAAACCCATGAACCATGAGATCATGACCTGAGGTAAAGTCAGCCACTTAACCAGCTGAGCCACCCAGGTGCCCCTGAATGTTCCTTTTTTAAAAGAACATCTTATTCTTTTCTTTTTAAATGTAATTTAGTTTAATTTTTTGATAGAACATGTGAGCAGGGGAGGGAGGAAGAGGGAGAGAGACAGAGAGAGAGAGACAGACAGACAGACAGAGAGTCTTAAGCAGGCTCCATGCCCATCACAGAGCCTGAGGCAGGGCTCAATCCCATGACCCTAGGATCATGACCTGAGCCAAAATCAAGAGTTGAAGCTCAACCAACTGAGCTACCCAGGTGCCCTTTATTCTTTTTTTTTTTTTTTTTTAAAGATTTCTTTTTTTAAAATAGTTTACTTTGGGGGCACCTGGGTGGCTCAGTTGGTTAATTATCTGACTATAACTCAGGTCACGATCTCACAGTTCGTGAGTTTGAGCCCCATATCAGGCTTTCCACTCTCAGTGCAGAGCCCACTTCAGATCCTCTGTCCTCCCTCTCTCTCTGCCCCTCCCCCACTCATGCTTTCTCTCTTTTGCTCTCAAAAATAAATATTTAAAAAAAAAATAAAAGATTTTATTTTTTAGAGGAGTTTTAGGTCTACAACAAAATTGGGAGGGAGGTACAGACATTTCCCATATAACTCCTGCCCCCACACATGCATAGCTTTTCTCGTTATCAATACTACTCACCACAGTGATACCTTTTTTTCTTTTTCACCAAAGGCGGCCCTACATGGACACATCATAATCACCTAAAGTCCATAGGTTACCTTAGAATTCACTCTGGCTGTGGTACATTCTGTTGGTCAGAACAAATATATAATGACATATATCCATCATCATAATATCATATACAGTATTTTCACTGTATTTCACTGTTTCTCAGTATTTCACAGTATTTTCCCCCACACAGTGGGGGAAGGGCAGAGAGAAGGAGAGACAGAATTCCAAGCAAGCTCCACATCATCAGAGCAGAACCTGATGCGGAGCTTGAACTCATGAACCGTGAGACCATGACCTGAGCTGAAATCAAGAGTCAGATGCTTAACCAACTGCACCACCCAAGCAACCCATGAGATGTGTCTTTTGCAAATATTTTTGTCACAGTCTGTGGCTTGACTTTCCTTTCTCTTGATGCTGTCTTTCACAGAGCAGAAGTTTTTAATTTTAATGAAGTCCAGCTTATCAATTATTTCTTTCATGGATTATGTCTTTGGTGATATACCTAAAAAAGCCTCTCCTTACTCAAGGTCATCTGGGTTTTCTCCAATGTTATCTTCTAGGAGTTTCACAGTTTTGTCTTTTACATTTAAGCCTATGATCAAATTTTGAATTAATTTTTGTGAAGGGTGTAAGGTCTGTATCTAGATTCCTTTTTTTTTTTTTTTTTTTGCATGTGAATGTCCAGTTGTTCTAGCACCATTTGTTGAAGAGACTATCATTGTTCCACTGTATTATCTTTGCTTCTTTGTAAAAAATCAGTTGATTGTCTATATGGGGGTCTATTTCTGGGCTCTCTGTCTTGTTTCATCGATCTATTTATTCTTATGCCAGTACCATGTTGTCTTGATTATTATAACTTTATAGTAAGTCTTGAAGTTGGATAGTATCCTATTCTTTTTTTATGGGTAAAATAACTTTCACTATCTGTCTGAGTACATTAATTATTTAAAATTTTTTAATTTACTTTTTAGAGAGAGATACAGAGAGAGATCAGGGGAGAGGCAGAGAGAGAGGGAGTGAGAATCCCAAACAGGCTCCACACTGTCAGCACAGAGCCTGATGTGCTGACAAACCGCGAG
The DNA here is from genome assembly GCF_018350155.1 of Leopardus geoffroyi. Taxonomy (NCBI): domain Eukaryota; kingdom Metazoa; phylum Chordata; class Mammalia; order Carnivora; family Felidae; genus Leopardus; species Leopardus geoffroyi. Next base: position 160,777,255 of record NC_059327.1, read on the forward strand.
ATCATGACCTGCGCCAAAACCAACAGTGGGACACTTAACCGACTGAGCCACCTGGGCACCCAACATTAATAATTATTTAAGGCATTATTTTGCCTACATGGTCCTACTTCTCCAAGTTGTCTCCCCTTTCTTTGTTTTAGACTGATTCTTATGCTATGGGCTTTCTTTTAGATATCTGGTGATCCTTGGGCATCTGCTCATATTTGAGAGCTCTGAACTGATGGGAGCTCTGGGCTTTTGACTATGGGATTCCCTGAAAGGTGACTTGTGAGGGAAATTTTGTGGTTATCTTTAGATATATTGATTTGGACTACTCATATTTGCTAACGAAATATTTTCTAATTCCCTGCTTGAAAGGTATAGCCCTGGCTCACTTCATTCCAGTGCTCATTAAAAAAAAAAAAGAGATTGGACAGGGGTGTGTGGAGTACAATATTCAGTATATGAATTTTCTATTAGTACTTCTGGTTTCAGTACAATACTACGGTCCTCATCTGTGCTTAATGTTGCCTAATTCAGAAACGCTGTTTTTTTTTTTTTTTTTTTTTATCTCCAGAGAGTAAACTTCTAGTATTTGGAAGGGGTGGTGGAGGAACATTGAATCTGCTGTGCAGAGTGGGAGGGAGTGATCTGAGGATCTAACCGCTTCTTTTTATTTATTTTGAGAGAGAGAGAGAGAGAGAGAGGGCGCACGAAGAGTGCATGCTCAAGCAGGGGAGTGGCAGAGAAAGAAGGAGAGAGAGAGAATCCCAAGCAGGCTCCCCACTGTCAACACAGAGTTGCACACAGAGCTCGAACTCACGAACCAGGAGATCATGACCTGAGCAGAAACCAAGAGTCAGACACTTAACCAACTGAGCCACCCAGGTGCCTCAGGATCTAACTCCTTCTTAAATAGACATTAGTCAGTCCTTCAGTAGCTCTGTTTGCCCCTGCTTTCAGAGGTAGATAGTGCTACTAATTCTAGATCTTTCTAGGATTCTGTAGTGGAACTGGATTGCTTCTGAGTTTCCTCTCTGCAGGGTTAGTATTTAGGTATAAGTCAACTCTGAATCAATTACCACTCATTCACTGTTCTCTACCTGCTTCTCATATCTTGTTTGCAATGTTTTCTCTCTCATTCTTTTTATCCTGTGTGTTTTAAAACAAGCTTTTCACTCTTTTCACTATTGCTTTTATAGAAATTAGTAAAATTAGATATGTGTTGGAGCTCCTGAGTGGCTCAGTTGGTTAAGTGTCTGACTCTTGATTTTGGCTCATGTCATGATCTCATGGTTCAAGGGATTGAGCCTTGAGTCAGGCTCTGAGCTGACAGCACAGAGCCTTCTTGGAATTCTCTCTCTCTCCCTTTCTCTGCCCCTCCCCTCACTCTCTCCCAAAATAAATAAATAAACTTAAAAAATTAGATACACGTTTGCTCAACTTGCTCTTTTTCTCCAGAATGCTAATGTATTTTCTACTTCTAATAGTTTGTCTAAGGTGGATGATAAATTGTAAAAAATAAATCTAATCTCTATTATCCAAGGCTGTGTTGTGCAGGATATAGAATTTTCTTGACTATTGAGCCTTCCTATACTTGCTGCTTACTTGTTTGGCTTATGTCACTACTATCTTGGTAGGTGAAGGCAGAAAGTGTGAAGTTCCCAAAATCTTGTTTTACAACTTTTCTTGTCTTCTCTGTTTTTTTTCCATTTCTTCCAGTTTATTGATATATAATTGACATATAGCATTGTATTAGTTTAAGGTGTATAACATAATGATTTGATACAAGTATTTATTGGAAATGATTATCGTAATAAGTTTAGTTAACATCCATCTCTTCTTCTTCTTCTTCTTCTTCTTCTTCTTCTTCTTCTTCTTCTTCTTCTTTTTTAATTTACCCTTATTTTATTTGATCCTATTTTCTGGGAATTTTTTCTTTGGAAATATTCTATTCTTTGTTTTGCTACTCCAAAGAAATGTTGTGATTTTTTTTTCATTAAAAAGGAAACTTGTATCAGTTGATTCTAATTCTAGTTCTCCTTAGAAAAAGGATTTCTTTTTAATTAACAAAGTTAAATTTTAAACAGATATTTTTGACAATAGTCAATACTTGAAAAATAATTTTGGTCCTTTCAAAATTACTAATATCTGAAACCAAAAAATGTGGTGAAATGAGTGGTTATTATTATTTTTTTTCAACGTTTTTATTTATTTTTGGGACAGAGAAAGACAGAGCATGAATGGGGGAGGGGCAGAGAGAGAGGGACACACAGAATCGGAAACAGGCTCCAGGCTCTGAGCCATCAGCCCAGAGCCCGACGCGGGGCTCGAACTCACGGACCACGAGATGGTGACCTGGCTGAAGTCGGAAGCTTAAACGACTGCGCCACCCAGGCGCCCCCATGAGTGGTTATTTTTAAAGAAACAATTTAATTGTACTGCTTAGGCCATTTATTGTTTGGACAAAAGTTTGTTATGGAAAACTCAGTATATAAAGATTGAAATTTTCCAAAATAAATACTCATTAATTTAGAAAAAATTCTCAGAGGATAGATAGCATATGTTTTCACTTATATGTGGATCTTGAGAAACTTAACAGAAGTCCATGGGGAAAGGGAAGGGGAAAAAAATAGTTACAAATAGAGAGGGAGGGAGGCAAACCAGAAGAGACTCTTAAATACAGAGGACAAACTGAGGGTGGATGGGGAGGTGGGGGAAAGGGAAAATGGGTGATGGGCATTGAGAAGGGCACTTGTTAGGATGAGCACTGGGTGTTGTATGTAAGCCAAGTTGACAATAAATTGTATTTTAAAAATAAGTAAACATTTAAAAATTAATAAAAAATTCTCAATATTATTTAAATAGCAGTATTCGATAATGTGTTTAAAATATGAATATTTCATATTCATGAACTTATCTGTAGCAGGCAATATAGGGCTTTAGATGGATTAAAACTAGGTTGGAATTACTATAACTTCTTTTTTTAAATTTAAATCGAAGTTAGTTAACATATAGTGTATTAATAATTTCAGGAATAGAATTTAGTGATTCATCACTTACATATAACACCCAGTGTCCTCCTTAATGCCCCTCACCCCTTTAGCACTTCCCCAACCCAACACCCCACCAACAACCTTCAGTTTGTTCTCTGTATTTAAGAGTCTCTTACGGTTAGTCTCCCTCTCTGTCTTTATCTTATTTTTGCTTTCCTTCCCTTATGTTCATCTGTTTTGTATCTCTTTTTTGTTGTTGTTAAATTTTTTATTCATTTTTGAGAGACAGAGAGAGATAGAGTGCAAGTGGGGGAGGAGCAGAGAGAGAGGGAGACACAGAATTCGAAGCAGGCTCCAGGTTCTGAGCTGTCAGCACAGAGCCTGGCATGGGGCTCAAGCCCATGAACCGCAATATCATGACCTGAGCCAAAGTCGGCTGCTTAACCGACTGAGCCACCCAGGCACCCCATCTGTTTTGTATCTTAAATTCTACATATGAGTGAAATCATTTTGCTTAGCATAATACACTCTAGTTTCATCCACATTGTTGCAAATGTCATGAGTTCAGTCTTTTTGATCGCTGAGTAATATTCCATTATATATACCCCATCTTCTTTATCCATTCATCAGTTGAACATCTACCACTTCACACACAGTTGTGGTATATACATTTTCATTTTTAAAAATTTATTTATTTAAATCCAAGTTAGTTCACATATGGTGTAATATTGGTTTCAGCAGAACACAGTGATTCGTCACTTGCATGCAACACACAGTGCTCATCCCAACAAGTGCCCCCCTTAATGCCCATCACCCATTTAGCCCATCCCTTATCCATCTCCCCTCCAGCAACCCTCAGTTTATTTTCTGTATTATTCTTTTATGGTTTGCTGCCCTCTCTGTTTTTATCTTATTTTTGCTTCCCTTCCCCTATGTTCATCTGTTGTGTTTCTTAAATTCCACATATAAGTCAAATCATATGATATTTGTCTTTCCCTGACTTATTTTGTTTAGTAAGACACTCTAATTCTATCCATGTTGCTGCATATGGTGAGATTTCATTCTTTTTCATTGCCGAGTAGTTTTCATTGTCTTATCTAGTAAAAAGAATGCAGGAAGGCAAATGATAAGAGTCATAGCTAAAAGTGAGAGTTTGTTGTTTTACAGCTTTTGGCTTTGGCTCAGGTCATGATCTCACAGTCTGTGAGTTCAGGTCCCATGTTGTGCTCTGTGCTGACAGCTCAGAGCCTGAAGCCTGCTTCAGATTGTATGTCTCTGTCTCTCTCTGCCCCTCCCCATTTGCACTCTGTCTGTCTCTCAAAAATAAACATTAAAAAAAATTTTTTTAATGCTATATCTGTTCAAAATACTTTCATGTCTATCCTATGATGATACTACTTATGCAAGTTCAGATCGAGAAACTGAGGACTGAAAGACCAAATAACCTCCTCAAGTATATACAGCTAACGAGTATTTTGGAGGTCAGGGAAATTATAGTTTTTTCTTCCTCTCTCCACTTGATGGTGATAAGCACTCTTTTGAGAGGAGTTCAGTCTAGGGAAGACACTTTGGGGCAGAATTGTTACCATTTATAACTACTATTTAGTGAGCATCTACAAATCGCTTAGCTACATACAAATGCTTTACATGCCTTGTCTTAGTAATCTTTATAGTGATCCTCTTTCTTTACAGATAGGAAACTAAGACCCAGACAGGTTAAGAAACTTGCTGACCTACACACAACTCATAAAGGCAGGAACTGGGATTGGAACCAGGCTCGGGTTATTTATTTATTTATTTATTTATTTTTTTACTTCTTTTATTTGTTTTTGAGAGAGAGAGAGAAAGAGAGAGAGACAGACAGACAGAGCATGCGTAGGGGAGGGGCAGAGAGAGAGAGAGGGAACTCCAACTCACCATCTATGAGAGCATGACCTGAGCCAAAGTAGGATGCTCAACTGACTGAGCTACCCAGGTGCCCCTAGGGCCAGGTTCTTTACATTTGCAGCTTCCTTTTGGGCACAGGTTAATAGCTTAGTCTGGTGGTGAAATAGGGGGAAATGGGCAATTACAATACTGTATGATAGGTGCTGTGGTGAGGTTACAGTGTGGTTATAAGAGCCTGTGGAGGGGAAACTACCCTGGACAAAATCATCTAGTCAGAGACCTGATGGAACAGTAGAAGCCAGCCAGGGAAAAGAAGGCCAAAGACATTTCAGCCTGAGTGATTAAAGATGCATTTCTGTACCTAGAAGAAATCAGAGTATTTTAACAAGAGCCATTGGGAAGGCGGTGTGGCAGGAGATGGAGAGGCAGGGAGGGTAAAAAGATGTGAGGCTAAAGAAGAAAGTGGAAGGAGTGAGGCTAACTAAAAAGAGTCTTTAAAATCTAATGAGAGTTAGGAGTTTATCCTCACGACAATGAGGAACGATTCCTGATACAGGGCTCATAAAACCCCTGTCAATTCTTTTTTTTTTTTTTAATTTTTTTTTCAATATTTATTTATTTTTGGGACAGAGAGAGACAGAGCATGAACGGGGTAGGGGCAGAGAGAGAGGGAGACACAGAATCGGAAACAGGCTCCAGGCTCTGAGCCATCAGCCCAGAGCCTGACGCGGGGCTCGAACTCCCGGACCGCGAGATCGTGACCTGGCTGAAGTCGGACGCTTAACCGACTGCGCCACCCAGGCGCCCCCACCCCTGTCAATTCTTAATGTTAAGAGCGTTAGAAACATTTTTTTTCCTATGGAGGCGATGCTTAATAGGCTCCTACATGGCTCCTGGATGAGGGGGGGGGTCCCCAGAAAGGTGAAGCCATAATTAGAAGCTTGGAAATTTTGGGTCTGCCCACCCCTCCACCTTCTCCAGAGAAGGAGTTGATGATAATTGATTGCGCCTACATGAAGAAGCCTCCATAAAAATGCCAATAGCATGGGGTTTGGAGAGCTTCCAGAGAAGATGATGCACCCCGACTCCATGGGAACAGACTCTCCTGAGGTCAGCACCCTCCCAGTCCTCCCTCTATGTACTTCTTCATCTGGTTGTTTATCTGTATCCTTTATCATATCCTTTAGTAAGTTGGTAAACATAAGTAAGTTTTCCCTTGAGTTCTGTGAACTGTTGTAGCAAATAATCAAATCCAAGGAAGATGGTGGGAATCTCCAATCTGTAGCCAAATTGGACAGAAGTTGTTGGTCACCTACTACTTGCAATTGACATCTGAAGTAGGGCGGGAGCAGTCTTGAGGGTCTGAGCCCTTATCTGACACTCCGTCCACACTGACAGTGTTCAAATCAAGTGAAATTGTAGGTCTCCCAGCTAGTGTCACAGAGAATTGCTTGATGTAGAGAAAAACCTTCATAACTAAAGTGTATTTAACTTCGTTTCCTATGAAACTGAAAGCAAATGGTTTTTTTGTTGTTGTTCGTTTGTTTGTTTGTTTAAGTTGTCCCACCAAAATTATAAGCAATAACCTCTAAATCGGCCCAGGAAAAGAATTTCCAGGGCCCTTTGAGCCATCAGTACCGTTTATCCTGGAGCCAAAGTACAGACCATGGCTTTCACGACAACTTCCCTCAAGTTCTGCTTGTGGCTTTTTATCCCCCAAGATTTCAGTGTTTTCCATGGGGGCCCAGATACGAGATTCAGACTTTCCTGATCCAGGAGGTTGGCTAGGGGCGGTCCCCGGTCCTCTGCCCACCTGCACTGGGGAGGTGGGGTAGGGTTGGCTCCAAGCGGAAGACAGGCGGAGGGCGTGTCCTAGAGCCGGACCCTGAGCCCGGCCAGCCAGGCGGGAGCTCACGTTTCCAGAAAGAAGCACCCACGTACACAGAGCGCTTCTCAAACTTGCACCTCAGGGCATCTCCCTGCCAGTCACCACCCCGGACTGGGGTGGGAGTGGGGGTCTCCCTTACTCCCGCTAAATTTATTCACAGTCACATATTATTTTAAGAACGACTGTAAATGTTACATCTACCTGTATAGCCTATCCTTAGTAATTTCCTAATAAAAATCAAAGTTCAAATTTCCCCACCTCCATGCCTGCGGCTCCTTTCCCAGCTATAGCGCCACGCTAGCGCCTCCCTAGCTATCGCCGGCTAACCCGTGGGCCTCCTATTTTGAGACGCCCGAAAGGGAAGAACCCAAAGGGTGGTTCAGCCCGGGGGGCGGGGCCAGAGGCGGGTCCTCCGGCACCCTCCCCGCCCCCATCTTCGGAACCGCCCCCGCGTTTCGCCACCTAGCTGGAGTGAAGCGCCTTGCGTCCCCGGGGAGGACGAGCCCCAGGCTCCTGGGTGGCCCTGGCCCAGTCCCCAGCCAGCGGGAGAGGGGAAGGCTCCCGCGGGCGGGCGTCGGGGATCCTGGCGCTCCCTTGTGGACTGACCCCGAACACGAAAAGGTAACAGCCACCCAGGCGCCTGCTCGCCGCTGCCAGGGCTGTGTCTCCCGCGCGGCTCCCTTTGGTGTGCCGGTTCCGAAACGTAGCCGCACCGCTGCCTTCCGAAAAGGTAGCCGCACCCCAGGACCTGGGGTGAAGAAGCCTTCGCAGCGAAGCCCGCCCCCTCCTCGAATTTGCTGGCATTCCTAGACGGGCAAAATCGCTGCCATCTCTCGGCTGGGAACCCTATCCACTGGCCACTGATCATCCCACTCTCTTTAGTCAACTGTGACTAAGAGGTCAACTTAGTTTCCAGCAGGAGATAGAAGAGGAGGAGGAGTCTAAATTTTCTGTATTTGCCCCTGGAGAATGCAAGGGTCAGAGATTTGGCTCCTGGGGCTGATTTTAACAGTGTCGCTCCAAGTATGGGGTGTATCTTTGTGGGAACTCTTGAGGAAAACTCTGGTCTCTCCTGATTGGGGTCACACATCTTAGATGAGAGAGGGGTTTATTTTTAGTTTTGGTTTTCCTATCAAGAACTAGACGAAGAATCCATCTAGTGAGGGTCTGCCACAGAACCAAATCTCAGCCAACGTTTAGATAGTTCCCATCCCCACTTTTATTTTTTTTTCCAGCTACCCCCCCTTTTTAAATTGAAATGTAATTAACTTAGTGTTATATGAGTTTCAGATTCACAATATAATGATTCAACAATTCTGTACATTACTCAGTGCTCATCAAGATAAGTGTATTCTTAATCCCTTTCACCTATTTCATTCATACCCCCCTCCTGCCTCCCCTCTGGAAACCACTAGTTTGTTCTCTGTAATTAAGAGCCTGGGTTTTTGTTTGTTTGTTTGTTTGTTTTGTCTACTTTAACTGTTCATTTTATTTCTCAAATTACACATATGAGTGAAATCATCTGGCGTTATCTTTGTCTGACTCATTTCACTTAGCATTATACCCTTTCGGTCCATGCATGTTGTTGCAAAAGGCAAGATCTAATTTTTTATGGCTGAGTAATACTCTATTATATGTATATATACACACACCACATCTTTATCCATTCATCAGTGGATGAACACTTGGGTTGCTTCCATATCTCGGCTATTGTGAATAATGCTGCAATAAACTTAGGGGTGCATATAACTTTTGAAATTAGTGGTTTTTCCCATTTGGGTAAATATCCAGTAATAAGGTTACTGGATCATATGGTAATTCTATTTTTAAGGGTTTGAGGAACTTCCATACTATTTTTCTGCAATGGCTGCACCCATTTGCATTCCTACCAACAGTGCACAAGGGTTGCTTTTCCTCCGCATCCTTGCTGACATTTATTATTTCTTTTTGATTACACCCATTTGACAGGTGTAAGGTGATAATGCAGTGTGGTTTTGATTTTCATTTCCCTGATGATGTTGAGCGTCTTTTTATGTGTCTATCGGTCATCTGTACATCTTATTTAGAAAAATGTCTGTTCAGGTCCTTTGCTCATTTTTAAAATCAGATTTGGGGGGATGTTGAGTTGTATAAGTTCTTTATATATTTTTGCAAATAACCATTCAGTAGGTTGCCTTTTTGTTTTGTTGATGGTTTCCTTTGCTATGTGAAGGCTTTTTATTTTGGTGTATTTCCAATAGTTCATTTTTGCTGTTTCCCTTGCCTGAGGAGATAGGTCTAGAAAAATATTTCTACGGCCTACATCAAAGAAATGTCTGCCTATATCTATTTCTAGGAGTTTTATGGATTCAGGTCTCACATTTAGGTCTTTAACCCATTTTGAGTTCATCTTTGTGTATATGTAAGAAAGTGGTTCAGTTTCATTCCTTTGCGTATAGCTGTCCATTTATCCCATCACCATTTGTTGAACAGACTGTTTTTTCCTATTGTATATTCCTGCCTCCTTTGTCATGGATTAATAGATCATATATGTGTGGGTTTATTTCTGGGCTGTCTATTGTGCTCCATTGTTCTCTGTTTATTTTTGTGCCAGTACCATGCTGTTTTGATTACTATAGCTTTGTAGTGTATTTTGAAATCTAGGATTGTGATACCTTCAGCTTTGTTCTTTCTCAAAATTGCTTTGGCTATTTAGGTCTTTTGGGATTTCATACAAATTTTAGTATTGTTTGTTCTAGCTCTGTGAAAAATGCTGTTGATGTTTTGATAGGGGTTTCATTAAATCTGTAGATTGCTTTGAATAGTAGCGACGTTTTAACAGTATTTGTTCTCTCAATCCATGGGCATGGAATATTTTTCCATTTGTTTCTATCCTCTTCAATTTCTTTCATCAATATTTTATAATTTTGGAATATAGGTCTTTTACCTCATTAGCTAAGTTTATTCCTAGATATTTGGTTCTTTTTGGGGAAATTGTAAAGGGGATTATTTTCTTAGTTTCTTTTTCTCCCACTTTCTGCTATATTACTGTATAGAAATGCAACAGATTTTGGCTTATTTGTTTTGTGTCCTGTAACTTTACTGAATATATCAGTAAATGGTGGAGTCTTTAGGATTTTCTATATATATAGCATCATATTGTCTGCAAATAGTGACACTTTTACCTGCTTCTTATCAACTTGGATACCATTTATTTCTTCTTGTCTGATTGCTACAGCTAGGATTTCCAGTATTGTGTTGAATAAAAGTGGTGAAAGTAGACACCCTAGTCTTTTTCTTGATTTTAGAAGAAAAGCCATTTTTCATACCCATCCCTACTCTTTAAAGAGAAACACAGAAAAGTTACCCTTACTTGATTATGAACTCAGAGAAAATGTCAGATAAAATTGATATGTGTATCCATCTAGAGGTGAAATCTTTAGATTGCTCTTAACTAATGTTTGAGGAAAAATCTTACTCCTGGGCACATGGATGGCACTTGGGCAATGAGGCACTTGGTGTGGGTAATTCTGCTGTAATACAGCAACAACAGTAACATAACATTTATTGAGCGTTTACTATTTGCTATGTGTGATTCTAAGTGAATTACATATACTGTGTAATATAAAATGTTATTCTGAGTGCTTTCACCCATTATTACTTAGTTTTGAAAAGCATGTGAAATAGCTGCTATCATTAGTTCCACTTCATGGAAGAGGAAACTGAAGCAGAATATTTCAGGTGAGTAGGTGCCCCCATTCTTCAGCTGCTATGAATATAGGCTGCCAACAGCTCACAGCTGCACCTTCTTTCAAGAATTGCCTGACGGACCTTTTGGGATGAGCACTGGGTGTTGTATGGAAACCAATTTGACAATAAATTTCATATATTAAAAAAATAAAAATTAAAAAAAAATGTTAATGTACTTAAAAAAAAAAAAAAAAAAAAAAGAATTGCCTGACGGGTTGCCTGGGTGGCTCAGTCAGTTGGGCGTCCCACTTCGGCTCAGGTCATGATCTCACAGTTTGTGGCTTCTAGCCCCACGTCAGGCTCTGTGCTGACAGCTCAAGGCCTGGAGCCTGCTTCAGATTCTGTGTCTCCTTCTTTCTCTGCCCCTCCCCACACTGTGCGCGTGTGCTCTCTCTCTCTCTGTCTCTCTGTCTCTCAGTCTCTTAGAAATAAATAAATGTAAAAAAAAAAAAAAAAAAGAATTGCCTGTTAAGGAAAGTTGCTCTGCCAAGAATGCCCAGGAGGTTACATCCCAAGACTCTCAAATGTGGCCTGTAGCTAAGGGATGACTGGTACTGGGGTACCTCCTGCCTTAAGGAGGAATCCCCCCCTGCATGTATTCCTGGTTTGCAGCTCCCTGTGGATCAGGCTGGGGTGGACTGCAGTGAGACCCACATCTTTGCCTTGCTTTTTCCCTTTCCCTTTGCTGCTTATCCCAATTATAGTTTTATTTTGGGCACACTGAGTTGGGGGTACTAGTAAGCATTCCTGTGGATGATAACAGTGGGCTTTTGGAAGTGCAGCTCTAGGGTAGCAAGACAGAGCATTTTCCAACTTCATTTGTCACAGCAGCATATAATTGTCTTCACAGTAAGTTACGCATTTCACCTGGTTTTTTGAGTCCGTACCTTAGAGTTCTTCCCCAGATCCTAACTTGCACATGAGCCTGTATTTGTTCTACTCCAGTCAATTTATTTCCCTATTAGATCGTTTTCTTACACATTTACTCTATCAGGTAAGTACTTACACATATTTTTCTACATACTTGTATTGTCTCCTCTATCAGTACTTTGAAGAAAGTTGAACAGAAGAATGGGCACTATTTTACTTAAACAGAGAATCAATCAGCTAATGAACTACTATTCAGCATGAGCAATCATTCATTCTAAAATATAGTTTGGTTAGTGTTTTTTATCTGCACCTTAATAGCTTTGTAGTTTTAAGAATAGCAAAATCTGTAATATATTAAATTTTTTTTCTAATATAATAGTAATGGATAGTAATCTGTCCTTTGGAAATGTGTGTGTTTTTTGTCTTTTGTTTTTAAGGTGGTAACACTCAGTGTTTCAAGGATATGGGGAAATGGACACTTTCCCATTGTTGGTGGGAATGTAAATTTCTCCAGGAATTATGGAGGGCAATTTGACAATGTATATTCAAATTCAGAACGTGCAGAGCTTTGTTTTTGCAACTCTACTTTTAGAAATTTACCCCGTAAGAGTAATTGGATAAGTGCAAACATTTGTATGTGCAGGAATGTTGATCCTATTGCAGTTTATAATTTTTAAAGGAAAGGACTTCTATTTCAACAACTATTTATTGGGTGCCTGTGTCTGCTGGGCATTGTAGTAAGTACAGGGCTTTAACAATCAGCTATAGTTGTTCCGGGCCTTCGTGTAGCTTATGGTAAAGGAAAGAAGACAGCCAATTAAACATTCATTAGCATTAGCACTGCAGTGCTAATGGTGTAAACTGTGGTTGAAATGCCTATAAAGGGAGCTGAACCCAGACTTGGTGAGGCAGTGAAAAACAGAATTTCAATAGATTTTCAGTTTTAAATGTAAATGTATCACTGATATAATCAGAAAAAAATGTTGCTTTTTAAAATTTTGGAATAAAATAAAATAATACACGTTAAGTGTAAGAAATTTGGTAGTTATAGAAAGATTATAAAGAAGAAAATAAAAATGACTAAAAATTCCATTCCTAAGATGATCAGTTGTAACAATTTGGTATATTTCCCTCCATTCTTTATATGCATATGAATGTACTGGCTGTTTTCACAATGACACCTGTTTTGTAGATCTGTTTGAAATTTTAATATAGTTAATATTAAAATAATTTGAGCTTACTATCTATATATATTCTATCACAGAGTAAAATTGAATTCTGAAAATTACAGTTTATTATGCTTCATCGAGCTAAATTCCTATATGTATTTGGAGAATATATTGACATCAAATAAAGCAATTCACTTTGTGTTTTTTAAAAAATTTGGCTCAATTAAATTGTTATATATTAATCATATCAATAATAATATTCTTCTGGTTGCTGGCATTCACATAAGATTATAGGGTTAAACCAATCAAAAGTTCCTTTTTCATGAACTTATGTGAGTAAATTACTCAATTCCATTAGAACAGTGCCAGCCAAGATGGGAGTGTTAATTTGCTTCCCAATGTAGGCAGGAGGTATAGTGGAGCAAAGTTCCTTGACTTAAAGATTATGTATTGCATTATCTCTGCCATATTGCTTTGGTAGACTATGGTGCTGTTGTCACTGATTCCTTTTTTTAAAATAGCTGCCAAAAACCAGAAGAATTAAGTCAGCAAATTTTGTATGTCAGTCATAGTTATGTTAAATAACCAGGAGAGTTTCTTCCTTACATAGGAAGCCTGAAAATGTAAACTGCTTTCATGAGTTAATACATGCAAAGTGCTTGCAATATTGCCTGAAACATACTAAAGGCTCAATAAATTACTATTATTATTATTACTACTATTAATAAGAGCAAACAAGTTATCAGAATAAGTCTAGGGGTATCTTAGATCTATGTTGAGATTCTCATCATCAGGTATGGGATGTGAAGAGTAAATTGTTATCAAGATATTGGATGGAGGTCATACTTTTTTGTGTTGAGGCCTAAGACCTGGAATAAAATTTTAAAGAAACATATTCTATTGGGATAAATAAACATATTCTATTGGGATAAATAAACTCAACCAAACTGAGTTGTATTTCACTTTCTAGCATAACTCTTAGTCTATAACACTATTTTGAAATTGAATTCCCTAGATGAAAAGGACTGTTGATGCTCTTGTATAGGTCCATGTAGTCTTTTTGGTGAATGCGATCTCTATTTAATTGAGTTGACATGAGATTGAACTACATTCGTGGGGTGACTCATAGCCATAAATCAAGAAATAGCTTGTCATCATGCAAGAAATTCTCAATTTGCTGTAATGGTTTTATTGTCTTGGTTGTAATCAAACTTGCCTATCTATAACATGACCACTGAATTCCATACTTTGTACTTCAATTCTTCTAAGTAAATCTGTTTCTTAAAGTTATTTCAATGAAGTTTATCTGTAAACTCTGTAAAGTTAAAAGTCAGGATCACATAAACATAACATGTTCCCTATGCTATAAATCTAGTCCAGATTTTTAGAAGAAATTGTGTGTGTGGGGACAGGTAGAATGTATTCCATGTAAATACACTTTGTTTTACAGAGCAAAGATTTTGAAAAGCTGAAAACACTAAGCACTTAGGTTCATTTAGCCTAAGCAAAGAATCCAAGAAAATCTCAGAGAGGTAAAGAAATTAAAAAAGATTTTTTTCCTGATATATGATTATTCCAATATATGAAATATATCATTCCAATATATTATCCATTATGCTTTTCTATCATTTTAAGCAAATATAGGTTAACACCATAAAACATAAAGCTAAATTATTTTTCCTGTATTTCTACTCTCCTAATCCTTGTCTTAATTTTAGGGTTTTAGAAAACAAAATGGGATTAAATAAAGAGGGTTGGAGTATTTACATTTTCGTTTGGTTTGGTGAAGCTATTCTCTTCTTTCATTTATTTCATTGATTGATTAAAGAAATATTTATGATTGGGGTGCTACTATATACTACATTTGAGCTATATATTTGAGATAATTGATTTTGAATGTAAATCAATTCATTTAAGCCTATTAAAATGTTGTCTGTAATTTTAATTTACTAATCTTTAAACAAACTTCAGTGATCTGTTATATAGATATGGATTTCTGCCTCTAAGAGATTAGGTGAACCTTCTCTGCTTCTATTAAAATTTTAATAATCTCAGGTAAATTGGATTTACATTTGTCATTTTTTAGCCTTTAAAGGATGTTTTGTAAACCAGCTATAAAGTAAAAAGAGGTATTGATTTTTAAACATTTTACGATACGAAGCATTCCAGAGTATCCTAAAAAATAAAGTGCCGTATTGCCAGTATTCATCATTTTTGGCATCAGACAGTTCTAAAAGTCAGTATTTTCCGTGCTTGTCAAATTGTCTTGAATCTACCTTATGCCATTTTAGCCTGGGAGGACCTAACCCTGGTAAATATTACAGCCATAGTAAATCCTTGTTACTAAGAGCTGATATTCTTGTGTAAGTACAGATAGTCCTCAACTGTGAATTTATAACTTGGAAAAAGTAGCATAAACAAACATGATGGAAGTTAAATTTATCTTTCTCATGGAACCTATTTTAAGTAGAGAATTATGTTCCTGAAGGTATAAAAATAGACACCATATTTACTCAACTCTTTATGAATCATGTATACTATGAAGTGTATAGTTTCTTGAGGATGCATACAGCAATCAAGATAGCATTAAATTACCAAGCACTTGTAAGGTACTGGCAGAGATCACCAGAAAAGGTTTTCCAGGGTAGGAAGAAGTGCTGGGCAGATAGAGGCTGAGGATTCTGATGGCAGAGTGGCTTTTAGGGTCGAGAGCTGAGTGCAGAGTATTTTATGCAGTAAGTAACACACTGGCTTTTAGTCATTGCTGCCCCATTGAACCCCCTGTTTTCAAAGGTCTTCGCCTACTAACAAAAGTCATTTATTAATAGTTAATTTATCTCTCTGCTTTTCCAAATCAAAAATATATCTTACTATCAGTCAGCACTTTTGTTCATGCCAATTTGCCATGATTCCAGCGAAAGCAAATAAAAGTTATGTTATTCTGGGGTTGCCTGGGTGGCTCAGTTGGTTAAGGATCCAACTCTTGATCTTAGCTCTGGTCTCGATCTCAGGGTTGTGAGTTCAAGCCCTGTGCTGGGCTCCACTCTGGGTGTGGAGCCTACTTAAAAAAAAAAAAAAAAAAGTTAGAAGTTATATTATTCTGGGCAGCTTTATAACAGGTAAATTAATGATCTCATTAAGTTTTTGGAAATATTCGAAGTTCAAAAATCCCTGCCCACCCAGAGACCCCTTTTAATTCTTTAAGTAGCTCTAGAAGTGACACATTGGAAATCCCCATTCTGGATATTGTCAAAAAGAGACTGGTAGGGATGAACAGTTTGTACGTAATCAGATAGGAGTAACTCAGGGAATAAAAGGACTGTAAACCAGAGAATTTCCTCTGCATTGTCATAAAGGTAGATGTGTAAATGAATGTTATGTGCATTTTAGGTAAGAAGAAAGCACTGACGTGAACATAACTACATTCCTTATGCTTTAACCACCTTTCTACGAAGTGCCAATTACCAATTTCCATTTGCTTCATCTCACCTCAGCCACCCACCCACCAGTGCTAATCTCTAGCCATGATGCAGTGACTAGAAGAAAGGGATTCATTCTCCTTATGTACTCTGTATCTGCAGCCAGGTGTGTTGAAAAAGGACCGCCTCACAGAGCAACAGTCAAACAGCTACCTCAGCCACACTCCTGGGGGATTTTAGTGTGGAGAACTTGCACATTCAAATGCACCGGTGATTAGTAATAATTGGGTACTACTGATACGTTTTTTATTTTTGGTTTGAGTCCTCTGAGATTGAGACCCACTAATTCCAAGTTACTGAGTGTAAGCCCTGTGTTTAGCTAAGGCTAAAAAATTTGTAAACTTTTTTCTATAATTTTAGATTTACAGAAGAGCTTTGAAGATAATACTGATAGCTCCTGTATACTTTCTACCCAGCTTCCCCTGATGTTAATATCTCATGTAGTCATGGTACAATGATCAAAACTAATAAATTAAGATTGGTTCAACAAATGCGATTCACTACAGACTATGTAGATTTCCCTGGTATTCTTTCTCTTCCACGATTCAGGTCAGGATACCACACTGTCTTTAGTTGTCATGTCATGTCTCCTTTGTCTCCTGCAATCTGTGACAGTTCCTTTAATTACCTTGACACTTTTGAAGAGTACAGGTTAGATGTTCTTCAGGTTGGGTTTGCCTTTTTACCACATGATTAGACTGAGGTTGTGGATTTGAGGTACACGATATCTGTCTTAGTAATGGTGATCTTACCCCTGATTGCTTGGCTTAGGTGGTGTGTTCCAGGTCTCTCCATGGTAAAGTTACAATTTTCCTCTTTCCATATTCTGTGCTGTGGGAAATAAGTTACTAAGTCTATCTAAACCACTGGAATTATAAAGTCCAGTTGAGGGGATATATCTCCTGGAGGGAGTATCTAAGACATTGTAGACATATGTTAAAAGCACCAGAGTTATTAATATTTGATGAGAGATACTATGAGGCAGTGTGGGTATCTTTAAAGTTTCACTCACTAATTTTAGTTCATCAGTGGATGTTGCCTGCAGCAATTGTTACTTTGGTACTGTGAAAACAAATAACAGAAACCTCATTCAAGATGGAGTCCAGAAATCCTGAAGGGGAAGCTCTCACACACTATCACTCAGACCCTCAACAGGAGAAAACTTACTTTACATATCCCAGGAGGAGGAAGGAGAGTTTCTCCTTGTCCAGAAACAGCCCAGCCATTGAGAAACTGCCACACTATGCCAATGAGAAGCCGTGAACTCATCTGTGAAATAGCCGCTTTCCAACTTCTTCCTTTTCACCATAAAAACAAACCCCTCTCTTCTATTCTCTGGACTTGCCTGTGGTTCTCCAAAGTTTGCTTGTCCTGTATTGCGATTCTCTATTTTTGAATAAACTCATTTTGCTGGTAAAATGGCTGGCTTTTTAAAAAAAATTTTTAAAATGTTTATTTTTGAGAGAGCTAGAGTGATAGATTGTGAACAGGGGAGGGGCAAAGAAACACAGAATCTGAAGCAGGCTCCAGGCTCTGAGCTGTCAGCACAGAGCCCAATGCTGGGCTCAAACTCACAAACCTCGAGATCAAAACCTGAGCCAAAGTCCAACACTTAACCAACTGAGCCACCCAGGTGCCACTGGTTTTTTTTTTGTTTTTTAAGTCAGCAGTACTCTGCTGATGGCTTTCCATTTTCCTCATTCTTCCTGTAATGATAGTTCTTCTATAGAAAGAATTGCCTTTTTTTTTCATTTATTCATTCATTCGTGTATTCATATCAGTGTGAACTCATGGATATTTATTGACTTATGGATATTTATTTTATTCTTTGGCTTGTAATTAGTTACTATCCGTGTTTATTGTATTGTTCAAATTATCCCAGCTCTGGCCATCAGGAGCTCGTAAGAATTGTTTCCTGTGTTCT
The DNA here is from genome assembly GCF_018350155.1 of Leopardus geoffroyi. Taxonomy (NCBI): domain Eukaryota; kingdom Metazoa; phylum Chordata; class Mammalia; order Carnivora; family Felidae; genus Leopardus; species Leopardus geoffroyi. The sequence goes on from NC_059327.1 coordinate 160,795,176, forward strand.
TTCCACAAACCCATATCTTTTTTCTTTTCTTTTTTTCTTTTTAAGTGCTAACTTACTTTCTGGCACTGTAAGATGCTCCTTCTGGCTTATCTTGTATTTTCTGTACTCTAGCCTAAGAATCAGTAATTTTTTGAGAATCATGGATTCTTAATGGAAAATGTAAATGTAAATGTAAATATTTATTACATATAAAATGTATAAGTCTTTATTACATTTTGAGTTGATGATTGTGTATGGTGTGAGATAAAGGTCCAATTTCATTCTTTTACGTATGGATATCCAATTTTCCCAGCACTATTTGTTGAAGAGACTATTCTTTCCTTATTATATATTCTTAGTGCCCTTGCTGAGGATCAGTTGATCATATATGCATGGATTTATTTCTGGGCTTTCTATTCTGTTCCACTGGTCTGTATGTCTGTCTCTATGCCAGTACCATACAATTTTAAGTTCTGTAACTTTGTAATATATTTGTAAACCAGGAAGTGTGATGCCTCCAGCTCTGTTTTTCTTTGTCAAGATTGTTTTAGCTATAGAGGATCCTTTGTGGTTCCATATTTTAAGGTTGGCTTTTTGTTTTGTTTTGTTTTAATATCTGTAAAGAATGCCTTTGGGATTTTGATAGGGATTGCATTGAATCTGTGGATCGCTTTGGGTAGTGTGGACATTTTAACAATATTAAATCTTCCAATCCATGAACATGAAATGTCTTTTCATTTGTATATATCTTCTTTAATTTCTTTCATTAATGTTTTGTAGTTTTCAGTGTACAGATATTTTACTTCCTTGCTTAAATGTATTTCTAAGTATTTAATTCTTTTTGATGCTATTGTGAATGGGATATATTCCATCACGACATTGATCTTGGCAATTATTTCAGGTATAGGACACCAAAAGCACAGGCAACAAAAGCAAAAATAGATAGACAGGACTACATCAAACGAAAGAGCTTTTGTGTATCAAAGGAAACAATCAACAAAATAAAAAAGACAATCTATGAAATGGAAGAAAATATTTGCAAATCATTTATCTGGTAAGGGATTAATATCTAAAGTACAGAAGAAACTGTTACAATTCAATAGCAAAAAACCCAAATAACCCAATTGAAAACTGGGTAAAGGAACTAAACAGACATTTCTCCAAAAGCATACAAATGGCCACCAGATATATGAGAAGATGCTTAAGCTCAGTAATTATCAGGGAAATGCAAATCAAAAGCACAATAAAATATCACTTCATACCTGTTAGAATGACTATTATCATAAAATCAAAAGACCATGAGTGTTGCTGGGGATGTGGAGAAATTAGAACTCTTGTACACTGTTCATGAGACTGTAAAATGGTACCACTGCTGTGGGAAACAGTATAAAGTCTTCTCAAAAAAATTCAAAATAGGGGCGCCTGGGTGGCTCAGTTGGCTGGGCGTCTAACTTCGGCTCAGGTCATGATCTCGCAGTCTGTGAGTTCGAGCCCCGCATCGGGCTCTGTGCTGACAGCTCAGAGCCTGGAGCCTGTTTCAGATTCTGTGTCTCCCTCTCTCTCTGCCCTTCCCCTGTTCATGCTCTGTCTCTCTCTGTCTCAAAAATAAATAAACGTTAAAAAAAAAATTCGAAATAGAACTACCATGTGATCCAACAATTCCACTTATGGTATTTATCTAAAAGAATTGAAATTAGGATCTTCAAGAGATGTTTGCACTCCCATGTCCATTGCAGCACTATTTACAATCATTGAGATGGGGAATAACCTAAATGTCTATGAACAGACGAATGGATAAAGCAAATGTGGCCTATCTGTACAATGTAATATTATTTAGCCTTCAAAAAGAATGAAGTTCTGATACCTGTGACAATATGGATAAAACTTGAGGATATTATGCTAAATGAAATAAGCCATCACAGAACAATAAATATCATCTTTCCATTTATATGAAGGATCCTAAAATAGTCAAACTCATAGGAGCAGAGAATATAGTGGTTATTGTCAGGGCCTACAGGAAAGAGAGGATGGGGGATTATTACTTAATGGTCACAGAGTTGCTATATGGGATGATGGAAAATATTTGGAAACAGAGTGAATGATGGTTGCACAATGATATGAATGTAATTAATGCCACTGAATTGTACACTTAAAAATGGTTAAAATGGCATTAAAAAGATATGCTCATGACATGTAGCCTTTGTTACTTAAGTGTTTAAGCACCTTAACATTTCAAATCATTTAATCTAGTAGCCATTACAGAAAACTGTTACCTAGCAGGTCAGAAAATGAGAGCTTTTAGTTAGTTAAGCCTTCTTATAAATAATAAAGTCTGTACATCATAAATATTTCACAGAATTAAAATAAATTATCAACGCAAAAAGCTATGCTTGTTTAGTAATTAAATGGAGTTTTAATTCTTTAGTAATGAAAAGGAAAATTTGAGGATAGTCCTTATAAATATTTTTCAACAGGTGAGTTGATAAACTGATACATCTATGCAATGAAATACAGCTGGACAATTAAAAGAAACTGTTGATTCACATGAGACAGGGAGATCTTTAAATGCATTTTGCTAAGTCAGACACAAAAAGCAATGTATTGTATGATTCTACTTACATGATAGTGTGGAAGGCACAACCAAAGGAAAGAAAACAAATGATTTTCAGTGGTTGCCAGAATTGGTAGCTGGGGAATGGATCACCTGGAAGTGGAATTTCTGGGTCATATGATCATTCTATAGCTTTTTGAGTAACTACCAAGCTGTTTTCCAAAGCAGCTGTACCATTTTATACCCCCACTAGCAATGCCCAAGGGTTCCAATTGTTCTAATTTTTCACATACTTACCAACACTTGTTGTTTTTCCCTCTTCTCTTTTTTAAATTAGAACCATCCTGGTAGGTGTGATGTGGTAACTCATTGTGGTTTTAATTTGCATTTCCAAAGTGACTAAGAATATTAAGCATCTTTTCAAGTATTTATTGGTCATTTGTTTACATTCTTTGGAGAAATATCTATTTAAGTCCTTTGCCCATTTTTAAATTGGCTTGTTTGTCTTGTTATTGTGTTGTAGGAATTCTTTGTCTTCTGGATATTAAACCCTTGTCAGATATATGGTTTGCAAATATTTTTTCCCATTGTATATGTCGTCTTTTCATTTTCTTGATAATGTCCTTTGATGCAAAAATTTTTTAATTGTGATGAAGCTCCATTTATTTTTTGTCTTGCTGCTTGTGCTTTTGGTATTATATCTAATAGTCCATTACTACACCCAAGGTCATGAAGGTGTATCCCTATGTTTTCTGGTTTAATAGTGTTTACATCTTATATTTAGGTCATTGATCCATTTTGAGTTAATCTTTGTATATGGTATGAAGTGGTATAAGCATATCTTTGTTTTTAACCTTTTGAAAATGAAAATATTTTAAAGATTTAGTACCACATCATAGTTTTTTCTTAACGATAGAAGACAGATGCAATATTTATGTATATTATAACCTAATACTTTAGAAGAGGGGAAAAATTCACCTTTGAATTTCTCACTTCTAACATCTTCCAATGAAAGACTCCCAGGCACCAATAGATTTAATTTTTTCTGGCCAATGGTTTATCCTGATTGTTCTGCTGAGCAAGCAAAGTTCTGGTGGGATTCTTACAATTCCATCATAGAGGTGGGGTGTCTAACACTATGGAATGTTGGGGAAGACCATCTCCTACGTCTCCTATCAACTATCAACATCTCCTACTCCTTCCCTTCCATAGGAGAAGTTTTGCTCTATTAGAATCATACCAAATTCTTATTAATCCAGATAAAGAAGATTACAACTGCCAACATCTACCACATAAAAAATGGCCAGACTTTGGAGAACACATAAAATCGACTCTTTTTTTGGTTATCAGAAACATGAAAGGGAGCTGAGCTGATATAGAACCTCATAATCATTTAACTTTAGTCCTTCTGTAAGCTATCGTTTGTTTTCTTTCTTTTTTTAAGATTCAACTACGTCAAAAGAAGAATATGTCATTTCATAGTTTTCCAAATGAAGTACAGCTCCAACTCTGCCAGACCACAATCTATTGAGAGTAAGTGACACAGAAATATTCTATCTAGGTCTTAGCAGTCCCCTAAGGAAAACAGTGGCAGGTGGTATGTAGAGTTTAACAGAACTTCAGAGACAAAAGACATGTTACAAATTGAATATTGGCCAAAAGAAATATATAATAGTTTGGGGTTTGTGCTTTGAACTCTGTAATGTAATAATGACTTTTCAAACCAATCTAGAGGAAACTAAAACTAAAAATAGGATGAAGACTAAAATTTATTATAAGCAAAATAAGAAAACAATAAAAAATGACTGGACTGCTAAGACACTCCATTTACTTATCTAGAATGAGAAAAAACATGGAAAATGTATTAAGCAAAGTACCCTAAATTTTGTGATAAAAATTTGAAGTTGACATTTGCAATTTGAGGTTACCCACAATCTTTTGAACATGGCTGCATTTTGAAATGGCTACATTTTTTATAGTTCTCAATAATGTAAACCCCACCATCTCAATGTAGAACATAAAACCAAACCAAAGCAATAAAACAAAACCTACCTTTTCCAGCCCCTCCCCCCACTTGTCTTTTAGGATATGGGTTCATGATTTAGATTCTGACGGATATAGTTTTATGACATTAATATGTGTGGCAGAAAAGGTAGGATGGGGGCATCCATTTTGGTGGTACAGGAATTAGCAAAAACCGCATGACTCTTTGCTCAGGTGTGGTGGCTCTAATTTCCTGACTGTGGTGGAAACAGTGTAGTTCTGGGGTCTGCTCAGCATCTTCACCAAGTTGTTCCTGGAAGTTTGGCCTAGAAATGATTTCACTAACCTTTCCAAAGATTCTATAAACTACCTAATACCTGTAGTAAATCCTTTCTTTTTTAAACCAATCACAGTGGATTCTGTTGTCTGCAACCCAGATCCCTGTTTAATATAAGATCCGTTGTGTATATGAGTCTTTCTTGGAAAAAGTTAAATAATGTAGCATTAATAGAAAATCTCATTTTATAAATCATGAATATGTAGACATTTTTATGGAAAGTTACTTTCATTTAGCACCAGTTCATTCAATGGAGATTGATATTAATATTTATTCAGATTTCTCCTTTTAAATGGAGAATAAAACAAAATGAATCAATGTATCTATAACTAATTAATGATGTTCATAGACTCTTCTTAGAATTCAATATACGATATACATATATAGCCGTGTGTATATTTTTGTAATCATTTTAATTTCTGAATGTGGAGGTATTAAATTTTTTTTTTTTTCTATTCCTAACAAAAATACTCTAATTTTTGTTATTTGTTGGATTGGAGCAGTTGTATGTATAGGCTTAACAAGAAAAAAATCTAGGGGCGCCTGGGTGGCGCAGTCGGTTAAGCGTCCGACTTCAGCCAGGTCACGATCTCACGGTCCGGGAGTTCGAGCCCCGCGTCGGGCTCTGGGCTGATGGCTCAGAGCCTGGAGCCTGTTTCCGATTCTGTGTCTCCCTCTCTCTCTGCCCCTCCCCCGTTCATGCTCTGTCGCTCTCTGTCCCAAAAAAATAAATAAACGTTGAAAAAAAAAAAAAATTTAAGAAAAAAATCTTAAGGAAGATGATGATTCTAGGCAAACTGTAAATATTCTCAAATGCTTCAAGTATATGCTCCGGAAGTATAAAATTAAATGTCTTAGCATGAGAAACCTATTTAGTATTGGCATTCCTTCACATCACTCAAGTAGGCTACTGAAGAATCATTCTGGAGTTACAGTATAATACAAAAGTGGAGTATAGGCCGATGTGAATATTTTATAGTTTATTGTATGCGTGGGTATTCTTAAATTTTAATGCTGCAAAAGAAATCGGTAGCCCTGGAATCCTTGTGTCAATGAGACATAGAGGAGGCTAGTGATCCAATTAGTATAATGGGCATCTGGCAGCCAAATGATGCACTTCAAAACCTGGCTGAGAATGACTGGCCCTCATCCATACTTTCACAATATAAAGGAGAGAAAACAGGATGTGGAACCCTCCTGCTCTTTCTGTGCTGCTTTAAATCCAACTGAATCTTGAAAACCAGACTTGCTATCCATGTATTATTTCTCCATTCCCCATGCCTTCTTCCTCTTCCATCACATACTTATTATTGGCTTCACTTTCATGATTCCATGGTAGTCCTAGTGACTATTCTCCTATTCTTAGTTCATAGAAACCAACCATTATTTTGAGGATATTTCTGTGATGAGGCGGTTACTTCAGGAGTTTTTAGTCATTTTTCAAGTCTACAGATTAAAGTAGTGGCTTTTAAAATGGTTATCTGTTAACATGAACAATAGAAAGTTAGGAATCTTCACACTTTAATCTTGTGATCTTCTTTCCAAAGACAATGGAACGTAGAGCATGGTAAAACTTCCTTCATGCATTTTTTTCCCTTGGAACTAGAATCATAATTCTTTTATTTTTTTTATTGTATTTTACTTATTTAATTTTTTTTAAAGTAGGCTTCACGCCCAGCATGGAGCCCATTGTGGGGCTTGAACTCACAACTCTGATATCAAGATCTGAGCTGAGGGGCGCCTGGGTGGCGCAGTCGGTTAAGCGTCCGACTTCAGCCAGGTCACGATCTCGCGGTCCGTGAGTTCGAGCCCCGCGTCGGGCTCTGGGCTGATGGCTCAGAGCCTGGAGCCTGTTTCTGATTCTGTGTCTCCCTCTCTCTCTCTGCCCCTCCCCCGTTCATGCTCTGTCTCTCTCTGTCCCAAAAATAAATAAACGTTGAAAAAAAAAAAATTAAAAAAAATAAATAAATAAATAAAAAGATCTGAGCTGAGATCAAGAGTCTGACACTAAGGGGTGCCTGGGTGGCTCAGTTGGTTGGACGACTGACTTCAGCTCAGGTCATGATCTCATGGTCTGTGGGTTTGAGTCCCCTGTTGGGCTCTGTGCTGACAGCTCAAAGCCTGGAGCCTGCTTCAGATTCTGTGTCTCACTCTTTTTTTCCCCTCCCCCTTGTGTTCTATCAAAAATAAATAAACATTAAAAAAAAAAAAGAATCAGATGCTTAACCAACTGAGCCACCAGGCACCCCTAGAATCATATTTCTTTAAGAAAACATATAACCTTATTTTAAAATTTTCTTTATTTGTATTATTATGCCCTATATGTTGAGATACAGTCAGATATGAGCTTCTTGTGCCCTTACGTGTCTTGCTGAATGTGCCAAAATCCTGGGGCTTTGACTTTTCTCTTACCTAGGCCACTTCTCAGGATTGATAATGTAGCTGGCAATCCTGAGAAGATAATACATTGCGGTTCTTGTATTGCACCTGGTCTCCTTTCAGACAAACAGGCTTGCTTACTGCTTTTTATAAAAGCTGCAGATACCCTAAGCTTTGGCTCTCCTCTGAGTGACTCACCTCACTGCATATGCAGGCTCCACTGGGCTCTCAACATTGCCTTGTGGGACTTGGGCACTGGTACAACCATACTGATACTCCTGTTATCCCTTTTGCTGCAACTAGTAACTTTCTTTGTCTCTGACTCAAGAGTCTGATATCTTCTGTCAGCATCCACAAAACTGTGGCAGGCTTACTTAGTTTGAATAGTTATTTCGGTGGGAGCTTTCCTGCTACTAACTTTCCTTCACAGCATCAAACTTATTGAAGTAGAGCAACATCCCAATATTTTATTTATAAAATATCTTCCTTTTGAACGGTTCAAATCACTGTTATATAATATGTTTTTCTCCTAAAAAGTTTTTTTTTAATTTTTTTTAATGTTTATTTATTTTTTAGAGAGACAGAGACAGGATGCGAGTGGGTTGGGGCGGAGAGAGAGGGAGGCACAGAATCTGAAGCAGGCTCCAGGCTCCAAGCTGTCAGCACAGAGCCTGATGTGGGGCTCAAACTCACAAGCTGTGAGATCATGACCTGAGCTGAAGTCGGACGCTCAACTGACTGAAGCCACCCAGGTGCCCCTTCCCCTAGAAAGTTTTTATGAAGTATGTAGGTACGGGTTAATCCCATTTATAAATGAGGAATTGGAGGTAGAGATTAAGCGATTTTCTCAAGATCACTTAATTCATAGCACACAAATGCTAGAATTCAGGTGCCTACTTTTCACTGATAACACAGGGATGGGGTGTCTGTAATATATAATACTGCCATCTTCCTTCTCACTAACATTCTCTGTAATGATACTTGTCTAATTCAGACCATAGAATTTATAACTGGTATTATTCCAGGAAGGAAGAACTCTTGGTAGTATAATTACTAACTGAAAATCTGAAATTATTTAGACTTCCCAATATTTCGTAAAGCATGTTCTGTTCCAGCATTCACAAACATTACTCATATATTAAAAAAACAAATAATGTTTGCTCTTAGCCTCAAATATAGTGTTTTTTACAGAGTAGTCCTCATCAAAATAATCTGGAGAGCTTTTTAGGAATATAGGTTGCACCCCAGACCTTTCAAATTAGAATTTCTAGAGTATAAAGGAATCTTGAGTTTTTTTTAAATCAAATGTCCCAGGTAATTAAAAAAATGTTTTTTAATGTTTATTTATTTTTGAGAGAGACAGACAGACAGACAGAATGTGAGCTGGGGAAGGGCAGAGAGACAGGGAGACACAGAATCCAAAGCAGGTTCCAGGATATGAGCTGTAAGGACAGAGCCCAATGTGGGGCTCGAACTCACACTGCAAGATCATGACCTGAGCTGAAGTCAGACACTTAACCAACTGAGCCACCCAGCCGCCCCATCCCAGGTAATTTTTTATGTCCATTAAAGTTTGCCATGCATTACTAACAGGGAGAGGTTGTTTCTCTAAAATAGGTGTGTGCAAACTACCTTCCTTTGGCTAAATACCTACAAATAGGGGAAAGTAGCAGATTTACAAAACCATTTCTGAATATAGTACTTATGAAAGGTCTTGATGAAAGGAATGCAAATCAACACCAAATGTATGTCTTTCAGAAAGCCAAAACTCTTTCCTTACATCATGAATTTAGCAGTAGTGGATTAAAAAATGCCTATATTTGGTGAAATAGCACACTTTAAGGAATTCATTTATATGGAGACCTTCTGTTTTGTGGTTGTGCAACACCTCCTTTTGCCTATTCATAAATCCACTTGATATGTTTTCATTGAGTGCCTACTTTCTGAGCCAAGCGCCATTCTAGGCACTGATGCTACAGTAGTGGACAAGTTGGCTGGGATCCCTGCCTTCAAGGTCTATACCAGAAGAGGATGATAATTGCTTCTTAACAAAAAGTAAGATTCTTTACAGATGAAGATAAAAGGATTTTGTTTGCCACCAGGGACTCCAAACTTGCCATTTTGCAGAAGAAATGTTTTTTTAATATTTTTTCTTTACAGATTTGAAACTGAAAGTATGGTTATAAGATAGACATATATCAAAGGAATCCTGTTTGATTCTTGCTGGACATTTAAAGGTGACGTCAAGTAATACGAGCAGGAACAAAAATACCAACTCTGAAATTTTAAGTCAGTTTGAAAGAAGGTGACATCAAAGGGGTAAATATTGCCTCAATTTCTTGGTCTCCCACCATGATTTTTTATGAAAAAAATTTTTAATTATGTGTGTCATTACATTAAAATAATTTACATAGCATGCTGTAGTATTGACCTCAAGTATGAAATATTTGAGTAATTGAAATGCTTAGAAAAAACACATTATTCCCTAGGGTAGAGCCAACAGATAGCCTAATATATATTTCATCAAATATAGGACACACAAGATTCATAAATGATTGTTATATGAATGATTAACCAGTTAAATGAGTTACAAACCATATAAGTTTGGAGGCTGAGTGGCATTAAAAAATAAAGTGTACCCAAAATAGTTACTGATTAAAGGAGCTCCTTTTGATTCTTTAAAGAAATTCTATCCTTGCAAAAAATTTTATGCAAAAGGGATAGGATTTAGGGCAAGAGAGCAGCTTGTGTGTAGTAATAAAATTTATTTCATAACTTTATTTAGTTGAGGACAGATTGGATTTGGAGATTCTTGAATCCAAAAGTCCCTAAGAGTAAAGGTCTTGGGAGGTGAGAACAGTTGTTAGAGTTGATTTTGGGAATGTCATTTGAGGTCAGATATGATATTGGAAACAGTGCTGAAGAATCTGGACTTCGAGCTCTTTGGTAGTCTTTAAGTAGGAAGGAGATGGATCAGATTAACATTTAGATAGGTGACTGGTGTAATGATGTGGGGCCTGTATTAGCAGAGAAAGGACAACATGGATTTGGAGAACAGTTGGGAGATCAATGAGGCGATCTTGGACCAAGGCACCAGCCATGGGCATACCAATTAACAGATGGATTCAATATATTTTACTTGTAAGAAATTCAATGAGAAGGGCAAAGGAAAAAGAATAGATGTATTTCTAACAATTTTCAATAAAAATCAATCCTTATTTTTGCATGGCATTCCCACTGATGAATTAGTTATGAATCATCATTGTTGGGTCGAAAATTTCTTGATAGACGAGCATTGGTCAAGGAGCTAACCAACCTGTGACTGGCTGAATATTCTCATGCTGGAGGTGTTTTGGAGGCACTCTTGGAACCTATGACTCACTGTGGACTCCAAGATCTTCCCCAGGACCAGTAACTGTTAGTGATAGATGGAGCCTTGGAGCTCAGCTAATGGATTGCTTATGTTGATACAGATGGTTAGTAGCCAAAGTGGGAGTAGAAACCTGAATTTAGTGCTCTGTTCACCATGCTGCCTCAACTATGTGTATATCAAATAGAGTCGTTGGTTTTATCACTAAAGGGAAGAAACTTAGATCATCTGGACTGGTGTTTCTCAAAAAGTCTGTATTCATTACGTTTCTCCAGAGAAACGGAACCAATGGGATATATATATATATATATATATATATATATATATATATAGTGTATATATATATATATATATATGGAGTATATATATAGAGTGTATATATATATATACACATATACTCCATATATATATATGTATACATACTCCATATGTATATATGGAGTGTATATATGTATATGGAGTGTATCTATGTATATGGAGTGTATATATATATATATACACATATATATATGGAGTGTGTATACATATGTATATGGAGTGTGTGTGTATATATATATATATATATATATATATATATATGGAGTATATATATAGAGTATATATATATATATATGGAGTATATATATAGAGTGTATATATATATATACACATATACTCCATATATATATATATATACTCTATATATATACTCCATATATATATATATATATATATATATATATACACACACACTCCATATACATATGTATACACACTCCATATATATATGTGTATATATATATATATACACTCCATATACATAGATACACTCCATATACATATATACACTCCATATATACATATACACTCCATATGATATATATACTCCATATATATACTCCATATATATATATAGACTCCATATATATATATATAGACTCCATATATATATATATACTCCATATGCATATATATACTCCATATATATACATATATATACTCCATATATATACATATGTATACTCCATATATATATACTCCATACATATATACACTCCATATATATATATATATATATATATATATACACTCCATATATATATATATATACACTATATATATATATATATACACTATATATATATATATACACTATATATATATATATATATATATATATATATATATATATATATGGAGAGAGAGAGAGATGAGAATTGACTTACATTATTATGGAGATCAAGAAGTCCCACACTCTGAATCTGCTGCTTTCAAGCTGGAGAACCAGGAAAGCCAGTGGTGTAATTCAGTCCAAGTCTAAAGGCCTAAGAACCAAGGGAACCAATGGTATAAGTGCCAGTTGGAATCCAAAGGCCCAAGAATTGAGGGCCTGACGGTGTAAGGCCCTGTCCAAGTCCAAAGGCCTGAGAATTAGGAGTGCCAAAGTCCAAGGACAGGGGAAGACGGATGTCCCGGCTCAAGCAAAGAGAGATTTTAAATTTAAAGTCATACCACCCTCCCTTCTCTAAGATAACCTCACCTTGACTTCTATTGCTACATCTTTTTCAATACCATAGTCATAAAACAGTGCTATAATTTTGTACATAGTTATACTAACACCATCCCTTCTCATTGAACATCATGGATCTAGGTCAGCATCTCCACTCTGAGTGGAGCCTTTGTCTTGAGAACAAAGCATCCTTTTTTCTTAGTGGTAAGTTGTTGAATGGAGCTAGGACACAGCCCTATGCATGGTTACAGATCATGCAGCTGTTTAAGCACTTGAAATAGTCCAGACTAAAGACTTGTTTGACCTGGAGTTCTGGTTTTATACCAGAGTTGGTATAAATTAATCCTACTGGAGTTGATAGATTATCTGAATGGAAAGTCCAGGCCAATCCTTATTTATCAATTGTATAAGTTTAAGATTTATATTTTTTAATCATTTGGTTAAAATGATGCATACTTATAACTCTACAAGTTCCTGGAATTTCATTGTAAGAATAATGTCAGAACTAAAATAATTCTAAAAGAGGTGCATTTGTTTTAGTTTTCAGGAAATCTGCCTTTTAACTAATGGCAATCAGCCTACTTTGATTTTATGTAAAACAGATGTATAATTTCTGGCGATGAGTAAAGAAGTATTTGATGATATTCATAAAAATGATTAATATTTTAAAAAAATCTTTTTGGGAAGCCTACATAAATTTCAAAGTCCCAAATATTTACATTGAGAATGAATACTAAGGAAAATTAAGTGTCTCTATTTAAATGTTAGATCTTAACACTTTGTGCTGATGGATCATTAGTGTTAATTAGATAACAAACCATCATAGATGTAGGAGAGGCAAAATTTTCCCTCTACCCTTCTAGGATTTTTCATCTGGGGTAGAAAATGTAACTGATATATATAGCAGATTACCCAGAGAAAAGCATACACATTTATGTAAGTTTTATGTGATGTAGGAGCGCTCACCGTGACATGAAGACCCAAAGAAATAGCAAAACTGTAGAAAGTACTTTTATATGAGGTGGAACAGAGGTTAATTGTGGGAAAGTCACTAGAATATATGGGGAGGCTAAAGGAAGATAAGTATTTTAACAAGTTCTGTTTGTACAGAATCTCTCAGCTTTGACTCCCTATTGAAGAATGGTTTTTTTTCCTGGTACAGGGAGAGCATCTTTCACATGGCAGGGTTTTTTTTTTTTTTAATATTTATTTTATTTATTTTGAGAAACTGAGAGAGAGACAGAATCATAAGTAGGCTCTATGCTGTCAGCACAGAGCCCGATGTGGGGCTTGAACCCATGAATCGTGAGATCATGACCTGAACCAGTATCAAGAGTCGGACGCTTAACCGACGGAGTCTTCTAGGCATCCTTCACATGAGAGTTTTTAATCACATATTTTCAGGAAGAAAAGTAGGACATTAGAATGCCCTTCTTGCACCTGCTGTTTTTTAAGTGTCCCTAGCTCGAAATAATCCTTATGCCAAAGTGGCGTATTTGGGGGTGCTATGCAACCTGTCACCCACTCACAGACCATAGGGATTTTTCAAGGATTAAATTAGAAAACCCTTATAAAACTATCAGACCCATGCCTGGCAGAACAACACCCACTACATGGTAGTCTTTACTTTCGTTGCTGCTAATTATAATTAAAAATAATTACGTGCTGTTGACAGATACATACCCTTCAAATCAACTTTAAAAAACTGTGACTTTAAATGCTGTATTGCTTAGGAAAACAGTTGGCTGCTTCATTGTTATGTTTATAATTTGAAGTTAAAGTGCCTATTCTCAGGGGTGTTCTGTGATGCTCCTGAAATTCTTGATGAGGTGGGAGCTGTGTGTACTGCTGGTTGGCAACTGAGGTATATTTTGTCACACAAGCCAGTGTCAGGTGGAAAGCAGAGTTTTTCATTTTCATTATTTTGGGGGAATGTGATTTACAAGTGTTTAACAGGGCTTATAGCAAGCTCAGGTGTATATTATAATTTCCTTGTTACTTAAAACATTTCTTAGGTTAATCTGAGGAGTCACATAGCCTTAGTTACGGGGTGATGGTGATCTAACATTTGTGGCTCTAAGGTTTTTGTTTTTTTCTCAAAACAAATGGCTTTCCAAAGCTATTTAGGCCATGTGTTCCTACTCTGCCTTATAAATCTTGATGTGCCAGGTACTGGAGCGATTGCTTAGTTGATCCCTTGGGAAGCCTGAAGTGAAAGCATTGATTAGGCTCTTTTGGGCTGAGAGCCCTATTCAGCTATTCAGCTGGCAGAAAGTCTTTGTTTTTTCATTAGGCAAACTAGTGGCAGCAGAATCTTGCCTAGAGATACTTATTCTTATTAGCATGGTCATGAGCACTGCCTACTGCCCACTCACAAGTCCTGTTGGTAAGCCATTCTGAAAGCAGAGGAATGTGCTCCAATCTGTATTTATTTAGAATTTTTAAAATGGATACATTTGTCAATGCTTATCGGATAAAGCTCATGAGATTTTCTGTGTATTTGCTAGGATAAATCATTCTGTGATATGCTGCTCAAATTCAGAGTGGAATGTACTGTAATCTGATTTGAAAGTGTCATGGGAAATTTCTTCAACGTTTTAGTATTGATGAATATCAACTTAATAGATGCATGCTGTGTACTTCTTTACTGAACCGGTGCTGTGGGAACTTGATGGACAGCAACGATTATGGCCATTGTAAGTGCCATATACTCAAATGTCCTATGAAAAAGAGCATCAGAAATACAGTGGTATGCAGGATGTGGTTTTCTTTTTAAATATTATATTTTATTTATTATTTATGGACTAAAAAAGAGAGGTGAGCTCCATTAACCCAGTGACCTTTATTTTTTCCCAAGAAGGATAATTGCATTCTAATGGAAATATAGGAACAGTAGGTATTGTAAATACAACTCTCTGAAAGAGTGGGGCTGCTTTGCTTCAGTCTCTCTCTGAAAGCATCCATTGGGGCCCAGCATAAATTTATAAGCAACTCAAATTCTTTACCAAAATAGAAAAATACTGCCAAATGTGTTAGCATTGGGAAAATCGAATAATGTTCTGGTGTTAATCTTCTATTTTCTTCAAACATATCATGTTCTTTTAAAAGTCATAGTCATTGGTTTCATTCAGGACTGGAATTATAGCCTTACAGTAAGTGTCACCATGGTGTATTTTGGAGAGTGCAGTGATGTGTTCCTATTTGTGAGGGCTGTGTGCATCTTGCATGAAAATCATAAATTGAGGGCTCCCACTCTGGTCACTTTCCATTGATCTTCTGTGTTTTCTGACCTGATCAAATCTTCTGGTCCTTAAGAGAATTAATTTTGAAACCTTCCTGAGATCTAGCCAGGAGAAGGATGGAGTCTCAGTTCTGCTTTTGGGCTCATGCTGTGATAGGATCATAGAGACTCCACAGAGATGTTGTCAAGGAATCTTGAATGCCAGTTCATGCACCACTGATATTCTGTGACTGTTCTTGTCAGAGGCAAATGAGAAAGATATAGATGGTGTACATTTTTTTTCACAAAACTGAATTTATTCAGAATTTAAAAACAAGATCCTTTAGGGGTACCTGGTTGGCTCTGTAGTTTAGGCATCCAACTCTTAATTTCAGCTCAAGTCATGATCTCATGGTTTGTGAGATCGAGCCCTTGTTGGGCTCCGTGCTGTCAGCGCTGATTCTGTCTGTCTCTCAAAATAAATAAACTTTAAAACAAACAAATAAACAAACAAAAAATAAGGTCCTTTATGTTTTAGATTATGCTTTTTTTTTTTTTTTTTTTTGGCGCTTAAGTGTCATGTATTCATGAAATGATGTCCACTATCCTTGGTACTTGTTTTAATGTTCTTACTTGGCACACACAAACAAAAAAAGTTTTCAGCTGTACATCATATTCCTTCACCCTTAAAATGAAAAACAATTTTTTTTTGTTTTGATCTGGGACATCCTCAAATCTGGAAACCAATTACTTTGTCAAAGACTATTTGGTCTTTTTGAAGGCTCAGATCTTCGTGTTAGGAAATGCTTCCTCTAAACTTATTATTTGTTTTATGTTGTCTCTCAAAACAACATAGCTTATTCCTTAAGACCCCAGGCAATGAACCCAAACAACTAGGATTCCAGTGTCTCTAATGCCATTTATTTTAACCTTTCAGAGCCTCAGTTTTCCATCTGTGTAAATGGCAACAACAAAACACCAAATTATGGAAGTGCTATGACCATTAAGTGGGTTAATACATATCAAATGCTTAGCACAGTGGCTGGCATAAAAGACATACTTTGGCATATATGAATTTTGCAATTGATCATATTTTTCTTCTTTGTTTTGGTAACAGGATATTTGTAGCCAGATTTGCCTATATGTATCCCACGGTTGTCTGGGACTTGATTAGGTGAAATTATATGGCTGGCCTGCTATTTCCCTATCTATATTCTCTCTTCCCTTTGACTTCCTCAGCTGTTTATTTTTCTCCATTGATTATATGTGCTTAAAAAACTTTTTTTTTTTTTTTTTTTTTTAAGAGAGGCACCTGGGTGGCTCAGTTGATTGAGCGTCTGACTCTTGATTTCAGCTCAAGTTACCATCCCAGGGTTGTGGGATCGAGCCCTCCATTGGGCTCTGCACTGAGCGTGGAATCTGCTTAAGATTCTCTCTCTTTCTCCCTCTGCCCCTCTCCCCAGCTTGTGCACATTCTCTCTCCCTCTAAAAAAAAATAAAATAAAGTAATAAAAAAAATCCCATCAAGTACTAATACAGCCTTTCCTCAGAGTACAGATACAAGGATATACAAACTCAGAATTTCTGGGTTTGGGATTCAGAAATCTACTGTATAATAAACATTCCAGGAAATACTTAGGCACACTCAAACTTGAAGATCGCTGGCTGAATAGAATATATGTAATATTTTATATTGTGAGAAATTTTTGTATAAAATACTATAAAATAAATCAGTAAGCCAAAAGTAAAAATAAATAAATAAAAATCCCATCAGTATTTGGGATTGGGATAAGATACAAATAAATGAGTTAAATTTGGAGAGCCAATTCATGCACCAGGCCTTCACATGCCACTTCCAGCAAAGTGACTTCACAGTCTTCTGACTTCAGAGCTTCTTTGATTATACAACTCACTTGGCCACTCATAGACTCCTAGAGTATTGCAGCGGGAATGTAGAGGAGGTGGCTGTGACCGTGAAGCACTAGGGGACTCCAGGGAGCTGGCTGCCGAAGAGGCCATCCATTGAGCCAAGACCAAGCAAGATAGAATTAGAGGAACCAACACCATTATTGCTCATAATATCAAACTCTACCACTTAATGAACACCTCTTTTTTTAAAAAGTTTATTTATTTATTTTGAGAGAGGGGGAGGAGGGGCAGAAAGAGAGAGAGAATCTCAAGCAGGCTCTGCACCATTAGCGTGGAGCCCAATGCAGGGCTTGAACTCATGAACCCCAAGAGATCATGACCTAAGGTGAAACCAAGAGTCAGAAGCTCAATTGACTGAGCCACCCAGATGTCCCTACTGAACACCTTTTTAAAAAAAAAAAACTGGATTTGTACTAAGTATTTTCCTTGCAGTATTTCATTTGATTATCACAATATCCATTAGTTACTATTTTATTCCCCCTTCGTAGATGGAAGAAACAAACCTAGAAGATGTTAAACAAGATATTTCAGGTGCCAAGACTAATATGCAGTTGAACTGGCTCTTACACCCAGAGTACCTGACTCTACAACTTCCGCTCCTAACTTCCATGGTTTCCAATCTGCTGTTATTCCCACAGAGCAAAGCAAGGAAAGGCAGAGACCTCCTATAAAGTTCCAAAAGATTGTACTGGCATGATTGGCAGGCTTCCTGACTTCCAGGATCATAAAAAAGGGCACTTTAGTCATTTGTGCTGAGATTTACTGTAGAGCGTCCCATCCTGTAATATGCCGTGAGAACATTTGTACAAACCCAGCCTTGGGGCCCGGCTCACCATCTTCATCACAGACTTGTGCACTCGGTGCTTACCATCTGGTTGAATCGTGGGTAGAAGTGTTTACTTGCTATTGTACATCCTTCACATTTTCCATAATAAAAAGTGGCGCTGGGTACTGAGAAGTAAGCAGTTGGCACTCCTATGCCACCTGGCACTTGGCAGCCAAGCTCCTCTCCTAAGTGGTAAGGGAAACCTGAGCAGTGGAGGTTCATCTCAGGACAGCATCAAGCCTCACAAGCCAACAAGTGCTGGTTGTTATTCCACGGGTGCATCTGGTCCCATGATGGGTGCTCTCGTCTAGCCAGGCAGTGGAGTGGTCCCAGCAGTGTTTGCCTTTTGGAGAAAACAGATACTGTGACAGAGAATGAGCAACCACGGGAAACTTGAAGTCCTCATTTTGCATTTTGAGCATATGCGTTACAGGCTGGCCCTCAGAGCGGCAGTTCCTGGTGTGGTTGCCTGAGAAAGTTGCAGTGGACATTACAACTTCAGTTTTCTTTCACTGGGTTTGTTTTGTTTGTTGTTTGCTGGGAAACTAGGTACGCTAAACCATTTCAGGTTTGATTGGATCGGAGTCCTAGAAAAAAAAAGGTTCTAATCAGTGAAAAATAGATGTTCCTCTGAGAAAGGTGATTAAGCCTCTCCAGCAGCACACTGCTGATTGTTCATCAAACTTGTCTCCAACAAGTTTAGCAAACTGAGCGATTGTTGGATGTATTTTATGCAGTTATTTACAGTATAGAGTTTCCAGTTTTGCCCTTTTTTTTAACGTTTTTATTTATTTTTGAAGGAGAAAGAGAGAGAGAGACAGAGCATGAGCAGGGGAGGGGCAGAGAGAGAGGGAGACACAAAATCCGAAGCAGGCTCCAGGCTCTGAGCTGTCAGCACAGAGCTGGATGCGGGGCTCGCACCCACAAACTGCGAGATCATGACCTGAGCCAAAGTCAGATGCTCAATTGACTGAGCTACCCAGGTGCCCCGACAAGTTTTGCCTTTATTTCTTACTTGCTCAGCAGGAACAACTCATTTAATATGAGCAACTTATTCAAGAAGTTTGAAGGCACTGTAGCGTAGTAAATAGAGTTTTGCAGTCAGAAAGAGCAAAGTTCTGATCTGGCTCTGCCATTCACTTGCTGTGGACTTTGGGTAAGTGACTAAGCCTCTCTAAGCCTCAGTGGGCTCATTTTCAAATTATCATGTGGAGTGGGTGCAAAATCAATTTCAGAAAGCAACTCAAGGTGATTATTGAACGCTTACATGTGCCAGGCACTGTTCTAGGTTATATGGATACAGTGGTGAACTTGAACTTTCCCTCAAGGAGCTTGTGTTCAAAAGGGAGGGCCAAGCTAACAACTTATTACAACAAATTAAGATGCAGGCTAAGACAGTGAGAAGCTTGAGGGGCCTCGGGTGTATAAGGGGGAAAATAAATAATTCAGTTTAGGTCAGCAGTTCTCTGCCTTGACTGTTCACTAGGATCCCCTGGAGAGTTGTTTTTTTTTTTTAAACTACCAATATCCTGGTCACATCATAGACTAGTTAAAATCAGAATTTCTAGGAGTAAAACTTGAGGACCAGTAATGTTTAAGTCCCCCAGGTGATTTTAATGTGAAGCCAGGTTTGATAAACTTTAGTTTTGGCTGTGATCAGAGGGGTTATTGGAGCGAGCTGGGGTCTTGAGGCTTAAGCCTAGGGCATGATCCAAAGTTGGCTACATGTAGAGAGGAGGGAACCACACGTAGAACAAGAAAAAGGGCATGTGTGTGTTTGTTTGTGTGTCTGTGTCTGTACGTGTGAAGAGCTGCAGGGGCTGAAGAATGTGATACATCCTGGGGAAATGCAGATAATTCTGTATAGATTGAACATGGAACCCAAGAGGTGTAGGGCTGAAGAGGTAAGCTGTGGCCAGAACACAAAGGTCTTTGAATTACCTTCCATGGAACCCAGGGCTGGAGAGGTAAACTGTGGCCAGAACACAAAGGTCTTTGAATTACCTTCTAAAGAAATGGCATCAGTGCTGGCACATGATAGGCCTTCAGTAAATGATAATGATGGCTATTAGTAGTAGATGCTTGAGTTCTTGGAATCATTAACTGCTAGGGTGGCAAGGGTCATTCTAACTAGCCTTCTCAAGGGTCTCAATGGAAGATTGATCTTCAGAACATTTCAATATACCAGCCATGTGAATGGGAAGAGGAGATTGATGTGTCTGGGTTGTTAGCTTCTCTCCATTCAAGTTGTGACTTCAGAGTCTAGTGAGTAATTAATTTCTCACTGAATTTTTTTTTATTGTGGTGAAATATATATAACATAAAATTTACCACTGTAACCATTTTTAAGTATACAGTTGAGTAGCATTAACTATATTCATATTGTTGTGCAAACATCACCACTATCCATCTCCAGAACTTTTTCATCATCCCCAGATGAAACTCTGTACCCATTAAATACTAACTCCCCATTCCCTCTTCCCTCCCCTGGTCCTGGCCCCCTCTATCCTACTTTCTCTCAATGAATTTGATTGTTCTAGGTACCTCATATAAGTGGAATCATACAATAGTTGTCCTTTTGTATCTAGTTTATTTCACTTAGCATAATGTCCTCACTAGATTTTTAAAGTCTTAGTTTTTTTCCCTTAAGGGCTTAGGTCTTTGCTTGGACCTTAAACTCTGACATTTTAAAAGCACAGAAATAGCTTTGATGTTAGGGAGTTCATAATATGCCAACACAGTGTAATATAAGATGACAAAGTAGCATACAGTGTGTGCAAATGTCCTGCCCAGTTTCCCTGATGAAGGCATGAACATCCTGGATTATCTGTTGTGGTTTATCATGCTCTGTTCCCTCCGATAACACAAAGACAATATAAAGGTAGTTGTTCATCCACCTTTTCATGGGTTGTTGTTCTCTCTTTCTTTTCATTCAGAGACCTTCAGATGTCTCTTTTCTTCAAACTGGATAGTAAATATAAATAGGAAATTATTTTTAAATAATCTAATATATTAAACATGTTGGTTTGCAAGCTTCTTGGGAGATTCTTGGGTGTAATCGGAAACTAGCCACCATACACGAGGGCAAGGAGACTGAAGAAAAAGGCCACTCCAGATTGTCAGTTGGCAAAGGAACTTACATACGAGGCTTGTCTTGGGCGGCCACCAGATGAGATCTCCATACCTGCTTGCCAGGTGTTAAGAATTTACATAAAGGCCTTCACTGGGTTCAGTCACATAAACTCAACACCACATCATTGTCTCAAGGCTGTACCGTTGGGGCAGCTTCTGGAAGCGGGAAAGGCAAGCAGGATGCACATTCTGAGGACAGGGGACAGGTGAGGAGCCTCTGATTGCTGCAGTCCAGCTCATGGGTCATGTCCTCTTAATGACCTCCCCCAACAGGGCAGGAACAACTTGAATCTTCACAGCCTCATATTTTAGTAAACAGACTAGGTGCATGACTGCCATATAGTCACAGTTCTCTCTGCCTCCAAAAATTTTTATGAATAGCTTCTCAAAAAGATAGAAACCACTTGGCACAACAGTCATATGAAAAGTCATCACATCTCACTTAGTAGCTTAAACTGGAAAGAACCTGAATTCTTCCCTTGCTCCCTTTATTTCCCTTCCTTTCTTAAATTTTATTTATTAAAAAAAAATCTCTTGAGTTCCTAATATATGTCAGGCAGTGCATTAGGGCCCACAACAAACAATAGATATGGTGTCTACTCTTATACAAACTAATGGGTTTAATATTGGTTATTGATTTATATAATTTCTGAAGCACATAATCACTAGTGCTAAATTCACAGGATATTAAGTGGATCATGTATTCTCATGTTTATTTTTACATTTTGGGGTAGAACCACTTAATGAGGGGCTAACCAACTGGCTGCCAACTTCTCCCACAAAGTGGGGTAAAATTCCTGTTGTCCAGGTCTGATGTTTGATTTGCAGTTCTAGAAATTTACATGTCAGTGCTTCATGAGCTGTCTCCTGAGACAAGAAGAGAGGACAGACTGATGTTAACTTACAGAAGAATGGTATATATCTGAGTGTCGACTTATTTATTTTTTTAATTATATATATATATATATACATATATATATTTAATATTTATTTATTTTTGAGAGAGGGAGGGAGAGAGAGAGAGAGAGAGAGCAAGCTGGAGAGAGGCAGAGAGAGAGGGAGACACAGAATCCGAAGCAGGCTCCAGGCTCTGAGCTGTCAGCACAGAGCCTGACGAGGGGCTCGAACTCACGGACCGTGAGATCATGACTTGAGCCGAAGTTGGACGCTTAACTGACTGAACCACCCAGGCACCCCTAATTTATTAATTTTGATGGGCAATATCACTTTTCATTCACTAAAATATTCATTTTTATCATTTCATGAATCCTTCCTGTATCAGGGTGCCTGAAAGGCTGAATTCACTGTCAAAAGGATGCTAAGTGAAGACAGAATTGAAGTAATATTATGTAAATCGTCTCAAGGGATCCTTGAGGCTGAGGAGATGCCTGGTATAAATCCGAGTCCTGTGGCAGAGAACATCTCCAGAATAAACCAGTAGTATCCCACAGATTCTGTGTTCTGAGTGATATAATCTTTCATCATATATGCCAGTATCATCAAGATTGAGTTACAGTCAGATCATGCTCTTAGCTATTCTGTCTCTTTAAAGTGATTTTGCTTATCTCTGATCTCATCTGTAATAGATTATGATGACTGGCCAAACTCTTAGTGTCCTAGGACTTTTCCTGTATCCCCGTCTAATCAAATTGTTCTCTTTGCCTCCGTCTATCTATGATTGCATTCCAAAAAGTGCTCTATTTCAAAGAAAGAAACATTATCGTTAAATAATCCGTGGGTTTTTCTTCAGTTAGGCCTTTCTGTTTCTTCATCCATTTAATCCATGTCTATTATATTTGTCTGTTGACTGAATTTTGGGGATGTGCTTTGAACTGAATTCAGACCCAAGCTTTCAGAGAAAGAAAATCTAGCTATTAATCATGACCTAGACTCCAACAGGTTAGTTTGGAATAATATCCAGAGCACCTATTTTTCACTCTTTCTTTGGTTTCTCAGGGATCTCACTGTGCTCTGTGACAGGGTCTGTTTCTCCAGTTCTGGATTCTAGTATCCTGCCTTTTCACATGGGCCCATTCTAGAAGCATCTCAACTTGGCCTTTTTGAGTTGTAACCATTTTGGGCTTATGTGCCCTTTTTATGAGAGTCTTTGAAATGTGATAAGGTAAGCAGCTACCTGCTTTATCTGTACTAAGCCTCGGCCTTTGCTCAGATATATTTTTAAAATAATGCCTATTTAAACTTTCTACTTTTATATTATATCCCCAATAATCTTATATTATTTTTCATAGCTGCACAGAATTGAAATTCTTTTGTTCATAGACCTCTAACGGTGACTCCATGCCCCTGGACTTCATCATTCATTTGCCACTGTGTGTTGGTAAATGTAAACTATGGACTTGAACTGTTCACACTTCCTTGCCAGGAACCTAGATGTGTTGTTATCAACTTTGTCATCATTTTTACTATTGCTTACTTCAGGGAAATTAATGTGCTGGCTAGTGACATTTTCACTTCCCATTTTAGGACTTTTGGGTGTGATGTGTTTTTAAAAAGCCTATCCAGTATATTAATAATGGACAAGAAATGGCGTCATACAAGCACACAGGGCCTTGAAGATCAAGGTCTCGGGAGATTCAGAAGAGCAAATTATAGAGTACATTTTATGTCTTGGAAAGGGAACAGATACTATAATGAATTTTTAAGTTAGCAATTTGTTTAGTCTCCTGAGGCCCTGGCAGCTTGCTGAGGTTATAGGGGTAAAAAGCACCTGCAGAGAGGAATTTCTCAGTCAGAACCAACATTTAAAGTAGTGGTGTGTTAATGCTTAAAAAGAAGCCCTGCATACATTTTTTATAGCTTCTAGCTTTTTCAGTTGGATCTAACGGATGATGCTCTGAGAGGATGAGCCAGCTTGCCATTTTCCAGGCTCCAGTTTCCATTATTTATGTTCTTTCCAATAGAGCCTATGGCACATTCTTAAATTGAAGACAGCTTTGCTGAAAGTACAACCTAGTGCCTGAATGGAGGCATATGGCAAATGCCATTGAGTCTCTACATTTTCTTTTTAACCCTGCTATTCTTATTTAGGAATATTCAGTGACTTAACTTAAAGTTAAGTGCATTTTCAAGGATTCTGAGTTCCTGGGGGCTGTTCTTTGAATAGTGAACGCTTATGTGATTAGTGTTTGATTAAATGTTCAAAGAGGACAGTTTTCATCACAATGTCAAGTGGAGATGTGTCATAAAAAATTAGATCAGAACTCAAAGGCAAATGGAAGATTCCATGAATTTTTATGATCCGAGCACAGAGTAATTTGAGTTGAAAAAGAGAAACTAAGTATTTTGGCAGTCTTCAGCAAAGAAATTGTGACCTAAATTCAGATGTAGTCCTGGAGGCGATAGTTTTCTGCGGCACCAGAAGTGTGGAATAAGAAACATATCCTGGAGCTCCTGTGGGGCTTGAGTGCAGATCCTGTTAGCACTGTTGCCCAAATCATGGGAAATCTTGGCTATTTTATCCCCTTCCTGAAACGCTTCTCCTTATCTCAGGCATCCCCAAAGTGGTGTCTGCTTGTGTTCAGAAATTTATCCACTCAGATTCTTCTCTTGTCTCCTCACCAAGCTCCTGCTGCTGCCCTGGGGATGTTGCTGGGCACAGTGCCAATTCTATACCGCAGTCTCTCAGTCTGTTGCAGGATGGGGAGGACTTCCTCTCTGCCCCTTCAGGTTCATGGTTAGGCCTTCTCTGCATCACAATCTGAAACCAGAGACTTGGATATGAAGGGTCAGACTCCATCTCATTTCATTCATCTCCTTGTCTTCCTCTTCTAGGCACCTCTGCTAATCTGGAAAAAAACCCTGCTTTTTCTTCATTCAAAAAATGATCCTTTTTGATTACAGATTCCTGCCGATCGATTTCCACAAAGATCTCTAAGTTACCGATTCTGCAAACTAGATTGCAGACAATCTAGTTTGGATACAGACATGCTTCTGCAAATGCAGTTTTACCTGAAAGACAGGAAATGTACGGAGCTACAGAAGAACCCTGGTCAGTGCAATAGTGAGTTTTCAGACGAGCTTAAATGACAAACAGGATTCATCCAAGGGACAAGAGTCCCTTTTGATTGACCTTTGAGATTTTCTAATGGCCGTGATGGATAGACCCTGATTTATTTATTTATTCCCTGTTCCTCTGTTCCACAACTGAACATGTAAAAAAGATAAAGATGGAAGAAACTTAAAAGTGAAATATTCCCCTCTCAAGAAGGAATCCCTAAAAAATTACCTATCATATGTAACTCTCTTTTTCCTGTATGTATTTTCTTTCTGTCTCTCTCTGTACGCACACATGTAATCATTCTGTATGTTTTGTACTATATCTTTCTATTTCTCACTTTATTGGCATATATAGATATACCTCATTTTTTAACAGGTATATGGTATGATATATTACGTAGTTGTATTATAATCTCATCAACTAGCCACTCATTTGTGGACATTGGAATTATGAAATATTATATTTAGAAACAAAACAATATGCCACAAGATTATCTGTCATAAACAACAACTGAATGCCTGCCAATGTCATGATGCATTTCTCAGCAGAAACAAATCTGAATACTTTCTGTTCTGATAATGCTGATCAATGTTCACAGCAGAAAAGAACCCCGAATAAGTATCTTGTTTATGCTTATTCCTTCTAAGAAAATCATTTGTGTACTTTAATTCTGGATTCAGTAAGTCATTAGTGTTCAAGTATAGTCAAGAGCATAAGTTCCTTTCAAAAGCATGCTTGGGATTTTGCGATTTTACAATTCATAGCAAGAAAGACCAATTCAGTACTTTCTAATCACTAATATTTTAAATTGCTGTCCATTTAAGCAGATAAATGATTATTCTTTGTTATACAATAGAGGCAGAACTGTGATGAATTAATTTTCTAATTTTCTAATTTTTTTATCACTCTGTTGGGCCTGCACTGCTAGCCCCTGGCTATCTGTGGACAGATGAGAAAGGCCTCAGAATCTGGCTTCCAATGCAGGCCATCACCACTGTAGTCAGCAGGAGAGGAGCGTGGTGGCCCTGTAGCCCCATACTGTTTGGCATGATGTGGACACCAGGCCTCCCCAGGGCTTGTTGGAACTAATCCCATCGTGCCTCTCACATACCCACCAGAAGGCCACCTCCTTCAGGCTTCCACATCATCTGTACCCTCTGCCACTGTTCTCTACCTCCACTCATCTGACCCAATTTCCTCCTCTTCCTCAACCTCCCAAACTCTTCCCTGTGCCATTTGGACTTTATGGGCAATCACAGCAAACCCCTCACATCCGCAGCTGCTGCTTTGAATGTCTTCACCACTTGTTTGACCTAACTGAAACCCCGGTGCTGGCTATGGACATCACCTCCCCTGCAATCTTCTCCAGTGGAAGCAGCTTAGTATCGATGTTCTGTCATCATCGTTGTTATTATTCATGGTGCAAGTACCACAGTCCCTGGAGATTGTGGTGTCTTTCCAGCATCAAGTTCATATCTCTTGCTTCTTCCTTCAAACACCCAGCTCCTTTGGATTTTATGCCTTCAGACTTTACCACCCCTCTCTGTTGCTCTATCTACTGCCCCAAGACCTTCCCATTCACGGCTGGCCAGCCTGCCTCACTGTCTTCCTGTCACACGTCCCTGGCATCTCCCGGCACCTTGGCTTCTTTGATCCAGGATTGCTCTTTCTACCTCAGCCACCACTTTGGCAGTCTTAACTTTGACCTTTCTGTTGCCCATAACTGGACTATGTCCATATCTTTACTTCAAGCATCCATTTCTCTCGCTTTTTAAAACTTTTTAAAAACATTTATTTATTTTTGAGAGAGAGAAGCAGAAAGAGGTAGACAGAGGATCTGAAGCAGGCTCCACGCTGTGAGCACAGAGCCAGATGTGGGGCTTGAACTCATGAACTGTGAGATCATGACCTGAGCTGAAATCAAGAGCTGGCTGCTTAACCGACTGAGCCACTCACGTGCCCCAAGCATCCATCTCTTGACCAGCATCTCCCATGCTTCCAGTCCTCCCCACCCATTGGGACACCCCCATCATTGTTACCTTCCCAGCAGACAGCTTCTCTCCATCTGTAACCATTCTTTCCATTTCAATCCTGTTTCCATGGATGCAGCATTCCTCAGCCTATTGAACACCAGCCTCACCTCTTGTACTGTGGTTCCATCCCCTCTCACTTCTTGGGGACAGGGCTCATGCAGTAGTTTGCTTTAGTGGCTAAGTACACAGGCTATGAGTCAGATTGCCTGGTGTGAATCTTGGTTATGCCGCCTACTAGGTGTATGACCTTAAAAGAATTATGTACCATCTCTGTGCCTCTGTTGCCCCATCTGTAAAATGTGGTGTTAATGTTGTCTACTTCACAGAGTCATGCAGACTAAAAGGGGGGATTCAGTGAACCACTTAGGACAGGGCGAGGCTCACAGTGAGGGCTGTGTCTGCATTAGCGTTGGCCCCTCCCTTCCCTGGATCCTTCCCTTGCGCATGCAGACATGCTCTAGTAATGTCATGTCTTGAAAACCAGATAAACAAAACCTTTCCTTCTCTTCACATTTCCCCAGCCCCATAACTCCCTCTTTGTTTCTCTTCTCTAAACCACAAAGCTCCTTGATTCCATCCACTTCTCTTTTCCTTCAGTTGTCTTACTTTAGTCCAAGCCTCTCTTGCCTGGATGGCTACAATGATTTTATGATCCATTCATTGTAAATCGGATAATGCCATTGAACTCTTTAAAAACCTCTCCCAGGGGAGCCTGGGTGGCTCAGTTGGTTAAGCATCCGACTTTGGCTCAGGTCATGATCTCACAGTTTGTGAGTTCGAGCCCCACATCAGGCTGTGTGCTGACAGCTCAGAGCCTGGAGCCTGCTTCAGATCCTGTGTCTCCTTCTCTCTTTACCCCTCTCCTGCTCGCATTCTGTCTCTCTCTCAAAAATAAACAAACATTAAAAATAAATAAATAAATGAATAAATAAATAAATAAATAATAAAAAATAAAAACCTCTCCCAGGAATAAAACTAATGCTTACCCTGGTGTACAAAGCCTTACAAGATTGGTATTGGTTAGATATTTCACAGTGATGCTAAGAAACAAATGACTCTAAAAAAATCTGGCTTAAAACAACCCTTTTCCTCAGGGATCTGCTAGTCAGGGAGAGCTAGCCAGGGCAGCTCTCCGATCCCAGCGTATTTGCTCACATGAGTGCAGCTTGGCTGGGGGCTGGCTGGTGTAGGCTGCATGGACAGGGCAGTTCTGCTTCACGCTGCAGATTTACATGGGGCCAGTCTGCTCCAGGGACCTTTCATTCTCCTGTTGGCACAGTCACCAACAGGCTATGGCGGCACAAGAGGGCAACTCCAAGCACTTGAGCATGCTGATATCCCATGAACCAAAGACAATTTCAGGGCAAAGTCCAGGAGTAAGGAAATCTACTTCCTCTTTGAAAGGAATTACAGAGACATGTCAAAGGAAAGAACATGGGTGTGTGTGTGTGTGTGTTGTGTGTGTGTGAGAGAGAGAGAGACAGAGAGAGAGAGAGAGAGAGAGAAAGGAGAGGGAGGGAGACATTGGGGCTAATAACTCAACTTACCATATCAAATCTGACATCTCACACCAGTGACCTCCTCATCCATGGTGCTCCAGCTGTATGGGGTCTTTTCTGTTCCTTGAACACAACAGATTTCTCCCCATTCTGGAGCTGTGTGTACTACATCACACTGTGCTATAAATTTGCTGGCTGTTTTAGCATTAAAGTTTGCTTTCTTTTTACTCATTTTTTTTAGCCCTTAATTTTATTTTTGATGATGTATATACCCTTAGAGCATTCGTTGACGTGAAGATAGATCTGAAAGCCTTTCAGATCACTATCAAGTCAATAAAATACTTTTATTTTCCTCTAATACTGTGAAACTTGCCAAAAGATGAAAAACAAATTAATTTCTTCTCAATTTGCTCAACAGGAGTAATGGGTAGTAGGCAGAACTCTGAGGAAGAAGCAGATTCAGTGGAACTTTAGAATTGGGAAGTTGAGGTGATCCAGATTTTGTGAGCCTCTGAATTTAATAGGTGCGGTTTTCTCAGCATTTGTAAGCTAATTTTGTTTTACTTTATTCATATTACCACATATTTAGTGGTCCATTGGATGCTAGTTTGCCTAGTGCATACCAGGACAGCTTCTTTTTTTTTTTTTTTTTTTTTTTTAATTTTTTTTTTTCAACGTTTATTTATTTTTGGGACAGAGAGAGACAGAGCATGAACGGGGGAGGGGCAGAGAGAGAGGGAGACACAGAATCGGAAACAGGCTCCAGGCTCCGAGCCATCAGCCCAGAGCCCGACGCGGGGCTCGAACTCACAGACCGCGAGATCGTGACCTGGCTGAAGTCGGACGCTTAACCGACTGCGCCACCCAGGCGCCCCAAGGACAGCTTCTTGAATGTTCCATGACTCTGGGGAGCAGAGTCCACAAGAATGGAAGGAGTGGGGTTGGGGGCTGGCCCATGAGGTGCTTCTGCAGGAGTTTCCTGGACAGAAAGGACTGTTGGAAGCAGAATTCAAGGTGTTTTACTTTATGCTTCTGAGAGAAGAAGGAAAGAGAGGGGTTTGGGCCCTTAGGGAAAGCAGCCACTTTCCTGGTGAAGAAAAAGAGAGAATTTACAGCAGTGCTTGGTGGATCCAGGCTCAATGGCAGGGTGTGTGTGTGTGTGTGTGTGTGTGTGTGTGTGTGTGTGTTACCTGTACAGCTGAGTAGCACATTATCATCACAATCATGATGAACATAATAGTTGCTAGCATAATTGAAGGCTTTCTATAGGTCAGGTAATATGATAGATGCTTTATACCTGAACCCATTTGACCCATACAATAATTCTTGGCAATAAATAATATTATCATTTCTATTTTATTTTACCTTTTAAATGTTTGTTGATAGAGAAAGAGAGCATGAGTGGGGGAGGGACAGACAGAGATGGGGACAAAGGATCTGAAGTGGGCTTCTGCACTGTCAGCACAGAGATTGATATGGGGCTCAAACCCACAAATCATGAGATCATGACCTGAGCTAAAGTTGAACGCTCAACCAACTGAGCCATCCAGGGGCCCCTATCGCTTCTATTTAAAAAAAAAAAATGTTTAATGTTTATTTTTGAGAGAGAAGGAGGGAGGGGCAGAGAGAGAGGGAGACACAGAATCGGAAGCAGGCTCCAGATTCTGAGCTGTCAGCACAGAGCCCAACGCAGGACTCAAACTCATGGACCACGAGATCATGACCTGAACCGAAGTTGGATGCCCAACCAACTGAGCCACCCAGGCACCCTGATTTCTACTTTAAAGATAAGAGAATGGAGGAGCAGAGTTTTTAAAGGACATTCGACTGTGGCAAATGATCCAGTCAGATTTATGCTCAGTTCTGTCTGGTGGTGGCACCTGTGTGCTTAACTATAACGGTACCACACTGCCCAGAGTAGAGGGGTGAAGAGTCCAGGACTGGGACTCACTACCGCATCATGGACAGGGAATGCAGTGTAGCACGTGCAGCTCCAGGGTGGTGGAAGCAGCCCAGTAGGAACAAAGGGACTCCACCTACAAGCTGCTAATGTCTGCCTTTCAGCCACTCTAGGAGGGAAAAGTCTTGTGACCATAGTCACCAGAAGCGAGGAATCTACCTATGATTGTGGCGGAAGCAGTGAGCATGTTGACATCGGGGTCAGGAACAACCTCTGGGTCACCCAGAGCCCCTCTTGGAGACCAAAGAGCTTACGACTCTTGAAAGCCCTTGACTGAGTTTTATCAACTAGGAAGCTCTTGTCTACTACTCCTATTACCTATCACAGCATATTATTTATTAGCATTTATCCTGAAGATTTCACCTGGAACAGGCACCCTGAATTCTCATCGTATAATACATCCATCAGTCTCCAGGGACATAGCTGCACTCTGTTGGTGGCTCCGTGTCTTCAGATTGGATGACCAGGCTTCACTACCCTGGTGCCTCCTTATGTCCCCTGGCAGCTCTGTCCTGTTGGTCATTGCCCCTCTAGCCTGACCCACCCACTCCATTCCAAGGAATAGTAGAGAGTACAAGGAATTGGGAGCACTCCAAAGGCAGGCAGTAGGATGCATCAGAGCAATTTGGAAAGAGCCTTGATCTGGCCTTGTCCCACCCCTTGTGCTCATCCGATTGGCTGATGTTGAAGACGAGAAATTGCAGAAGCAGCGAACATTGGTGGGTTGGTTCTGCTGAAATGTTTTGCAGCACACCCCCCACCTTTCCTGCACTTTGTATCACAAGGGGGTGTCATCAGGACCAAATGAAATGATGCACATGGTATTTTTAGAGCTTGCGGATGACTGTATTATTTATAAACATTCAAGGTGGAAGAATTGTTCATCTCTACCCTGTTGATACAGGCTTGGTCATGTGATTTGCTTTGGTCAATTGCCTGTAAGCAGAAGTGATGTATGTCCTTTCTGGGCAGAGGCCTTAAGAATCAGTACGTAGTTCTCCATGCTCTTCTCCCCTCCTCTGACTCTGTTGGGATGCAGCCTCTGTCTGCTTAGGTTGCCAGTGATTCCAAGAGCGGGCAAAGATCATTGCTGCCCCAGGATGGATATGCATGTGAGAGAGAAATAAACATTGTTGTAAACTGCTGGGAGTGCCCACTTCGGCCGCACATATACTGAAATTGAAATGATACAGAGAAGATTAGTGTGGCTCCTGCGCAAAGATGACACACAAATTCACGAAATGTTCCATATTAAAAAAATCACACAATAAAAAACTGAGAGTTTTCAGGTTACTTGATACTGCAGAATATCCTGGGCTTGCCTGACAGGTACACAGCTAAACCCTGGAAGTCTCAGGGTGTTTCTGGAAATTAGCACTCAGTTGTGAAATGCAAATGCTACTATTAATAACCAAGATTGAAACACTGAGAAAAAAAAAGCTGAGGAAAAAATCCTTGATTTCAGTTTGAACAGAAAAGAAAGACTCCTTTTTACTCATTGTTATATATTTTTTTATTTTATTCATATCTTGTGCTTTGGTCTTTAGCTGGAATTCAGTTTTTAACTGGCATATACACATCCCAGTATGCGAAAAATACTATAAGTGCAGTATATTTCTTTACCTTCAGTGCACAAATTTGGCTTTATTCCAGTGTTAGGAGATATGATAAAACTGATTGTTGCCTTAAAAAATCATTTTATACATTTGTACTCCACTGCCTTTTTATGTGGCATGGTGCAGCTTGTTGAAAAATATCATCTATGAAATAGAATAGCTTATTTGAAAGGAACTTAATAATGTCACCACTGTTTATATGGCAAAAATTGTATAATTTAAAAATTAAGAAATGGTCTTTTTTAAAGTTTTATTTTAATTAAAACTACCTGAACTATCATTTATTTTTAAGTGAAAATGGAAATAATACTTTAAAAATATTATTGCCATTGGGGGTGCCTGGGTGGCTCAGTTGGTTGAACACCCAACTTTTTTTTTTTCTCAAGTTAACATTCAGTGTAGTGTTGGCTTCGGGAGTAGATTCTAGTGATTCATCACTTACATACAACACCAAGTGCTCATCCCAACAAATGCCCTCCTCAATGCCCATCACCCATTTTCCCCACCTCCACAAACTCCCAACCCCCCACCTCCATCAACTCTCAGTTTGTTCTCTGTATTTAAGAGTCTCTTATTGTTTACCTGACTCTTGAATTCAGCTCAGGTCATGATCCCGCGGTCTTGGGATTGAGTCCTGCATTGAGCTGTGCACTGTAAGTGCAGAGACTGCTTGGGATTCTCTCTCTCTCTCTCTCTCTCTCTCTCTCTGCCCCTCCCTGGCGCATGTACGCATGCACGTGTGCTCTACCTCTCTCTCTCAAAATAAATAAATAAACTTTAAGAAATTATTACTGCCGTGAAATTTATTTCATGAAATAAATAATGAACTATTTTTAAATAAATGTTTATTCCAGGAGAAGTATGTGATATTAAAAAAAAATTAAAGTCCTGTGACTTGACCAGGGAAAAGCAGAACAAATGACTTTACAAGGTTGCTTCGTAAATGTGTATGTATAGTCTTCCCTGTGTGTGTATGTATAGTATATATATGTGTGTGCGTGGAAAGACTTATTCTTTTAAATTTTGTTTTTAGGCTTTTTACTGTATTCTTGTGCAGAGTACAAAAACAATATCAAGAAACATGCAGTTCTTGGGGCACCTGGGTGGCTCAGTCGGTTAAGCATCCGAATTCGGCTCAGGTCATGATCTCACAGTTAGTGGATTTGAGCCCTGCATTGAGCTCTGTGCTGACAGCTCAGAGCCCGGAGTCTGTTTCGGATTCTGTGTCTCCCTCTCTCTGCCCCTCTCCTGCTCACACTCTTTCTCTCCCTCAAAAATCAACATAAAAAAACAAAAAACAAAAAAGGAAACATGCAGTTCTCTAAGGTACACATTTTCTGTAGACAGTTCTTACAGTTTAAAGGAAAGTCATTAACAGATTCATTTGATATTTTTGATTTGAAATTTAGGGCAGTCTCCTATAAATGCTTACTGGGATGGAAATTAGCAGCAGTTGAAAAATACATGGGCCTTAAAGACATACAGACGTGGATCTAAATCCTAATATTATCTCTTACTACTTATATGTATTTGGGCAAGAACATATATCCCTTTTACCCTTAGTTCTTCATATGTAAATGGACATATTAGTGCAGTCCTCTATGTCATAGATTAAGACATAAGACATAAGACAATTCTGTCTTATCTCTTTTTGTTGCATCTTTTTGTTTTAATCAATACTTAAAACAGTGCCCGATACCACATATTCAAGAAATATTTGTTGAATGAATGAATGATTGAATGAATGAACAGCATAGGTCAAAATACTAAAATAGGTACATAAACTCTGTGAGTTTGCATCAATTTCTGGATTTCTTATTCTCTCTACTGCTCTGTCTATTCCTAGAATACCACCAAATCAAGCAGTGCAGTCATCTATCAAAAACTAGTAGCAGAGCATCTGGGTGGCTCAGTTTGTTAAGCGTCTGACTCTGGATTTTGGCTCAGGTCATGATCTCATGGTTCGTGAGTTCGAGCCCCATGTTGGGCTTTTTGCTGGCAGCATGGAGCCTGCTTGGGATTCTCTCTCTTCCTCTCTTCCCCTCCCCTACTCACACACTCTCTCAAAATAAATAGACATTTAAATAAATTAAAAAAAAACAGTAACGTATTTTTGTGTGCGTGCACATGTGCATATGTGCTCTTTAGAATACTGTTCATTTTAAGATTTCATGATGCAAATGCATCCAATGAGGCAAAAAATCATCATGCTTTTAATTTACATATGATTCATGTATTTACCACAACTGATATAAGACGAGTCATATGTTACATTACCTACGATTAAGTGCCTGAATTAAGCTAGGCTGTAAGACAAAAGGTAGAAACGTTTTTAAAATCAAGGATAGTAATCACCAACCAATGGAGAGCCATATAGCTTAAAAGCGGCTCGATTGATTTTTAAATTTCATTTGTTTTCCGTTTTGTTATAGTAATATTCTGATAGCTCATTTATGCCCATGCCTTCTTCTTGTAGCCCAGACATTTATATGGGGGATAAAGGCTCAGAAGAAGAGAAGAGAAGGAAATTTGGGATACTTTGCCAGTAGGAAGTTTGTCATCTAAAAGGGGAGACCAGCCACAAAAAATGTATTGTCCAATCAGTGTTCCAAAAAGGCACTATGTAAAGGCTCAAGATGTGTAGCACAGAGAATGGGAGCATGAGAGTAGAGAGCAAGGGACATAATGTGTCTAAGTGCACCAGATTCAGAAGTCAGTGTGGGGAAAATCAAGGTGAATGGGCATTTTTAGCAGTGGCTTCACCTATCAATCTTGAGGTAAGGGCTATTGATTCTACAATGGCATACTCAGATCACAGTCTTAATAGTATCTTAGAAACAGGAAAACCACTATGTCTCTTTGCAAAAGACTATCCTTACCATGATATGTAATATCAATTCCAAATGACAGAAGTGAAAAGTGAGCCATTGATGTTCTGGGTGAGTGTGAATTCTGTGTTCTTGCTTAAAGGGAACAGTGCTGTTTTAGCTTGGAAGTTTGCTCCCCGAAGTGATAGTTCTTTCCCCTTCCAGGAACTTCTTTGTGTGGGGTTCTGCTTTTGCTACTGTGGAGTCTGGGTCCCACACCTCATATTATCTTGCAAAGAGACTGGAGACCCCGGTCCAGCTGCAAGTTTAATGAAGGCGTGACAGAAGCAGTGTGGCATGTATGCAGGGAACTTGCCTTATTTCATCCTGGTGTTGCCTCTAATTAGCCCTGCAACTTGGGGCTAGTTCCTGAACCTATTTAAGAGCATGTTTGGATGTAAGTGTATTAACCATGTTTCTAGTTTCTGTAAATTTAATGCTTTAACATCTGTCTGGTCTACATGCATGTGCTGAACATGCCTTGTCCTGGGCAACCCAATAATAAGCCTTGGTCACCTTGTCTGGGCCTCCTGCATCCCTCCTTCCCTCTCCAGCCTCCTTAGGAGGAGTCCTCCCTCTAGGGGCATGTTTTCCCAATACAGACCAACCAATGCAGAGTCCACACTCCAACCATCCCCTTTATCAGGATTTTACACTCTGCGCCATTCACACTTGCCCTCAAAAGCCCAGGGCCAAATACCAGACAACGAGGGACAGCTCCTGTGCCCCACAGCCCGATGAAATTATTCAAATAATCCTGTGCTCATTTACCTGCCTCACCAATTCCTTCCCATGGAAGCCCACAATAGAGGCTCTTGTCCACAGTTCCTCCTTCTTTCCGACTTCACGACCAACCCCAGTGCTTCCTCATGTGGCCCCCTCCTCTTGGGAACTGTGAGTAACAAACTATCTTCCCCGCAGCAGCTGTCTCTTGATCTGCTAGACTCAGGTTTTCTATTAATGCAGTGTATTGTTAAATCAGTAAAGAACTGATTCCACACTAAGTCTGCCTAAACTACAGTGGAGACTCAGGAGGATAAGAACTGGGAATAATGGAAAATCTTCCTAGGTTGCAGGAGCCTCTTGTCTTTGCTTTGCTCTGAACGCCTGCTCCATTCTGCTTACTTTCTGAGGGCTGGCTTCTTTTGCTGTCTTGAATATAATTCGTCCGAGTTGCCCTCAGTGGTGCCTTGGAATGACAAGTCTGTTTAAATCCAACATCCATATCTTAATTGCCTTAGGCTTTCTCTGTCTCTCCTCTGAATTCTGGTGAGGAAAAAAAAAAATCTGATGAGGCCAGTATAACCTTGAATAAGCAGCCCGTGAATCAGCTGCAGCCAGCGGGTAAGACAGACAAGGCTGCAAGGCTTGGAAGAGGGAGGAACAGGACCACTGACTAACGTCCAGCACCTGAGGGCATTTCTCAGTATTGTTTCAAAAAAGTAAAGAAAGGGATTCCATTTTAAAAACTACAACTAACTGAAAATATTACAAGTTATTCCTCAAAACCAGATTTGTTTCGTCAGGGAGCCCATTTCCCAAAGAACAAAGATAAAATCGAGAGGTCTGGAATGTTACTGAGCCCAGTCTCCAAGTAGAAATTATAAATTGAAGACTTCTCAGATTTCTAAAGCCATACCTATTGTTTACATTGTAAGTAATGCCCTGGAGTTCTGTGGAAAGCTAAAACTTGCGAATTATTTAACAATAAAGGGATAATTGTTTCAGAGACTAAGTTGAGATGTTATGAGAAGCTAGTAAATGTAAAAATTAAACACTGAGTGTGCTTATTAGAGTTTTAAAAGACTGTAGGTCAGGGGAAGGGGTTTAAAGTAATTTGGCTAAAATAAAAAATCTCAGGTGCCTGGGGGGCTCAGTCAGTTAAGCGTCTGACTCAATTTTGGCTCAGGTCCTGATCTCACAGTTTGTGGGTTCGAGCCCAGCGTCACGCTCTGTGCGCGCGTTCTCTCTCTCTCTCTCTCCTTCTGCTCCCCTCAATCTCTCTCTCTCTCTCTCAAAATAAACAGTTTTTTAAAATCCAACATTAGAACTTATCATTTTTAAAAAGGAGACGTTTTACTTATTTTAGTTTCAAGATACAATGCAAATGATACAGACATACAGTACAGCTTCTTTGTTACGGGCTGAATGCTTGTGTATCTCCCACCAAATTTATATGTTGGTCCTAACCCCCAGTGCACCTGTATTTGAAGATGGGGCTTTGCAGGAAGTAAAGTTAAATCAGGTCATAAGGGTGAGGCCCTGATCCAATAGGAATAATGTCTTCCAAGAAATGACAGCAGAGGGCTTGCTTGCGCCCCCTCTCTCTCCACATGCATGCAATGAGGAAAGACCACGTAAGGGCATGGTGAGATGGTGGCTGTCCGCAAGCCAGGATGAGAATCCTCACCGGACCCTGAATCAGCCGGCACCTCGATCTTGGACTTCTAACTTCTTTTTTTTTTTTTTTTTTTTTTTTTAATATATGAAATTTATTGTCAAATTGGTTTCCATACAACACCCAGTGCTCATCCCAAAAGGTGACCTCCTCAATACCCACCACCCACCCTCCCCTCCCTCCCACCCCCATCAACCCTCAGTTTGTTCTCAGTTTTTAACAGTCTCTTATGCTTTGGCTCTCTCCCACTCTAACCTCTTTTTTTTTTTTTTTTTTTTTCTTTTTTCCTCCCCCTCCCCCATGGGTTCCTGTCAAGTTTCTCAGGATCCACATAAGAGTGAAACCATATGGTATCTGTCTTTCTCTGTATGGCTTATTTCACTTAGCATCACACTCTCCAGTTCCATCCACGTTGCTACAAAAGGCCATATTTCATTTTTTCTCATTGCCACGTAGTATTCCATTGTGTATATAAACCACAATTTCTTTATCCATTCATCACTTGATGGACATTTAGGCTCTTTCCATAATTTGGCTATAGTTGAGAGTGCTGCTATGAACATTGGGGTACAAGTGCCCCTATGCATCAGTACTCCTGTATCCCTTGGGTAAATTCCTAGCAGTGCTATTGCTGGGTCATAAGGTAGGTCTATTTTTAATTTTCTGAGGAACCTCCACACTGCTTTCCAGAGCGGCTGCACCAATTTGCATTCCCACCAACAGTGCAAGAGGGTTCCCGTTTCTCCACATCCTCGCCAGCATCTATAGTCTCCTGATTTGTTCATTTTGGCCACTCTGACTGGTGTGAGGTGATACCTGAGTGTGGTTTTGATTTGTATTTCCCTGATAAGGAGCGACGCTGAACATCTTTTCATGTGCCTGTTGGCCATCCGGATGTCTTCTTTAGAGAAGTGTCTATTCGTGTTTTCTGCCCATTTCTTCACTGGGTTATTTTGTTTTTCGGGTGTGGAGTTTGGTGAGCTCTTTATAGGTTTTGGATACTAGCCCTTTGTCCTATATGTCATTTGCAAATATCTTTTCGCATTCCATTGGTTGCCTTTTAGTTTTGTTGGTTGTTTCCTTTGCTGTGCAGAAGCTTTTTATCTTCATAAGGTCCCAGTAATTCACTTTTGCTTTTAATTCCCTTGCCTTTGGTGATGTGTCGAGTAAGAGATTGCTGCGGCTGAGGTCAGAGAGGTCTTTTCCTGCTTTCTCCTCTAAGGTTTTGATGGTTTCCTGTCTCACATTCAGGTCCTTAATCCATTTTGAGTTTATTTTTGTGAATGGTGTGAGAAAGTGGTCTAGTTTCAACCTTCTGCATGTTGCTGTCCAGTTCTCCCAGCACCATTTGTTAAAGAGGCTGTCTTTTTTCCATTGGATGTTCTTTCCTGCTTTGTCAAAGATGAGTTGGCCATACGTTTGTGGGTCTAGCTCTGGGGTTTCTATTCTATTCCATTGGTCTATGTGTCTGTTTTTGTGCCAATACCATGCTGTCTTGATGATTACAGATTTGTAGTAGAGGCTAAAGTCTGGGATTGTGATGCCTCCTGCTTTGGTCTTCTTCTTCAAAATTCCTTTGGCTATTCGGGGCCATTTGTGGTTCCATATGAATTTTAGGATTGCTTGTTCTAGTTTCGAGAAGAATGCTGGTGCAATTTTGATTGGGATTGCATTGAATGTGTAGATAGCTTTGGGTAGTATTGACATTTTGACAATATTTATTTTTCCAATCCATGAGCAGGGAATGTCTTTCCATTTCTTTAAATCTTCTTCAATTTCCTTCATAAGCTTTCTATAGTTTTCAGCATACAGATCCTTTACATCTTTGGTTAGATTTATTCCTAGGTATTTTATGCTTC
Organism: Leopardus geoffroyi; assembly: GCF_018350155.1. Classification (NCBI taxonomy): domain Eukaryota; kingdom Metazoa; phylum Chordata; class Mammalia; order Carnivora; family Felidae; genus Leopardus; species Leopardus geoffroyi. The sequence continues at coordinate 160,834,621 of NC_059327.1, forward strand.
TTGGTGCAATTGTGAATGGGATCAGTTTCTTTATTTGTCTTTCTGTTGCTTCATTGTTAGTGTATAAGAATGCAACTGACTTCTGTACATTGATTTTGTATCCTGCAACTTTGCTGAATTCATGTATCACTTCTAGCAGACTTTTGGTGGAGTCTATCAGATTTTCCATGTATAATATCATGTCATCTGCAAAGAGCGAAAGCTTGACTTCATCTTTGCCAATTTGGATGCCTTTGATTTCCTTTTGTTGTCTGATTGCTGATGCTAGAACTTCCAGCACTATGTTAAACAACAGCGGTGAGAGTGGGCATCCCTGTCGTGTTCCTGATCTCAGGGAAAAAGCTCTCAGTTTTTCCCCATTGAGGATGATGTTAGCTGTGGGATTTTCATAAATGGCTTTTATGATCTTTAAGTATGTTCCTTCTATCCCGACTTTCTCAAGGGTTTTTATTAAGAAAGGGTGCTGGATTTTGTCAAAGGCCTTTTCTGCATCGATTGACAGGATCATATGGTTCTTCTCTGTTTTTTTGTTAATGTGATGTATCACGTTGATTGATTTGCGAATGTTGAACCAGCCCTGCATCCCAGGAATGAATCCCACTTGATCATGGTGAATAATTCTTTTTATATGCCGTTGAATTCGATTTGCTAGTATCTTATTGAGAATTTTTGCATCCATATTCATCAGGGATATTGGCCTGTAGTTCTCTTTTTTTACTGCGTCTCTGTCTGGTTTAGGAATCAAAGTAATACTGGCTTCATAGAATGAGTCTGGAAGTTTTCCTTCCCTTTCTATTTCTTGGAATAGCTTGAGAAGGATAGGTATTATCTCTGCTTTAAACGTCTGGTAGAACTCCCCTGGGAAGCCATCTGGTCCTGGACTCTTATTTGTTGGGAGATTTTTGATAACCAATTCAATTTCTTCGCTGGTTATGGGTCTGTTCAAGCTTTCTATTTCCTCCTGATTGAGTTTTGGAAGAGTGTGGGTGTTCAGGAATTTGTCCATTTCTTCCAGGTTGTTCAATTTGTTGGCATATAATTTTTCATAGTATTCCCTGATAATTGTTTGTATCTCTGAGGAATTGGTTGTAATAATTCCATTTTCATTCATGATTTTATCTATTTGGGTCATCTCCCTTTTCTTTTTGAGAAGCCTGGCTAGAGGTTTGTCAATTTTGTTTATTTTTTCAAAAAACCAACTCTTGGTTTCGTTGATCTGCTCTACAGTTTTTTTAGATTCTATATTGTTTATTTCTGCTCTGATCTTTATTATTTCTCTTCTTCTGCTGGGTTTAGGCTGCCTTTGCTGTTCTGCTTCTATTTCCTTTAGGTGTGCTGTTAGATTTTGTATTTGGAATTTTTCTTGTTTCTTGAGATAGGCCTGGATTGCAATGTATTTTCCTCTCAGGACTGCCTTCGCTGCGTCCCAAAGCGTTTGGATTGTTGTATTTTCATTTTCGTTTGTTTCCATATATTTTTAAATTTCTTCTCTAATTGCCTGGTTGACCCACTCATTCGTTAGTAGGGTGTTCTTTAACCTCCATGCTTTTGGAGGTTTTCCAGACTTTTTTCTGTGGTTGATTTCAAGCTTCATAGTGCTGTGGTCTGAAAGTATGCATGGTATAATTTCAATTCTGGTAAACTTATGAAGGGCTGTTTTGTGACCCAGTATATGATCTATCTTGGAGAATGTTCCATGTGCACTCGAGAAGAAAGTATATTCTGTTGCTTTAGGATGCAGAGTTCTAAATATATCTGTCAAGTCCATCTGATCCAATGTCTCATTCAGGGCCCTTGTTTCTTTATTGATCGTGTGTCTAGATGATCTATCCATTTCTGTAAGTGGGGTGTTAAAGTCCCCTGCAATTACCACATTCTTATCAATAAGATTGCTTATGTTTATGAGTAGTTGTTTTATATATTTGGGGGCTCCGGTATTCGGCGCATAGACATTTATAATTGTTAGCTCTTCCTGATGGATAGACCCTGTAACTATTATATAATGTCCTTCTTCATCTCTTGTTACAGCCTTTAATTTAAAGTCTAGTTTGTCTGATATAAGTATGGCTACTCCAGCTTTCTTTTGGCTTCCAGTAGCATGATAAATAGTTCTCCATCCCCTCACTCTCAATCTAAAGGTGTCCTCAGGTCTAAAATGAGTCTCTTGTAGACAGCAAATAGATGGGTCTTGTTTTTTTATCCATTCTGATACCCTATGTCTTTTGGTTGGCGCATTTAATCCATTTACATTCAGTGTTATTATAGAAAGATATGGGTTTAGAGTCATTGTGATGTCTGTATGTTTTATGCTTATAGTGATGTCTCTGGTACTTTGTCTCACAGGGTCCCCCTTAGGATCTCTTGTAGGGCTGGTTTAGTGGTGACAAATTCCTTCAGTTTTTGTTTGTTTGGGAAGACCTTTATCTCTCCTTCTATTCTAAATGACAGACTTTCTGGATAAAGGATTCTCGGCTGCATATTTTTTCTGTCTAGCACACTGGAAATCTTGTGCCAATTCTTTCTGGCCTGCCAAGTTTTAAAAGAGAGATCAGTCACGAGTCTTATAGGTCTCCCTTTATATGTGAGGGCACGTTTACCCCTTGCTGCTTTCAGAATTTTCTCTTTATCCTTGTATTTTGCCAGTTTCACTATGATATGTCGTGCAGAAGATCGATTCAAGTTCCGTCTGAAGGGAGTTCTCTGTGCCTCTTGGATTTCAATGCCTTTTTCCTTCCCCAGTTCAGGGAAGTTCTCAGCTATGATTTCTTCAAGTACCCCTTCAGCACCTTTCCCTCTCTCTTCCTCCTCTGGGACACCAATTATGCGTATATTATTTCTTTTTAGTGTATCACTTAGTTTTCTAATTTTCCCCTCATACTCCTGGATTTTTTTATCTCTCTTTTTCTCAGCTTCCTCTTTTTCCATAACTTTATCTTCTAGTTCACCTATTCTCTCCTCTGCCTCTTCAATCCGAGCTGTGGTGGTTTCCATTTTGTTTTGCATTTCATTTAAAGCGTTTTTCAGCTCCTCGTGACTGTTCCTTAGTCCCTTGATCTCTGTAGCAAGAGATTGTCTGCTGTCCTCTATACTGTTTTCAAGCCCGGCGATTAATTTTATGACTATTATTCTAAATTCACTTTCTGTTATATTATTTAAATCCTTTTTGATCAGCTGGACTTCTAACTTCTGACACAGTGATGAAATAAATTTCTTTTGTTTAAGCCGCCCCATCTATGGTAGTCTGTCATGAAAGCCTGAGCAGATAGACATTCTCCAAATCTTTTTGGCCATGAAGTTTGTTATTAAAATATCACTGTTACATCCTCTGAGTTTTTCCATGTCAAAACAAAACAAAACAACAACAAAACCCTGCACTGTTTCCCAGAGAACTCTGAGGAAGGAAGGTCATATTTTTCTCTTTAAAATGTGTAAATGGTGTCAGCATCTTTTCTAAATCAATTAGCAGTAAAGTGCTTCTGGTTGCCCCAGTAGGTGTGTAGATGACGAAGCTTTGTTGTAAGGTAAGATGGCCAAAATTGGACTTAAGGTATTTTTAACTTACATATATTTTTAAATTTACGCATGAATTTGTTTGCAAATGCAGTGCAAACTTCAAGCCCATAAGCCTCACAGCTGTTCTTCCCAGCTGTACTACACTGTTTCTAGTTGGAGCCCAAGTCTGAACCTCAGGTTATTTCAAGGCACACGGACAGTCATAGGGGTGAAAGGCCATTTCCGGGACATCCAAACTCTCCACGAACCTGTAATCTGACTGAGTGAAGTAACAGGGGCACATGGCATGGGCTTGCTGATTGAGAGGTGGCAGCAGTGCTTAGGCATCGTAAAGGTGATTTGTTCAGGGTCTGGGGTAGATTTCAGTAAGTAAGCAGACTGCTTACTTATTCATATTCTGTCATCAAGTGAATGAAGTCCAAATTCCCAAACCTTTTTTTTTTTTTTTTAATATATCTTTAGGGACATCTGGGTGGCTCAGTCAGTTAAGCGTCTGACTCTTGATTTCTGCTCAAGTCATGATCTCACGGTTTGTGTGATCAAGCCCCAAGATGGGCTCTGTGCTGACAGTGTGGAGCCTGCGTGGGAGTCTCTCTCTCCTTCTCTCTGCCCCTCCCCCATTCTTGCATGCATGCTGTTTCTCTCTCTCTTAAAATAAATCAATAAACATTTAACAAATAAAATTTGTTTTAACATTCAGGTATAATCAATCTATAGTATGGTGTTAGTTTTGGGTGTACACTACAATGCTTCAACAATTCCTTAAGTTACTCAGTGCTCATTGCAATAAGTGTATTCTTAATCTCCTTCATCTGTTTCACCCATCTCCCCGCTGCCCCCTGGCCACTTCCCCTCTGGCAGCCATCAGTTTGTTCTCTGTATTTAAGGGTCTCTTTTTTGTCTCTTTTTCCTTTGTTCATTTTATTTATTCCTTAAGTTACATGTAGGAGTGAAATAATATGGTATTCTCTTTCTCTGACTGACTTATTTCACTTAGCATTATACCCTCTAGCTCTATCCATGTTGTTGCCAACGGCAAGATTCATTCTTTCTTTATGGCTGAGTAATAGTCCTCTGTGTGTGTGTATCACATCTTCTTTATCCATTCATCAAAGAAAATGAAAACACTAATTTGGAAAGGTATGTGTACCTCCATGTTTATTGAAGCATTATTTGCAAATTCCCACAACTTTTTTTAAGGCTTCATTTTATTTATTTTGAGAGAAAGAGAGTACGTGCACATGACCAGGGAAGGGGCAGAGAGAGGGAGAGACAGAATCCCAAGGAGGCTCCGTGCTGTGAGCACAGACCGCAATGTGGGGCTTGATCCCAGAAACTGAGATCACGATCTGAGCTGAAATCCAGAGTTGGACGCTAAACCGACTGATCCACCCAGGCACCCCATTGGCTTATTTTTAAAAACTGGAAGAACTGGTTGCATTAGAATAATGTATATCCTTATGGACAAGTCATGAGGTTTCCAGGTCCCCAGTCTATGACTCCTTGATATCTCTGACCTGTCTTGTTCCACTCATTCATATTGTGGGTCATTTGAGATCAGAGACCTTTAAGAAGGTTGCTCTACACCAGTCTTCTCTTTCTCAGAAGCCATTGGCTGCTGGATCAGAATAACAGGCTAACATACTCTAAATGAGTCAACTTTTGTCATTATGTACACATAAATTATGAAAGAGGGGTTTCATTAGAATGATTGTTTCTGTGTAGATCAGTCAAACAAAAACCTCTCCTTTGGAGAAACACAAACCCCTGGGTAGAAAGATACAGTCTCTGGAAGAAAGTCCAATTTTGCAACTTCAAATATATTTGCCTTTCTACTGGAATTTTAGAAACTTCTTAGATTTTATTAAATCAGGAATAAGTAAGCAAGCTTCTTAGCCACTTGGAGGACTCGGCAATACAGAGAGGTGGCATGGACAAGCTTAAAGTGTAAACAGAGGCAGGAGAGATTGGATAGGAAATGAAAAGAAGAAGAGGAAAAAAAAAAAAATGAGAGCCAAAGTGGAAAGAAAAGAAAAGAGAAGGAGTGAGCATCATAGGTTCCATTACCCTTTGTTTCAGAGCCATTTTGACGGACTTTTGTTTTGGGCTGCTATTGTTAATTAATCCACCAGGTGGTGCTCTGAAATACCAAATAAACTTCAGCCTTAAATTAAAAATTTATGTTGCCTAGACCTTCCAGTGTTGACCTTTATCAAAACTGAAATGATATATGTCTGATTATTCCTTCTTGAAAATATTTCTATTATATAAATACATAAAATATTCTTATTATAAAGATGAAATTTAGGAGAAAAATTGGAGATTCATTTAAATTATGTTATTTTCATTTTTCTTAAAAGTGTCCTTATACTTTATAAAGTATAAATTTAAAAAATCAAGAGAATTGCAATGGATATTTGTACCCCAAAATATATATGTTTACATATTCTCCTCCCAGTTTCTTAGGGTTGAAGCTGGCCCCTGTTAGAGCCATCTGTCTCTGTTGTGTGTCTGTAGATACTATGGGATGCTGAGAAAAGTTCATTGAGGAGTCCAATTTCCTGAACTCCACCTGGAATCACCAAACACATTGGCTCCATGCTTCAAGTTTTGGTCTTTGCTTTTGGTCTACCTCTGTCCTCTGGGGACGCCCCAGAAGCTGAGGTCTCTTTTCCTCTTGGCTACCTCCAAACACAAATTCCCAGACAGGTCTGACTCTCCTCCCCTTCTCATAGCTACTGGAGGTGAATTTAGATGATTTTTTTTTTTAAGTCTCTAATTTATGGCACAATATTATTTAAAGAGGAAAAAATAAATGACAGGAGATCTACATAGGGGGCTGTGTTCTCAAATGTTTCACATTAAATAATAATAATTATGACAAATGACAGTGTGAATATAGCAACAATATCTTTGGAGTCAGGTTGTCCAGAGTTCAGATCCTGACTACCGCCCCCTCCATGTCACCACATGATTACGACAAAACTAGTTAGCATCTTTGAGCCTCATTTTTTGCTTCTGTATAATGGATATTATGACTCCTACTTTGGTTGATGTGGGAGTAAGTGAGATCTCAAACTTAAAGCACCTAGTTCCGTAGGCTATCAATTTCAATGCCATTTCCTTTCTCTTCCTTAGGTTATTCCTGTGTTCCAACTCAAAATTTGCTCAGTACCAATAACAGGGGCACTGCTTCACTCCCTTACTGCAGCTTGGTAATCTTTCCAAATTTTCCTGGTGTAACCACTGCCTCGATCTCCACCATGTTGCTATTTCCAGTTCTTCATTGCCTCAAGCTCTGTGCTGCTGGAACTACCACCCCATGTGGCTCACTGTACCTCTTTGTGGCCTGCCTGCCTTCTAGAATGGCAGTTATCCCTAACAGCCTGCCCTCTGGGTACATCCTTCACTTCCATAGCCCAGTGAGATCCCCATTCCTGCTGCGGGGTTGACCCCCTGAATATCTGCCCTGTTGTTGAGGCCTCCTTTAAATCACTGGGCTTGATGATTTAGGAAAGGAGTTGCCCAGCTGCACTGTGCAGAGCATCTTTGCCACCTGGGCATGTGCAGAAAGGTGGTGATTTGTAAACTGGACTTGGAAGATGGTCTGTCTGTCCTGACAGAAAGCGCTGGCCTCTGCTAGTACAGCTTGAGGGTCTGTAAAAGTTCCACCTGAGGTGTTGTATCATCATAAAGTCTGGGTCCTTTCAAGGCAGGAGTCCACTTAGGGGAGCCCCAGACATCAGTGCCAAGGTTGTAACAGGAAGTCTGAAAGACAAAGTGAGGTCATCAACAGAAGACCAGGTAAAGAGCTCAGAAGCTGTGCGTCCTCAGAACAGGTGGTTCAGGCCCAAGGCCAAATATACTGACAGAATGAGTTACAGGAGCCTATGAGACTCAAAGCTGCCCTCTGGTGCTATAGTGGCTTAGCAGGACACTCCTATTTACATATATTTAAATACCAATCCAGTTATTCCTAGATATAACTTTCTGTCATACTTGTGAAACTGTTTTGATGCTAAAAAGTACCCTTTAGAAAGTCCATTTATCTGAGTTGTTTTTTACTCTGCAAACTTGTATAATGACCACAAATACTTTTTCTGCTATGAGGAATTGACTCAACTTATATAAAATTTAGCCTCATATAGATTTTTACATTTAACACTTAAAATCCAAGCATTTAAAATTCAGAGAGAAGTAATAAACATATTTTAATAGAAACTCTGCAGACGTGCCACTTTATTAATTGTGGAAATGGTTGTGAAAATCTGCTACTTTTCATGGGGTTCCTAATTACAGACACAGAAATATTCTAGTAATTGGTATTTGGTCAAGCTCAGGATTCTGTGAAATTGGTTCTCAATGCAAATTTTATCTCCAAAACTTTGGTCTGCTCTCCACACACAGTAACACTGTTTGAGCAAATACCCAAAATGCATGTATAGTCCCAGTGATCTGAATGTCATAGTTTTAGGGAGGCCAAAGTAAGGTGCTTCACGTCTCCAGAGCCCTTTCTTCTTTATCTGCTCTGAAAAGTAATGCCATTGACAGGTCTGCAGTCCATTCCATGCAACCATGCTGTCTCTTTAAAACAAAAACAAGGGGCGCCTGGGTGGCGCAGTCGGTTGAGCGTCCGACTTCAGCCAGGTCACGATCTCGCGGTCCGTGAGTTCGAGCCCCGCGTCGGGCTCTGGGCTGATGGCTCAGAGCCTGGAGCCTGTTTCCGATTCTGTGTCTCCCTCTCTCTCTGCCCCTCCCCCATTCATGCTCTGTCTCTCTCTGTCCCCAAAATAAATAAACTTTAAAAAAAAAAAACAAAAACAAAAACAAAAACAAAAACAAAACACTGATTATTCTGAATGCCCACTCCCTACTGATCCCCAGTTTTGATCATAAGGTATGTTGGTTTTATTTTAAGTTTTGCTTAACATGGAGCGCCTCAGGGGTTCAGTCAGTTAAGTGTCTGACTTCAGCTCAGGTCATGATCTTGCTGTTTGTGGGTTCCAGCCTGACGTTGGAGTCTGTGTTGACAGCTCAGAGCCTGGAGTCTGCTTCAGATTCTGTCTCCCTCTCTCTCTGCCCCTCCCCCACTTGTGCATACACGCATGCACTCTCTCTCTCTCTCTCAAAAAAAATAAATTTTTTTAAATTAAAAAAAATAGTTTTGCTTAACAGGAGCTTTAAAAATCAACGTAAAGGATAGATCTTAAGGACATGTTCAAAAAGCCAATCTCAAAGGGTTATATATTGTGTGATTATATAACATCCTCCAAATGAGAACAGACTGGTAGTTGCCTGGGGTTGCGGCTGGAGGAAGGGTGTGACAATTACGGATGGAAGTTTCTCTGTAGTGATGGCACCATTCTAGATCCTGATTGAAGTGTTGATTATCTGAATCTACACATGTGATAAAACTTCATAGGCCAGAAAAAGAAAAGGAAAGGAAAAAAAGAAAAAAATGTACATAAAATCTGTGAAATCTGAATAAGATCTATACCTGAGTTAATAATATTGAACAACATCAATATCCTGGTTTTGAAAATGTGCTAAGGTCACATAACATCTTATTGTTGGGGAAGCTGGGTGGAGGGTACATGGGTAGCTCTACGAGTTTTATAGTTTTTTATGACCCTTAAACTGTTTCAGAGATAAAGATTTTTTTTTTTAAATCAATGGAAAGAAGTACTTAGGTATGTGAAGGTTTTCTTTTTCTTTTTGTAATTTTTAAATGCCAGCATGTAAGTTCCTAGAATAATTGTATAAGGCAGTGATACTAAATGCTTCAAGGAAAAGGGAAGGTTTGGAATAATTCATTTCAGTTTCCCAATAATGATTTCCTAAACAGTGTTTCCTTCCAGTGATAGTTTCTTCTCTCCCTCCTGCTTGTCCAATTTCTGTCCATCTCCCGTGTTCTTTTGTAACATATGAAAACTCTGTGCCTCCCTTTCTCCCATTGTCTTCTATTTTTTGTGCATAATGTAGTCTCCTAATAACCCTACAAAACCAAGACTAGGTCAATAACTTCCATTTATAGTTATGACTTTGGTCCCTAGTCTGTGTGTACTTCTGAGTATTTCTGGGGAGAGGATGAGTTATTGAAAGAATCTTGACTAGCTGGGATAGTGAGACAGAGAAGAGAATTTCTTTTTATTTAACATTTACTAAGGGTAAGAACTTCAACATTTAAACCTCTGAATTTTTTTTTTTTTTTTTGCATGGCAAGAATGTGTCTAGACTAAAAAAAATATTTATTAAAACTACAAGTGAGTAAAGGTACTTCCGGCTGCCCCCAAATCTCCATGTGGTTCACTTTTATAAATGTTCTTTAGGAGGCACCTGGGAAGGGACTGGAACAAACAAGAAATAAGATGGTAATATTTTCTGTAACATTGGTCTTGGTCAAAATGTTGACAATATAAGGTCACACTCAAAATTGCTAATTTTCTTATTCCAATGCAAAGACTTCTCCTTATTGCTGAGGTCAAAGTAGATCCAAAATTGTTTTAGGGTTCATGTTTACCTGAATCTTTAGGTCAACGTGATACCAAATCTCAAGACAATCTCTGGTATATTTTTATTCTGTCTTTAAAGGGAAAAATTGTGGATGCAGAAGTTTTCTGTTTGATATTCAAGAATGATTTTACATTGCTCAACTATATAAACAAACTTTGGAGATTCTTGGAAATGAGTTGCTAAATACAATTTTCTTTATAGTTTGGGCCAGTCTAAATTCTTCTCCAAAGGCTTTAGAAATTTGGGGGTCAAAGAAAGGCCAGGATAAGAATTGCAATTGCAGCTACATGGAGTGTCTGTGTGGAATGGAGAATATGACTTCTTTTATTAAATATGACCCAAGAAATAATTACCAAACTGCACCCTGGTGTCTCCTGGTATATAATACAGTTTGGCATTGTGGAGTAATAGTAGTAGCAGATGAATCATGAAATTAACATCTATGAAATATCAATCAGATCCTTTCAAATATCATCAGTGTCTGCATATCCTCTCTGCCCTTCATTGATTTTGAAATAAAGGAAAAAAGTTACTCTGGTTCTAGAGAGCCCTATAAAAATGAATACACGGACCCCTGGGTGGCTCAGTCAGTTGAGTGTCTGGCTCTTGATTTCAGCTCAGGTCATGATCCCAGGGTCGTGGGATCGAGTCCCGTGTTGGGCTCTGTGCTGAGGGTAGAGGCTACTTAAGATTCTCTCCCTCTGCCCCTTCCCTCATCTCTAAAATAAAATTTAAAAATTTTTTTAAATGAAAAAAAAATCTCTGGGTGGAGTTCTGATTGACTTAAAACTTGGATAGCATTGTCATTCCTCTCTCAGTGTCTCTCTAGACATTCTAGAGATATCTTAAATGATCCTAAATATCCTGAATGATGATTTGGGAATCCCTAGAATGTAGACTTTTCAAAGACAGTGACTTTGTGTTCTATGCCATGTTTCTGGTGCTGGAACAGTGCTGGACACAAGAGCTCAATAGCTGTTTGTTGAGTTGGATTGGTAACGTAATATTGGGAAGAGAACTTTGTCTCTCTGCTCAGACTGACCTTGGTTAGGAGCCTGACATAGCCACTGGGTGACTTGGTACAAGTTATTTCACTTCCCGGAACTTCAACTTTCTTGTGTATAAGGTGCTGTCCAGACTAGTTGCGATAGCAGTACAGTACAGTACAGTACAGAGTACTGCGATAGCAGTACAGTACAGTACAGTACTAGTACAGAGCACAGAAGTTGAGAAGTACTCGGTGCTTAGTGAATGATTGTTCCCTCATTAACTCACATTCATCCCATCCTTTTTCTGTTACAGCCTTCTATTTTTCAAAATGCAATTGATTCAAAAGGAAGTATTTTCAGAGAAGACTATCATGACTTCTAAGAGGAGTTCTAGAAACCAAATTCTGAGCAGGGGAACTGATTCCTTCCTGATTCCCTTAGCTTTACTAATCCTAAATCAACTAACCACTTCTGCATTGGGTCTATGTCAATGTAAACATGGAAAACATCACATTCTAGATTTCCACCATCCTTCACATATGTTATTTTCAGGCAGGAGGGGAAATTTGGGTCTACTTATTTGTTTTATTTTATTTTCTACGTATCAAGTAGATTGATACATGGACCTCTTGGAGGTCTAGGGTGACCCAAGGAGCTAAAAAATGAAGACCTTTTTTCCCTTTGACATTTTGTGGTTGATTTATTAAATTCCTCAAACAGGTGATTTCTAAGCATTCTAGTCTTTTAGGTTGATCATGAGTTCTCACTATCATTTGCTTGTGGTAAACCTTAAATCCCTCATTTACTTTATTAACTAATATTGTAATGAATTATTGATTGCTCACTGTGTATCTGTGCATTCTAGTGCTGTGAGGCATAACTAAAAATAAGAAACAAATTGAGGTTATGGGATTGGTTCTCAGGGAGAAAATAACCCTAAAATTTTTAACATGTATTTATTGTATTGTATGTTTACAAAGTGGCTTGTGTAAATACAGGTATTAAATAAGTAGTTATTAATATAATTACTAGATGTAACTAAACTGAAAAGACAAATCCTATATACATTAGACAACTAGGAAAAATTATTTGGGAATATAAGCATATGCTTGACAGTGTGGTAGACTATATTTGCATATTATTTCAAAACTTTTTATTACTGAAGTACAGTTCACACACATATATATATATAGTTTTGAGTGTACAACATAGTGATTTGACAATTCTGTATGTTATGCAATGCTCACTACAGTAAATGCAGTTATCAGTTGTCACCATACAACATTACTACAATGTCACTGACTATATTCCCTATGCTGTACTTTTCACCTCCATGACTTATTTATTTTATAACTGAAAGTTTATACCTCTTCTCCTTTACCTATTTAGCCCATCCCCCCCCCCCGCCTTCTCCCCTCTGGCAGCACCAGTTTGCTCTCTGTATTTATGAGTCTCTTTCTGTTTATTTATTCATTTGTTCTATTTTTGAGATTCCATATGTAAGTGCAATCATATGGTATTTGTCTTTCTCTGTCTGACTTATTTCATTTAGCATAATACTCTCTAGGTCCATTCATGTTGTTACAAATGCCAAGATCTCATTCTTTTTTATAGTTAATATTCCATTATATATATATATATATCCATGTGGTCACAAATGGAAAGATCTCATTCTCTTTTTACTTTATTTATTTTATTTTTTAATGTTTATTTATTTTTGAAAGAATGAGAGAGACAGAGCATGAGTAGGGGCAGGGCAGAGAGAGAGAGGGAGACACAAAATCTGAAGCAGGCTTCAGTCTCTGAGCTGTCAGCACAGAGCCCTATGCAGGGTTTAAACTCACGAACTATGAGATCATAACCTGAGCTGAAGTCGGGCACTTAACCGACTGAGACAGCCAGGCACCCCAAGATCTCATTATTTTTTATGGCTGAGTAATATTCCATAATATATATATATATATATATATATATATATATATATATATATAATACACACATTTTCTTTATCCATTCATCTATCAATGGACACTGGGCTGCATCCATAATTTAGCTATTGCAAATAATACTGCAGTAAACACAGGGGAATATACATCTTTTCAAATTAATGTTTTCATATTCTTTGGGTAAATTCCCAATAGTGGAATTACTGGATCATATGGTAGTTCTAATTATAAGTTTTTGAGGAACCTATATACTGTTTTGTACAGTGGCTGCACCAGTTTGTTTTCTCACCAACAGTGCCAGAGGGTTCCCTTTTCTCCACATCCTTGCCAACACCTATTGTTTCTTGGGTTGTTGATTTTAGCCATTCAGATAGGTGTCAGGTGATATCTTGTTGTGATTTTGATTTCCATTTCCTTGATGATGAGTAATGTTGAACATCTTTTCTTGTGTCTGTTGGCCATCTGTCTTGTTTGGAGAAATATCTATTTATGTCTTCTGCCCATTTTTGATTGGATTATTTGTTTTTGGATGTTCAGTTTTATATGTTCTTTATATATTTTGGGTACCAGCCCCTTATCAAATATGTCATTTGCAAATGTCCTCTCCTATTCGGTAGACTTTTAGCTTTGTTGGTTGTTTACCTTTGCTGTGAAGAAGGTTTTTATTTTGATGTAGTCCCAATGGTTTATCTTTGCTTTTGTTTCCCTTGTCTGTGGAGATATATCTAGAAAAATGTTTTTATGGCTAATGTCAGAGAAATTACTACCTGTTCTCTCTTCTAGGCTTTTTGTGGTCTCACATTTAGGTCCTTAAACCATTGAGTTATTTTTTCATATGGTGTAAGAAAGTGGTCCAGTTTCATTCTTTTGCTTGTAACTGTTCCATTTTCCCAACACCATTTGTTGAAGAGATTGTCTTTGGGGCGCCTGGGTGGCGCAGTCGGTTAAGCGTCCGACTTCAGCCAGGTCACGATCTCGGGGTCCGTGAGTTCGAGCCCCGCGTCGGGCTCTGGGCTGATGGCTCAGAGCCTGGAGCCTGTTTCCGATTCTGTGTCTCCCTCTCTCTCTGCCCCTCCCCCGTTCATGCTCTCTCTCTGTCCCGAAAATAAATAAACGTTGAAAAAAAAAATTTAAAGAGATTGTCTTTTCCCATTGCATATTCTTGATACCTTTGTTGAAAATAAACTATCATATAATTGTGGGTTTATTTCTGGGCTCTCTATTCTGTTCTGTTGATCTGTGTGTTTGTTTTTGTGCCAGTACCAAACTGTTTTTGATTACTACAGCTTTGTAGTACGTCTTGAAATCTAGGTTTCTGATACCTCCATTGTTATTCTTTTTTAAGATTGCTTTAGCTACTCAGGATTTGTGGCTCCATTCAAATTTTAAGATTATTTCTTCTAGTTCTATAAAAAATGCTGTTGGTATTTTGATAGGAGTTTCATCAAATGTGTAGATTGCTTTGGGTAGCGTGGACATTTTAACAATATTTGTTCTCCCAGTCAATGAGCATGTAATGTCTTTCAATTTCTTTCATTAATGTTTTATAGTTTTCAGAGTACAGGTCTTTTCCCTCCTTGGTTAAGTTTATTCCTAGGTTTTTAATTATTTTTTGGTGCAGTTATAAATGGGACTGCTTTCTTAATTTCTCTTTCTGGTACTTCGTTATCAGTGTATAGAAATGCAATGGATTTCTGTATATTGATTTTGTATCCTACAACCTTATTGAATTCATTTATCAGTTCTAGTAGTTTTTTGGGTGGGTCTTTAGGGTGTTCTATATATAGTATCATGTCATCTGCAAATAGCTAAAGTTTTGCTTCTTCCTTACCAAATTGAATACCTTTTATTTCTTCTTCTTGGCAGATTGCTGTGGCTAGGACGTCCAGTACTATATTGAATAAAAGTGGTGAGTGGACATTCTTGTCTTTTTCCTGATTTTAGGGGAAAAGCTCTCAGGTTTTCCTGAGAATATGATGAATTCATATTCTCATCACGTGGATTGATTTGTGAGTATTGAACCACGTTTGCATCCTGGGAATAAATCCCACTTGATCATAGTGAATGATTTTTCATATATATATTGTTGGATTTGGCTTGCTAATATTTCATTGAAGATTTTTGCATCTATGTTCATCAGAGATATTGTCCTGTAGTTACCTTTTTTGATGGTATCTTTATTTGGTTTTGGTATCAGGGTAAATGCTGGCACCAAAGAATGAATTTGGAAGCTTTCCTTCCTCTTGTGTTTTTTGGAATAGTTTGAGAAGAATAGGTATTAACTCTTCTTTAAATGTTGTGTAGATTAAAAAAATAATAAACGTTTTGTAGAATTCCCATGTGAAGCCATTTGGTCCTTGACCTTGTTTGTTGGGAGTTTTTTGATTACTGATTCCATTTCTTTGCTGGTAATTGGTCTGTTCAGATTTTCTATTTCTTCATGATTCAGTTTTGGGAGGTTATAAGTTTCTAGGTATTTATCCATTACTTCTAGATTATTCAATTTGCTGGCATATAATTTTTCATAATACTGTTTTATAATCCTTTGTATTTCTGTGGTGTCAGTTGTATTTCTCCTCTTTCATTTCTGATTTTGCTTATTTGAATACTGCCTCTTTTTTTTTTTCCTGATGAATCTGGCTAAAGGTTTGTCAATTTTGCTGATCTCTTCAAAGAACCAGCTCCTGGTTTCATTGATCTGTTCTTTTTTTTTTTTTTTTTTTTAGTTTCTTTTTTTAAGTTTTATTCAAATTCCATTAGTTAACATCAAGTATAATATTAGTTTCAGGTGTACAATTCAGTGATTCAACATTTCCATACAGCATCTGGTGTTCATCACAACACATGCATACCTTAATGCCCATCACCTATTTAACCCATTGCCCTACACACATTGCCTCTGGTAACTCTCAAGTTGTTCTCTATAGTTAAGAGTCTGTTTCTTGGTTTGTTTCTCTCTCTCCCTTTTTTCCCCTGTGCTTATTTGTTTTGTGTCTTAAATTCCATGTATAAGTGAAATCATATGGCATTTGTCTTTTTTTGACTGTCTTATTTTGTTTAGCATAATACTCTCTAGCTCTATTCACATCATTACAAATGCTAAGATTTCATTCTTTTTTAGGACTAAGTAATATTCTGTTTTATATGTGTGTGTGTGTGTGTGTGTGTGTGTGTGTGTGTAATATAATATATATTCTGTTATATAGAACATATATATCACATCTTCTTTATCCATTCATCAATTAATGGATGCTTGGGCTGTTTCCATAGTTTGGCTATTATAGATAATGCTGCTATAAACATTGGGGTGCATGTATTCCTTCAAATTTATTTTTGTATTCTTTGAGTAAATACCTAGTAGTGCAATTGCTGGGCTGTAGGCTAGTTCTATTTTTAACTTTTTGCAGAATCTCTGTACTGTCTTCCAGAGTGGCTGTATTAGTTTGCATTCCTACCAACAGTCTTCACATCCCCACCAACACTGGTTGTTTCTTGTGTTATTAATTTTAGCCATTCTAATGTGTGTGACGTGATACCTCATTATGTTTTTTTAAATATTTATTTATTTATTTTGAGAGAAAAAGAGAGAGTGGGGAAGAGGCAGAGCGAGAGGGAGAGAGAGAATCCCAAGCAGGCTCCATGCTGTCAGCACAGAGCCTGACATGGGGTTTGATCCCAAGAACCATAAGATCATGACCTGAGCTGAAATCAAGAGTCAGACACTTAACCAACTGAGCCATCCAGGTGCCCTGTCTCATTGTAGTTTTGATTTGTATTTCCCTGATGATGGGTGAAGGTGAGCATCTTTTCATGTGTCTGTTAGCCAGCTGTATGTCTTCTTTGGAAAAGTGCCTATTCATTGGAACAAAAGTGTTGACAAGCCCTCTAGAAAGATACTATAAATTACCAGGTCTACAAAAGCATAGCAAACTCTAATTCAGTATTTTCCTAAATGTCAAAAATTCCTAGGGATCATCAAGGGTACTTGTTAAAAATACATTTCCAGGCCCAACCCAAGATGTCCTGAACCAGAGCTTCCAGGAGAATGGCTTGGAATTCTACATTTTTAATGAGTGCATCTGATGACTCTTTATGACTAAGTAATTTTGGAAAAGGTTGCTTTAATGCAGCCCAGTCTGGAACCAGAATTCAAATTTTCTTACCCAAGAGGTGAGACAAGGTTGGGAAGCAGGGCTTTAAGATTCAGGGAGCGCTATGTAAAAAGTATATCAGGAAGGGATCCTGGAAGCAAGATACAGCCTTGAGAAATAAGACTGCCATGTTCTAGATATGGGAATTAGGGCTCCAGTGAACCATACCATTAAAGGCAAGACTAGTGCTTGTGAAATCTTGAGAGACAAGCACCCTGGTCAGATAAGTGTGGTCATGGCTAAAACGCCTAACCTCTTAATGCAAATGAAAGATTCAGGCTCCTGTGGTATGCCTGTCTGACAGCCTGTGGAAGTTGTGGGTATGGCCATACCCTTGTGGATAAGCAGCAGATGATGTCTCTCTTGAGAAGGATCTTGTACTGCATGGCAGCCACTGGGGCAAATGGATGGTCCTCAGGAAACTAAAATTCACCAAGGAGTCTGCACAGGCAGTGAAGTCACTGCAGTCTTTCCTCAAGGCTTTATTCTTTGGGTCTACATGTAAAAGGGTCTGGTGAAGCTTCTGGTGAAGGTCCTTGAAGCTTCACCCTCTGGAGTTCATCAGGGTCATGGTGGCTATAAGCATGTGCCAGATCTCTGTAAGGTGTAGGCAGATCTCAGAGGACTTTGAATAGTGCTATGAAGCCTAGGAGATCCTTCTCATAAGGCGGATTTAGTTTTCTTCAGCCTCAGAGGATATCCTGAAAATGGACATTACTCTTAGGTGAGGTTTGAGTGGTCAGGTGGAGGTAAACATGAGATGTAAGGAGATGATTAACGGTTTCTATTGGACCAAGAGTAGAAACTTTTAGATTGGTAAGTAGTACATTTTGACTTTTATCATTTTTATAGACTGAATGTTTGTGTCTCTCCCCTCTCCTCAAATTCATATGTTGAAACCTAATCCCTGATGTGATGGTGTGTAGAGGCCTTTGGGAAGTGATTAAGTCATGAGGGTAGAGCCGTCATGGATAGAATTGGCACCCCTATAAGGTGCTCAAGAGATCAGAGTTCCCCATTCCACGCAGCAAAAACATGGCCTATGTGAACAAGGTAGTGAGTCCTCACCAAACACTGAATCTATTGGCACCTCGACCTTAGACTTTCCAGTCTCCAGAACTGTGAGAAATAATTTGTGCTGTTTATAAGGCACCCAGTCTATGATATTCTGTTATAGCAGCCTGAATAGACTAAGAAAAATCCTAAGATAAATAATAGAAATTACATCCTCTTTTTAAAAATTCAAATAATTGGGACACCTGGGTGGCTCAGTCTGTTGTGTCTGACTTCAGCTCAGGTCACGATCTCACAGTTTGTGAGCTTAAGCCCTGCGTCAGGCTCTGTCTGTGCTGACAGCTCAGAGCCTGGAGCCTGCTTTGGATTCTGTGTGTGTCTCTCTCTCTCTCAAAAATAAATTAATAAGTAAACATTTTTTTATTCAAAAAAAAAGGAAATTCAAATAATAGGGGTGCCTGGGTGGCTCAGTCAGCTAAGTGTCCAACTCTTGGTATTGGCTCAGGTCATGATCTCACGGTTTGTGAGATCAAGCCCCGCCATGGGCTCTGTACTGATAGCACGGAGCCTGCTTGGGATTCTCTCTCCTTCTCTGGCCCTCTCCCACCCTCTCTCAAAATAAATAAATAAACTTTAAAATTTTTCAAATAATAGCCTGACGTATCTTTCTAAATTGTGATAAATTTGTTTGCCTCTCTCAACAGGAATCTCTCATTATCCTCTTCTTGGCCAAAAGACAAGATAGAATTTCTGGTTCACTGTTTCTTATGCTGATACTACAGGTTATATTATGTTTTGCATCCTAAGCTTCCCTTTTAGAATCAGTAAATAACTATTTGAGTACAATTGATTGAATGAATTAGAAGACTTGGTTCTCTTCATCTTTCAGAATACTCTCTGCCAGTCACACTCCTTTGTATCGCTTATAACCATGTAAAAATCGCTTCCTCTATGAAATCTCAGACGATTCCTCTCTCTGTGTGTGACCTCTGCATCCTTTGAGACCCCATAGCACATTGGTTTATAAGTCTTTTGGGGCACTTCGCTATTTACATTCCTCCTTTTACTTTTCAACATTTAACATGTCTCTATGTAATATTTATTGATAATCCTCCTGTCCCTTCCACAAAGGAAGCCTGTAGAAGAAATATAAGTCAGAAAATGATAATGAAAGCAAAATAAAGATAGGACTATAAGATAAAGCCAACTGTTACAAACATTTAGTGGATACTTG
This sequence comes from Leopardus geoffroyi, assembly GCF_018350155.1. NCBI lineage: Eukaryota > Metazoa > Chordata > Mammalia > Carnivora > Felidae > Leopardus > Leopardus geoffroyi. The sequence continues at coordinate 160,853,981 of NC_059327.1, forward strand.
CCATGTCCCACATGCCAGATGGTCTCTGCTCTCCTGGAACACAGAATTGAGTCAGGACAAGGCTGTGACTTATGGACCAGTTCAACCCTCAGAAGTACTCAGAGACTAGCTTCAAACCATTATTAGAAGTTTGGTATTAGTAGTTAAGCTCCCTACCCACCTATCTTCTCACTAATTTACCCACTCTTACTAGTGTTGTTGCTAGAAGATGGGCAACAGTGTATTCTCAACCATGCTAGGATTTTTCATTAAAGGACTTCCTTTCTAACTTCACAGATATCTCGGTAGCTCTTTACCAAGATTTCTTCAAGGTTTAAGGGTTTCGGTGCCAAGACTATAAGACCACTCATATAATTATGCTAGGAAGATGGGGTATCCCTCAATTTTTCCATGGAATTTCCATTCCAGCTTGTGAGTACTTAATATATATTATCTGGTAAAATCCCTGGCAGTTTTTCATTAGTTACAGCTGCCTCTGTAAAAGAAACCTCATTTATAAGCTGTTTTCTCTACATTGGCTAAATGGCAGTAAATAAGATAATGATCATCATTTTCCAAATGTCATAAGAGCAGCTGATGGCACCAACCTAGTCATTTTTGGCTCCAGGGCAAACTATGGGTGGAATGTTATGACTGTACAAATATGTGAAAATGTAGATTATTACCATAGCAATGTAAAAAGCTACAGATTTTCCCCTAACTGGTACCTAGTTTCTGTATTTTAACCAAAATAATTATGGAGGAAAGTCCCTTCTAGACCGTTTTAAAAGCAAAGCATTTGCATTAGGAGCTTTTTTTAAACATAAAAATATTTACTTTAATTTTCAATTGATATCTTTATGTATGAAGCAAGAATAAGGAAAAGTATAATTTCAGTATAATTTTGATTCTAATAGACCTTTTAAAATAGTATTTTTATTATAATAACTATCACCTCAGATAATAACTAGTAATTAGAATTTTTTCTCACAGGACTTATTTCTTCAAAAATGCTGATTTTTTGCTGCTCTACTTTCAAAATTTGACTAAGTTGCTAATTTAAGATCATGAGTTTAAGTGCTCTTCCATGAATTAGAATTTTACTCCCAGGCAGCTCTAAGCAATGTTAATTTCCTGAGTCTTTTTTCCCCCTTAGGTAGTAAAGTCAGTTACTTTAACATAGCAAGAAGGTATTAGATGCTGACCCCTAAAAGAGGCAGGTATATGCATTTACGTATACTAGGATATTTGCCATCATCATTTTTGGGCTTTTTCCTGAGGCCAGGGGGCATCTGGTACAATGTGGGGTGGAAGAATGTCAAGAGGCATCCAGGCAGGCTGGGTTGATGTGGACAGCAGTGTGCAGGGTCAGCCTATGACCCAAAGGTCAGGCAGAGTCGAATCCAAGAGGTCATTAGGTGATGCTTGGAACAAATAAGGGAAACCACCAGCAAATCCAAAGGGAAATAAGTCAGGAACCTGGGAGTGACTGCTAGAGGGATCCAAATAAATTTGCAAAAAAGTTTTAGGCAAATACTGAGTAAACACCTGACCATGTTTCCCAAGGTGTTCTGACCACAACTTAGTAAGAGCTACATTTTATATCACAGCCTAACACACATTGACACACAGCCCTCACTGTGTCAGAGTTTTACCAAGATCCTTACCCTCACCTTGGGTAGAGGCACTCAGAAATTTTCCATTTTCTTGGGTTCTATTCTATTTCATTTGAAGATGTTGATAGGAGACTTACAAAATTGCTTTCATGATCTGTTAATTGATAGAAAACCATAGCTTAAAATGTACTGTCTTGGGGACTGGGGAGATAGAATAAAGAGAGTAAAAAAAAAAAAAAAGGACTAAAAGACTGGAGGACATGGTTTCTGGTTTCAAGGAGATGGAAAGTTCCTTAGGAAGTTACAATGTAACAGGTGAAACAACAAAATGACACATTTAAAGTAGAATAAATGGAAGCAAGCAAATTAACAGGAAAATTAATATTAGTACAAGTTAGTTATAGCAGTGTCGGCTTGAGATGTGCATAGCTAAGGTTAGCAATGAGGCCCTTCATAGACGGAGTTAACATCTTACTCATCTCCATAGCCCTTTACTGCTTAACATGCTACCTTACATTGATGTTGTAAATAACTTAGCACAATGAAGATACAAGGCATTGTTGTTATTCCAGGTGTCCCTATAGGGCTGAAGTTAAAATTCTAATTTTTTTATTTAGTAGAATAGCCCTAAATTATTTCCCATGACACTTTGGTAGAAATTAGTTTATGAAATTACTGTAGTTATTTGGCCTTGGATTGGCTCCAAGGCTACGGATGGTGAATATCAAGGGGAAACCTTAGCAAAGTGTCAGGGAGCTTCAGAGACACCCAAAGAAAGGAAATACATATCAGAGCACTGAAGTCAAACTCATCTACTTAAATAATCTTACCTCAAGTTATTCTGCCTACACCACTAACTGCACATTTACTGAAATTGTATCTGGTAGTTGTCTCCTTTCATTTTTTAAATTTTTTTTTTTTTTAATGTTTTATTCATTTTTGAGACAGAGAGAGACAGAGCATGAACGGGGGAGGGGCAGAGAGAGAGGGAGACACAGAATCGGAAGCAGGCTCCAGGCTCTGAGCCATCAGCCCAGAGCCCGACGCGGGGCTCGAACTCACGGACCGCGAGATCGTGACCTGGCTGAAGTCGGACGCTTAACCGACTGCGCCACCCAGGCGCCCCTCCTTTCATTTTTTAAATGGTGTTGTTTCCTCAATATCTCCAACACAAATAGATTTTATTGTTACTTTTCTTTTTTTAAAATTTTTTTTAATGTGTGTTTATTTTTGAGAGAGAGAAAGAGAGAGACAGAGCATGAGCAGGGGAGGAGCAGAGAGAGAGGGAGACACAGAATCTGAAACAGGTTCCAGGCTCTGAGCTGTCAGCACAGAGCCCGACACCGGGCTCAAACTCACAAACTGTGAGATCATGACCTGAGCCGAAGACGGACGCTCAACCCACTGAGCCACCCAGGTGCCCCTTATTGTTACTTTTCAAGACTAGGCACAATGGGTTCCTTCCACTTTCCCACCACCACCAAATCTACAATGTTGATACATAGACAATGTGCAAGAATTACTTGTGAGTGAAAAATACATAAAACTCTATACAATTAGAAGTTATCTCTGTCTTGCTCATTTTATCTTTAGCCTAGCACATAATCATCATTTTATATGAATAAATAAAATTATTTTAGCAGTCTCTGAATTCCACACCCCCTTTTCTTTCAGGGCTGGAAAAACCACCATCTCTGACAACTTAAATTCTCATTTCCTTGTATTCATCACATTTGTAAGTACACAACAGAAGCATTAACTTTTTCAGTTAAAATTCTGGCAGGGAGGGCGCCTGGGTGGCTCAGTCAGTTAAATGTTGGACTCTTAGTTTCTGCTCAGGTCATGATCTCACAGCCTTTTGTGGGTTCGTGTCCCACATCGGGCTCTGCACTGACAGTGCGGAGCTTGCTTGGGATTCTCTCTCTCTTGGCTTCTCCCCTACTTGCACTGTCTCTCTCTCAAATAAATAAATACACTTAAAAAAAAATCTGGCAGGGGGGCGCCTGGGTGGCTCAGTCGGTTAAGCGTCCGACTTCAGCCAGGTCACGATCTCGCGGTCCGGGAGTTCGAGCCCCGCGTCAGGCTCTGGGCTGATGGCTCAGAGCCTGGAGCCTGTTTCCGATTCTGTGTCTCCCTCTCTCTCTGCCCCTACCCCGTTCATGCTCTGTCTCTCTCTGTCCCAAAAATAAATAAACCTTGAAAAAAAATTTTTTTAAATAAAAAAAAAAAATCTGGCAGGGAGCTACAATCAATGATTATACACCATAAGTGACTTTGATATTTGTGATCAGCTCTAGGGGACTAGTTGAACCTGACCACAAATTACCCAATGACATGAGATGGTTCGTAGTATCAACTCCTTTTTTGAAGTTATAAGTTAAATAATCTCTATATGTCAGTATAGAAGATGATGTATTTAAGAACTCCAAGTGTCTTTCACACTCAGTTATCCATAGTCTTTATTCAGGGTTATTGTCAGTAATTGCTCAGATGAACTATGAGGAAATATTCATACGTTCCTGTGGTAATTTAGACAGGTTCTTCCACGCTGAAAAATGTCTATACTGTTCTTCCACCAAGGAGAACTCTTGATGTAGCTGGGAAGAAGTTTGGAAAGGAAAAAATCTTTCTGTGTAATAATGTTGCACCTACACTGGAATGTATTTCTGAATTGCAACCCACCAATTCTGGGTTTCTATCTACCACATTATATTTATTTTTATTAGTTACATAAAATGTTTTTCAATATACCATGAAAAAGAAAAAAAAATTAAAGTAGCACTTCCTTTTTAATTTACTGTCCTCCTAAAACATCATTTTAAGAAGTCCCTAGTATTCCACCTAAGGAACAGATTATAATGTAAATAAGTTTAAAATAGAATTTGCAACAACAATATATCTTATTCAAGCATCCATAGTTTCTGCTAAGATTTCATTCTCAGCTGCTAGGAAAATAACTCTCCACACAAAGAAATGTCAACTGCAGATAAGATAAATGGTTTAAATGTGATCTCATTGAAAGTCTGAGTCTTTTCTAAAATATCAAGGATCTTTGTGCCAGGGAGTATAAAGACAGAGGAAGGTCTTTGTCATCTTGGCACTCACCAAGGGAGTAGCCCAAACTACTGTATTAATGTCTTTAAGGTTTAGGTGGTACCTAGATGTCAAACTGATAATTTACTCTTTCAGGAAGTTTTTAAGACTGAGAAATCTACTCTGTGATATAAGGTACCCTAGCAAGCTAGATAAGAAAAATAGCAAGACTTTGTAGGATCTTTCTAGATTATATTTAATAACACTATTATACTTAATTTATAACTATAAATCATACTTATAAATAAATTTATAAGTATAAATCCAGTCATTTTTAAGCAGCTACTCTTTGCTAGAATTGGGGCACAAGTATGAGTAAGACCTAATTTTCTAAGGAAGAGAGCTTTTAATCTTAATTGACAAAGTGAATCATCATTTGTAAATGCTTCTGAAGAGTATAAATTATTACAAATAACATTTGTGGGTTTTTAATTCATTGTTATACACATCTGTGGCACAGATGGCCTGGGCTGCTTCTTGCAGAGTATTATACTTCTTCTGTCTTGAGGTCCCAATTCTTGGAACTTTGGGTTGATTCCATATTTGCAAGTCCTTGGTAATAAATTATCAAAAAGAAATGTTTAATAACTATATACAGACAGTTGTATTTGATGTCCACATTGATCATCACCAGGTTTGTGCCATTTCTTAAGGTCCCATAAAAACACATGCTCTTTCAGATAAGGATTCTACCATTATATCACACTCCATAGCCCACTGATAGATGTCCTATCGCCTGCTCCTAAGGTTGATGGCTCCCTGTTGAAGAGGGTCTTTTGTCTTCCTGGCAGCATTAGCTACTTCTTTTTTCTTTCAGTGATTTGTCAGATGTTTACTAAGCACCTACTCTATGGCACTGCTGCTCTCTGCTATAATACTACATGTCTTGTGCCCAAGGCATTACCCTGCCTTTTTCAAAGTCACTGTTTTGATCATTGTTCCAGCACATGTCCTAAATACACTGGGGATTTTTCCTGGGACTTGGACTAATGGTAAAGTAAGGTAACTCAGATTTAAATGAATATAGTATGTCTTACTTGATGGAACCAATGAAAATTACAAGCATTTAAAAATTTGAATTACTTTAATAAGGGCAGAGTAATTTCCTAAACTAATTAATATATCATTTATTAACTTCCATTAAACCCTTGTTAATTAAATGGAGTGGTAAAGTTAAATAAAAAGATGGATAATTTCCTAAAGGAGATGAAATTGTGATTTAAATATCTTTCTTAATTGGCTTAATAGACAAGCACACTACCATATAATTCATCCAGGATTTGGAACTGCAGCATGATGAAAGACTCCACACAGGTAGAGCATTATGAGAGCAGGAGACACCGAGGATTATTTCCAGAGAATGACTGTACTCTGTTTTACTCTATTTCAGTGGTTATAAACTTTTTCTTGGTCAAGAACTCAATATACGTACGTCAACTAATGTTTACCAATTATCTCTTGTATGCCAGGCATTGAGGGAATGAGACCTATGGATTTATTTGAACAAAAATAGATCTCTTTGAAAATTTGGTGAAAGCTAGGGATGCCTTTCAACAGAAAAAAAATAAAACATATACATGCATATTCACGCAAGATTTTGCACAGACTCTCAGGAGGAATATAGACCTTAGAAGTTCATCCATGGCCCCCCTGAGATCTGTGGATTTAATTTAAGGACTGCTGCCCTGTTTGAAATTATTCAAGCTAGAAATGATGTATGTGTGTCTTCGGACAAGTCACTTAACCTCTCTAGGCTTCTTTTTTTTGTTCGTTTGTTTGTTAAGTGAGGGCTGTAGATGAGTCTTCCATTTCTAAAAATCTGTTTGTGAACAGGTGCTGCAAATATGCTTGTCTATCGATGTCATTTACCTCTCTGTTGCTCATATTTGTCTGGGAATAGGAAAGAATAATACAAAACAGAGCGTAACAAGATAGAGTAGGAATCAGAGAATCTTCTGGAATTTAGAGACCATATAAACTTTTGATGAGAAGAGGCAGTAGCAGTCCAGATGGTAAATGGCCCGTGGTGAGTGAATGTCAGAGTTAGGACCTGGCTCTGTATTTCATGACCTCAATAATGCCACAGCTGTTTCCATAATGCCATAGCACGTATAAAGATTCATCCCCCACTAATGCCCATAAAGTGGTTACACTAGATTAATAATTGTCTTCTTAAATTAATATGCTAAATCCCAGTTGTTTGCATGCTGAATTAAGATATTTGTCTTTAAGTAGAGGTAGTACTAATGGAAATATTTTATAGACTTGGCATGAAAGACACTTGGTATCAAAGACACTTATGAAATTCAAGGATATTTAGGACATCCAAAAAGCTGTATTAGTGGCAATAACCCTAGTGTTGTTGATTGGGTTGTGTTCCCCCCAAATTTATACATTGAAGTCTTAACCCCCAGTACCTCCGAATATGACCTTATTGGGATATAGGGTCATTACAGAGGTAAGTTAAAATGAAATTTTTAGAGTGGACCCTAATCCAATATGACTGGTGTCCTTATAAAAAGGGAAAATTTAGGGGCGCCTGGGTGGCTCAGTCAGTTAAGCATCCAACTTCGGCTCAGGTCATGATCTCGTGGTCCATGAGTTCGAGCCCCACATCAGGCTCTGTGCTGACAGCTGAGAGCCTGGAGCCTGTTTCAGATTCTGTGTCTCCCTCTCTCTCTGACCCTTTCCTGTTGATGCTCTGCCTCTCTCTGTCTCAAAAATAAATAAACATTAAAAAATTTTTTAAAAAAATAAAAAGGGAAATTTTAGAGACAGGCACTAACACAGGGAGAACACTATGTAAACATGAAGGCAGAGATCCAGATGATAGGTATATGCACGAGTAAATATTTGCAGAAGGTGATAGTTGAGCCTGTTATAAAAGACTAACATGTAAGTAACTTATCCCTATCACTCATTCAATCTCACCATTGGAAATGTTGACAGTCATATAGTAATGTGATTTTATTTTATTTTATTTTTTTTAACGTTTATTTATTTTTGAGACAGGGAGAGACAGCATGAACGGGGGAAGGTCAGAGAGAGAGGGAGACACAGAATCTGAAACAGGCTCCAGGCTCTGAGCTGTCAGCACAGAGCCTGACGCGGGGCTCGAACTCACGGACCGCGAGATCATGACCTGAGCCGAAGTCGTATGCTTAACCGACTGAGCCACCCAGGTGCCCCGAGTAATGTGATTTTAAAAAGGTTCCATTTATTAAGTGTTATAATGTGCCAAATATTATGAGGCATACAAGTATACTATAAGCTACTTTGTTTAAATTTGTATCTTTCTGAAATTTGTTAATAATTCAATAATGACAAGTGCTATACCTTTTTTATTCCATTTAATGACTCATGCACTTACTGATGCCAACAGTATTTGAGTTAAAGCCGTTGTTCCAACATTAAATCATTCTACCACATTTCACGATGAATATTTTTAGCAAATAACTATTTTTGTAGAAAATATGTTCCAGTAACTATTTTTGTAGAAAAATAGTAAAAAAATTTCTACTCTCTGTCCTGATTTTAAAACTATTTCTGGCATCCACGGTTACATATTTTGACAGTCATCTGAATCTAATATGAACAAAACAAACTATCAGGAACAAGGGAAGATACCACAGAAAGAGATAAAATAATTGCTTTGAAGTAAATTATTATTTACTACATGGCATAATTTAAATGCATAAAATGAAAGCCTTTTCAGAACAATTATAATATCTTTTGTAAGTATATTTTAAAAATAATTATCACTATAAATTAATGGAGAATATTCCTAGCAATGTTATAAAGTGAATTGAATATTTTAAGCTTGATATTTTTGTGGTGTGAGGTGGGGTCAAAACAGCAATTTCGGATTCTGAGGAATGGTCACTTGTGTAAATTAGTTTAACCAACACTTTTAAATTGATAAAAATAACCTATCTTATTTTCAGATTCCAAATGTGTAATAATGTTTACATGTGATTCACATTTTATTACATTTAATTAAATAAAATTATTCATACAAAGCACCAAGGTCATTACCTGGCACAAAGAAAAATGTACAGGATATTAGTTGTAACCCCTCACCTCCTAATTAAATTTAACAAAGCTATTAGTTGCATACTACTGTGCCCAACATTAGGCTAGATTGTCTGATTAAGAAAATATATTTTTTGTTTAAGATATAAATGTATCACATGGTTTGAGAAAAACTTTAAATTTTTAAAAATGTTAATTTATTTATTTTGAGACAGAGAGAGAGAGAGAGAGAGAGAGAGAGAGAACGAGTATGGGAAGGGCAGAGAGAGAGGGAGACACAGAATCTGAAGCAGGCTCCCGACTCTGAGCTGGCAGCACAGAGCCCAAAGCGGGGCTCCAACCCACAAACCACAAGTTCACAACCTGAGCCAAAATCAGACCAACTGAGCCACTCAGGTGCCCTAGTTTGAGAAAAACTTAAAAGACTATTATTCAACAAATGTAGATTGAACGTTCAAGCTAAAGCAAGTAGGGAGAAAAAAAAAGAAAGAGTATGGCATTGTCTCTATCCTTGAGAAGTTTTGCTGCCACAATTGGAGAATAAAACCATATTTACTTATTTACATAAATAATGTACATAATGTGCATAATGTACATAAACGGTAGAGAGGTAGCTGTTTAGGGAAGGGCAGTAATGTGACCTGGAGCGGCCAGATAGAATGTGAACTGAATCTTAACGAATGGAGAAGAGTTGGATAGGCAGTGAAGAAAGAGAGCTGCCCGGAAGAGTACATGTTTGCTCATTCATAAACAGAGCAAGTAGTTTGTAAAACTATTTTAAAATTTACTATACACATTGTGGTGTTTGCTGATGTCCTGTTAGGTTTGAGGTTATATGACCATTCCTTAATAGGTGCTTTGCTTAAGTTGTTTTCAAAATATCCTTGAGAAATTCCAAGGACTCAGAATAGCCAAAACAATCTTGAAAAAGGACAGAATTGGTCAAAGTTTGTGCTTAAGCCTTCTAAGCCACTTAGAGGTTTAGCTTTTACCATTGGATGTGTGTGTGGCTTGGAAGCCGCTCTACTGCTCAAATTCAGGGAGTTAACTTTTGTTGTCGTTGTACCTTTTCAGCCAGGAGCTGGTAGCTTGGAGCTTCCCTCCCTGATTGCTCCTGAAAGCGGTTAGGGCAATATAATTAAAAACAAAATCTCTCAACTGAGAAAACTTCTCCACAGGTATAGTAGAGAGAGAAAATAAGTTTTGTTATATTTTTTTATGTTTATTTTATTTTTTAATGTTTATTTTTATTTTTATTTTAATGTTTAGAGAGAGAGACAGAGCATGAACAGGGGAGGGACAGAGAGAGAGTGAGACACAGAATCTGAAGCAGGCTCCAGGCTCTGAGCTGTCAGCACAGAGTTCAACACGGGGCTTGAACTCACGAACCGTGAGATCATGACCTGAGCCAAAGTCGGACACTTAACCAACTGAGACAGCCAGGCACCCCAACAGTTTTATTATTGAATAAGCATTAAGCCAGACTGTGATGTACATCACAGGCAATCCATTAAGGGATTGCAAAAGGCTGAAAGAGATCTCACCCTTATATGTAGTCAAGCAGATACCACAATGCACGTCTTGTCAAGTAAGAGGACTCCACAGCACCTTTGGTGCACGTAGTTCACACTCGTTTTAGCTGGTAATTGGAGTGACCATTTGTGTTGACTAAAGGGTTTTATCCAGGAGGAAAACAAACTTCTTATCTCTTTATGACAGGATGTAGTTTTGCAACGTGGAACGAGGCCCCCCTGAATTTAGGCTCCTACTTGCCTGCAGAAACTGGGAGACAGGAGTGCTCTCTCCCTTGATATGTACATTTCAGAGATGGCTCCCATCTTGAGAAAAGACATTCCTGGGTCACAGAGTAGAAAAGGCTGATCTAGTCTCCAAAAGGATTTATATACATTTCAAAGAGAGGAGAAAGTACTCACACTTGTAAGTTTTCTAAAGTAAATGACCTTAAAAAAAAAAAAAGAAGAAGAAGAAGCAGGAGAGATCTCTTCCCTTGGTTTCAACAAGGAGAATTAAGCTTCTTATTTCTAGATGTATTTGCTCTTACCGAGGATAGAACCTTTGGCAAGTACAACCTGTCAGACTGCCAAGGGATGACTGTGGTGTTATATTTAAGCCTGTTTTCCTAGGAGTTGTCCCTAAAAGCAGCTTATTGTTCAGTCTGTTTGGTCAGAGGTTATGTTTAAGACCCTTGTGCCAGTGATTTCTGCCCTGTGTTGATGAATCTGTGTTCAACTTGGGGAATGCTTTCAAGTTTGCCCTATGTCCTGATGGCTCGGAGTGGGGTCAGCCTAGTGTATATGCACAGCCTTCCCAACCCCCAGAGTTGACTCTGACCCAGGACACCTCTTGTTGGCTGCCTCTTTCCTTGATTCTCTCCATTAAACTTCTAGCTGCTCTGCTGTTTTGCTACATCAAGGAGCTGCCAGCCACTTCTTAATTGCCCTCCACTAAGATCTGTATTGTTTTTCTACAATGCCCTTAGGCATGGAGTTCTTTGCTCTCAGTTCCAAATAAAGTCAGTCTTTTGAGACAGAGCTGCACAGCTCTTTGTCAACATGGCCTGCCTTTCCTCCAGGGCAGAACCCCTGTACCACTCTACCATAATTGGATGTGAGACCCTGCTTTCCCTAGAAGGACACCCTTGCTCTATGAGTATGCACTGAGGTGGCAGAGGGAGAAGTTGGCAGCCTTGGTCTTCTTGGTGTGCCCCTCAAGGCATGGAACCTCCACCCTATGAGTGAACTGGGGTGGGAGTGATTGGGGACCCAGTATATTTGGCCTTCTGTGTCTGGGGTGGAGCTTCTGCCTTATGAATGGGGGGCTGGGTGGAGGAGGAGAGACCTGAACCTCTTAGCCACACCTGCCTAGAATAGAGCTTCCTAGAATAGATGAGAAACATCTGCACCCTGCCCATCCTGGGATGGAACTGTAGTCCCAAACTGGGAGCTGGCAGGGAGATGAAACTACCATTTTCTTGGCTGCACCGAATAGAGCTTCTGTAATGAAGAGCTGGGGGAATAGCGAAGTAGCCTATGGTTAAAATACTACTATTTTTACTGATATTTAGCAGATTTCCTTGAAAGAATGTTTCTCCATTTGCTGTATGCTCTTATGACAATTTCCAGAGTCTTTAAATAAATGAAAATTGTTTTTCACCAGTCGAATCGTTTTGCCAGACAGCTGAGGTCCTTACTCCATCATTCCAGAGGTCCCATTTCTCACCTTCATTTTTTAACTGGATATAGATTTCTGGAATTACAGGTTAACTTTATGTTATTGTTTCTTTAAATATTTTGAAGATGTTTCTATATTACATTTTGATTTACATAGTTTCTGACAGTCTGCAGTCATTCATATCTTTGTTCCCTGTATGTAATGCTTTTTTTTTCTTCCTGTCTTCAATATTTTTTTTCCTTTGGTTTTTGGCCTTTTGGCTGTAATTTGATCCAGTATATTTTTTTTCCAGTTTTTCTCACTTGGAGTTCTCTGAACTTTTTGGATTTGTGTTTGTTGTTGTTATTAATTTTGGAAAAATTCTCAGCCATTATCCCTTCAAATATTTCTGTTGAACATCCATTACTTGCATATTAGACCATTCAATATCATCCCCAGAACTCCTGGATGTCCTGGGTTCTGGGTTTTTTTGTTGTTTTTGTTATTGCTGTTTGTTTTCTCCCCCACTTTGTTTTCACCTTGTGTTTAAATTGGGATAATTTCTGCTGATTTATCTTCAAGTTCACTGATTCTTTCATTTCTGCTACATTCACTTGCCTACTGGTCCACTGAAAGAATTTTTCAACTCAGATACTGTGCTTTTTTTATTTCTAGAATTTCTATTTGTTTTATATATATTCCCTCTTTGCTAAAATTCTCCATCTATTATTCAAGCTGGCTACTGTTTCTACTAGAAAATTTAACATATTAACCATAATTATTTCAATCTCTATCCGTTAGTTTTAACCTCGGTGGCATCTCTGTTTCTGCCTCTGTTGCCTGCTTTAGCTCTTGGCAATGACTTGGTTTTAGTTGCTTTTTGTGTAAAACAACATCAGAGACAAAGGTAAGAGGTAGTTACATCTGGAAATGGATGTGTTCCTTCTTCTGTCAGGTTAGTCAGTAGTTTAGCTGGGTTTATTATTGCTGTACTTATCTTAAGTACAACATAGACTTCAAATTCCTCCATCAGAGAATTAGTGATACTTGTGGTTGGTATGGAACCTGACATGAAAAAAGGGTTTTTTTCTTAATTTTCCTGCTCTACCCTCAGCCTTCAGAGGGCCCTCCATACTTGTGCTGCAAAGAGTTCCTCTCTTCTTGCTCTTGTGCCCCCATTTCCCATAAAGTGGCATATTGTTATGGCTTGTTACTTAGTGCAATAATTATGGTGCGGACATGGGCTTTCTCAGTTCTCCTGCTCTGTTTTCAGTGATGGATAAGTGCTGTGTGCCTGGGCCTAGGCGCTAAGATTTTCTTAGCCTTTCTGCACTTTCATGGCAATGCACTTTGCTTTGTGTTGGTGGGGAAGTCTGGTAGGAGCAAGTTTCTCACCTCACCTCCAACAGTTGAAGACCTTTTCTTTATATCAGCGTAGGAACCTAGACCTGACTAGGTTTTCTTCCCCATTTCCAGCAGTATATAGCCTTTATTTCTATATCTTCCCTAGCGGTAAAGAACATGCTCCTGCAATGTGGGAGGTTGAAAGGTTTCCTATTTCTCTTCCAAAGGCATCAGGTCTTTGGAACCATGAGGTGGAATGTTTCCTTTTCTTCTGCTGGAAGCTAATGTTTTTGCTTTTTATGAGACAAAGGTCTTTGAAGTAGATGAGTTTTGAAGTAGATGCCCATGGAAATAGCTGGTGAGAAAGTTCAGACGCCTTATGTGTATGGGGTTCCTAGAGATTCTTAAGTGTTAAGCTAGTCCACACTCAGACTTTATTAATTCTTTGAAATTTCAGCTGTTTTCTTTTTACCTGCTTTTTGGACAGCTACCTCATCCTCCCACACTCTGTTAGCTCATCTGTCTTTGGAGGGCATCTTTACCTTTTGGAATTAAGCTTACCTGGTTATCATATGACCTCAGCTCTCTAATAGTGGTATATCAATCTATTGCAGTCATCACTCTTTTGGTGCCTAATTGTAACCCTTGAAATAAAATCACTTTAACTCCGTATTGGTTCCTATGCCTTTGGGGATAACCCAGTAGTTTTGAAATGTTTCCTTTCTTTCTGACATAATAAGATGTCCCAGCCTCATTTTGTATCTTTCCTCCTCCAGACCTGGAGCTAGATATTTCTTCCTTTAATATATCTAGTTCCATTTGGTAAGAAATAATACCTAGAAATCACAATCTGAGAACTAAGGGTGCTCTTTGATATTGATTTATCATTGCTTCTAGGCCTTTACAGTGTAGAGAGCTAGAAAACATGTGCTTTTCTTTAACAGGAAACAATCCCATAGTTCATACTGGTATCTCTAGTTCAAGGCTAAGATTACTTAACATGTTTGATTTTATTCTTGTATTATATTATAATCAAAATCTTGGTTCCTAATGACACTAACAAGATATTTATTTGTTTTATCGTACAGTATATGGAATACTTTCAAAATAATGATGCCATTATTATTACTAACATAAGATTCCTGAATGCAATTTAAGATTACTTTGCAATTCTTTTTGTCATTAGGATATATACTAGTGAAGTACTAGGGCCCAACTCAAAATCTACTTCCTCTGTGAGGCCTTTATGCTGACCCACACTGCCCCATGCCGTTTTTCCCCTCTGAACTTTTATAATTCCAGTCTTAAAAGTCACATTCTGCACCTGATTCAGATGGCCTTGAATTGCCTTTTACTTGTTTAGATACTTAAAATATGAAAGTTGAGAATAATGCAATTAAGTCAATCCTCCTGAGAGGTCTATGGAGTTAATTTAATTTATTATCCCCACAGTAAACTCTGAAGGGTAGGTGCATGTCTTCTTTTATATATCAGAAGGAAACAGTTTCCCTTACTACATAATCAAAGTTTAATTAAATTCTTTTGGGAACTTGTTTCAGAATGACACAGACTGAACAGTTAGACCATCTTGCAGGATCATGAAACCAGACAGGTCTCCAATATCCAATGCCAAATGACAGGTGGGATTTGGGTCCAACAAAAGCTGGGCAAGATATTTGAGGATCTGTGCCAGTCCACTGAGCCTGGATAAATGAGCATGGATGGATCTCATATTCAGAAACCTATAAATTGGAAGTCTATTTTCCCCTTGACATTTAGTAACCTATTCCTTTAAAAATGTTTACTCATCTCATATAAGGGCGGGAGTGTTTGCCAAAGAGAAACAAGGGCAGGAGTATTTCTTTGTCCATGTATGGAACACCATACTTCAGGGACTTAGACAAGATGGGAGTGATAGAAATCAGAGCAAGAGAGCCCCAGGGGTGCCTGGGTGGCTCAGTCAGTTAAGCGTCTGACTCGATTTCAGCTCAGGTCATGATCTCCAAACTCACATGGAGCCTGTTTGGGATTCTCTCTCTTTCTCTCTCTCTCTCTCTCTCTCTCTCTCTCTCTCTCTCAAAATAAATAAATAAACTTGAAAAGAAAAGAAAAGAAAAGAAAAGAGAAGAAAAGAAAAGAAAAGGAAAGGAAAAGAAAAGGAAAAGAAAAAGAGAACCCCAGGAAGCAGCCACATCCAGGAAGGCACAGTGAGAGATGTGACGTGGTCACTTCTTCCATGCTTTCAGAGCTTGGTCAGCTTGTGTTTTATGTGGGTGAGTGGCTATTCTCTCCCATGCTCCCCATTGAACCAGAGTGAAGAACAAAGGGATATAAGATCCAAGCTCTGACTGACTCTTACTGCTTACGTAGCATCAGAATAATCCCTAGAGCCCAGCATGATACAGCAGTTGCCTCCCTTGCCAACTTCATCCCCCACTCACTTGGCCCACTCCCTGTGCTCACTGGCCAGTTTATTCTTGCCTCCAAGCTGACCACTGTACTTGCTGTTTGCTCTGCCCGGATGCTCTTCCCACACACTTCATGCTGGCAGGCCCTTTCTCATTGTTCCCATCTCAGGCTCATATACCGCCTCTCAGACAGGCCCTCCCATCAAAATGACCTCTTTCCACCCAGTCTGCCACATGATTTTATCAAACCTTTCAGAGATTTTATTACTTTCTGACATTATCTTGCATATCTGTTGGTTTTCTTACCATTGTCTGTCTTCCTCCCTCTGGGGTATCAGCTTCACAAGGCCAGCAACCTGGTATGTTTTGCTGGCTCCTATGTTACTCACACTAGGCCTGGCACTTGGTAGGCACTCAATAAATATTTATTTTTAAGTTTATTTATTTATTTATTTTGAGAGAGAGAGAAAGCAAGTTGGGGAGAGGCAGAGACAGACAGACAGACAGATAGACAGAGAGTCTCAAGCAGGCTCCACACTGTCAATGCAGGCCTGACACAGGGCTCAAACTCATGAAATATGAGATCATGACCTGAGCCAAAGTCAATGCTTAACTGACTGAGCCACCCAGGCACCCCCAAGAAATATTTGTTGAGTGGATTGAATGAAGGATCATGAAATGAAAGAGAAAAATAGTTATATATACATGTATGAATGAGTATGTGTGTGCATGCATTTATTTTTGTTTTGATTTATTTCATGAAAGGGTATGAGTGGCTTACAAGAAGCACCCAGCCTTGAATCTAGGAATCAATTAATTTTTAATTTTATTGATACTTATGCCATTTTCATTGTGATCTGCTTATTCAATTGCAAAAAGAGCATAGATTTCATTTTCTGGTCCTTGACTGTATAAAATGGCTGCTGCTTTTCTTCCTGTCAGACTGTTATTATTGCTACAATTGATAGTTATTTATCAAATCAGCCACTGACTGAAACAGTATAAAAACCTAGGAGCAATGAAAAACAAACGGTATACTTTATCAACAAAAAGATCAGTGCGTTTCCTTCAAATGTGAGAGTATTTGTCACCATTTTGTTGTTGTTCACCTACCAGGCTTATTTCCATAACATGTGAAATTTTAGTTAGTAAATTTGCATCTCTGTCATTATTCATGACCAGTGAAGACATGGAAAAAAAAGAGGTTAGTTTAAAATTTTAAATAACATAATTGTCAGGCAGATTGCTGGATCCCTGTGAGAATTCCTTTTGCCATTCATGCAATATAAAAGATGTATATAATTGGTTTGCTCCTTGTATATAATTGTGTTTGGAAGGATAGCAGCCCAACATTATAGAAGGAATTAAAAGGGTGATACTGGGGTGCCTGGCTGGCATCTGACTCTTGATTTTGGCTCCGGTCGTGATCCCAGGGTCACAGGATCAAGCCCCACATCAGGCTCTGTGCTGAGCATAGCGCCTGCTTGGAATTCGCTCTCTCTCTCCCTCTGCCCCTCTCTTCTACTCTCTCTCTCTCAATGAAATGAAATGAAATGAAATGAAATGAAATGAAATGAAATGAAATAAAATAGGTATGAGACTATTATTTGAGGTAGGGTCCAGGAAAACCCACTAATGTGGTTTTCAATAAGTTGCTTATATTTTTGCTTACTTTTTGCTGCCTGTTTTCTTATCTGTAAATTTAAAGTGTTAGACCTCTAACCCTAAGCATCAACTTTTAGCTCTAAAATTCATTGACAGGACTGCCTTCTTTCCTCCATATCCTTTGGTCATTTCAGAGGACACAGCAGACATACCCAAACTAACTTAAATTTCTTAAAATGATCTGTTATGGATTTGGGGAGAGTAGAGAAGTTTCCAGCAGAAGAGCTAATGGGCAACACTGCTGACTGCTGGGAATCTTCAAGTTCATTTCACAGACTCAGCCATCTAAGCCCTCAAGTCTGACCTGCGACTCATGATCAATTTGTTGGAGACCTTGTTTAGAAGATAAATATCACAAGATATGGATTTTCCTTTTGATACTAAAAAGAATCTTCTTATTAAATTGACCATTTAGCAGCTGTATCTGGACATTCAAGCTACATGTGGGATAGTTATTTTTACTTAAATCATTTGCAATGCAGTTTATCTCCAAGTATGGTCTGTGAACTTCAAGCATCAGAACCTCCCCCTACAGGCTTATGTGGATGGCTCAGCTGGTTGAGCTTCCCACTTCGGCTCAGGTCATGATCTCTTGGTTTGTGGGTTCTGCCCTGTGTTGGGTTCTGCACTGACAGCTCAGACAGAGCCTGGAGCCTGCTTCGGATTCTGTGTCTCCCTGTCTCTCTGCCCCTCCCCCACTTGTGCACGCTCTCTCTCTCTCTGTCTCTGTCTCTCTGTCTCTCTCAAAAATAAATAAATAAACATAAAAAAAAAAAAAGAATCTCCCCCTGTTGACTGTAGTGTGGCTAAAATGCAAATTCCTCTGCCTCACTTTAGACCTGCTGAATCAGAATCTGGTGGAAGGAGAGGGTGCCCAGAGATGTGCAAGTTTCACAAATTCTCCAGGTGATTCTTATTCACACTCAGGTCTGTCATGTTGTTAAGTTCAAAATAATTCCTCTCTAACTATCCTGCTGAAAAGTATAGAAGCAAGATAGACCTAAGCAACCTAGTAGGGCAAATCCTACATCATTATACTGAAAGGAAATGAGCTTGACCTCTGTAACAGGTAGATTAGCCTTGTAATGTATAATCCTTACATAACTTCATTTGAATATTTTTCTCCTTGATTTCTATTCTTGAATTTACTTTTGAGTGATTGTGAAAACACAAAGGATTTGTGGTATTTCTGCTTATTTAAGGCTGCTATTTAATTAATGGCAATATATAAAAGAATTTTACTCCCTTCTTAATGTTCCAAAAGTACCTACTAGGTTAATTTAATGCAATGTCAAGGGGCGAAATTGTATATAATATTTTCTTTATAAGCCACTACCTCCCCCCAACCAAAAAAACATAGAAAAAGAAACCCTTCACACTATAAATGTTTTTACATTAATTCATTCATATGATGATCATTATTCATGTATCTCTCTACTCTATTAATTTTCATCATATATTTTCTAATTGTGGTAAATATGCTTAACATAAAACTTACCATCTTAACCATTTTTAAGTGTACAGTTGTTGTAAATATATTCACATTGTTGTATAACCAATCTCCAGAACGTTTTCATGTTATAAAACTAAGATCCTATATCCATTAAACAATTCTCCGTTTCTTCCTCCCCATAGCTCCTGTGTTTCTGTTTCTCTGAATTTGACTTCTCTATATACCTCATGTAAGTGGATTTATACAGTGTTTGTCTTTTTGCAACTGCCTTATTTCACTTAAGATAATGTCCTCAAGGTTTACCCATGTTGTAGCATGTGTCAAAATTTCCTTTTTTAATAAAGGAAATGAATAATAGTTTATTATATGGATATACCACACTTTGTTTATCTGTTCACCAATCATTGGATACTTTGACTGCTTCTACCTTTTGGCTCTTGTGAATAATGCTGCCATGACTATGTATGTACAGCTATCTCTACAAGACCCTGCTTTCAAATTCTTTGGATGTATATCAAGAAGCAGAATTGCTGGATTATATGGTTATTATATTTTAAATTTTCTGCGGAACCACCATACTGTTTTCCACAGTGGTGCACCATTTTACCTTCCTACCAGCATTACTCAAGGGTTCCGATTTCTCCACATCCTCACCAACACGTGTTATTTTCAAAGACCATCAATATCATCAATAAGAGTTCTGGAACACGGTAGAATTTTTGTAATTTTCCTTAGTTGTTTATTACAAATTCATTTCTGATTAAAGAAAAATACTTTGTATCATAGCTTTATTTATTTGAATAAATACATAGTTACATATGTTTTATCAATCACACATAGTCTATAGTAAGACTCTTTTTTTTTTAAAGAGAGAGACAGCAAGTGCAGGGAGGGGCAGAGGGAGAGAGGAAGAATCTCAAGCAGACTCCAAGCTAAGTGGAGAGTCAGACACTGGGCTTGATCCCGTGACTCTGGAATCATGTCCTTAGCTGAAATCAAGAGTCAGACTCTCAACCTACTCAGCCATCCAGGTGCCCCTGACTTTTATTGAACTAAGAATAAAGTCAAGTATTTACATGGTGATTTATATAGTAATCTGCAGTTTACAATGGGTTTTCATATCTTTTCTTATAAAAGATTTCATTAAAATTCAGTAAAGGCACTATGTAATTTTGTTAATAAAGTCTGGATATTAATATCATCCATATCTAAGCAGTAATAATCATTTGCAAATTTTTCTTTCAAAGTTATCTCACAATTTCTTTTCTTCCATTTTTCCTATGACCATCTCAGTGGTAATGAAAATAGCATGGACATTGGACCCAGAGACATTGGCCCACTTGGCTTCTTGGGATTGACCCATCCTAGTTATATGACCTTATTCAAGTCATCTTGCCAAGTGGGCCTCAGTTTCCTTACCTATAAAATGAGAATAATGATATCCACTTCATAGCATTGCTGTGAAGGTTAAGGGAGATAATATATGCCCAGTGCCTGGCACAAGTTAGGTATACAAAACATGTCCATCCCCTCCTTACATGAATTTAGTTCATTTAAAAAAAATAAGTCATTGTGTTTTTCAGAATGCAATGAGATCAATTCAAACAGCAAGTCTTGTCTTCCAAAGCAAACTGAAGTTCTTCCAAGGCAAAGATTCCATCTCAGTCATCTTTCCTATAGTCTCTCACACATGCTAAATAAGTATTCCCCAATTGCTAATCATTTTCACCAGGCATATATATTTATAAAGCACTTTTCAGTAATTTCTATGGATTATCATTCACTCTATGCCTCAAAAAAAGAAATGCCTTTTTCTACAATGTCACCAGTGGTTACCAGTGAAGGTAGATGACTAATTATGGCCTTCATATGATGTCACTATGCTATGTTTTTCTGGATGGGGCTAGGCAGAGAATCAGAAACAAAACTCTTTTGGCCTGACATTATCTGGCTTTTACACTGACTCCATTTTTTTATAAACTCTGGAGGAATGAGGCTTACGATTAAATTATAGTTTTCTCAGAGCCTGCTATTAGAAGTCTAATATATACTGTATTTAATTTTTAGTTTGCATATATGTAATTGAAACAGTCATTCTCAAATGAATATTTACATGTTCCCTCATAGTCTAGACAGTTGTTAATTTTTGGATTGAGGATATCTGTGCTACCTCATACGAAAGGAACATCTCCCATTCATTGAGTGGCTAATACAAGGACACTACGTTAGAGGTTTCACATGTTTTCTCATTTGGTCTTTAACAATGGCCCTATAAGTTAATTATTATACTCATTTTACAAATTAAAAACAAACAAACAAACAAACAAACAAACGGGGCTCCATGAAGTTAAGGATTTGGCCCAGGGTCTCTTACATAGCAAATTGCAGAATTGAAAGTAAGATCTATCGATCTGATTCTAAAACTCCTACTCTTATAATGATACCAGTATTTTCCAATGAAGAGACAAAAGATAATAATACAGAAGCAAATAAGCTGGAATGATGTACATAAACATAAAAAAGAAAAAGGGCCATCATAGACACAGGTAGTGTGAAACATCACTGAACAAATTCAGTTATACAGTTCAGAAAAATACAATGTTTTTTTTGTGAAAGAGAATTATTATAAAATTTTCGTTTTAGTGAAACCTGTATTTTGTCGGAAAAATATTTTTTAATAATTTGAAATTGTTGAAGAAGGCCAAGATATTTTAACTAATAGCTACATTAGACAAGCCAAACTGTTGTATAATGACATATACTCACACATGGAGAGGTTCTATTTTTTCCCTCCACAAACATTTCCTTCAGAGACATTCGGAACACTTAGCTTCTGGGGGCTGGCTCTTCAAACTGGCTTGAAGATTCCTACTTATTTCAGGTATTTACTTTCCTAGGGGAAAATAGAAGCTCAGTGGTGATCAGATGTTTACCAATAAACTGTCTTGTTCTGGGTTCCATAAATGAAAAGGAATATGTAAAAATGTCTCATGCATTAAGGGATGAGAATCATGTATGGGTGGTAAATAAGACTTATGCCTATTGGTTATTAGGTAAATGGGAATTAATTTAGATCATCTTCTCTCGTGAGCAAAAACTATTCTGACCCACAAGTTCTAGCTCAAGTGTCATTATCCCCAAAGGTAATAATCATTCATTTTTGCCATTAGGAAGAATTTCTTAAAGTTACCAAAGATAGATTATCTATCTGCCTTTGATATGTTCGGTTTTAATTGGTGGCATGGCCCATTTCTTGTGAACATATGATTCTCAGCTCTATATGAATTTTAGAGTACTGTAAACATAGTTTAGATTCTCATTTTATTTGACTCCTGGAGAACCATGTGCAAGTCTATTTCTACGGTAGAATTAATACAAAATCCATGTTTCTGATTTGACTCTCCTTGTCTCCTGCTTAATTTAATTGATACAGATATACCTTTAATTTTAGTGACTTAGGTTCTCTTACAAACTGGGGGCATGGCAGGAACAGTGGACAATTCATGGCATCTTCACTTGTTCTTGGTGAGACCATGTCTTTTTCCAAAGGGGTCTCTGAATCATTCTTACAAAAATCATATGCTTTGTCCATGTGGTCAGTTCATAGGAGCTCACAGACAAGACAGAGTTCCTAGTGACATTCCACAATGTAGAAATTCTACGAGGAGGATGAGCTCATGGGAATAAAAAACTTCAGTTTCAGAATTATTGAAGCAATTTAAGTAGAATAAAAAATTTTTTAAATTTGCCTTGGAATTTTATTTGGTCTTGTCTTTTTTTTTGGTCAAGAGTAAATACCCTTTTTCATCTGCCATTTTCCATATTCTATACATATTTAGGATTTATCCTGTGTTAACTGAAGCCTTAAAAAGTCTCAGAGTTTTTTCTTACTTTGTGAGATCCACAAAAGTTTCCAAACAGTATAAAGTGAGAGCATTCAAGAAAGTTTTGAAACTCACATAACCAGAGCCTTGCGTATAGAATCCGTATAGAGTTAGTCTGCCGAACTGTTCGCTATGAGGTTGACCTCTGTCCTCTAGAGTAGGGAGTTGCAATGGAAGCATTTGTATTGTATGTAACGAAGGGAAAACTCTAGAGGAAAAGTCACTTAAATAAGAGACTGCATTCCAGGCATATCCAACCTAGAATATTCTCTTTACTTCTTTTAAAATCTTAGAGGATTGTAATTCACTCTACCGTGCTACAGAAAGTATTTAAGAGGCTCTAAATTCTGATACATGGGCATTGGGCAATATTAATAATATTATTATAATATATATTATATATAATAGTATATAATATAATATATATTAATATTATAATAATTATATTAATAATTATTTTGAGAAACACAAATTTTAAAACCAAAGGAAATAACCCTGATGGACCTTGAGGGAGACAGAAATTCTGGATAATTGAAGAGAATGAAGTCTAATTTATGAAAGTTTCTTATACACAGCACTATCCCTGGCATATATGGACCCATCTAGAACATGGAAGTGTACAATAGAAGTCAGAGGCATAGAACCTGACTCAGGAGAAAAAGAAGAAGATCTGAATTTGGACCAGAACAAAAGCACAGAGCACTATGTCCTACTGAGGAAAAATCAATAATTAACATGAGACCCATACTCTATGCTGTTTAAAAATTGTCATTTAGGGGCGCCTGGGTGGCGCAGTCGGTTAAGCGTCCGACTTCAGCCAGGTCACGATCTCGCGGTCCGTGAGTTCGAGCCCCGCGTCAGGCTCTGGGCTGATGGCTCAGAGCCTGGAGCCTGTTTCCGATTCTGTGTCTCCCTCTCTCTCTGCCCCTCCCTTGTTCATGCTCTGTCTCTCTCTGTCCCAAAAATAAATAAACGTTGAAAAAGAAATTAAAAAAAAATTGTCATTTAACTACTTATCTTATATGTGAGTTGTTTATGGTCTGTCCCATTTAGAGTTGATATTTTCTTAATTAATCATTTTATAAATAGTTCTTATGCAGAATCCCTTAAGATACTGGTAAGTTGGGATATCAGGACTAGAAGGACCCAAATGACTTTTCCACCTGCCATCTAGATTCCCGGATTGGGTAGACCAGTCATACACAGCATATCCATGTTGATTGATTAGACCCTTGGATTGAGGAGCACATTAACCCTTTAAAATGACTTTTGATCCTCAAATACATTTCCTTTGTGAATTAAACAACTAAACATCCCTCTTCTAGATTAGTGGAGTAGAATGCATTTTATTCCCCCAAATTTGTTTCTAGTAGAAGCCAGCACTGAATTCAGGAGAACTGCTTTAGATCTGTTATGTGCCTGTCCTAGAGAGGAGGTCATTAAGGAGCACCTAGTCAAGCAGCAAGTATGGAGTGAGTATCAGGCCAGACTCACAGCTCAGTAGATGAAGATAGGAAGCTGACCCACTGGCTCAGGTTACTTTAGTGATTGAAAAACACAATTAGAAGGCATTTCAGTATGCACTTAGAAGTGCCTCCGTAGAGTGCAAGGCATGGGTTTATTTAATGTTTGCTTAAATAAATGATGCCACACCTTAACTTGCTCAAAGCTCCAACTGGTAACTTCCTCATACTGGAAAACATAATTGAAACTTGATAAGATAGACTGTTGTTTTTCATTGAATTGTGTATTTAAGAGTTAGTTAGTAAAATGGTATCACTTCACATTGGAAATTGTTCTCAGTATATTTGCTAGTGATAAAAGCAGTCTATAAAACTATGATTGATATGGTTTCGATAAAGCTGTATATGCATTTTTACAGCATAGTGAATGGCACAAAATTTTAATGATAATCTATGAGTGATGTCTTTTTTTAGTGTTTTAGTTTTATTCTTTGTGTATTCTTGTATTTTCAAAAATATTTTACGTAACAGATTACTTTTTTAATCAGAAAAAAAATCTTTAAAAATTCCAGTTCTGCCTAGATTGATGTTTCTGTAAGATGAACTTTGCAGATTTTAAAAGACTAACATAGTAAATTAAGAAGGGAAAGTTCCTAAAGAGAGCTTCATGTTACATGAAACCTGGCAAAGTTAAAAATGTCACTATCATAAGACACTTGAGTAGATGCTTATTGGTGCCCCCACTTCTCATACCCTCAGCCCACCTCCAATTTCAGCAGTTAGCTCTGGCATGATGATAGCTTTCCACCTCCAGTGCCTGCTCTGGGATTAGGCTTTTGTAGATAAATGCCTCAGCCTCCCAATCTTTGGTGGAAGTTTCTTGAGGTGTTCCTTAAAGGGTCTTGTGTTAGTTACATGTTGCTGTGTGATTAGCTACCAAATCGCCTCAAACTTGATTTAAAATAACAAACGTTTCTTGTTTCACAGTTTCTGTAGGTTGGGAATCAGAGAGCAGCTTAGCTGGGTGGTTCTGACCCAGGATCTTTCACGAGGCTGCAATCAGTCTGTCAGCCAAGGCTGCAATCATCTGAGGCAGGATTGACTTCCAACACATTCATGTGGCTGTTGGCAGGAGGCTTCCCTTTGCCGTGTGGACCTGTTCCTGGGCTCCTCACCACATAGCTTCCTCCAATGTGAGTGGTCTGAAAGAATGAGGGCCAGTGCCCAAAATGGAAGCCATAGTCTTTTTTATGACCTAATCTCAGAAGTGACATACCATCACTTCTGGTGTTTGCTATTGGTTACTCAGATCAACCCTGGTAGAGTTTGGGAGGACACACACACACACAGCTGTGACTGTAAAGAGGTAGGTATCACCAGCAGGACTGAGAGATCAACAGATAATGCATTATTGGGCTTTCCTTCTTCCGTATGTCACCCTCCTTGTTACCTCCCTTCTGTTTCCTGAGATCACCCTCCCCCCAACCCAGACCCATCCAAAACTGACTGAAACCTAAGTCTGACTAAGATTCTCATTTTAGAGGAGCCCTACATAAGAGAAATCCTGGTCCATTATACAAAATGTCAGTCAAGGTCTTCCTTGAATTTTGTTAGTTTAGAAAAAAATGACCTCACTGCAATTTTTTAACTTTTTGTTTGGAAAGAATTTAAAACATCAAGTTGCAATGATAGTATAATGAGCCCCCATATACCTTCACCCAGATTCACCAATTTTTAATGTTTTGCCACCTTTACTTTTATTCTCAATGGCCAACATTTTAAATCTAAGTAAAATATCAAGTATCATTCATGCTTTGCTTTTATTCTATATTCAAAATGTAATTTAATTTAATTTCATTTTTATTTAATTTGTAGTTTTCTCAGGGGACGCCCCTTAATCTCCTTCCATTTGGTTTTCTTGTCTGAAGTGTGAAGATAATAACATTTATGGGTTAGGGTTGTTATAAGGGTTGAGTGAGTTAGTACGCACAAGGCGTTCAGCACAGGGCCTGGCACACAGTAAACATTCAACAAACACTAACCTTACATTCATTCATTTTTATTAACAAATATTTATTGAGAAAGTTGTTGCTATTGTTCTTATTATGTGTCTTTGATGACTGATAAATAATTCAATCCCAGGCAGTAAGCACCAGTAGGAGTTAAAATTGTGATATGTTGACACAGATGAAATAAACTAATGTTGGAGTTTTGCTTCAAAATCATTTGCATGAGAAGTGGGTAGGTAGGGATGTAGATGAAACAAGATTTTGAAGCTGAATGATGGGTACATGAAGTTGCATTATATTATCTTCTCTTTTGTGTATGTTTGAAATTTTCCATAATACAAAGTTAGAAAAAAAAAGTACAAAGACACAGATGTACATATCAAATTAACCACTCTCAAATGCCTAGTAAATGTCACATTTTCTCCGAGTTGGGTCATTTAATGGGCTTGAAAAATAGTCAAATGAGACAATGAATCTTAAGCTTCTGTCAGCCACAGAAGTCGGCTTCCTATACCTGCACCATTAATTTGACAGCCACTTTTCCACCTTATTTTAGTATTGAGCTTTGACAGAAATTATGTCCAGACATTTTACCCATAGGCTATGAACAATAAATTGTTTATTTATGTCAGATTTATTTCATTATATAGGCATTCATGAAATTATATTTACAAATTTATAGATTTATATATCTTAAATCTAATCAATGTAAGCCTTAATTAATGGGAGCCCAAACATTTTCTGTGCAATGAAGCTGGTATAGTTTAAATTTGTATTAAGAATGGCTGGCTATATTCTGAGAGCCAAACAGCAAAATTTTCTTGAATTATTATTTTACTTTATTACTTTGATAGGAAGAAAGAAATATAAACAATAGAAAAGTGCTAAACTTGTATAGTTTCCAAGATAGAGGACCCTGAGCTTTTTTAGGTAACCTCTTGAATGTGGTCTTAAAATGACTTTTCAGATGAACACACATGTGTTCCACTCTTCCCACCTTTTCCAAAATCACTCCATTAATTATCTCCTCCCCAAACTGATTCTTCAATCTCCCTCCACATTCTTGCTTATTGTGGTTTTGTGGACTAATCTGATCTGTTATTCCTTATCTGAAAATACAACAACTCTCCCCAGGCACCAAAATCTTGCTGTTGCACAGGAAGAGGACAAGAGTATATGGTGTAGGTAGTAAGACATTGTGGACAGAGAAAACAGTGGCTGCTCAATGTCCCAAAGGCAGAGGACATGAATAGAGGCACTGGTTTCCTTCAAGCTCCTCCTCACAAGGCCATCTTTGGGCAGCATGTTCCAAGGTAAATGAGACCAGATATATGTTTAATAATAATAGAGGAGGCCCCCAAGCAACTCTGAATAGGCCAGCAAGTAAAGAATAAAATAACAAATTACACAAAGAAATATCAGCCAAGAGTTTGATTGATCCCCTTTAAGCCCAGAACCAGCTCTAGCCTCATTCTTCATGATCCATTCTGCCTACCCCTGCTTGCAGAAGAAGCTGAGAGTCTGACTTCATTCTTTCATCAGAAATACATGGTTTCAGGGTCACCTGAGTGGCTCAGCTGGTTAAGCCTCTGACTTCAGCTCAGGTCATGATCTCCCCGTTCTTTAGTTACAGCCTGGTTATGGGCTCTGTGCTTACAGCTCAGAGCCTGGAGCCTGCTTTCAGATTCTTTGTCTCCCCCTCTCTCTACCCATCCCCCCCTCTAAAAACTAGATAAGCATTAAAAAAAATACATGGTTTCAGAACATGGAAGTGACATTTTAAGAAGCGATGGAAAAAAATAAAGACATTCTTTTTCATGGAAAAAAAAGCAATAGATTCTAAATGAAGTCCTTTACTGCTGGTAACATCTGGAAAAAGGGGAATTCAAATTTTTCTCATCTCTGTCCTTACATATATGAACTCTTTGGAAGGACTCAGTGAAAACAAACTCAGTTGGGCTTTTTTTTGTTTTAAAAATTTTTTTGTGTGTGGTTTATATATACAATGGAATACTACTTGGCAGTGAGAAAGAATGAAATCTGGCCATTTGCAGCAACATGGATGGAACTGGAGGGTATTATGCTAAGTGAAATGAGTCAGGCAGAGAAAGACAGATACCATATGTTTTCACTTTTATGTGGATCCTGAGAAACTTAACAGAAGACCATGGGGGAGGAGAAGGGGGGAAAAAGTTACAGAGAGGGAGGGAGGCAAACCACAAGAGACTCTTAAATACTGAGAACAAACTGAGGGTTGATGGGGGGTGGGAGAGAGGGGAAAGTGGGTAACTGGCATTGAGGAGGGCACCTGTTGGGATGAGCACTGGGTGTTGTATGGAAACCAATCTGACAATAAAGTATATTTAAAAAGACAAACAAAAAAATAAAGTTTAAGATCAACTCATCAATTTTTACAAAAAAGACAGTTGTGGGGCACCTGAGTGGCTCAGTTGGTTGGGCGCCGACTTCGACTCAGGTCATGGTTTCATGGTTTGTGGGTTCAAGCCCAATCTGGCTCAGAGCTTGGAGCCTGCTTTGGTTCTGTGTCTCCCTCTCTCTCTGCCCATCCCCCACTCATGCCCCCATTCAAAAATAAATGAACTTAAAAACTTTTTTTTTTTTTGACAAAAAAGCCACTTAGGATTTGACTAAGGATTATATTGAATCTGTAGATCGATTAGGGAAATATTGCTATCTTACTAATTATCTTCTAATCCATGAAAATGAGATGTTTTCTACTTATGTAGATTTCCTTTAATTTCTTTCAATAGTGTGTTATAGTCTCAGAGTATATGTATTTAATTTCTTCTGTTAAATCTGTTACTTTGTGTGTATGATTCTATTGTTAATGGAATTGTTTACTCAATTTTGTTTTTGAATTGTTCATTGTTAATGTACAGAATTCCAAATGATTAAAAAAAATTTTTTTTAATGTTTGTTTTTGAGAGAAAGAGAGAGAGACAGAGTGTGAGTTTGTGTGTGTGGTTGGGGGGGGCGAGGGAGGACAGAGAGAGAGGTGGGCGCAGAGTCCAGGACCGGCTTCAGGCTCTGAGCTGTCGGCTCAGAGCCTGAAGTGGGGCTCCAGCTCACAGACCGTGGGATCATGACCTGAGCCGAAGTCGGACGCTTAATTGTCTCCACCACCCAGGCACCCCCCCAAATGATTTTTTAATATTGATGTTCTCCAATTTTGTTCAACTTGTTTATTAATCTTATTTTTGCATGTGTGTGGATTCTTCATGATTATCTATAATACAAGGTCATATGATTTGCAAAACAGAGATGGCTTTGCTGCTTCCATTCTAATCTGAAAGTTTTTTATTTGTTTTACTTGTCTGTTCACCCTGGATAAAACTTCCAGTGTTGAATAGAAGTTGTGAGAGTAGATATCCTTTGTGTTGTTTCTTATTTTCTGGGGGAAAGCATTCAGGTTTTCACTATTAAGTATGATGTTAGCTATGGGTTTTCTGTAGATGTCCCTCAAAAGGTTCATGAAATTTCATGTATTCCTAGTTTGTTAAGTGTTTTTTCTCAGGAAAGTAGTTGGGTTTTATCAATTGTTTTTCCTCTCTCTATTGTGGTGATCATGTGGTTTTGTTCTTCATTTTATTAATCTTATGTATTACACTGATTTGTGGATGTTAAACCAACTTTGCATTCCTGGAATAAATCTTACTTGGCCAAAAATAATAATAATAATAATAATAATAATTAATTAATTAATTCAAAAAAAAATTTTCAGTTTATTTATTTGAGAGAGAAACAGAGAGAGCAAGTGGGGGAGGGGCAGAGAGAAAGGGAGAGAGAGAGAATCCAAGCAGATTCTGCACTGTCTGTGCAGAGCCCTACACGGGGCTCGAACTCACAAACTGAGAGTTCCTGACCTGAGCTGAAACCAAAAGTCGGATGCTTAACCAACTGAGCCACCCAGGTGCCCCAGTAGGTCTTTTTTTCAAATGTGTACTCAGAAAGGTTGAATCCTTGGGATGGTTCCTCATTTTTGTTCTCACAGTTGCTTTCCACAAGATATTAGCTGAATTCTCCTTCTCCCATTCTCTGTTCATGATAGCTATGGCTTGCCAGAAATAAGTACTTCCAGTATTCGAAGTCGATAATATGCATTTTTATGAAATTATATATGACTATAGTTTGGGATGGAAACCTCGTGCTGAATGCTATTACATTTTCATTTTTTTCTGGCTTTTTTCCATTTTACTGTACTAAATGGATTTGCTTCATTTGATCACCAGACCTTAGAATCAAATGCTCCTTATACATCAGCGTAGGGATTGATTCAGTACTCTATCGTGTGCACCTAACATCTGGAACAGCATATGTGCCTAGCAAATATTTGCTGAATAGCTCTATCTGGGTCCATCTTCCCACTCAGTCAGTGCAGGAATATTTTCAACCTTTTTCCTGAAGGATGGTCCTTTGTATATTCTGCTTGAACCTTTCTAGTTCCAGGGAGTCTCTTTCTTCCTCCTTCTTTCCTGCTTCCTCTCCCTCCTCTTTTGGTAGATCTATGTCAAGTAAATCTATGCTGGGCACTGTGCTGGGCTCTTGAATATTAACTGAAAATATGCTACCTGCCCCTATGGAATTCACAGATGAGTAGGGGAGATACACATTTATTAAAGGGTCAAGCAAGAAAAGTAAAGATAAATGCTAAGAAGGAGAGCACAGAGAGAAAAGTGGCATCCTCCAGGAGGTCAGGAAAGATCCCATGAAGATGGGAGAACTGAGATCTGAAGGATGAATGGGAGAGTGCTTGTTCAAGACTTGGAGGTGGGGAGGAGCTTGTTGTGCACCAGGGACTGAAAGAAGGTCAGTGTGGCTATAGCCGCTGAGAAAGCGGGAGAGTGGGAATAAGCTGGGGCTGGGACCCAAAAGGAAGGCCTTCCACAAAGGGTCTTATAAACTCTGCTAATGAACTTGGACTTCATCCTAAAAGCGCTGGGAAACCCTCCAGTGGTTTTTACAAGGGGGTGACATGATCGAGTTGGCATCCCGCTCACTGCTGGATGGTGTGTGTGTGTGTGTGTGTGTGTGTGTGTGTGTGTGTGTGTTACAAAGTTCTTCCATCTATTAACTTAAAACTGCCTTCATGTGACTTTATCTCACTGGGCTTTGTTCTGTCTCTTTTCTGGAGCTGTACAGAAATAAATCCACTGCCTTTTCTCAAGGATGCCTTTTCAAACTGCATTTCTGTTTCAACTTCTTACTATCCTGATCACATTCTTCTGTACTTTACAATTTTATCAATCTTCCTAATGAAATGTGGCTCATGGAGTTGAGTACAATCCTTCAGAAAGTTTTGGAGAATAAAAGATACGCTATTTTCTGTGCTCTGGCCACTATCCACCAACAGTTTTATATTATGTTTGTCATTTATCAAGCAACCTTAAGCCCCAACCTTTTGTAAAAATTTTTTTTTTCAACGTTTATTTATTTTTGAGACAGAGAGAGACAGAGCACGAACGGGGGAGGGGCAGAGAGAGAGGGAGACACAGAATCGGAAACAGGCTCCAGGCTCTGAGCCATCAGCCCAGAGCCCGATGCGGGGCTCGAACTCACAGACCGCGAGATCGTGACCTGGCTGAAGTCAGACGCTTAACCGACTGCGCCACCCAGGCGCCCCTAGCCCCAACCTTTTGAAGTGCAAAGCTAATAAATCAGGGGGTCTCTCTCATTCTGTTTTTTGCTCCATTTTTATAGCAGAAATAAATATAATAGCTCTGGGGTTCAGCCCTGACGCTGCCACCAACTTGCTGTATAATCTTGGAAATGTCATAGATTCTCTCTGGGGCTCTGTGCTTTACAGAGGGGAGAACTTCTTTTCCCACTCCTGATGTATCTCTTTGTGTGGTAGGAACCCCATTCCTCAATGAGTCTTGGGCTCCATCCCTCTCACTCAGTTTCCCCAGAAGAGGAGTGACTTAATCTAATGGGTGAGTTTGGAAGGAGAATATGGACATCCATAACTCATGCCTTACACTCTCCTCTTTCTTTGGGAGCAAACTGGTCCACAGAAAGGATGTGCCCTGGCCTGCTCCCCTGTCCTGAAAGTTTTTCAAGGGGTTTGAGCCCCCAGGGAGGCCTACAGCAAGTCCAGTGGGGTTCCCTATTGGAGGCCCACTTGCCTGCAGACATAAGCCAGTTATTTCATTATCAACTTTATCAGTAATAAAGTGATAATTCTATCCCCAACTGCCTTATGTTATTATCCTATTTCTCAGTTGGTTCAGATACAGTACTATTTATTGGGCTCTCCCAAACAGTGAAAGGGTAACCAATGTTCATTTTCTAAAAGTCCTTGTCTCTAAAAACAGGACTTCGCATTTATTCTATTAAGTGTTTTTAGGCTGGTTCCAGTCTGTTCTTCATTACAGCCAAAATTAGCACTAATTGGTACCCAGTAGTCTGGAGGAGTTAACTCACGTCCTTAACCTATTAGCTAACTCCAACAAAGTGATGTTGACCCTAGAGTACATGCTAGAAAAAGAATGCAGCAGGCTGAAATATTGCCATAGCATTATTCTCAATGCCATATTACAATTATATGGAAGCTCCCATTAGTAAAATGCTATTTCTTTGAAAGGCTCAAAATCAGATCTGCTTTGCATTTAATTCCATTCTATTGTAACTAATGTCACAGAAGGTCCTATGCTACACATATGACATATCCTCTGAAAAGTTTGTCCATGGTTCCTGTCATGCAACAAAAGCAGAACTAATCATACACATTGGTGATGGTACTGTGTCAAATTGTTAGTAATGGTAGTTTATATTTGCCTACTTCTTTATGTAATTCAAAGAACTTTCAGCTACAGTAGCTCAGTTGGGCTTCCCAGCAGCCCTGTGCAATAGACAGGGTAAGAATTATTGTCTTCATTTTACAAATGAGGAAACAGGCTCAGAAGCATTCAATAATATGTCCCAAACTGCACAGTATATTTAGTAATGGAGTCAGAACAGAACACAGACTTGCAAATGTTGTCTAAAATTTGCCTCTAATTCCTATGGCCACTCCAATTATGTATTATCTTCCACCCTGAAGGGGCTCTTATTTATGACCCTCATATAGGTGTGAATATCACACGTTCATCACTGGACCCTCTGTTCCTAGTAAACTGCCTCTTCATGTGGTTCACTAGTGTCCATAACACAGGGCTTGCCTGCATTAGATCCAGCTCCCCCCACTCCATCGCCCCCAGGTGCTGCTCTTTCAACAGCATGTTTAATGTGGAACGGCAAAAGCATTTTTGATTTTTTAAAGAGCATGGAGAAAATGTGTTTGATATCCACCTTCTTTTTTTCTCTTTTGACTTGGTCTTATAGATATAATATTAATGCATAGTGGGAATGACTCTAAGACCATAGGTGTTAATAGTCTAAACAGACCATTTAGCTTCCATTCCTGGCTCTGCCAATTACTCTTTGGTTTAGAGCAAGTTACTCAATCTACTTGCCTTATTTTGGGTTCTCCTGAAAGCAGAGACTGAAATAGGAACTTGCGTGAAGATGATTTACTTCAGAAGTGATCCCAGGAAGCAGAGGTGGGAAAATTGACATTTGAAAGGAGGAAAAGCCAATAAGAGGTATATTAATGATTTCGTTGCTCTTGTGTGCAAATAAGACCCACTTGTGCTGGGGACCTTCTGGGGACCTGTATAGAACTGTCTCATCACAAGATGGGGATGCTGGTGTATTTACCCACTGATTCCTACATCCATTGGTTGAGAGTAGACCCTTAGGTCATTGTCTTCACCACCCCCCTTCTAGATTGCTGCATGGCTGAACAGCTTCCCAAGACTTCAAGGAAACTCCTGTGGCAGCAAAGCAGAGAAATGCTGAGGCCCAGAATTGATGTGGGATCCAGCAATATGCATGGAACTCTACATCCAAGATGTGCTGAAATCAAACATACTAGGGCATGAAACATGGTCTTTCACAAGCATCTGTTACTACCCTTAGGTCTTGATTATTGCATCTATGATGAGGGGCTGCAAGATACTTCTTCATAGAGTGATAAGATGATTAAATGAGATAGTGAACAGTACCTGGCAAAGTTGATTTGTTACATATTAGTGATAATGATAATGAGATAAGTTATTTATCTTATACTAAATCTATAGTAATTAAGGTCAATAGGCAATTCATATATTTGCCATGTCTGTGTGATTATATTATTGGTCAGACTATAACTAATCTGAAACTATTTATATAGAGCTAGCTATATGTGTGTGTGTGTGTGTATATATATATATATACATATATATATATATATTTGCATTAAAGATAATTTTAGTCTGTTCTTTTAAGTTAAATAATTACCAAAAAGTAAAAATAGCAAATGATAATCCTGAATGCCTGTCACCATATAACTAAAAGGATTGAATTTATAGGAGTACAGGAACACAAGAGGTGTGTGTATGTGTGTGCTTGTGTACACATGCACACACACTTAATTTTAGTAATTCATTTAAGATTTAATCCATATTATCTTCATATTTCATAGGTTTTATATTTCAGATCCCCAGTTATGTTAGTCTGCAGTTTGGCATTTTCTTTTTCCCTCCAACATTATTACAACAATATTGATTATATTCTCCATGCTGCACTTTTCATCCTAGTGATTTATTTATCTTATAACTGGAAGTTTGTACCACTTGTACCCCTTCACCTATTTCTCCCATATTCCCAACCAGCTCCCCTTTAGCAACCACCAGTTTGTTCTCTGTATTTGTTATTCTGTTTCTGTTTTGTTTGTTTGTTCTGTTTTTTAGATTCATATAAGAGTGAAATCATATGGTATTTGTCTTTGACTGGCTTATTTCACTTAGCATTATACTCTGTAGATCTATTCATGTTGTTGCAAATGGCAAGATCTCATTCGTTTTATGGCTGAATAATATTCCACTGCGCGCGCGCGCGCGCGCACACACACACACACACAC
Source organism: Leopardus geoffroyi (assembly GCF_018350155.1). NCBI lineage: Eukaryota > Metazoa > Chordata > Mammalia > Carnivora > Felidae > Leopardus > Leopardus geoffroyi. The sequence goes on from NC_059327.1 coordinate 160,889,058, forward strand.
ACACACACACACACACACCCCCATATCTTCTTTATCCATTCTATCGATTTTGACACTTGGCTTGCTTCCATATTTTGGCTATGATAAATAACGCTGCAATAAATGTTGGGATACACATATGTTTTTGAATTAGTGTTTTCATTTTCTTTGGATAAATACCCAGTCCTGGAATTACTGGATCATATAGTAATTCTGTTTTTAAGTGTTTGAGGAGCATTTTCCAGAATGGCTGCACCAATTCACATTCCTACCAACAATGGACAGGGGTTCCCTTTTCTCCACATCCTCACCAACGCTTGTTATTTCTTGTCTTTTTAATATTGGCCATCCTGACAGGTGTGAGGTGATATCTCATTGTGGTTTTGATTTCCATTTTCCTGGGGATGAGTGATGTTGAGTATCTTTTCATGTGTCTGTTGGCCCTCTGGATGTCTTTAGAGAAGTATCTATTCAGGTCCTCTGCCCATTTTTTAATCAGATTGGGGTTTGGTTTTTTGTTGTAGTTGTTGTTGGTGGTGTGTGTGTGTGTGTGTGTGTGTGTGTGTTGAGTTGTATATATCCTTTATATATTTTACTTTTTTAATGAATATAATTTATTGTCAAATTGGCTTACAGACAACAGCCAGTGCTCACCCCAACAAGTGCCCTCCTCAGTGCCCACCATCCATTTTCCCTCTCCCTCATCCCCCCAATCCACCCTTAGTTTGTTCTCTATATTTAATAGTCTCTTGTGGCTTATCATTTGAGGATATCTTCTCTAATTCAGTAGGGTGCCTTTTAGTTTTATTGATTGTTTCTTTCACTGTGCAGATCTTTTTATTTTGATGTAGTCCATGTAGTTTATTTTTGCTTTTGTTTCCCTTGCGTGAGAAGACATAGAAAAATGTTGCTTAAGACTGACATCCAAAAGATTACTGCTTATGTTTTATTTAAAGAGTTTTGTGGTTCAGGTCTCACATATTAAGTCTTTAATTCATTTTGAGTTTATTTTTGTGTGGTTTAAGAAAGTAGTCAAGGGTCGCCTGGGTGGCTCATTCGGTTGAGCGACCCACTTCGGCTCAGGTCATGATCTCATGGTTTGTGACTTCGAGCCCCACATTGAGCTCTGTGCCGACAGCTCAGAGCCTGGAGCCTGCTTGTGATTCTGTGTCTCCCTCTCTCTCTGACCCTCCCCTGTTCATGCTCTGCCTCTCTCTGTCTCAAAAATAAATAAACATTAAAAAAAATTTTTTTTAAATCCGTGTGTATAAAAAGAAAGCCACGAGGTGCCTGTTTGCTGCCCCCGCTCATGCTCTCTGTCTCAGAAATAAATAAACATTAAAAAACATTAAAAAAAAAGAAAGTGGTCAAGTTTCATTATTTTACATGTAACTGTCCAGTTTTCTCAATACCACTTTTTGAAGAGACTGTCTTTTTACCATTGGATATTCTTTCCTCCTTTGCCATAGTTAATTGATCATGTAAGTGTGGATTTATTTCTGGGTTTTCTATCCTGTTCCATTGATCTATGTCTCAATTTTTGTCAGTATAATACTGTTTTGATTACCAGAGCTTTGCAGTGTATCTTCAAATTTGGGATTGTTATACCTCCTACTGTGTTCTTTTTTCTCAAGATTTCCTTAGCTATTTGGGGTCTTTTGTGGTTCAATACAAATTTTAGGATTATTTGTTCTAGTTCTGTAAAAAATACTATTGATATTTTACTAGAGATTGCACTAAATCCATAAATTGCTTTGAGTAGTATAGACATTTTGACAACATTAATTCTTCCAACCCATGAAAATAAAATATCTTTTTATTTGTTTGTGTCCTCTTCAATTTCTTTCACTAATGTTTTATAATTTTCAGACTATAGGTCTTTCATCTCCTTGGTTAAGTTTAATCCTACGTATTAAGGAATACCTAGGTATTTTATTCTTTTGGGTGCAATTGTAAATAGAATTGTTTTCTTAATTTCTCTTTCTACTACTTTGTTATTAGTGTATAGAAATGTAGCATATTTCTGTATATTACTTTTGTATCCTGTGACTTTACTGAATTCATTTATTAGTTTGTTCTAATAAATTTAGGTGGAGTCATTAGGGTCTTCTGCATATGGTATCATATCATGTGCAAATAGTGACAATTTTACTGATTTCTTGACAATTTAGATGTTTTTTTTTCTTTTTGTTGCCTGATTGCTGTGGCTAGGACTTCCAGTATTATGTTGAATCAAAGTGGCAAGAACAGGCATCCTTGTCTTGCTCTTGATCTTAGAGGAAAACCTTTTAGCTTTTCTCCATTGGGTATGATGTTAGCTTGTGAGTTTGTCATATGTCATATGTGGCGTTAATTATGTTGAGATAGGTTCTCTCTAAACCAACTTTGTTGAGATTTTTTTATCATATCAGATACTGAATTTTGTCAAATGCTTTTTCTCCATCTATTGAGATGATCATTTTTTTGATGTGATATATCATATTGATTGATTTGCATCCCTAGAATAAATCCCACTTGATCACAGTGAATGATCCTTTTAATGTATTGTTAAATTCAGTTTGCTAATATTTCGTTGAAAATTTTTTCATCTATGTTCATCATTTAGCCTGTCATTTTATTTTTTTATAGTGTCTTTGGATGGTTTAGAATCAGGGTAATGCTGCCATTATGGGATGAATTTGGAAGTTTTCCTTTCTCTTCTATTTTTTGGAATAGTTTGAGAATGGGCATTAACTCTTCTTTAAATGTTTGGTAGAATTAGGGGCATCTGAGTAGCTCAGTTGGTTAAGCAGCCAACTCTTGATTTCAGCTCAGGTCATGATCTCGTGGTTTGTGAGTTTGAGCCCCACATTGGGTTCTGTGCTGACAGTGTGGAACCTGATTGGGATTCTCTCTGCCCCACCCCACCCCCTTGCCTGCTCTCTCTCTCTCTCTCTTTCAAAAAAAAATATATATATGTACACACATTTATATTGATATATTTATTTATATTTATATTTATATTTATATTTATATTTATATTTATATATAAATGTTTGGTAGAATTCATCTGTGAGTCCATCTGATCCTGGGTGTTTTAGGAAGTTTTTTGATTACCCATTCAATTTTATAACTAGTAATCAATCTTGTTCAGATTTTTTATTTCTTCCTTCCTGATTCAGGTTTGAAAGATTGTATGTTTTTAGAAGTTTATTCATTTCTTCTAGGTTTTCAACAATTTTCTGGCATGTAATTTTTTGTAGTAGCCTCTGACAACCCTTTGTATTTCTGTGGTCTCACTTGTTACTTCTTCTCTTTCATTTCTGATTATATTTATATGAGTCTTCTCTTTTTTTTTTCTTGAGTCCAGCTAAAGGTTTATCAATTTTGTTTATCTTTTCAAAGAATCAGCTCTTGGTTTCATTGATTTTTTTTTTTTTTTTAGTCTCTATTTCATATATTTCTGCTCTGATTTTCTTACTCCCTTGTTTCTATTGGTTTTGGGTTTTGTTTGTTCTTCTTTTCCTAGTTTCTTTAGGCATACAGTTAGCTTGTTTATTTGTGATTTTTCTTGTTTTGTGAGGTAGGCCTGTATTACTATAAACTTTTATCTTAGAACTGCTTTTGCTGTGTCCCAAAGATTTTATGCTGTTGTGTTTTCATTTTTAATAACCTCTATGTATTTCTTCATTGGTCCATTGGTTGTTTAGTAGCATGTTGTTTAGCCTCCATATGTTTGTGTTTTTACTGGTTTTTCTTCTTTCTTGTAATTCATTTCTACTTTCATACTGTTGTGGTCAGAAAAGATGCTTGATATGATTTCAATCTTCTTAAATTTATCAGGATTAAAAAACATTGTTTTAATGTTTTATTTTATTTTTGAGAGAGAGAGAGACAGAGCGTGAGCAGGGGAGGGGCAGAGAGAGAGGAAAACACAGTATCCAAAGCAGCCTCCTGGCTCTAAGCTGTCAGCACAGATCATGATCCAAGCCAAAGCCAGACACTTAACCAACTGAGCCACCCAGGCACCCCTAAATTTATCAAGATTTATTTTGTGGCCTCACATGTGGACTATCCTGGAAAACATTCCATGTGTACTTGAAATGAATGTGTATTCTGGTTTTTTTTTAAGTTTATTTATTTATTTTGAGAGACAGAGAGACAGCATGAGCAGGGGAGGGCAGAGCGGGGGAGGGGGGCGGGGAGGGGTAGAATCCCAAGCAGGCTCCATATTGTCAGTGCAGAGCCTGATGTGGGGCTCAAACCATGAGATCATGACCTGAACTGAAACCAAGTCAGCTGCTCAACCAACTGAGCTCCACCCAGGTGCCCCTATTCTGTTGGTTTTGGATGGAATGTTCTATATATATCTGTTAAGTCCATCTGATCCAGTGTGTCATTTAAAGTCACTGTTTCCTTACTCATTTTCTCACTGGATGATCTATTCATTGATGTAAGTGGAGTGTTACATTATCCTACTATTATTGTATTACTGTCAGTTTCTCCCTTTATGTCTGTTAATATTTGCTTTATGTATTTAGGTGCTCTGATGTTGGGTGCATAGATATTTATAATTTTTATATCCTCCTGTTGGATTGATCCCTTTATCATTATGTAATGCCCTTCTGTGTCTCCTCTTGCAGTCTTTATTTTAAAGTTTATTTTGTCTGATCTAAGTATTGCTACCTAGCTTTTTTTCCACTTCCATTTACATGGTAAATGTTTTTCCATCCCTTCACTTTCAGTCTGTATGTGTCTTTAAGTTTGAAATGAGTCTGTTGTAGGCAGCATATAGATGGGTCTTATTTTATTAACCATTCCATTACCCATGTCTTTTGATTGGAGCATTCAGACCATTTACATTTAAAGTATTCATTTGTTTACTTATTTATGTAATGTTTATTTATTTTTGAGAGAGAGAGAGAGAGAGAGAGAGAGAGAGAGAGAGAGAGAGAGAGTGTTTGAGCAGGGGAGGGGCAGAGAGAGAGGGAGACACAGAATCTGAAGCAGGTTCCAGGCTCTGAGTTGTCAGCACAGAGCCTGATGTGGGAAATCACGAGCTTTGAGATCATGACCTGAGCTGAAGTCAGATGCCTAACTGACTTAGCCCCCCAGGTGCTCCTAAAGTAATTATTGATGGTATGTACTTACTGCCATTTTGTTCATTGTTTTCTGGTTGTTTTGTAGTTCTTCTTGCTTTCTTTCCTTGTGACTGATGCCTTTCTTTAGTTTTATGCTTGGATTCCTTTCTCTTTGGTTTTTTGTTTGTTTGTTTGTTTGTTTGTTTTGTCCATCTATTATAGATTTTTGGTACGTGGTTACTTTGAGGTTCATGTATAACATCTTAAGTATTTAGCAGTCTCTATTAAATCGATGGTCACTTAAATTTGAACACATTCTAAAAGAACTTAATTTTTTACTTCCCCCTCCATGTTTTATGTATATATTGTCATATTTTGCATCTTTTTTGATCTGTGAGTTCTCTTAACTAATTTTCTGAAGTATAACTGATTTTACAACTTTTGTCTTTTAACCTTCATACTAGCATTATAAGTGGTTTACCTTTACTGTATGCTTGATTTTACTTATGAAATTTTTTCCTTCCATAATTTTCTTTTAATATAGCCTTTTCTTTTCTGCTTAAAGAGGTCCCTTTAATATTGTCAGGCCAGTTTAGTGGTGATGAACTCCTTTAAACTTTTATTTGTGTGGGAAACTTTATCTTTCCTTTAATTCTGAATGAGAGCCTTGCTTGGTAGAACATTCCTGTTTGTAGATTTTTTTCCATTCAGCATATTTTGAATATATCATGCCCCCTCTTCTGGCTTGAAAAGTTTCTGCTGAAAAATCAGTTGATAGCCTTATGGGGTTTCCTTGTATGTAACTAGTTACTCCTCTTTTACTGCTTTTAAGATTCTCTCTTTATCTTTAATCTTCTATATGTTAATTATTATGTGTCTTGATGTGGACCTCCTTGGGTTAATTGTTTTAGAACCTAGATGTCTGAACCTAGATGTCTGTTTGCTTTCCCAGGTTAAGAAAGTTTTCAGCTATTATTTCTTCAAATAAGTTTTCTACAACTTTCTCTCTTTCTTTTACTTCTGGGACCCCAAATAAATGGGTTAAGAAGTGGGAATTAGAATGAAATCCATATTCTTAATGATGTCAGCACACTTAAGTTATAATATGCCCTTTTTTGCACTAGAAGTACTCATCCTAATTTTGGTTCTGAGATGTTGAGGGGAAGAGGGAGAGAAAGGATGTTTTCTCTCTTTTATCTGAACAATAAAGTACAAAGTTCTTACCTGTCTTTTGCCTCTGACTCCTTTTTTTCTGATGCATCTCCTCCGCAGTCCTACTATGTTCTACTTCTGCCCTGTTAAAGGATCTAAGCCTACATACCCACACTTCACAGTAATCTGAGGATGACTAACATGACTTTAACAATCCCCATAGTATTTGGATTTTTTAACAGATATTTGTGAACCCAAAGGAACTGCTAATTGATAGAATTCCTGGCTAGATGACAAAGCAAATTTTACAGATCCAGATAGTGAGGGAGAAACAGTTAAGGTTTTGTAGACTTCCCTGTTGGCAGCTCCTCACTCTGTCACTGCTTGTCCCTGCTCCTTTTTCTCTCCTTCCAGCCCCATAGTTTCTTAATATTGATAAGATTATTCCCAGTTGCTTTTTGGCAACCATAGAAGAGATGTTTGGATGAGGAACAGAGGGCAGAACACAGCAATGTGGCTCCTTGTGTGGATTGGAAGTGAACTGTGTCATATTTCTGTGTATTTACATGCATTTTTAAAGGCTCAAAACTGCTATCTTCAGAAGAAATTTTTCTTGCAGTCTAATTTATAATACTAATTTGCTTAGCAAATGTATCTCCTTCCCTCTGTCCCTTCCTTTCTTTTTAAAAGATGGGCCCAAGTTAAATTTTACCCAGCAATTATCTTCATTACAAATGCTGAGCTAGTCTAAAATAATGAGTGATCACAGAACATGTACAAGTTGGATAAAAATCATAATCTGCAGTTTGTTAGGTGCTATGCTTAAAGAATAAGTAACAAACTGAGTCTAAGGACATGGATGGGCAAATATGCACACACTCCTGAGTGCTATTCCTTTTCTCTCCCATTTTGTCATCATACTCTCTGAATAATAAGGCCACTAGGTTCTGTTAGACTGTCTCTCATATCCATCTCCTCTTCTCCAAGCCCACTGCCTGAATCAGCCCAGCAGCCCCTATCTCTGGGCTCACTCTTCTCCCATTCAGCCTCCCACACTACATTAGAGTACTCTTTCTAAAACATAGATCTTACCATGGCATCAACCCACTTGAAATTCTTGATGGCTTCACATCGCCCTCTGAATGAAGTCTGCACATCTTAGCACAGAAAGGAAAATAAAAACCAACAATAACAACCAAAAACAAAAAACAAATAACCCCCCTCCAAACCCACCCTTTATAATTTCACTGAGCTCATCTCTCCAGACTTGCCTTCACCCATTCTTCCCTGAAAATTTCTCACTGTCATTTACCTGGACATCTTGTGCACATTCTCACCATTATACTGTCTCTCCTGCTTTTTCCTCTGCTTGAAATTCCTCTTTTACTTTGCTCTCCTGAACTGATTGCACTAAGGCAGAAATAATCATTCCTTTAATTCCCTTGTACTTTATATAATTCAAAAACATTAAAATCTGTTGTAGCATCTAACTTACTGTGTTTATTTTTGTTTGTTTCTCTGAAAATGGGCACAATACCTGAATGATCCAGTGGACAGGGTATTGAGTCTTTCTGCAAGAGAATCAGGTCGGATCCCAGCTCTGATGCCGAGAAGTTACTATTTTCTAGTTTCTGAAAGTGCAAGTCCAAGAAATATTTTTTAGTTTATTTGCAAAAAAAATTTCCTATGCAGAGGCATGTATATAATACTCTTCAGCCTAAAAAACTTACATTGAGTACCTGCTTTGCACAAGGCAGAGTGTTGGGGGCATGGAGAATAAATGAAGTCTTAATAGTAGAGGTAAGGCTTATGATGGTCTTGAAAAGCCAGAAAAATGGGATAATAGCTTTTTAGGAAGAGGCACAAGGATGAGCAAACTCAAAGGGCATTAAGTTGAATTTATGAGGAATAAGAAAAAGTCAGGCGTGACCAGATTGTAAGATAAAGGGACAAAAAAGCTAAGGTGAATGACTAGGCTGGGAAAGGAGACACCAACATTAAAAAATGTTAATGTAGTGAATGTGGATCTAGAGAAGTTTTTTTAAAGTTTTTTTTAAGTCATCTCTTTTAAGTCATCTTTTAAGTCATCTCTTTTAAGTCATTGCCCATCCATGCCCATACCAAATGTGGGGCTCAAACTCACAATCCTGAGACCAAGAGTTGCATGCTACACTGACTGAGCCAGCCAGGTGCCCTGAGAAATTTTTAATCAGAGAAATTATGTTATTGGAATTGTAGGTGCCAGTATAGGTGCTAAGGAAGTTAGATTTTCTAGTACCAACCCTAGCTCCACCATTATTTTTTTTAAGTTTATTTATTTTGAGAGAGAGAGAGAAGGAAGGAGGGAGGGAGGGGGAGTGGGAGGGAGGGAGGGAGAGAGTGTACATGGGGGAGGGACAGAGAGAGAGAGAATCCCAGGCAGGTTCTGCGCTATCAGAAGGAACTGGGCTCCATCTCAGGAACATGAGATCATGACCTGAGCCAAAATCAGGAGTCAGACACTTAACCAAGTCATCCAGGCGCCCCTCTACCATTCTTTAGGTGTAGGCTCTTAAGCATGTCACTTTAACTTCCAAGGTCTCATTTTCCTCATTTGTGCAATGGAGTGATAACAGGGCCTAGCTTTTAACACTGCTCTGAAGATTGTATGAGTTAATGCTTACATGGAATTGAACTGAATTGTCTGATACTCAGTGTTCAATAAAAGTTCACTGTTATGATGATTATTATGGTTATGATTTTTATTTTAGGAAGAATCTCGGGTTGAGAATGGTAAGAAGGGTGGATTGGAAATGAAAAAGCAAAGACAAAGAAAACAATATCCAGATGAGAGTTGAGGAGATCTTGAGCCACACAAATGTATTTTATATGAGTGGTTTCCCACACAACTCTCTGCCAAGTAAATGGTGTCCCTGAGAGCTGAATAGCACTATGAAAGGAGCAGAAAGGTAATACGTCAGATTGCAGTTTTTGAGATGGTGGTGACAAGATGAGTCATACATGCTCTTCTTAGAATGTGATGGTGATGCTTCTCCCATCCAAAAGTAGGTCCTGTGTTTCCTCCCCTTAGAATTTGGTTGGGCCTGTAAATACCAGAGGTGACACTATCTGACTTCTGAACCTAGGTGATAAAGGGGATATAGCTTCCACCTGGTTCTCTTTGGACACTGATTCTTGTCAAAAGTCACCAAGCTGTGAAGAAGAAGAGTCATCACGTGGAGAGGCCACATGTAGATGATATAGTCGGTAGCCCTGGCTGAGGTATGGGTAGAGAGATGAGACAGTATGTTTAGATTTTGACACATCGTATTTGAAACATTGAAGGACAGCTGCACTTAGATGTCCTGCAAGCTGTTGACTCTCAAATCCAGAGGAGTTAGAGCTACAGAGATTGTTTCAAGAGGCAACTATGTTAAGCCACAGGATGCCTAAATATTCCCTGGGAAAGAATATAAAATGAGAAGAGACCCAAAGCCAGAACTCTGGGAAGGAATGCATCTAAGAAAAAAGAATCAAAACAGACCAAAGTGTAAACAGAGAAACAGGAGGAGAACCAGAAGGAATGATTGGCATAGATACCAAGAAAGGTGTGTCAGGAGGGGCCAGTCATTGGAGCAAATGCTCTAGAGATGCAGAATGAGGTGTGACAAGAAGCTGTTGTGTTTAGCTTTTAGCAAGCCATTGGTGAACTTTGACAAAGGAATTTAGTAGAGTAGAGGAATTGGAAGTCAGGTTGCAGATAATGAGTAGTTAAAGAAGGATAACAAAAGAGAAATGCAAACTACTCTTTCCAGGGTTTGTGGCAGTGTAAAGATACAGAGCTAGAGCTAAGTGCAACAAAGTCCAGAGAATCTAGCCATGCTTGTGGGCTGTGGAAAAGGAGCCATGAGCTGGGGAGATTCATGTTGCAGTTATAAACCGTACAAAGCTGTCACTTAAGCATAGTATGATGGCCAAAGTGGGTGACTGAACAGGGAAAGGTTATTTCTTGCTGCAAACTGAGGTGGAATCCTGGTAATAGTGACAGAGTTTGTTTTGTAGCCTGGGAAATGGTTCTGAGGGAAATTCCTAGGGTAAAGTTCCAAAAAAGTATTTTGAACAGGAACTTTTTTTTTTTTTTGAAAGAATATATAGATTTTTAGGATGAACTTGGAAGACAATGTTTATTTGTCTCTATAAGTTCTGGTGCCATGGCAGGAGCAGATACTGTAATTATTTCCTTCTGCAATGAAGGTAGAGGTATGGAGTATCCTGGTACCTCTCTCCAAAATCTGGACTCTTCATACTGTACTGGCCCTCTTTGCCTCTGTGTTTTCAGAGGTTTTTTTTTGTATTTTTTTCCACATTTACTGCTAATATGGGTAATACTGTCCAGTTGTCCAGTTTAAAGGTATGGAGGTCATCTGTGTGGGGGTTGATTGGCTGGTTTTCCCATCTATTGACCCTACCTTGGTGATATCACCAGCCTTTCAGAGTCTGCCACTGAGCATTGTGACCCAGGAGCTTCACTTTTCCAGCCTACTAAAAAAGCCAGCTGACTCAAGTGATCTGACTTAGACTAAGAACAACACATATCAAATTATCAGTTTATGCTGGGGGTTATTCTATTATAACATGTTCACATCTATCCTCCAGGAAGCTCTTCCTGGTTTCAAGATATCTTAAAGCCTGTGTGGACATAAATCAGTTGGTTGCTTTGGGAGCACAAAGTCAGAACAAAGGAGGTTTATAGTATGGCCAGATATATCAGGAAGCTGGATGATTCATTTCTGACTCAGAGCAGGGTATACTGCCCTTTAGTAAGCATATCTACTTTCCTTGTGGTCAGTGTTGTCTCCCCTGGACAATGTTGTTAGAAAGACACTGCCACCTTTGCTGTTCTGATCCCCATTTTCATATTTTCATGTTATGAAATACGCTGCCACATTCTTTATTATGAGATATTAATATCACATATATTCTGTTTGGGGAATAGAATTCTTTTTCTTTTTTAATTTGGCTACCTTTTACATGTGTTGATGTTTTCAATCAACTCAGTTCTTTATTTACACTACCTGCCTACGCTGTACTGCCTATACAGATATGGCATGCTCTGAATGGAGTAAACCTGACAGCTCCATGCAAGAACTTATTTTTAAAACTCACATTTTGCTTAGTAAAATACCTGTAAGAACACTGCTGGGGAACATTAAAGAAATAACATAGCACTACTATTCCCCATAAGCTGTTATCATAGATTCCAACCATTTATAGTTTGCTCTTATATTGGTTTGTTCTCCATAAAACTCCCTTATGAAAAACCAGAAAGATTTTTAGACCACAAGCACAGTTGTGTCAGATGGCTATTCAAGTTCTTAATACTTTTTCCTTTGGAGTGTACTCTCCCAGATCCTATCTGCTAACTCCTTTATTAACTTGATCTTTAAATGTCTTTATATTTATTTGGCTTCTATCCATGAGTAAAAGCCATGCTTTCTAGTTGCAATTTGTGCTCATTTAACTAAAGCTTTTTTTTTTTAATTGTGATTTATAGTGGATATTCACCTGTTCCTTGAAGTTATAACCTCATCTATAATGCAAACCTAATGCCAGTACCAATTTATATTAGATTCTACCCACTGGTTCAGCTTCATATTACTTTTAGGCTTCTAACCACCTATATTCTTTAGCTCCAAAGACAGGGAATTTGTGTTATGTTTTAAGAGTTAAGAAACTCTGCTATCAAGTGAGAATGACATGAAGCCTTCCAAAATTCTAACTCACGTTTCTCCTCCACAACCCTGGGAATTTCAGAGTGGCATTGTAGCACATGCTGTCAGTGTCTTGCCCAGATTCCTCCTTCTGCCACTTAAGCACGCTCTAGCCTGCTTCCAGCTGCTGGTATCTCCACCTCTTTGCTTGAGGGCTTTTCTGAAACAAAGTGCTCTGCCCAGATACAAAGGGGATAGGCTAGAAGGAAGGAATGGGGAATTAAAACACCTGAGCTCTGTCAACCAAGGACTGATAGGACATGGTGTACAAATACTCAACATAATCCTTCCTCTAGGGTGTACAACTTTGAAGTGTATACATTACACTATTTCCCGAAGTTCCTAGCAGCACTACGCTCCAGTTGCCCATAATGATAGGTAGTTTGATAACAGACACTTTGTTGCTCCCTTCCTTTCTTTGTCTCACTTCCTCATCTCCTACCCAGGGCTTCCTGCACTTTACATAAAAACTGCTTTCACTTGAATCATTGTCTCAGAGTTTGCTTCTGAGCCCAAACTGAGGCATGATATAATGGAGAAAAGAGAACCCTTTAGCTGGAGGACCACTCAAATTAACTCAAATTAATATTCATAAGTCATAGCTGATGAACTATAATGAACATAGTGCCTGGTATATAATAATAATTGTCTTATGCATACTTTTCAAACAAGTATTGCTTGTGGTCCTCTCAAGGAATGTCCAATCCTTTCAGAAAGGCTCACATAAAAACTATGAGACTTTAATACAGTGTAGTTAGTGCTATAATGGAGATGTGAGAAACCTCCTGTGGAAGAATAGAGATGAACCAACAATTCAGCAGGATAGAATTGGGACTGGAAGAGGGCTTTCCGAGAAAGTTTTATTGTTGGGGTGACATTAGGTAGGGAAGTTGGAAAATAGCATTTCAAGTGGAAGAGCATGAACAAAGATTTGAACAAGCTGGGAGTGCTGCTATGGTGAAGGGAGTATTGGGCTGGATTTTGGGGTGTTTGGAGAACAGTGACTGGGATGAGATGGTGAGAGACCTCAAATGTCATGTTAAGGGAAGTTGGCCTCTTTGTGAAGGTGATCGTGAGACGTCAAAGGTTATGAAGCAAAGGAGCACTATCAGATCTTTGCATTAGAAAGTCTTATTTCCAGATATCTACAGAGTAACTATGGGGCTTAAGACTGTTCTTGATGCTCAGTTTACATATATGGGACAGTAGGAGGTAAGTGGTTAAACACGTGGGATGCTTTTGTTTGAATCCCAGCCCCACCATTTGCTAATAGTGTGATAAAAATAACTAACGTTTATTGATTCCACTGCATGCCTGGCGCACATAGCTTTGCTAAGTTCCCCTGTATGTGAGTTCAGACATTACTGAACAGCATCCCTTGTAGGCACCTGCCCCACTTGAAGACCAGGTGGGAGAATGATATGAAGCAATGTCATACAGCCTTACTTTCCTTATACAGTTCTAAGAATTTTGTCCACTGAGAAAGCAGCATTCCTCCTAGACCAGTGCCTTTGGAGAGCTGTCCATTAGTGGAGGTGCTGAAGGAATGAGAAAAAGCTTTTCATTAGCCAAGGCACCTAAGCAGTGTTCTAGGTCTTGAAATCTAGATGATAAAAGAAGCATGAAATTGGAAGTGAGTTCCAGGATCAGAATCTGGAGCAGTGTCTGGTGTGTCTGAATCCAAGGAGCTTCTGCTCTATCATCTATGGAGCTGTCTGTAGACAGCTAGTGAGCAACTAGTAAGTGACCCAGCCCATGCAGAAGATTCACATGGCTTTGATTGTGAAAAGGGCTGCAGAGTTTCCTTCTGGAAGTCCTTACTCCTGAAGCTTCAAGTTCTGGTTCTAAATGTCCCAAATGAATCAGGCATGGCATCTTGAGGGACTATGGAGTGACAAATTATGAAGCTTCTTACCCAGACATCTTATGAAATTTGAAATTTCATTCATTATGAATGTGGGCTGTAGGTACTCATGACAATTTTGGATTTGAACTTGACTTTCAAATTTCTAAAGCAAATAAGATTTGCAAAAAGAGAGGTGCACTGATACAGAGATTTAATTTTTATATATTTATAAGTGGAAATAATTTTGACTTTCTTGGAAAAGCATTGCATGACCATGTTGCTTGCTTGTATGTATCCTTCCTAATTTTGTCCTTTTCACTAAAAACTCTTCCACTCTGAGGCAGTAGAAGAGGTGGAACTCAACTTTCTTAATTAAACATGATGAACTTGAATCTTAAGAAATTTCATGTTCACAAGGAACTGCTGGGCCATTCCCTGGTTTCTTTAAACAATGGGAGAAAACTATCTACCCTTGATTAGGCCATTTATCTATTTTATTGGATGTGTTTATACCAATGTTTCCTTAATTTAGAACAAGGAATAATTTTATTGTTGTATCCTACTTCCTCCACATGGATTCCATGTTTTGAAAGATTTTTCCTACAAGACAAACTGCTTCTATTGAGAAAAAACAATTGTTGGATCATGAGAATTATAGTAAGGGATCCCCAAGAATTTAGAAATATGTAAAATTAAGTTGAAATCAATGCCTAATGGATTGGAGGAAAGAGATCTAAAATGAAGGAGACAAAACTGATACAATTTCAGCCAAAAGCAAATACATTTGCTATCTCATTATGGTGTATAACCCAATTGTAGGTGACTATATAAATTCTGTAATGGAGCCCAATTGGCTAACTCACCATTCATTCTGACTTCTTTTTGTCTCTTCCCACCCTGAAGAGGCTCAGAAATTATGAACTACATTTCTAAGAGTTCCTTGCATCTAAGGATTTGGATGTGAGTTAGATTCTACCATGCAGATGCACTTTCAATACTTGAATTGGAATGGAGATAAGTAGGGAGAGAGGCAGGGTGCAGTTGTGTCCATTGGCTGGAGTGTACTGTACTAGAGAAGCATGGATCAAGCTGCCCAATTTAACAGGCAGCTCCCTGATTGTGTCGGGGCATCAGCTGCCTTGACAGCCCAGTTCCTGTGATGTGCCTTTAGGAAATGACCCAGGAATGATACTGAAGTCTGTTATTTCAGCTCTGCCAACAATTCCATGAGCCACTGAATACCCTGCTTAAACTAGCTAGGGTTGATTCTGTCTCTACAAATGGACTCTGACCTATGCAGTTTTCACTAGGAATATTGAAGTATTGAAAAGAGATCAAGAAAACATGACCACCTTTTTGGATAAATCTAGGCTTTTTCCAGTTTAAAAAAAAAAGAACAAAGTGGAACCCTCATTTAATCAATTTAAAATGTTTAGCACGCACACACAGGGCTAATGCTTATTTCCATATGTATGTAAAAAGTATTTATTTTATATTGGCTTCAAAATCCTTACTCTCACAAGTAAGAAAGTTGGTCATAAATATTTTCTATCTGATGTTCATGCCTCTCTCTTAGAAAGTAAAGAAGTTAATCAGCTAACAGTTTGTGTCTATGTTGATACATTCCCCCCCTCCCCAGGGAATATTAAAGTATTAATTAGGGAATTTTTAAGCTTCAGAATAAAAGCAAAACATGGCAGTATAGAATTAACTGTTGGGAATTTGAAAATAATTTTGAGGTGCTAAGAGTTTGCAAAGAACAATTTAAAAATCTTTAGCTTGATGACAAATGAGTTATTGTTGGGGGGAAACCTTACTACTGATTTGCTGGTGTTAACTAAGTCAGCCTTGTTGGCCAGAATATACATATTTTTCTTGGCTTGCTAAAATAAAAAGATTACAGATCACACTATTTTCTTTAAAGTTAAATCTAATATTTTCCCTTGATTATATGTTCATTGTAGAAAAAAGTTTCTACAAATTACATTATAGAAATACACAATCCCTAATCCTACCATCCATGTATAACTATTGATAATCTCAGTACATATCCTTGTCTCTTTCTTCTGTGTGTACTGTTGGTATCATTTTATACATGCTGGTGTGAAACTGTTCACTTTCTTTTTTTAACAAAACATCAGATTACAAAAATACCTTTGATGTTCACCCAACTTTTAAAAAGGATATTATTTTGCAATTTTGCTTCCTTATGCCATGTAGGTAATAAATAGGATTTAATCTACATGCTGGGGTTGCCTGGGTGGCTCAGTTGGTTAAGCGTCTGACTCTTGATTTCAGCTCAGGTCATGATCTCACTGTTGTAGGATTGGACCCTGAGTCAGGCTCCACACTGGGCTTGGAGGCTGCTTGGGATTCTCTCTCTCTCCCTCTATTGCTCGTTTGTTCGCTCTCTCTCCCAAAATAAGTAAACTTAAAAAAATCTACATGCTGTAGTCCTACTTTTTAAACCTAAACTTTAGCATCTTTTCAAAATAATGTTATAAAACACTGTTATTATTGTTTGTTTTCCTTATAACAGAGTGTAATAAAATTTACTTTTATCTACAGTGAAATTAAATCACTGTTCTTTACTATCCATTTGGTTAACATGTTTATTATTTTAGGTAAAGTCTGAAACATTAAGCAAGTTAGGTACCAACTAAGGAAATAATATTAGCAACTTTTACCATCAGTGAGGTAAGAAACATACTTTGGAATGCCTCCATCCTAAACATATCAGTGATACTAAATTACAAGAATAAAAAAGATTCCAATTATCACCACATAGCATCAGAAACCATCTGACTCTCCCTCTGCCCATCTGGAGAGCATTTTTAAATCCTATGAACAATTAGAAGCAGCCTCAAAGGCCTCTAGATTAAATGCTTCTTACAAAATCTATTTAACAATAGGTGAGCCTATGAGTTTATGCATTAAAAAAATATATTTGTGCATCCTATGGCCTTGCTACTCAAAGTGTGGATTCTGGACCATTAGCATCAGTATTACCTGGGAGCTTTTTAGAAATTTAGAATCTTGGGCTCTACTCTAGATCTTCAAGTCCAAATCTGCATTTTAACAAGATCTCTGACTCATTTGTATGCACATTAAAGTTCTAAAGGCATTGCATTGGGAGGTAAAATATACACTAAAGGAATATTTTTCTCCCATCTAATTGTAGAACTTACAAATGCTCCCCAGATGGGCAAAAGAGAGAATCAGATGGTCTCTTTTCCTTTGCCATATTGATTCTCTATGCAATGAAGTTTACTGTCTTGTGTAGAAGATATCAGACAACCTTGGGTTGAATCCTGCCTTTACCATTTGTACAACCTCTCTGTATCTCAGTCTTCCTACCTGTATAAAAGGAATGATAATAGTATCTCAAACAATTGTGAGGATCAAATGAATTGATACTTTTAAAACTCTTAGAACAATGCTTAGCACATAGTAAGTGTGCTAAGATTCATTAGCAGCATTATCAAAGTCTGAGTTTTGTAAGCCATTATCTTAAAACCTCAAGTCCTACTTTAAGGCTGTTGCGGGTGGAATGGCCCAGAGGCTGGTCAGCTCAGAGAACCTGAGATGGGCAGATTTTTCTGTAACTGAGACCACCATTTAATAGTTTAGTGCCCAAGTGTCATGACCATGGGATTTTAATTACTGACCTTTTATTCCCCCTAACTTCCATTCATTAAAAGCCACAGAAGATTTTTTAGCCAATTCCCTGAAACCTTATTTCTTACTTTGTAAGAAAATAAGCTTTTTGAGTATCATGAGAAGCCACTATTAATATATCTTATTATGTAAATTGATGTCATTGATAGAATCAATTCTGGCACCTCTCCATTCCTCTCTTTACCCCCTGCAAATAACTTAAGTAAAGATGATAGACTGAGTGAAGTGAAAATGGCAGGAACCTGATTCCATCCTTCACCAAATCATCTACAAGAAAGAAATATGCCAGGCCAAGGAATACTTACCAACTGGAGATTTGGTCTCTAACCTTCATATGGAGCCCTAGAGTACTAGGAGGAATCCTATTGCCTAGGTCACAGCTTCTGAAAATATGCAAATAAGTCACCTAAATATCTTGTTAAAATGTGGGTTCTGAGTAGGGGCTGAGATAGCTGGGTATGGCCTGAGATTCTGCATTTCTAACAAGCTCCCAGGTGAAGTCAATGTTGCTGGTCCATGGACCACACTTTGAGTGAGGCCTAGGCTGTAACAGGTTACATCTAAGTAGAGTCAAAAGGATTCTTATCACCTGGGATCTTGGTGTCTGCCTCCAGATGTTCTGACTTAATTGGTTTGGGGTTCATGGATGGAAGGAAGAGTCAAAAAGAGATGATTCTGGGAAAGGTTGGACTTTTTACCCTTCTGCATTAACAGTGAAATTCTCCCTTGGTACTGTAATCTAATAAAATATTCTTGCCCTTGACCCTGATCCAGATTTGAGGCAGAGAGTCAACAAGAGTGGGAACCCTTGAGCTTTTCTCAGTGAATAATAACTGCATGCAGTCGACATGGATGTCAAACCATCTTAATACCACAACCCCAGAGTGTTTTTAAAACATGTTCTTGGGAGAAAACTAGGTTCAGGTATTCAGGAACGCTCATTTGTTTTGACTCTGGCAAAGGGACAACAAACTATGTATTCACTTGGGGGAACTGTGTATATATATATATATATATATATATATATATATATATATATATACTTCTTTTCTTTCAGGACCTTATCCTCTAGATAGGAAATAAAGACTACATGTGTGCATTAAAGGATTAAGTCAGCAGGTTGGGTTGCTCAAACCCTGTACATTCCAAAGAAAGCCTATCTTTATAGGACTGGCCCTGGGCTAGCTCCCGGGTGACAATTTCTGAGCCTTTAGAATATCCCGCCTGTTAAGCATGTTTTTGTATGCCTGAGGCCCTGGATCATGTTGTATCAGTTTGACCTCTGGGGAGTTGGAGTCTGAGTAGTTAAGGTTCATCCTATGAGCATTTCCTGCCTACCCGACTGATTTGCAGTAATAATCCTGGATACCAAGGCTTGAGTGAGTTTCTATATCTGGCAATATTTCATGTGTGTTGTCACATATCATTGTATAGAGTATGAAGCGCATCCCTATGCAACTCCATTAGGAAGAAACACCTGAAAACTTGTGTCTGATTTCTCCTCAGCTTTGTCCCATGCATCATTCTCATTTACTGATTTGAATCTGGATCGTCTCACTGTAGTAACCCATAATCAGTTTTTCTGAGTTCTGTTGAGTCTTTCTTGCAAATCATCAAGCCTGAGTGTAGTCTTAGGAGCCATTGATAAACCATGTAATGGACAAGACTAATCCTGGATCTCCCCATGAGGGAGTTTATTTGGGAAATGATCCAAAAAACAGAAGAGAAAGAAGGAAATAAAGTACATGTTATCAAGCTGATCATCTTTGTAGGTGCCTGTGGCTTGATATTCCTGGGACATTCCGAGGAGCTATAAAATATCTCTCAGAACTGTCTTCCTAAAGCATGGTGGGAGCATTTATCCACACCACTCCCCATCAGTAATACTGTTTTCAGAAGGATATTAGCTCCTTTAAATTGTGAGCATTTAGATTGTAAACTCCTGGGTATGTCTCACCCTGAGGCATCACAGAGGCTCCAGGGCAGAAAGCAAGAAGTAATTGGCAGAGCCTAGGCAGGGTGGTGTCAGAGCTGGGCAAAGCTGGTTGCCATGGTAATGGCTGGAATGAAAGACAACTGAAAGCATGTAAGGCTGAGCACAAGAAATGTTTATTATAGTCCACCCCTTGTATCACAAGATCCATTTGTTGCCCTGCATTAAGTCCAGTCCAGGACCCTCAGGATAGTGGCTGGCCACAATCTCTACAAAAGACTCAGTTCAGGAAGGTTAATGGGACAAACTACAGTCACTACTGTTGCACATAGTCTCAAGGCTATAGCTGATATTTATTATCTATCTCTTCTGTCCATTCTAGATTCCTTTCACCCTAGGCCTGCAATGTAGGCCAGCAAAGTGCAAGCTGTAGGAAGCATCCAGAACATGTAAACGGAAATATATTAAATGTGTTGGATGATTGTTAAAACTCAAACTGATACACTGTCTGGCTCTGCTGGACCCCAGGCATGGGAATGGTTGCTGGTTGTATAAATAATAATTTATTTTGTTATTTGCTGTTACTGAAGGGAATAAGCTGTATCCTCAATGGGTTTTGAGGTGGAAAAAGGAGATTGAAAACTACTGAGCTAGAAAACAACTAATATTTGAAAACTTGATTTAAATTTAAAATTTTCTAGAAAGTAATCTCTTGATTAAATATGTACAACTGATCGTCTGTAATTTATGAGACAAAGAAACATTTTTATGCTTACATGAGAATTATACCCTGTCATTTTCTTAGTATCTGCTGGAATCCTAAGCAGTTTCATAACACTGGTCACTAAGACCCTTAATTTATTACAGTTGTCTAAATATATTAACACAACAAAGTAAAAATGTAATGCCATCCCTATTTAAATAAAATCACCAGAGAGGCTTAGATTTAAGAAAAGCTCAGAAAAAAGAAACACACACACATATACATATACCCATGTATACAAAACAGCATTCTCTATTTCTAGTTGAAGTAATTTCCTATTTAAGAAGTTAAAACTCAGTTTGATGTCTAATATGCATTTATCCAAAAAATTTCATGAAGTCAAGAGTTCAGTCACATTTTCCCTGCCTTATAAATAGATAATGAGGGCAAACCTATTTAAAGAAGTTAAGAAGTATTTATATATATATATATAAAATTATTTATATATATATAAAATTATTTTGTAAAAGTTATTTTATAAAAAAGTACAATGTGAAGGGCACCTGACTGCCTCAGTTAATGGAGCATGTGACTCTTGATCTCAGGGTTGTGAGTTCAAGTTCTGTGTTGGGTGTAGAGTTTACATAAAATAAAATAAAATAAAATAAAATAAAATAAAATAAAATAAGTAAAGTAAAATAAAATCTTAAGGAAAAAATAAGTAGGATAAACTATAGAACTCAACCTTTACCATCATTGTTATTATTGTTATTCTTATTATTATTCATTATTCAGGTCTATAATTCCTTGTCTAAAACCCTTGAACTAGATGTATATCAGTTCAGAATTTTTTAGGTTTTTATTTATTTTTTTATTTTATTTTTATTTTTTGAGGATGTGTGATTTTTATTTAATTTTTTAATTTATTTTTTATTATGAAATTTATTGTCAAATTGGTTTCCATACAACACCCAGTGCTTATCCCAACAGGTGCCCTCCTCAATACCCATCACACACACCCCCTCCCTCCCACCCCCCATCAACCCTCAGTTTGTTCTCAGTTTCTAAGAGTGTCTTATGTTTTGGCTCCCTCCCTCTCTAACCTTTTTTTTCCTTCCCCTACCCCATGGTCTTCTGTTAAGTTTCTCAGGATCCACATAAAAGTGAAAACATATGGTATCTGTCTTTCTCTATATGGCTTATTTCACTTAGCATCACACTCTCCAGTTCCATCCACGTTGCTACAAAGGGCCATATTTCATTCTTTCTCATTGCCACATAGTATTCCATTGTGTATATAAACCACAACTTCTTTATCCATTCATCAGTTGATGGACATTTAGGCTCTTTCCATAATTTGGCTATTGTTAAAAGTGCTGCTATAAATATTGGGGTACAAGTACCCCTCTGTATCAGCACTTCTGTATCCCTTGGGTAAATTCCTAGCAGTGCTATTTCTGGGTCATAGGGTAGATCTATTTTTAATTTTTTGAGGAACCTCCACACTGTTTTCCAGAGCAGCTGCACCAGTTTGCATTCCCACCAACAGCGCAAGAGGATTCCCGTTTCTCCACATCCTCACCAGCATCTATAGTCTCCTGATTTGTTCATTTTAGCCACTCTGACTGGCGTGAGGTGGTACCTGAGTGTGGTTTTGATTTGTATTTCCCTGATGAGGACCCTGATGAGCATCTTTTCATGTACCTGTTGGCCATCTGGATGTCTTCTTTAGAGAAGTGTCTATTCATGTTTTCTGCCCATTTCTTCACTGGATTATTTGTTTTTTGGGTGTGGAGTTTGGTGAGCTCTTTATAGATTTTGGATACTAGCCCTTTGTCTGATTGTCATTTACAAATATCTTTTCCCATTCCATTGGTTGCCTTTTAGTTTTGTTGATTGTTTCCTTTGAAGTGCAGAAGCTTTTTATCTTCAAGAAGTCCCAGTAGTTCATTTTTGCTTTTAATTCCCTTGCCTTTGGGGATGTGTCAAGTAAGAAATTGCTGCAACTGAAGTCAGAGAGGTTGTTTCCTGCTTTCTCCTCTAGGGTTTTGATGGTTTCCTGTCTCACATTCAGGTTCTTTATCCATTTTTAGTTTATTTTTGTGAATGGTGTAAGAAAGTGGTCTAGTTTCATTCTTCTGCATGTCGCTGTCCAGTTCTCCCAGCACCATTTGTTAAAGGGACTGTCTTTTTTCCATTGGATATTATTTCCTGCTTTGTCAAAGATTACTTGGCCATACTTTTGTGGGTCCAATTCTGGAGTCTCTATTCTATTCCATTGGTCTATGTGTCTGTTTTTGTGCCAATATCATGCTGTCTTGATGATTACAGCTTTGTAGTAGAGGCTAAAGTCTGGGATTGTGATGCCTTCTGCTTTGGTCTTCTTCAAAATTACTTTGGCTATTCGGGGCCTTTTGTGGTTCCATATGAATTTTAGGATTGCTTGTTCTAGCTTCGAGAAGAATACTGGTGCAATTTTGATTGGGATTGCACTGAATGTGTAGATAGCTTTGGGTAGTATTGACATTTTGACAATATTTATTCTTCCAATCCATGAGCACAGAATATTTTTCCGTTTCTTTATATCTTCTTCAATTTCCTTCATAAGCTTTCTATAGTTTTCAGCATACAGATCTTTTACATCTTTGGTTAGGTTTATTTCCTAGGTATTTTATGCTTCTTGGTGCAGTTATGAATGGGATCAGTTTCTTTATTTGTCTTTCTGTTGCTTCATTATTAGTGTATAAGAATGCAACTGATTTCTGTACATTGATTTTGTATCCTGCGACTTTGCTGAATTCATGTATCAGTTCTAGCAGACTTTTGGTGGAGTCTGTCGGGTTTTCCATGTATAATATCACGTCATCTGCAAAAGTGAAAGCTTGACTTCATCTTTGCCAATTTTGATGCCTTTGATTTCCTTTTATTGTCTGATTGCTGATGCTAGCACTTCCAACACTATGTTAAACAACAGCGGTGAGAGTGGACATCCCTGTCGTGTTCCTGATCTCAGGGGGAAAGCTCTCAGTTTTTCTCCATTGAGGATGATATTAGCTGTGGGCTTTTCATAAATGGCTTTTATGATGTTTAAGTATGTTCCTTCTATCCCGACTTTCTCGAGGGTTTTTATTAAAAAAGGATGCTAAATTTTGTCAAATGCTTTTTCTGCATGGATTGACAGAATCATGTGGTTCTTATCTTTTATTTTATTAATGTGATGTATCACGCTGCTTGATTTGCGAATGTTGAACCAGCCCTGCAGCCCAGGAATGAATCCCACTTGATCATGGTGAATAATTCTTTTTATATGCTGTTGAGTTCGATTTGCTAGTATCTTATTGAGAATTTTTGCATCCATATTCATCAGGGATATTGGCCTATAGTTCTCTTTTTTTGCTGGGTCTCTGTCTGGTTTAGGAATCAAAGTAATACTGGCTTCATAGAATGAGTCTGGAAATTTTCCTTCCCCTTCTATTTCTTGGAATAGCTTGAGAAGGATAGGTATTATCTCTGCTTTAAACGTCTGGTAGAACTCCCCTGGGAAGCCATCTGGTCCTGGACTCTTACTTGTTGGGAGATTTTTGATAACTGATTCAATTTCTTTGCTGGTTATGGGTCTATTCAAGTTTTCTATTTCTTCCTGTTTGAGTTTTGGAAGTGTGTGGGTGCTTAGGAATTTGTCCATTTCTTCCAGGTTGTCCAGTTTGTTGGCGTATAATTTTTCATAGTATTCCCTGATATTGCTTTATTTCTGAGGGATTGGTTGTAATAATTCCATTGTCATTCATGATTTTATCTATTTGGGTCATCTCCCTTTTCTTTTGAGAAGCCTGGCTAGAGGTTTATCAATTTTGTTTATTTTTTCAAAAAACCAACTCTTGGTTTCATTGATCTGCTCTACAGTTTTTTTAGATTCTATATTGTTTATTTCTGCTCTGATCTTTATTATTTCTCTTCTTCTGCTGGGTTTGGGGTGTCTTTGTTGTTCTGCTTCTATTTCCGTTAGGTGTGCTGTTAGATTTTGTATTTGGGATTTTTCTTGTTTCTTGAGATAGGCCTGGATTGCAATGTATTTTCCTCTCAGGACTGCCTTCGCTGCATCCCAAAGCATTTGGATTGTTGTATTTTCATTTTCATTTGTTTCCATATATTTTTTAATTTCTTCTCTGATTGCCTGGTTGACCTATTTATTCTTTAGTAGGGTGTTCTTTAACCTCCATGCTTTTGGAGGTTTTCCAGACTTTTTCCTGTAGTTGATTTCAAGCTTCATAGCATTGTGGTCTGAAAGTGTGCATGGTATGATCTCAATTCTTTTATACTTATGAAGGGCTGTTTTGTGACCCAGTATGTGATCTATCTTGGAGAATGTTCCATGTTCACTCGAGAAGAAAGTATATTCTGTTGCTTTGGGATGCAGAGTTCTAAATATATCTGTCAATTCCATCTGTTCCAATGTATCATTCAGGGCCCTTGTTTCTTTATTGATCCTGTGTCTAGATGATCTATCCATTGTTGTCAGTGGAGTATTAAAGTCCCCTGCAATTACCACAATCTTATCAATAAGGTTGCTTATGTTTGTGATTAATTGTTTTATATATTTGGGGGCCTCCATGTTTGGTGCATAGATATTTATAATTGTTAGCTCTTCCTGATGGATAGACCCTGTAATTATTATATAATGCCCTTCTTCATATCTTGTTACAGCCTTTAATTTAAAGTCTAGTTTGTCTGATATAAGTATGGCTACTCCAGCTTTCTTTTGACTTCCATAGCATGATAGATAGTTCTCCATCCCCTCACTTTCAATCTGAATGTGTCCTCAGGTCTAAAATGAGTCTCTTGTAGACAGAAGATAGATGGGTCTTGTTTTTTAATCCATTCTGGTAACCCATGTCTTTTGGTTGGAGTGGTTAGTCCATTTGCATTCAGTGTTATTATTGAAAGATATGGGTTTAGAGTCATTGTGATGTCTGTAGGTTTCATGCTTGTAGTGATGTCTCTGGTACTTTGTGGTCCTTGCAACATTTTACTCACAGAATCCCCCTTAGGATCTCTTGTAGGGCTGGTTTAGTGGTGATGAATTCCTTCATCACCTTTTTGTTTGTTTGGGAAGACCTTTATCTCTCTTTCTATTCTGAATGACAGACTTGCTGGATAAAGGATTCTTGGCTGCATATTTTTTCTGTTCATCACATTGACGATTTCCTGTCATTCCTCTGGCCTGCCAAGTTTCAGTAGATAAGGCTGTCACTAGTCTTATGGGTCTCCCTTTGTATGTTAGAGCATGTTTATCCCTAGCTGCTTTCACAATTTTCTCTTTATCCTTGTATTTTGCCAGTGTCACTATATGTTGTGAAGAAAATTGATTTGAGGTACGTCTGAAGGGAGTTCTTTGTGCCTCTTGGATTTCAATGCCTTTTTCCTTCCCCAGATCAGGGAAGTTCTCAACTATGACTTGTTCAAGTACACCTTCAGCCCCTTTCTCTCTCTCTTCCTCTTCTGGAATTCCTATTATACAGACATTATTGTGTTTCATCACATCACTTAGTTCTCTAATTCTCCCCTCATACTCCTGGATTTTTTTTATCTCTTTCTCAGCTTCCTCTTTTTCCATAATTTTATCTTCTAATTCACCTATTCTCTCCCCTGCCTCTTCAATCCAAGCTGTGGTCGCCTCCATTTTATTTTGCACCTCATTTATAGCATTTTTTAGCCCCTCCTGACTATTTCTTAGTCCCTTGATCTCTGTAGCAATAGATTCTCTGCTGTCATCTATACTTTTTTCAAGCCCAGTGATTAGTTTTATGACTATTATTCTAAATTCTTGCTCTGTTATATTGCTTAAATCGTTTTTGACCAATTTGTTAGCTGTCGCTACTTCCTGGCGTTTCTTTTGAGGAGAATTCTTCCATTTCGTCATTTTGGATAGTCCCTGGGGTGGCACGGAACTACAGGGCACTTCTCCTGTGCTGTCTGGAGTAACTTGTGTTGGTGGGCACGGCCACAGTCAGACCTGATGCCTGTCCCCAGCCCGCCGTTGGGGCCACAGTCAGACTGATGTGTACCTTATCCTCCCCTGTCCCAGGGGCAGGACTCACTGTGGAGTGGTGTGGCCCCCGTCTGGTCTACTTGCACACTGCCAGGCTTGTGGTGCTGCTTTGATGGGATCTGGCATATTAGCCGAGGTGGATCCACAGGCTAATAGGGGTGGGAGGGACAGGCTTAGCTCTCTTTGCCTCCCTTTGCCCCTGCAGGAGGGGCCCTGCAGCACCAGGAGGGAGACAGACCCTTTGGAAGGATGGATCCACAGAAGCACTGTGTTGGGTGTTTGCCTGGTGCAAGCAAGTTCGGTGACAGGAACTGGTTCCCTTTGGGATTTTGACTGTGGGATGGGAGAAGGAGATGGCGCTTGCCAGTGCCTTTGTTTCCTGCAGAGCTGAGCTCTGTCTTCCGGGGCTCAACAACTCTCCCTCCCATTGTCCTCTAGCCCTCCCACTCTCTGAGCAGAGCTGTTGACTTTTAACATTCCAGATGTTAAGTCCCGCTGGCTGTCAGAACTCATGCTGTCTGGCCCCTCCGCCCTTGCAAGTCAGACTCGGGGGCTCTGCCTTGCCGGGCAGGCTGCCCCTCCACCGCCTCGGCTCCCTCCAGCCAGTCCATGTAGCGGCACACCACCTCTCCATCCTTCCTACCCTCTTCCCTGGGCCTCTTGTCTACGCTTGGCTCTGGAGAGTCTCTTCTGCTAGTCTTCTGGCAGTTCTGGGTTATTTAGGCAGATGTGGGTGGAATCTAAGTGATCAGCAGGATGAGGTGAGCCCAGTGTCCTCCTATGCCGCCATCTTCCCTCAGCACCTTATCTTTTTTAGGTTTTTAAAAGTAATACCACATGTTTACAATGTATTACAAAACAACTGCCATTTGGTCTGGGAAAGAATCCTGCAATGAATAAATAAATATTTACACCACAAAATGTTGGAAATTCACACTAAATGGTGTAAATGATATAAATAAATGGCTATGAGTAGTCTTTACATTTCAGGCCAAATTTTGCTACCAAATTAATTTAGCTTATGTCAGGTTTCACTGCCAAATGAGTTATGAAAACTATCTTGAGGCTTTTTGGATTTTAAAATTGTAGTTATGAGTTTGTGGACTCTTATTATTTTCATTTTATAGCTCAAGCTTGTATTAAAAAGGGCAAATATCACCCATGCCCAGAATGTTTGCTCAGTGTCAGTGCTGAAAGGCCCCACATATGGTGGAAAGGAAATGTTTTCTTCTTAGACAGATCTGGTTTGAATCAGATTAGAGAAAGTCACCTACCTTCCCTGAACTTCACTTTTCTCATCTATAAAATAGGTATAGTAATTCTGCAGACCCTTGACATTCCACAGGATGGATTTTTGAGATCTTATAAAAACTAAAAACTTGTGAATCTCACTAGATAAAATAATTCCCTCACAAAATTTAATATGTTTTTAGTGAACCCAGTTACTTATCTACTAGCTAATCTGTTGCCACTTACAAGTAGTGAGACTGTCTAAATAGAGCTTATAAAAAATGAATATTCAAAAAGCAGTTGGAACAAATTACCATTGTTGGTTTGTTTCACTGTCTCACATCTCTTAATCACTTATGTGGAGACATGCTTTATTCTTTATATGCAGCTGAATCTTGCCTTGGGCATGACACATCCGTGAGAAAAGTCCAAATACAAGAATAAAATATGAAGCTTAGCTAGGACTTTTGATGTCATGAAAAAACAGTGTTTTTGAAGGTCTCTACTTGAAAAAAAAATCTATGGAAAGTTTTGAAAAGAGTAGTCATTAAATGTAGTAATTCAATAATTTGAACTTAAAATTTTCCCAAGATATTGAGGAAAATAGTAAATAATTTTTAGATAATGGCTACTGAAACAAGGGAAAGTTAAATACTTAAATCTGCAGAAAACTCATTCATAAAGCAAACTTTTAAAAACTTAACATTTGGGGGCATCTGAGGGCCTCAGTGATTGAGTGTCCAACTCCTAATCTCATCTCAGTTCAGGTCTTAATCTCAGGGTTGTGAGGCTCCATGCCAGGCCTGAAGCTTACTTAAAGAATAAATAATTAAACAACTAAATGAGAACTTAAAATTTTCATGTCTAAGTTATTTGTATTTTTTGTACAAAAAAGGCACTTAGAAATAGACATGTCACTGGTGTTGTTATTTTTAATATAATGCATGACAGGCACGTAATTTCAGGTACTTTTGAGATATTTAAGAGTCCTTCATTTAAGGAGTTACAGGATTTGGGGACTGTCTAGAGCCATTTACATTTACCATAATCACTTAAAATTCAGCCAAGCTTAAGTTCAGTTCATGAATCTAGAGTTGTACAGGATAAAGTTAAATAGTTAGGAGGCCCGGAGAATGTCATTTTTGGTATATAAGATTCAAAAAGGAGTCAAGTGAATTTTAAGATTTTGCAATTAATAACGAAAAAAGCAGCACTTCAATTCTATTTCAGACCTAGGGAATTAAAATGACTCTCATGAAATCATATCCTCATGAAGTAGAAAGTCACAGAATTAATCAATCAAACCCTGGGAAGAAAAGAGACATTATCCACTTGATATCTTTATAAGTTTGAAATGAGTACTCTGTGTGCCTGGAAATGAAAGTCTGGCTGTCAAACATACTAAGAGGCGACAGGACCCTTCTCTGTCCCAAGAGAATGTTAATAATTCTTAGAGATGATACTTAGAATGAATTATTTTCTCTGAGCTGTCCTCTGACATAATAAGAAAGATCAGTTATCTTGTATGACTAGGTCTAGATGATATCCTTTTTGGACTGTCCTTACTGTGGTTTTTAAAATTGGCAACCATTATAGATGAGAATGCTAATAGTTGGCAGTTGTGGTATGACTAATAAATATAAAAACTAACTTCTAACAAATAATAACAAAAACAATACTTTAGAAGTCTGTATCCAAAGATAATGTTTCTTTCTCATTTACTCATCTATTATGTGAGCAAGTTATTTAGTCTCCTTAAGAGATTGAAAATACTGCTAATGATTTAATAAAATTTGATTACAATGTCTTTACATAGTTTTCCATATTCCTGAGATAATCAAAGTGCTCAGAGGAAAAGAAAAGTTGAGTTGTTTATGAATTCTATTTTCTCTCTGGTAGATTCCCCATTTTTCTTAAATGGTACAACTGATACCATCAAAATCTCATAAGAATTAGTCTGGGGGCACCTGAGTGGCTCAGTCAATTAAGCCTCCGACTTCAGCTCAGGTCATGATTTCACTGTCCGTGAGTTTGAGCCCCAAGTCAGGCTCTGTGCTGGCAGCTCAGAACCTGGAGCCTGCTTCAGATTCTGTGTCTCCCTCTCTGTCTGCCCCTTCTGCACTCCCACTCTGTCTCTCTTTCTCTCTCTCAAAAATAAAATAAAAACATTAGAAAAAAGAATTAATTTGTATCAGAATTACCTGAGTTAGTAAATAAAAAAAAAAAAAAAGCTCTAAATGGCTAACATTTCCCCACTTTTAAGACTTATTTCTCTCTGGGATAATCAAATATTAGTGAGTTTAACAATGATATTATCTACTACAAGAAGGATGGTGTTTTTGTTTGCTTGTTTTTATACCACACGCATCAAGGATAGTTTTTAAGGAGAAATTGTGTATAAGACATTGATACTTTATTATCTTTTAGGGCTGTGAGGCAGTTATTTGCTAAGTAATACCTAAGAAAGAGATTATAGTTGTGCCATAATGAAATACAATGGCTGGTTCAACAGCTTAAATATTTGGTTCATTAAAAAAAAAGTACACATACATTTTTTCAACTCTTAACATTTTTTCCATTTTATAATGAATATTTCAAGCACACAGGATTAGAGAAAAAGTTCAATGAGCACTCAGATATTCATTTCCCAGCTACAAAACCATCAACTCATGGCCTCTTGTTTCATCTAACTCAACCTTAATTCTGTCCCTCCCACCAACTGGATTATTATGAATTAAATTCCAGATAGTATTTAATTTCATTTATAAAAATATCTAAATATCTCTAAAATATAAGCACATTAAAAAACATATAACTCCAATGCCATTATCATCTTCAAGAATAATAATTTTAGGGAAGCTAAAACAAAGAAAGATTGATACCAAAAGCTGGTGAGCATATGGAGAACTAGAACTTTCATACATTGATGTTAGGATTATAAAATAGCATAATGACTTTGCACCCTCTTATAAAGTTAAATATATATCTACACTATAACCTAGCAAATTCATTCCCAGGAATTTACCCCCAAGGAAACAAAAACATATATGTACAAAAAAACTTGTGCAAATTCATAAGGTCTCAAACTCGAAACCATTCAACTATCCATAAACAGAAGAATAATTTTTTTAGAAAGTAGAATATTCATACAATATAATGCTACTGAGAAACAAATAGGAATGAAATACTAATATATGCAACAATATTGTTGGAGTTCAACAACGTTTTGATATATGCCCATTAGAATAGCTGTAATCAAAAAGACAATAACAAATGTTGGCAAGGATATGAAAAAACTAAAATCCTCATACATTGCTCGTGGGAATGTAAAATTATGTACCACTTTGGAGAATAGTTTGACTTTTTTTTTAATGTTTAATTTATTTTGAGAGAGAGGGGGAGAGTAGAGTTGGGGAGAGGGGCAGAGAGAGAGGAGAGAGAGAATCCCCTCACAAACCATGAGATCATGACCTGAGCCAAAATCCAATTGGGCACTTAACCAACTTAGCCACCCAGGTGCCCCAGTTTGACTGTTTCTTAAAAAGTGAAACATAAATATATCATATGATGCAGTAATTCATCTTCTACTTATCTACTCAAGATAAATGAAAACATAAGTGAAAACAAAGTCTCAAGTGTAAGTGTTCATAGCGGCATTTTTCCTGCTAGTCAAAAAATAGAAACAACCCCAAATACTCATCAACAAATGAATGGATTGAAGAAATGAATGGATAAACAAAATAAGGTATGTCCACACAATGGAGTATTATCTAGCCAAAAAGGGAATGAGGTACAGATCTATGCTATTATATTAATGAAACTCAAAAATATTGTGCTAAGTGAAAGAAGCCAGACCCAAAGGACCACATAGTGTATGATTCAATTTACATTTTTTGGATTTTCGAGAAAAGGCAGATGTGTAAGATGGAAAATAGATCAGTAGTTGCCTGTATCAGGTGTGGGTATGGGAATTATATGAAAATGAGCATGAAGGATCTTATTCAGCTGATGAAAATATACTAAAACTAGATTATGTAATTGCACATCTAGGAAAATTTACTAAAAGTCATTCAACTGTATACTCAGAGTGGGTGAATGTAATGATACGTAAAACAAGTCATATACAGAAGAGTATTTTCATGTACGTTCTTTTCACACGAAGTCTAAGAATAGGCAAAATTAATCAATGGTGCCAGAAGTGAGAAATTGGGTGCCCCAAGGTAAGAGTGGGGGATTATTGTCTGCAAAGGAATAGGAGGAAACTTTATGGGGTGATGAGAATGTCCTACATCTACATCTACATCTACATCTACATCTACATCTACATCTACATCTACATGTTGTTTTGGGTGGTAGATATCCAAATTGTTAAAGGAGATACAATTGTTAAAATTTGACATACTGAACACTTGAGATCTATGTGTTTTGTTGTAAGTAAATTATATATTCACTAAAAATATAATAATAATTCCTTAATACTACCAAATATTCAGTTCTGAGCCCCCTTATTGTTTATTTATATGTAAGTGATTTGGGGGTGCCTGGGTGGTTCAGTTGGTCGAGCGTCTGACTTTGTCTCAGGTCATGATCTCGTAGTCCGTGAATTCAAGCCCCGCATCAGGCTCTGTGCTGACAGCTCAGAGCCTGGAGCCTCCTTCAGATTCTGTGTCTCCTTCTCTCTCTGCCCCCACCCCTCTGCTCTCTGTCTCTGTCTCTGTCTCTCTCTCTCTCTCAATAAGTAAATAAATAAATAAATAAACATTAAAAAAGTTTATATGTAAGTGATTTGTTTAAATTGTTTTCTAAACAGGGGTGCCTGGGTGGCTCAGTTGGTTGAGCATCCAACTTCAGCTCAGGTCATGATCTCACAGCTTGTGAGTTCGAGCCCCACGTCAGGCTCTGACAGCTCAGAGCCTGAAGCCTGCTTCAGATTCTGTGCCTCCCTCTCTCTCTGCCCCAGCCCACTCACATTCTGTCTCTGTCTCTCTCAAAAATAAATAAACATTAAATTGGTATTTAAACAAATTCCACACATTGCCCTTAATTGGTATGTCTCTCAAGTCTTTTTTTTTTTTTTGCCTCAAAAAAAACCTAACAAAACTGATTTATTGGTAGTGTGTTTTGCACATGCATTTCATTTACTCTGTCTTTAGTACCTTTCTGAGAAATAATTTATGTATATAATAAAATGCAAAGTATTCAGCATATAGCTTGATGATCTTATAATATGTACATGTATTTCCAATTATAAGAATAATTTAACCACATTGCACAATACATGAAAGTGAGAGAAAATAAAGGAAAAACAACCACAATCACCATTTTGGTGTATTTTATGCGACTGCCTCTTCTTCAGTGAAATAATATATGTAAAATACATTATCTAGTATTAGTGTTTGTATTCGTATTCGTATTCCACAGGCATATAATCCTGAGGAAATGGTCAAATTTGTAGC
This sequence comes from Leopardus geoffroyi, assembly GCF_018350155.1. Lineage (NCBI taxonomy): Eukaryota > Metazoa > Chordata > Mammalia > Carnivora > Felidae > Leopardus > Leopardus geoffroyi. The sequence continues at coordinate 160,921,894 of NC_059327.1, forward strand.
TATAAATCTTAGTAATACAACCATATTGCATTTTGAAGCCCCAAGCATACCATCTGATTCTACTCTATCATGGTCATGCCTAAGACGTAATTAGGAAAAGCATACACATGTGAGCAGGAGCTTTTGTGTACTATCACTTGTCTTCTGAGGGATTGACTTCTTTCTCTAGGGTATATGCAAACCTGCTCAAATTTTCCTGAGGATTGCAAAAATCTTTGTGTTGGTTTCACGGGGAAAGATACTGAATTATTCCACACACAGATCCATACTCACTTTCCAGTAATTTTCCAGTTAACAGAAAGATTGTACAGGTCTCTCCTTTGACATTTTCAGGTTGTAAACTGAGTATGTTTTCTTGAAAATGAAGTCATGTCCCAGCATATGTTTTGATCTACTCTTGTTGCAAGCTGACTTACTCCATGGGAGGGTTTTTTGAAAACAGTTTCCATGTACCACTTGAGGCATTGATCTTTTTGCAATCTCATTAACGCCCATGTAAATGCCAGGTCTTGCGGAGGAAGAAGAAACTATGTTAAATAATGGGAACCTTGAGGTTTGGGTATTACTTTTACAAGCAGCAATTTTTCCTGGTTTGGAAAAGGTCAGAGAATTTCTAAGTGTGCTCTTGTGGGCGGGGTGGGTTAGGACACTGCTGTTCCTTTTCCTGAAATGTAATGAGATGCAATTGATCTGTCAACAAAAATGACTTTCAGAGGCTACAAATACAATAAAATCAAATCAACACAAACCAGATTATCCTAAAGTGACTTTTGAATAAAAGTGGTTATCCTACTTTCTAAATAGCTTTGAAAATAATACCAAAAGGATGAAAACACAATCAAAGGTAACTTAATGTTCTTAAAGTTTATGAGAGCCTTTTCAAAAAATGGTGCAGGAGCAATTGGACATCCATCCATCCATCCATCCAACTGGACAAAACCTTGACTTAAACCTTACACCTTATGTAAAATTTAACTTAAAATTAATCACAGACTCAAATATAAAATATAAAACTACAAAAGTTTTAGGAAAAAACATAGGAGAAATATTCAGAACTTAGAGCTAAATGAAAACTTCCTTTCAGATGTGATACCAAAAGCATGATCCATAAAAGGAAAAATGTGATAAGTTGGACCTCATCAAAATTAAAACAAAATTAAAATTCTGTGGGGTGCCTGGCTGGCACCAGTAGAGCATGCAACTCTTGACTTTGAGGCTGTGAGTTCAAGCCCCATGTGTGGCATGGAGTTTACTTAAAATAAAAATTTTTTTTAAAAATTAAAACTTTTCCTCCATGAAAGGTCTTGTGAAGAGGATGGAAAGCCAAGCTACAGACTGAAAGGAAATATTTATGAATTACATATTCAACATAAGACCATGTATCTAGAATATATAAAGAACTTTTAAAACCCAACAGTAAAAAAAAAAAAATCTAACTGGAAAAATGGACAAAAGACATGAACACACATTTCATTGAATAAGATATACAGATGGCAAATAGACAAATGAAAAGATGTTCAACATCAATAGCTATTAGGGAGGTGTACGTTAAAACCACAAGAAGATATCGCTATACACCCATTAGAAATAAAAGCTAAAATAAAAGATATTGATAACACTAAATACTAGAAAAGATACAGAGAAACTATCACTCATTGCTCATGGGAAAGTAATATGGTACAGCCACTTTAGAAAATAGTTTGTTAATCTCTTACAAAAATTAAAGAAACGCTTAACAATTCTTGGGCATTCCAGAGAAGTGAAAAGTTATGTCAACACAAAAACTTGCACACAAATGTTCATAGCAGCTTTATTCATAATAATCCTAAACTGGATGTCCTTCAACAGTTGAATGGTTAAATAGAATATCATAAAAGGAACAAACTAATGATATATACACAGCTTGGATGGATCTCAAGGAAATTATTGTGTTTAAAAGATGCCATTATCCAAAGTAACATGCTATATAATTCCAATTATGTAACATGTTTAAAATAACAATATAGAGGATGAACAGATGGTTGCAAGGGTTCACAATGAGACTAAGGGGTGGGTATGGCTATAAAAGGGTAGCACAGGGAGGCTTGTGGTGATGGAATTGTTCCGTTTCGATTCTGGTGGTGGTTAGATGAGTCCATGTCAAACTGGCAATATCTGAATAAACCCTATGGATTGTACTAATGTCACTTTCCTGATTTAATATTTTACAATAGTTATGCAAGATGCTGCCTTTGGGGGAAACTAAACAAAGGACACGTAGGACTTTTGTATACTTTTTTTGTGAAAACTTGTTGTTAATCTATAATTATTTCAAAATAAGAAGTTAAAAAAAAGTTATGGGTGCTAGAGCCATGCGTTTATTGAGAAGTCTGGATGGCAAAAGACCATTGTATTAGTTTGTCCCACATCCTTTTTCTGGCTTCCCAAAGAATTGGTGGGTCTAGGTCTTGAAAGTTTCATGGAAGAAAATGAAGTCTCCTTTTTTTTTAAAAAAAATGTCCGTTCTTCCCATTCTCAACATTGCCACCCTTCAATGTGAATTTTTTAAAAAATGGAACAAAACTTTAGAAGTTTTCAAAACTCTCTTCTATTTGAAGACGTCTTTTCCTCCTCTATTTGTTTATCATCACCAACACAGTAAAACTTTATTGTGCACCTATTTTGTGCCAGTCACTACTGAGATTTTTAGAAACCCAACTTAAACAAAATAAAAATGGAAAATTTTGATTTTCCTAATTCTGAACTCCAAGGGATGGACCTGGCCTCAGGTACAACTGAATGCCAGCATGTGTAACAATTCAGTCTCTTCTCTTTTTTTTTTCTCTCTCCATTTCTCATCACTACTTGGTATCATTCTAAGATAGCCTCTCTCCATGTAACTCACATGGTCTTTATATGTCAGACTCACAGAAAAAGAGGAAACCTTTGCCATAGACCCTGTGCTAATCCAGGGATTGACCCTTGAATTGTGTGAGATTCTCACAGAAGAGGGAAAGGTTGGTTTTTCAAAGGAAGGGATGTTGTGCGGGCAAAAAAATTATATGCTCTTACGAAAATAAAAACTCAACCTTTCAAAGGTCAGTTGTTATCCCAGGTCTTCCAGCCAGCAGGTGGTGCTGCCGTGACTCAAAGCCAGTTTGTCCACTTCACTGCTCGAGCTCTCAGTCCTGAGATCATGCTGCCTCCAAGAATTCTTGCTCCCCTGGTTAGGTAATTCCGGTTCCAAACAAGATTTCTACATTTATTTTTATTTTCTACTATGTTTATTGATTTTTTTAAAAAATTCTAGGTTCTGAAGCCTCTCAAACTGAATAGAACAGAATAGGGAATAGAACCCAGGATGATTCTAAGCAATGCTTTATACAGTGCAAGATCTCTTCATCATTTCCATATAAGGTAAGGGTGTATCACCATTTATATAGTAAATATATGCTTAAAGTTGTATAATATTATAAATAAAAGTTTTATAAATCAGATTATTTCCTTTATTCATTTATATATATTTTTAGTGCCCACTATGTGCCAAGCACTCTTTAAATTTTTTTTTTAACGTTTTTTTTTATTTATTTTTGAGACAGAGAGAGACAGAGCATGAACGGGGGAGGGTCAGAGAGAGAGGGAGACACAGAATCGGAAACAGGCTCCAGGCTCTGAGCCATCAGCCCAGAGCCTGACGCAGGGCTCGAACTCACAGACCGCGAGATCGTGACCTGGCTGAAGTCGGACGCTTAACCGACTGCACCACCCAGGTGCCCCTGTGCCAAGCACTCTTAACAACACCAAGAACTAGAGACAATAGAACAATATGAAAGTGAATATAAAATAAGTGTCCTTCAAATGATAAAGGAGATTAAAAATCCTGACTTGGGACTCTCTTTCTTATAAAGGGAGATAACTGTAATCAAACCAACAACTATGCTAACAGATTATCTGGTATCGTCTATCAGGTGGTAGTATGGTAGTAAGTGCTAAGGAGAAAAAGTAAAGCTGTGTCAAGGAGATAGGAAGTGCTGAGAGGAAGAAGAGTGCTATTTATTATCAAGTGATCAGGGAAGGAAGACATCATCAATAAGGCAGCATCTTATCTGCCTCCAATGCTTTGCCCAGTATAGAATTAATGATGTGGTAGGACAGGAGTTGGAGGCAAGTCCTTGATATATTTTAAGAGAAAGAAAGTACAAGGGGATAAAAGGGTGAGAAAAAGAAGTTCAAGTAGGTTTTAATTGACCAATGACAATTGCCACAAATCAACCGTTGGCAACTGAGCCAATAGACATTAAACATATAGATGTCATGACAGAGAATACCAGGGGTGACCTGCTTGGAAACCTACTCAGTTAAGGTAGTGATTGCCTTACCTTTATTTTTCAGTTTTCTCTAAGAAGCAAATATATTATCTTGTCTACTGCTTTGTCCCTGTAAGCTGTTTTAAAATTCTTAAATTAGGGTTGAAACTCAGGAAGATTGAACATAGCTTCTATCTGAAATCGTATTAATGGGTGAACACATAGAAAAAGGACCCATGACTAATTTTTGAGAAAAAGGGGATTTGATTACAAATGAACAAAGATGCGACATTGGCTAATTTTATTCTTTTCAGAAATGCCTTAAAATAATATCAACTAGTATTTAATGTAGAGCAGTATGATATACATATATATATACAACTTTCAGCATTTCATATGTGCATGGCCCACTTAAAAATCAGAGCTAAAATTATTAGAGACACTACAGGTAAAACAAGTAGTGATTACTCCTTTATGATACTGAAAGGTCACTTATTTTTATATTCAGAAACTCACTCCAGGTCTCTTATGATTATTTTAACATTTTTTAAAAGATTAAATTATACCATTTTTCCCTCTTTATTTCTTTCAATTATCTTTGAGCAAATGCAATAAGATTTTTTATTTGCACATGCCTCTGTAAGGAAATTGTGTATCTTTTCATAAAAGCCAGGTGTCTTTAGAAAATACAATAATGGTTTGATTCATTTTTAAATAGATTGGAAACCAATCCAGTGATTCAAAAATGGTTATACAATTTGCTATGTAGAAATAATAAAATTTACTTTATCTGCCCTTTTATTTTTATAGCTGTCATTTAATTTTAGGTTCTGTTTTTACAAAACCTCATATGTCTGGAAGTGTTGGTTTTTCTGCCAGCTTTGCCCTGATGTGATTCATAAATATGCCAAGAAAATCTAATAAATCTTTCATTAGTACGTATTCATATTTTAATTGCAACTTAAAGAACAAAGAAAAGATTCTGCCTTCAACTGATTGAAATTGTTGTATCATCATGTTTCAAATTACCGATAACAGTGCTGCTTTTCTGTAATGGCTTTACCTCCAGAACATCTATCGTGTGAAAAATCTAGCCCGGTGGGCATTGATGTAAGTGCAAAAAGTTATTGACTTTTGCCTTTTAAAAAATTCTCTTATTACTTTTCTTGAAAGGAATTTATCTTTAAAGGCTTTAAGATAAACCTGTGCTTCTTTCAGTCTGCATGTCAACCTTCCCTGGACTGTGCTGAGAGAATTCATAGACAATATTTCCACCCACAAGTGCCTCCTGACTTCAAGAGATTGAAGAGATGAAGCTTAGCGCCTTTTGCAAAACAAAACAAAACCACTTTAAATCAATAAAACCCCAAAACATTAGCAAGAATGTTGGACATACAAAATTTTTATTGGCCATCAGTCCACATCACAGTCGCCGTGGGCATTAGAAAATACCCTTAATGGGAAGGACTTTTAATAATGTTGCTTATCATTCCTGAAACTGCTCAAAATTAATTTTATCGAGTAATTAGAGACAATAAGAAAAGCTTCCTTCTCTTATAAAAGATGTTGTATTTCTTAAAATTATGTGAGCTGCTGTGTCATTATCAAGGCAGTTAATTATCCTACAACAGAAATTCTTAAGAAATGTAGATATACTTGGTCTCTGGTCCTTTATTTCTTTTTTTTTAAATTTTTTCTTTTTTTCAACGTTTATTTATTTTTGGGACAGAGAGAGACAGAGCATGAATGGGGGAGGTGCAGAGAGAGAGGGAGACACAGAATCGGAAACAGGCTCCAGGCTCCGAGCCATCAGCCCAGAGCCCGACGCGGGGCTCGAACTCACGGACCGCGAGATCGTGACCTGGCTGAAGCCGGACGCTTAACCGACTGCGCCACCCAGGCGCCCCATCTGGTCCTTTATTTCTTATATTCATTGTTCTTCTGTTGTCTTCTAGAAGAGTTTTTCCTAGAGTGGTTCCTCAGAGCAACATGGTTCATCCAAAAGTCCTTCTGAGTCAAGAGATTTTCCTGGAGGCAGAGAGGTTGATATCTACATAATTTGAAGAGATAGCTGGGTAAAGGAATAATTAGGATTATTGGAGTTACTCTAAAACTTGTGAAATATTAGTGGTCAAAGGGAAGACAAACTTGGTTATAAAATGGGAATTTGATCCAGATGCCAAAAATGTTTGTGGAGAGAGCTGAAAGTTATTCTTGTCACTAAATAATAGATGCTATCTTCTGAACCAAAAGACCCACAGTCATTTGGTCACTTTTCTGCCACAAGTAGCCATCTCCTCTTGAGCCTCAGTCTACAGCACTAAAACTGGCTTCTACCCTGAATCTTACTTGGAGACCATAAGCTAAATTGGGTCTTTGGAGGCGTTGGCTTTTTTTTTCTTAATTTTTTATTTTATTTTTTTAGTGAACTTATCTTTTTACCTTTTAAAATTAATTAATTAATTAGTTAATTAATTAATTATTTTTAAGTCAGCTCTAATGCCCAACATGGGGCTTGAACTCACCACCCCAAGATCAAGAGTCGCATGCTTTACTGACTGAGCCAGCCAGGTGATCCGGGAATTGTTGGCTTTCAACTTCTATAACCTCAGTGGAACTTTGACTCTTGTGGTTTTAGAAACCTTTAAGCAAAACTCTTCTCTACAATTCAAATTTAAAATTGGGATGGTATTTCTAAAAAGTTCATCCCAATGAGCATAGGCAGTAAATAACAGGAGGTAAAGATGTATGACTGGATGCAGGTGGTCTTAGAAAAGACAAAACAGGACAGAGACTTCTCAGCATTTCGTGAGTCTGTAACTCTTACAGCTGACACTGGATGAATGAATGAATGAGCTCACTGAATGAATGAATGAATGAGCATCCTGTAAAGCATGTAGACATAATGGGTTATCATTATTTCACAAATAGTATCCACTTTCTATGTTTTAGAAAATGATGATATTCATAGTTAACAATGATATCAAAGTGACCATAAAGACCAAGGTTCTCCATCTGGGTGTAATGATGTATTTTCTGACCTGAAAAAAAGTAAAGCTAGTGCCTATAGCACAGTCACTGATGCGACATGGCTTGGGTGAGTGTCTTCACAAAGCGGGAGAAGAGGACTTCATAGTTGACAAGAACATCCAGGAATTAAATAGCAAAACTGGGATATTTCATGCCAAAAACAGATAAAATTTCCCTGTGCCAAATTGTAAAGACTGCCACCATGTAGTCCAACAGGCCACCGTCATCATATCTGACCTGGACTTCTCTCTTGTTTGAAAATTGAGATATAATTCACATACCATAAAATTAATCCTTTTAAAGTAAGGAGTTCAGTGGTTTTTAGTATTTACAAGATTTTGCAACCATCACAAATGTCTAATTCCAGAACATTTTCATCACCCTGAAACAAAACCTCCTTACTTATTAGCCATCACTCCTGTCTCTCCCCAGGCCCTGGAAACCACTTGTCTATTTTCTGTCTCTATGGAGTTGCCTCATCCAGTATGTAGCCTTTTGTGACAGCCTTGTTTGATGTAGCAAAACGTTTTCAAGGTTCATCCAGTTTGTGGTAAGTATCAGTCCTTCATCCCTGGTTATGGCTCTGGTGTAGACTTCTGCATGTCCTCCCACCTGGTCTCCCTGCATCTACTAGGGTCCCCGAGAGCCTGCTCACTATGGAAGCCAGAATAATCTTTTTCAAATGTAAATCACATCACCTTACTTCTGTACTCAAAATCCTCCACAGGCTTTTCATTTTACTTAGAGAAAAATTTCATCTCCTTGCCATGGCCTCTAAGAGCCTTCAATGATCAGGATTGTACCCTGTCTACTTCTCTGACCTCAACTTCCCACACTCCAGTCACCCTGTGCCAATTACTTCTGCTCCTTTAATTTTCCTGGCTTGTTTCTGCCGCAGGACCTTTGCACTTGATGATCCCTTCGCCTGGGGCCCTTCTTTCATAGTTCTTCCCATGACCATGACCATGACCATGACCAGTTTCTTCTCATCTTTAAGGCCTCCTATAGCATCTCCTCAGAGAGGCAAGCCTAGATAAACCTGTCTCAATTGTCGTTTCCCCAACTCCCAGTCACTTTCTATTATTGCATTACCCTGTTTTAATTTCTTTATAGCATTTATTACTATCTGAAATTGTTTGGTTTTGTTTTACTGATTATTATCTGCATCTCCTTGAAAATCTGTCAACTCCATGAAGCCAGAGGCTAACTGACTTGGTCACTGCTGTATCCCAAGCTTCTACAATGGAGCCTAGAAGGTGCTCAATTAATATTTGAAGGATTGCATGACTATCTTGCCTAGAACTCCTAAGTCTTCTAGATCTTGCCCCTATTCTCAATTCCTAAAGCTTGCTCTCTTCACCTATTACTAGACTTTGCTATTGCCACCTACTGCTTGACGGATTTCTCTCTGTGGTTGACTCTTTCATTAACTGATATTCAACCCTTCCTTAATGTCCTTGATGACAACTCTTCCAGACATCTCTATCACAGGCTAGCAGGTCTTGTTAATCTGCAGGTTCATGATCAAACTGAGCCTTCATTCCTATAGGTTGTAGGCAAAAAAACAAAGTTCAGCTGCTCATTTGCAGTCAAGAATGCAAGAGATAATGGGTGAGAGGAATCAGCATGGTACACAGAATCAAACTTTCAGTCTTGAACAGAGAAAGTAGGAATGCTTTAGATGCTGTATGTACTACACGTGGTGATATATGCTGATGTATAAGCTCAGTTTAAATGAATATGAACTTCTAGGTACAGATTGGAATTCAGTTTGTAACTGAATTGTTCAGCCTCCCCTGCAGAGATCTGGAATCTAACTTCTTTGAAATACTTGGATGAAAGGAGACCTTTGGAATCAGTTTCATTTTATTTAGTTAATTGTGGAATCCCCAATCTTTGCTCCTGGTTAAATGAAGTGCCTATCTCCCCACATTCTCCCATCCATCTTCTCCTATCATCCAAGTCATACAATGCCTGACCATTAGGGTGCACATCTTTCCTGAAACATTTTTTCAAAAATAACTCCTATACAGAGAGTAAAGGACAAGCCACAAATACAGAGAAAATATTTGCCAAACATTTAACCAACGAAAGTTCTAGAATACATAAAGCATTCCTATAATGGATAATAATAATAAAAAAAAAAACAACAACTAACAACTCAGGAAAAATGAGAAAAAGAGACAAATGGGTATTTCACTAAAAACAATAATGGTCAATACATTTGTGTAAAGATGCTCTCATTAGTACTGGAAATTGTAAATTAAATCCACAATGAGATGCCACGCCTACCAGATTAGCAAAGCTTTTTGCAAGGAAGTACAGCAATGGAAACTTCATGCACTGCTGGTGGAATATAAACGGATTTAACACATTGGAAAACAATTTAAACTAGAGTTTAACTAGATTTTCTCCCCTGCTGACTCTACTAAGTGTATACCTCAGAAAACTCTTGTCAACAAGGGACATGTACAAGAACATTCAGAGCAGCTGGGTTCATGCAGAAAAACACTTATAATGCATGAGTTGTTCCTTTACTGATCTGCGGGGAGTATAAGAAACATTGAGCCCACTATTTTCAGGCATCTCTGCTCTCAATGACATCTCACCCCACACAGGCTGCTGAGACCAGAGATTTTTCAGTGTGCCTCCAGGAAACACAAGGAAGACCATGGAGAATCAGAGCCACCCCTATCGGCCTACATCCTCCGTACTACCTTTTCACTACTTTGGGGATAAATCAAAGTATAAGCAATCTTGAATCAAATCTATTCTCATCAATCCTTGAATCTGAACCAGACTCTAATCTGACCTTGCTCACATGCTACCTGAATATAAAGAACTGAAAAAAGGCAGTGGTTATTTTGTTTCCACTTCACCTGTCAGAACTGCAGTCCTGCCTCACTGTTTCTGACTATCCCAGTCTGCCTGGTAATACAGCTATTTGAATAGGAATTGGGGTCCTTTACCAAGTTCTCATTTTCTTCAGGCAAGTTCCACCTGTTTCTAAATGTTGTACTCTTTAAGGCCATGCCTTGTCTATAGTGGGTTGCACGGTGCGTGTCTAATACATTGAAGTCCCCGACTTAGAGGAAGAAACATCTTCACAGAGCAGCCTCCCTCACAGGCTGGTATTCTTGGGCAGACTGTTTAATATCTCCGAGCATCAGCAAATGAGAGTCATAATATTTTTTATATCCCAGAGATGCTATGAGTGTTAAATTAAACAGCATGGGAAGATGTCCCTTAAGAAATGTTCATGTACTTCCTTTCTACCCTTCCCTCTGTGTTCCTTTCAAAAGGACCTCAAAAGGAGGCCAAATGAGATCAGTCTTTCCTCTTTCTGTAGAAGGAAATTAAAGCAGTGTCAGCCAGTGTCCTGGAGGATGCTTCCTGGACTTTTCCACTTAGGAAGTAAAGGAAAGTATATACGGAGGGGCATAGTAGCGGAGGTCCAATCACCCTAGAAACCAAAAAGCAACCGCTAGGGAGTGACAGCAGGAAAAATGCATAGAAAAAGGAGTAACCTTAGCCTTGGAAATCCATAGGACAGCCAGAGACCTTCCAGACCTACTGGAAATGTATGTGTGGTCAAGTCCCAGCAATCCTTTCTTCTTGATCTTCTTTAACAGGTAACTGCATTTCCCTAAATGGTCTCAGACCTCGCAGGAGTTTGGGGAACGCCAACATCACCACTGAACCAGTACTGCTCTTTATGCGCGGGGCATTGTGCTGGAAGCTGGGGATGTCCTAGTGAGCAGGACAGAGGTGTTTCTACAGAAATGGCCCCTGGGGCTCTGGGAAAGGAGGCACGCACAGTCACAGTCGATTGGGGCAGAGAAGGCTTCCCGGGGAGAAGAAGGGGCGTCCTAGGCAGACGTGAGAAACGAGAGAGCGTCGTCACCAGCAAGCTTGAAAACCCGGATCCCATCCTCTTGGAGCCTCTTGGTTTGCCATATTCCTCTGGCTCCCACTCAAATCCTTGCCAGAAGGGAACGGACCTGCACTGCTTTCTTTCCCTGTTCCTCCCAGAGGCCCGAGGGCGGGCAGAGCGAAAATGCGCACTGTCCTGAGTCAGAACTCTGGCCGGGGGCGGGTCCCGCTGCGGCTGGGGGCGTCGGGGGCGGGCAGCGGGTGGCCAGTGACGCGACGGAGGCCGGGGGCGGCGGGCTGCGAGGTGACGCGCGTGGGGACCGCGCTGGCCCAGCCCACGTGTCCGCGAGATTTAAAAGTTGGCGGCGCGCGGGGAGGTCAGCTTGGCGGCGGAGCCCCGCGAGCAGCGCGCCCGGGACACAGAGGCACTGCCAGGGCCCCGCGTGGAGTGCTGACCCGCGCAGCTCAGGCTTCGAGCTCCGAGCCGCCAAGCGCCGAGATGCCGCGAGCAGCGAACCGCCGCCCCGGGCCGCCCGCCGGACAGGTGGCCGCCGCGTCCCGGCCCCTGCTGCTGCTGCTGCTCGCCTGTTGCGCGGGCACCTGCCTTGGTAAGCGCGCCCCGCGCCTCCCGGGCTCCCCGCGCCCGCCGCTTCCCGCGCCTTTCCCCTGCCCACTCGCCGCGTTCTCTTCCCTCCCTTTCTCGCCTCCACTGTTGGCTGCTGGGACTGTCTTTCCCCTCGTGCGGTGGGGCTCCCTAGCTTCTCGCCTTTGACGACCGGCGCGCGTCTCGGCCACCGGGCAGCCAGGGCGCGGGTGCCTGTGGCCCGGCTGGAGCGCGGTCCCCGCTCGTCCGAAATCTCCAGACCCCGGGCAGCCTGCAATTGGCGGAAATCTGTAGGGCCCCCTAGCCCTGCGGATGTCCGTGGCCGGTGAAAACGTAAATAAATTAACACAGTGAAAAATGAAAATGCGTTCCCTTTCATTACAATAACTAGAGGGACTGATGGCTGAAGCAAAAGTAGAGTTTGATACTTGACCTTCTGATGCCGGGTAGACTTGGAGCGTGCTCATCATCTTTGGTGAGTGAGCTACTGTTGTGTTCAGATAATCCTGAGCAGTGAAACAGGCCCCCTTCTAGCCGTTTAGAAGGGAAAATTAGTGGGGTTTTGTGCCTTCTGGGTTTTGACGCACCAGATCAGGAAAAAGAATAGTGATAAAAAGTGGCTTAGAAAAAAGAAGTGGGAAAAGCAAAAGCAAAGGCAAGGAGGGATGTCTGAAGCTTGGAAGACAAGGTAGGGCTGAGCCCAGCGTGTTCCAATGGGGAGATCACTTCCCTATCTCCTAAAAGTTACTGTTTCCAAGTATGTTGATAGATCCATCCTTTATCTCTCAGCTCCCAGAGTCCCCTCCAGGGCTAGTAAGTATCCTGCAAAACCATGAATTTTCTAACTCTGCAGAAGTCTTTTAGCTTCCCTCTGCTCTCCTGTCAGTGAGGTGAAGGTGGGCAGACCATCTCATCATTGTTCATAATATTGGGGACTTGAAACCATAACTGCAGGGACCTTTCAGAGTATACGGGACAGCCCTCAATTAGAGGTGGAGAAACGGAAGCTATTCTTGCTTTCCAATGTATTTATTTTTATTGCTGACCTTTCATTGTTTTGTTTTTTTCCTTTCCTGGGGGCATTGAAGAAGGGGGTAGGGGAGGGGGTTCTCCTGCTTGACAAACGAGGGCATTTGGCTATAAAATCTAAGCAGTCAGAGGCTAGACCTGAACTTTTTCCATCATCACATAGCCAGCAATGATACAGCATAATTCATGCAAAGTACTGTTAATATTTTTTATTTTTAGAATTAGTAGTAGAATTAGTGGTAGAATTTGGATGGCAATCTTTATCTACTTTATTAGGGAAGCAGATAATTATAGTTTTAAAAGTGTCTTTTTCTCTGTAAAGCAAATGTACTTGCCATGCATGTTGCATGTTATGTGCCTACAGTGATCTTTGCATCAGTTGGAGATAACTGCTTTTTGGGGAGGCAGGAAGTTTTCAGGCTGCTGGTGATTAAGCAGAAACTGTGGAAGGCTGCTTTCTAAAAAAGACAAGTCTTGGGTTTTATTTCCACAAAGAGTGTATCTGCTGGCTGGTCAATCATCCCAAAAATATCCCCAGTATTTCTCAATAGGGACAAGATGCCTTTTTCACTGTACAGAGACCCCCTACACTACCATTTTGTATCTTTTTTCCCCTTTAACCTGCTTTTGATATTTCAAAATGTGATGGAGGGGGGAGAGGGTAAACATAGTGTGATCTTCCCTAGTCCCGAGACCCTAAAAATGGCACAGGAGGGGGAGCGTGACGTACATAACCAAAACCGAGAGATAATCTACCAAGATTAATCATTATGCAGAAAACAAGATGATGTATCTAAAAACAACAAAACAGATGTCACAAAGCCAGAGGAAAATAAAATAGTGCCAATAAGTGGAGCATCCTTGGCAAAATGAGTTAGCAGAGCATGCAACAGTAGTGAGAATATAAAGAGCCAGCCACAGATTTGGTAGATGGAAACAGTTCGCTATTCAGAGAACATTATTAAAATCAGGAAGATTTCCTAAAAGGGGGCACATTTTGGATAACTGCATCAAACCTCGATTTGGCCTATGACTATAAGTGATCAAAGTGCCTGAGACTAAAGAAAAAAGTGGGGGCACCTGGGTGGCTCAGTCAGTTAAGCGTTTAACTCTTCCTTTCCACTCAGGTCATGATCTCGCGTTTCGTGAGTTCGAGCCCCGCATCGGGCTCCAAGCTGACGGTGTGGAGCCTGCTTGGGATTCTCTCTCTACTTCTCTCTCTGCCCCTCCCCTGCTAGCTCTCTGTCTCTCTCAAAATGAATAAATAAACTTACCAAAAAAAAAAAAATGTGTTTTTTCCTACTCAGATCCCTACTTATTGAATAATCCTTAAAATTAAGTCAGCAGTAATAATTTCTCACTTCAAAACCCTACGCTAGTTAAGTGCTAGCAGTGAGAAAAGAAAATTAGCACCACTTTTATAATAGAGTCTATTTTTCAGAGAAAGACAAATACTGTATGATCTCACATAGATGTGGAATCTAAAATACAAAACCAAAAAACGCCAACAAAACAAAATCAAACCAAGCATGTGGATACTGAGACCAGATTGGTGGTTCACAGAGATGGGAGGTGGAGATGTGTGAAATGGGTAAAGGGGGTTGAAAGATACAAACTTCCACTTATAAAATAAGTCATGGGGATGTAATGTACAGCATGGTGACTATACGGCATATTTGAAAGTTGCTAAGAGACTAAGTCTTAAAAGTTCTCATCACAAGAAAAAAAATTCTGCAAGTATATATAGTGATGGATGTTAACTAGACTTATTGTAGTGATCATCTGACAATATATACAAATTTAGGATCATTATGTTGTACACCTGAAACTAATATGATGTTGTATGTCAGTTATACTCCAGTTAAAAGGTCTGTTTTTCTTTCTCTTACAGATGCTGTATTTTACAGATGCAAAAGTTGTCTATACATACTATTTGCATTAGTTAGATTGTATAAGACTAAAGGTCTCACTTTACTAGTAGTACTTTAGTATAAATATCTCAAGGGGTGCTTGAGCGGCTCAGTCAGTTAAGCATCCGACTCTTGATTTCAGCTCAGGTTATGATCTCAGGATTCGTGGGATCAAGCCCCCTATTGGGCTGTGCACAGAGAGCACAGAGCCTACTTGGGATTCTCTCCCTCTGTCTCTGCCTCTCCCCTGCTTGCACTGTCTCTCAAAATAAACAAACTTTAAAAAAGTATGAATATCTCAAAACTGATTGACTAAAAACGGTGCGATTGACTAAAAACGGTGCAGTTTTCATGATATAGAAGATAATGGCACTCTTAGTATATTTGAGAAAGTGTCTAGTACTGCTATTTGACAATATAAAGCCCACATCTAGGGTATCTTGGGGAGAAAAAAAATCACTCAACTTGGGTTAGCAAACACACAAAGGGAAGAAAAATAATTCTCCCCTATGTTTGGGTTTGGTAATAGGATATTAGTGGATTTCTATAAGTTAAAAACACTTTAAAATTTTGGCTTATCTGGCCTTTTTACCCTGAGACTGTATTTACATGTTTTGTGTAAGAGCCACAAAGTACCCCTTTTTGATTATGTAAGTGCTTGGGACAAAGTTAGATATAATGGCAATTCCTGTGGGACCCATGCAAGCTTGGGGGCACAGAAGTAGGCAAGCTCTTGGTTGCTGGTAAGGCAGTGTGGACATGGGAGTTTCCACTTCTATCAGAGGTTGGGAGACAGACAGGCGTGGAAAGAATATAAAATTGTATTCTTTAAACAGGAACACCGTGTCAAACAGAGAGGAACAGTGGTATAATGAGTGGAGAAATCAGAAGTACCTGCAGGTGACGGCTGAATCTAAAGAGTGAAAATCTCTGTGTTCTTCTCTTGCATCAAATCCACCCTGCTCTCACCTTCCATTCCTCTTCCTTTTACCTTCCTCTTATTCAGTCTTGGTAACAATACATAAGCCGCACATCCCAGTTGCAAGGAAAGGGCTGATGGCCTTTTAGATGGTTTTCATGAGAATATCCATATCTCCCTTTTGGAAATTTTCAGACTTGTTAAAGAGAATCTTAGACCTAAAATGTTTGTTTGAGCTGCTTATTTCTGTTGAATAAAGAGGCATCTTCTGTTTCTTTCTACAATGCAATGCTCTATCCCCCTTGGATATTCGGTGTTGTCCGTGGACCAGCAGCATCATTGTCACCAGGGAGCTTGCTATAAATGCAGACTCTTGGGCCTGTCCCTGACTGACTGAATTAGAATCTCATTTAGTAAGATCTCCAGGTGTTGTGTACGAAAAGTAGAGAAGCACAGCTTTCTCCCTTCCTGAAAACAGAATCAGCTCAGAGTAATATACACCAGACAACAGAAACTTTGAGATATACATGTGTTGCTAGGGTGAGAGCTATACAGTTGAGAAGCATGTAAGACCATTTGCCCACCTTGAACAGTTGTTCTGTGAAAGGGGATTCAATGAGGTTCTGAGATAAATCAACCATTATGGGCCACGTGACCTCTGTAAGTTATTTCTAATGCTTGGTAGCACAGAAAATGTAGCTAAATTTGTACTATTATTTACATTCTAATAAACAGTTAATATTATTAGAATTTAAATAATAGTATAAATTTGTATGAACTCAAGGGAAGACTTAACTTCCTGCTATCTTTTTAAAAAATTATTTTCTTTAAGCTTATTTTGTTAAGTATTTAATTTTGTTATATTTGAGATCTTAGAAAAATTTAGTCTTTTACTAACAGGATGTATTGTTGATTTTGTTAAACAAAAATGTATACATTTAAGAAAATGAGTAGTAATTACATTTAATATTAATAGATATTATCTCAAGGGGTGCCTGGGTGGCTCAGTCGGTTAAACATCCGACTTCAGTTCAGGTCATGATCTCAGGGTTCATGAGTTCAACCCCTGTACTGGGCTCTGTGCTGACAGCTCAGAGCCTGGAGCCTGCTTCGGATTCTGTGTCTCCCTCTCTGTCTGCACCTCCCGTGCTGGTGCTGTCTCTGTCTCTCATTAAAAAATTTTTTTGAATAATAAATATTATCTCAGTGTTTTTACAGAGATAATTTACATAGCATGAATTAGATAATTGAATCTATGAAGAAAATATTACCTTAGAGGGTGGAAGCTAATTAACATTTTACTTCAGTAATAATTAAGGGCCTAACAAGTAATTCTTATTTTTAATATGAAATTTATTGTCAAATTGGTTTCCATACAACACCCACTGCTCATCCCAAAAGGTGCCCTCCTCAATACCCATCACCCACCCCTCCCCTCCCTCCCACCCCCCATCAACCCTCAGTTTGTTCTCATTTTTTTTAAACATTTTTATTTATTTTTGAGAGACATAGAGCGTGAGCAGGGTAGGGGCAAAGAGAGAGGGAGACACAGAATCTGAAGCAGGCTCCAGGGTCTGAGCTGTCAGCACAGAACCTGATGCGGGACTCGAACCCACGAACTGCAAGATCATAACCTGAGCTGAAGCTGGACACTTAACCAACTGAGCCACCCAGGCGCCCCCGTTCTCAGTTTTTAAGAGTCTCTTATGCTTTGGCTCTCTTCCTCTCTAACCTCTTTTTTTTTTTTTTTCCTTCCCCTCCCCCATGGACTTCTGTTAAGTTTCTCAGGATCCACATAAGAGTGAAAACATATGGTATCTGTCTTTCTCTGTATGACTTATTTCACTTAGCATCACACTCTCCAGTTCCATTCACGTTGCTACAAAAGACCACATTTCATTCTTTCTCATTGCCACGTAGTATTCCATTGTGTATATACACCACAATTTCTTTATCCATTTGTCAGTTGATGGACATTTAGGCTGTTTCCATAATTTGGCTATTGTTGAAAGTGCTGCTATAAGCATTGGGGTACAAATGCCCCTATGCATCAGCACTCCTGTATCCTTTGGGTAAATTCCCAGCAGTGCTATTGCTGGGTCATAGGGTAGATCTATTTTTAATTTTTTGAGGAACCTCCACACTGTTTTCCAGAGCAGCTGCACCAGTTTGCATACCCACAAGTAGTTCTTTTTTAAAAGACCTTCACTGAAATATACTTTATATACCATAAAATTTATGTTTTAAGTGTGCAACTCAGTGGGTTTTAAGTAGATTTCAAGACCTATGCTGCTGTCCCAACAATACAGTTTTCCATGACCCCTCTCAAAAATCTGTTACGTCTTTGCAGTCAATCTCTGTTCTTACCCCTAGCCCCAGGCAGCCACTAATCTTTCTATGATTACAGATTTGCCTTTTCTGGACATTCTATATAAATGGAATCATATATTTGGTCTTTTGCCTCTGGCTTATTTGATTTAGTGTAATATGTCTGAGATTCATCTTTGATGCAGCGTGTATCAGTAGTTCATTTCTTTTTATTGCCAAATAGTATTCCATTGTGTGCAGGTACCACATTTTGCTTATCTATTCTCAGAGAATGGGCATTTGGATTGTTTGCACTTGGGGGCTATTATGATAATGCTGCTATGCACATTCATGTACATGTTTTGGTGTAAACATATAAGGAATTCATTCTTAAGAGTAATGTCTTTGAAATGCTGTTTAATAATTATGTATCCTCATACTAAGTCAAATGCTGAAATATCTAGTTGAAATAGGAGGGTAATGATGTATGGCAAAATGAAAAATATCATCCAAAAATGAGTTATATATACATGTTTAATTTTAGAAGAAATATAATAAAAATAACATGTAAGTTTAATTTCAGGTGCTCCAATATTATCTCAAGGACTACGGCCTGAACAAGAACTACGGCTGTGGAATGAGGTAAAGAATTGTCCTTATACAAATTAGTGGAAACTTTAACCCTCTTTGAAAATATCAAATGAAATAATATAATTGAGTTTTGGGACAATTATGATTTTATTAACATTCTGATATCATAATATTCAGAATTCTTTTGGAATGAAAAAAGGAAAGATTAAAAAAATAAAACAATTACAGTAAATGACAAAGCAAGATGGCAAAATGAGCCCTAATAATAGAGTAATTACAATAATGTGAATATACTAGAATATGCCACTTAAAGACAGAAATTCTCAGATTGAATTTTTTTTAAAGATCCAGCAATATGCTGTCTATAAAAGTCTCAAGACGAAAAACAAAAGAAGGCTAAGCAACAAGTATGGAAAAGGACATACCAAAGAGCCCCGAACACCACGTGGCATAGTTTTATTTTATATATTTTTTACTTCTTTGTCTCCCAATTATGGTAACATACAAACATGCAGTCTGATTAAGTGGTCTCATGTTACAGGGTCGTGAGGGATGTTATCACATACATACCTGTATAGCCAGGTTGCCTTGAAGTTTTTTTTTCTTTCCTTAGGGAGGGGACCCTACCATATTCCCCCCTTTGATGCTTGGACCCCTCTATTTAGGTTCAAAGAGCATCATCTTGGTGTAGAGGTTTATATAGGCCATCCTCCCACATATCTAGTATAGTCCACCTGGGGCCTGCTATTTGATAGCTGCGTTGACATTGTCCCAGGTCTCTCAGAGATGAGAGAAGTTAGACAAGGGGTGAGGATCTGGCTCAAGGTGAGATGAAAGGTGAAACCCCCAACGTTGGGTTTTCCACACAGTTGAGTTATAAAATCTTTGGCTTAGGCATGTTAAGTTTTTAACAGAGATGACAATGAACTTTTTCCCCAGTAGACAAGACAGTTTTTCCCAATAAATGCACTTTTGAAGAACCAAATCCCGGTAGTAGAACTGAGGCACTTTGTTTTACTATAAGGTTTGTGGAGATCGAATTTTCTAGTCTCTTCTGGCCGTTGTTTTCCCATGTTAGTACCAACGAAGTATCCTATCCACAAAAGGAAGGTGAGTGTTCATAGAAACCTCTCATCATATTTCCAGCTGACCAGGGTGGTCTCGGCCAATCCTATGGCAAAGAGTAGAGCACGAATCACAATCATAGTGAGAAACTAGGTGTGACAGTGCATCACAGTAAGGAAACATATAGAAAATAAGGACAGTTTTTTGTTCCACTGGACCGTCGATTCTTCCAGCTTCTACCATGTGTAGATTAGTCAGCTTCCGGAGTGACTAAAGCAGGGCTGCAGTCTCCCGGAGCCTCTGGAGTTACAGATTGCTTCTTCCATATGGTCAGCTTGCATGGCATTGATGGATCAGGAATGCACTCCCAGTTTCGAGATTCTGGCTTCACTCTGCTGTAGTGAATCCAGGGACCCACTTTGGCTACCTTTACTGCAGCAGGGGTGGACAAAGTGACAGTGAACGGGTCTCTCCAGAGGGTTTTTAGGGGTTGGACATTTTACTTCTTTATCCATATTGCATCTCCTGGCTTAAAGGGGTGAGCGTCTGTGGTCAGATTCATAGGTGATTGCTCCCTGACCCAGTGGTGTAAGGTGGTTAGGGTAGAGCCAAGGGCCTGCATCTGTTGTCTTAGGGTTAGATTGTCTGTCTCATTTAGATCCCCCCTTATGTGCTGGATAATGGGAAGAGGGCACCCATAAAGGATTTTATAAAGGGAGAACCCCATCTGCTTCTTCAGCCTCCCACTTGCAGCTGCCTCCCTGAAGGTCCCTATCTCTCCCTGTCTAATGTTAACCCTTTCCCTATTTATTTCTCCCCTGGAGCAGGGCCTGTAACTGCTTTTAGGGAACAAGATTGATGACCACTCTGGCTTCTTCAAGCTGATAAGGACAGTGTGGGGGTACAGCAGTTAGAGTCTACCCAAGGGTCGGTCGAGTGACCCACAGTATGGTTTTACAGGAAGGCTGGCAGGCATGAGGCAGCATAAACATTAGCAGATACAAAGAGAAGAACACAAAGTAAAGATGATACTGACCAACAAGATGCCATCTGAAGATAATGTCTACAGTTTCCAAACCTGTCAAATAATCTAGGAGAGACTCTGACTTTGTAAACAGCGTATGTCAGGGGATCTCTCATAACCCAGGTGATGGAGAAGCAGGAGCAGTAAGTAATCAATGGTGGCTCTATTTCCAAGAGTTTGGCCCTAACTTAATTAAAAACACTTTTTTTTAAATCATCTAATGCTTGTGAGGTATTATTTAGAGTTTTTCTGAGTATAAGCAGACAGTTTGTTTTATTTTGAGGTGTAAAATTTTTCTAAGAGTCAGGAGTTTCTCATAGAGAAAGAGTCAAGGCAGCCATTTACCATTATTAATCTGCAATTTTTTAGGTAAGCCAGATCTGGGTATTATTTCATAAAGCAGAATTTTTATTACTTTTTGTGCCTTCTCTGTCTTGTAGGGGAAGGCCTTTACCCAGTTGGTAAAAGTATTAACCCATACCAACAAATGTTGGAATTTCTTTGACCTTGGCATGAGTGAAACCTAATCGTCAGTCTTTCCTGGATAGCCTCCAGTTTGTTGATTGCCTGAGAATGAAAGTTTGTGGTTGAAAGGATTGTTTCTAAGACATACTTCACAGGCTGATACTACTTGCAGAACAGTCCTTGACAAATTTTTTTTCCAGTAAACATCCTTTGGGCCATTTGGTAAGTTTGGTCCCTCCCTAAATGAAAGGCATGATGCTGTGTTTTAATGACCTTTCAGCTCTGTGTGCTTGATAATAGTAATTTCCCTGCTCTATTTGTAACCATCCCAAGGGCTGGAGACAGTGTCTAAGAGTAAGACCCCAGTTGTTTGTTTGTTTGTTTGTTTTGAGGGGTGGAGGGAGAGTAAATGGGATTGAGTCTCCTTTAATAATTGATATAGTGGGCAAACTGTTTTCCTGAACCCTGATATCTATACCCTACAATATCCAGTAATTTTCAAAAACTCACATAATTGTTTATCTGCCCTAGATAGTACCACCATAGTCTCTAATTTAGTTATAATGTCCCTTTCTAGCAAGGGAGTAAGGCTTTCTGGTATTATCAGGAAAGAATGAGAAAAAAATTAGGTTTTCCCACATACATCCCAGGGGCTGAGAGAAAAATTTAGTTAGTTTTCTGGAGATGCCTCTAATTGTCGTGCTGCGTTTGGATAGTTGGCCTGGAGTGGAAAGGAGGACAGAAAAGATAGCTCTGGTGTTAAGAAGGAAATCAACCAGTTTTCCTTCTATATTCAGAGTTACCCGAGGTTCTGGGTTTCTGATAGACAGTTGGTTTAGGGGAGCCACCATGAAGAGCCCCAGGACCTGGTTAGTCCCTTCCAGGGACACTGTTTATCTGAGCCCTCACAGATAGAGGTCCCCGAGGGCATTCAGATTTCCAGTGATTGTTTCCATACAAGGGGCATGGCTTATGGGGTTTTCATTTTGGTTGTCCCCTCTGCGGATGGTCTCATTTTAGTGCTCTGAACGGCCATATAAATGGCACTTGGTGCCAGGACCTCAGGAAGTCCAGTCTGACATAATATGTAAGGCCACAACTAAGGCCTCAGATTTCTTTTTTAAGCCTGCTTTTCTGTTTTGTTTGTAATATACCCAATTGGCAACTAGTAAGAGCTCCTCCAGGGTCCCTTCAAGGCTAACAGCCAATTTTCACATTTTTTTTTAATATCTAGGGCTGATTGAGTGACAGATTTGTCCTTTAAAATCATCTCAGCCTTAGGGGTGTCAGGGAGATAGCCATATATTTAATGAGAGCCCCCCTCAACATCTCCAGGAAGGCCATTGGGCTCTCATTTTGTGTTTGTAAAATAGTGGCTAAGTTAGCATAGTTTAAGGGCTAAATCTTAGATTTCCTTACATTTTTTTAAAAAACATCTGTCTCATTAAGAGTCTGATTTAACAAAAGCATTATATCTTTCTAGGTCAACTCAAAAACATATGTAATATTCTGCAAAGCCTTTATATACTTATCCGATCAGAAAATTTATCTACATCTCCTTTTATCTGTCTTACACTTTGTAAAAGTTTTTTCCTTCTGGTATTCTAGCTTCTTGTAAGGGAAACACGCCTGATACATTACAGGGAGGGCCTGGAAAAGGTGGGTAGCAGGGAGCAGAATTGTTTTTTGTTTTTTGTTTTTTTTTTTTTAATATATAGATTGAGGACCCTAGAAGGAGGAGGTTGAGGTAGGAGACTTCCCTTCCTCCTTCTTTAGGTCTGTTTTGGATACAGGTAGAGGGCCCTTAATTGTTTCCTCTCCTGATTGCTGGACTTTAGAAAGGGCTGCCATTAAATTAAGATCTGCCTTACATTGTTTACATATACCTTGATTTTTTTCTTAAGGCCCAAAAACAATGAACATGGGGGAATTCGCCCCATTTCCCTTCACATTTGCAAAACAAGTCCACATGTAGGATAGTATTTTCACTGATATTTCCTTCTGGAGGCCAGGTTCCCTCTTCCAGTTTGCACTGGGGCCAAGCCTTTGGGCAAAAGAAAATGAATCATAATGCATTCCAAAGGAGTAATGGCCTTGGTAGGGGAATTACCCATCTATAGGAAAAAGGAAGAAAGTTGTCCCTTATCTCAATTTCCCATAGCTAGCCAGGAGAAACCTCGTTTCCTGGCTCTGCATTTTGGCTGGCTATGCGACTGACAGCCAAAAGCCCTGTCAGTCTCACTGAGGTGCTGGGAGTAGTCATTTTTACCCAGGCTTGACTCTACCCCTGAGAGTGGACCTGGTCTTTACTTTTTTTTTTTTTCTTGCCCCTCCATTTCCCATCTGTAGGACCTTGGGGGTATGGACGGTGACCAAGTAAAACTTTACTGGTTGTCATAGGATGCACTAATTTTGTTTTGGCCCAACAGTAACTTACATATTGATCATTGGCCATTGAGGGAGGGGTTAAAGGGCCAAGGTCAAGGTCAATTCCCCTGCCTTTTTCATCAATGCCCACATAAATATGTTTCAGCCATGTGGATATCCATTTTTGGCAAACAGTGGGCTAAGTTTAGTAAAATGGCTCTCATGTATCTTAGTAAAAGCTCTTCAAATATCATCCATTCTTCATATGGCATAGGCTTCCATTCCTCTGTTAAATAGGAACAACACAAATGGGGAGGATTTGGAGACTGACACCAAGAGTATTGCCATCATTTTCCCAGCCTTTGGATCCAAGTAGGAGGAATTTTAATCTTAACCCTGGGTGCTTTTAAAGTCCATTTATTTTAACCTTAGTCTGTCCTGACCATATGTAAAATTTCTTTTTAAAGATTTTCCTTCACAAACCTTCTACAACTTTTCTTTGCATTTAGATTTTGTCCCAAGCCATTTCTCTCCAAATAACCAGGCTCATTTAGGACAAACTTATGTTCTTTTACCTCCAACAAAAATATATTTCCATTTCTTATATCTTTCTTTCATATCTTTTACTTTTGTACATACAGAGTTGCTTTTCATATTGTTATTAATTTTAACTACATTTAGCAGAATTTTAACTCTTAGAAACCTTAGGCTCTAGTGAAAACTAAGTAGTAACCAATTGTGAACTCTGTTACATCAGAACTTTTTAAATGGCAAATTTATGAATCCATTAAGCACAAAACATGTTTTTCTACAGTTCCAAATATCCTTGGCTTTTTTTTGCAACAAGTCAAAAGCACAGACCTGCATCTGGTAATTAGTGCTTTAGCTTCTTATCTCGTTATATATCCAATGAATTCAATCTCATTTTATCATGCAAGCAAAACTTTAACATTCTAGATTACCAAAGACTTTGAAAGCTATCTTAACAATTACCCATGAAAACTTTGAGACTGACAAAATTAACCATCACTTTAAGTCATCCTTTTGTTAACAAATTGGAACAGAGGTAACATGAGCATATTTGATCTGCAGCAAATCTAGGTAGAATAAAACTTTGTTTTTTAATGTTGATAAACATTGTCTATCTCAAACCAACAAACTTAAATTAGCTCAAACACTGAATACGTTTCATTTGGGTCCATGTAAGACAATTTGTTCCCCAGTGTTAACTTTTACCTGGACCTTTGGTGGGGAAATCTGACATCAGTGGTCTTCACTCCTCGACCTCAAGGGTGGGAGGAGGAGCTGATGGTGAGGCATTGAGGAGCCAGTGATGCAGGCCACCCCCCAGGTGGTGCAGAAAAGGAGGGGGAAAGGGAAGGCTGAAGAGGAGAGGTGCCAGCAGAAGGCAGAGAAAGAGATTTCCCAATTCTAAGTCTTGTCAACTCAGACAGAGGAGCAGTCTCCAGGTTTCTTTTGTTTTGTTTTCCACCAGTGGAATTAGTCAGTCAATGTCAGTATGGAGAAGGCAAGGGATTTCCCCAAAACAAAGGAGTTTTGGCAGCTGCCTGGGAATATTCCTTAAAGTCTCCATTCTAAGGTAGACTAACCAGAGACTGTTGGCTCTAATTATCATAGTCATTGACCCAGGAAACGAAGGAGACACACGTCCCCATACATAGTCACATGGTGACTCCAACCTGCCGCCCAGCGCCCAATGCCTTAGAGTTGCAGCTTCATTCCTCTTCCCTTGCGGAACTACTAGGGCAACTCTGGGAGGTGATCAGGCTCCCCTTCTGCCTCTTAGGGGCAGGTCTGCCAAAATGAACCCCAGGTTCTTACCAGTCTGATGGGCGCTCCCTGAGCTGGTTCCTGGGCCTCACAGGTTCCATTGGCACACGTGGGGTCCTTGCCCTGGCACGCCAGGAGGGCTAATCTCCTTCCAATCAAGCGGTCCACTGGCCTCAGGAGAGGCTGCTTCTCCCGGTGCCTCCAGGTTCACATCCCTGGTGGCAAAGGAGGTGGAAATGCACTATCTCTGAATCCCGGACCCAAGCCCCCAAGTAATGTAGCAGGATTCTCACACAGAGAGTCGTGACACCCAGGCTTTTCTTTCCAGGAAACAACTTTATTCCTGCCGGCACCACTCAGTTGGGTTCATATGCAAAGAACTGAGCCCCAAACGCCACGTGGTGTAGTTTTTGAAATATTTTTTACTTCTTTGTCTCCCATATATGGTAACACACAAACATGCAGTCTGATTAAGTGGTCTCATGTTATAAGGTCGTGAGGGATGTTGTCACGTATGCGTATAGCCAGGTTGCCTTGAGGGTTTTGTTTTTTGTTTTTTGTTTTTTCCTTAAGGAGTGGACTCTACCACAGGTTGAGCATCTGACTCTTAGTCTCTGCTTGGGTCATGGTATCATGGCTCATGGGATTGAGCCCATTGTGGGGCTCTGTGCTGACAGCAGGGAGCCTGCTTGGGATTCTTCTCTCCCTCTGTCTCTGCCCCTCTCCCCATGCGCACTCTCTCTCTGTCTCAAAAATAAATAAACTTTAAAAATTAAAAAAAAAAAAAAGAAAAATTAATAACAAAAGTATAACTTCAATATCCCATCTGTTTTGAAAATAAGTAGCATTTTGGTAAATAACCCTAGGCTAAAGAGGAAATTCCAAGATGGTTAGAATTAAATGACATAAAAATATTATAAGTCAAAATTTGGGGGTGCCTGGGTCAGGCGGTAGAGCATGCGACTCTTGATCTCGGGGTCATGAGTTCAAACCCCATGTTGAGTATCGTTGGACTGTGCTCAGGGCAGACCAGAAGTGCCTGGGAGTAAATGCACCCACCACTGAGAATACCCCTCAGTTGGTGACCCAAGGGAATTGGTGGATCAGTACCTTAGCTGCTGGATCAATCCCTCAGTTGGGATACTCTGAGGTCTGTTCTGCATTGGTTCCCAGAATTCCCTAGATAGACTGATTCCAGTTACCCATGGTGGTAATCTGCTTGATGACATACACTTTATCAAATTCCTTCTCTTCCCTGTTTGTCTCCTCTACTCTTCTATGAGTGTTTTTTTGGCCATCTCCCAAATAACCTACTTGTATCCACATCCCTATCTCAAGGTCTGTTTCCAGGAAAAGCCAAACTAAGATGGAAATGCACATACACATAAATAACTCTCAATAAAAGTAACATTAAAATTCACAGGGAAAAGGACAGATTATTTGGCAAATGGAGGTTGAGAAGCCTGCTTGCTATATGGACAAAAATAAAACTAACACCCCATTGTACTGTATATAAATGTAATGATATACATTTTGTAATGTATATAAATATCAAACCACTGTGTTGTGCACCTGAAACTAATATAATATTTTATGTAAATTATTCATCAATTAAAAAACACCTAAGAGGTGGGCTCCAAGTGGATTAAAGATCTAAATATAAAGTGTAAAATTATAGAGTTAATAGAATCTATCTTTTCTATTAGGAAAATATCTTTGTGAACTAGGAGCCAGGAATGCCTTCTAAAACAAAATTTCAGGGGCACCTGGGTGGCTCAGTTGGTTAAGCATTCAGCTCTTAGTTTTGGCTTAGGTCATGATCTCACAGATTTGCATTAACAGTGTAGAGCCTGCTTGGGATTCTCTCTCTCTGCACTTCCCCCATTTACACTGTCTCTTTCTCTCTCAAATAAATAAATAAACTTTAAAAAAAAACCACAAAATTTCCAATATAAATCATAAGGCCAAAAATATAATAGTAAAGATTTCTTTCAAAAGGACTACATTTAAAAAGGAAGAGCCTTTGAATGATGTTGGCTATGTCTAAAACTGACAAAAAATTAATTTCTAGACTATCTAAGAGACTCTATCAAACCAATTGGATAAAGATAAGGATCTAAGGCAAAAGTTGTCAAAGGATAGAACAGACAATTTACAAAGAAGAAACCTAAAAGGCCAATAAGTATGTAAAGAGATGCTCAGATTCATTAGTAACAATGAAATGAAAATCAAGACAACAACAAAGTGTTACTCTCTACCCATTTAGATTGGCAAAAAAAATTGAAATCTAGATAATGGCAAGTGTTAGCAAGGATGTGGGTTGTACAAACCTCATGCATTATTGGTGAGAGTGTCAATTGGTGGAGACATCTGGAAAGCAACCTAGATATCCCCATGATCTAGCATTCCCTCTCCTGGGTAGATAGCCCAAAGATAACGTCAATAGATTCGTAAGTGGAGGATAAATACAAGGAAGTTGATTACAGCTTTGCTTGAATAGAATTGGAGGAAACCCAGCTGTCTATCACTGGGGAGCGGGATAGGCAACAAGTGTGTTGTAGATGCATGTGTAGATGCACATTATAGAGTATTCTACAGCAGCTAGGAGCAACATACTAGATGTCCCCAGTAACATGGATAGATCTCAAAGTATAGTGTTAAATGGAAAAAATAAGGAAACACCATACATGCACACCAAGTAGTAATACAGATTTTTCAAGAACATAAACAAATGAAGGATACACATCAAAATACATAAGAAGAGTTGCCCACGAGTGGATGAAATAGGAGTAGGAAATTGAAATATAAAAGAATAAATAAATAAATAAAGCAGGTTCAATGATGATTGTGAACTAAGAGCTGAGGAGAATATTCTGTTCACCTAAGCCACCACTAACAAAATACATAAAGGAAGAGATAAGATGGATAGTAAGTGCCAAGTACTACGTAATCTCTAATAGCATAAAAATTCATAAAGTCAATTATAATGTTCTCTGCCTTAGTGTATCAAAATACATGCTAGAGGCATACAAACAAGATGAAGAATAATTTTGACAACAGACATTAATGTATAATACAGAAACATTTATTTTAGCTTGGAATTATCTATATTTCTGTGGAAAATCTTTGAAAAAATATTTTATTTTTTTTATTTTTTTTTAAGGTTTATTTATTTTTGAGACAGAGAGAGACACAGCATGAACGGGGGAGGAGCAGAGAGAGAGGGAGACACAGAATCGGAAGCAAGCTCCAGGCTCTGAGCCATCAGCCCAGAGCCCGACGCGGGGCTCGAACTCGCGGACCGCGAGATCGTGACCTGAGCTGAAGTCGGGCGCTTAACCGACTGAGCCACCCAGGCGCCCCTGCAAAAATATTTTAGATGAGAAAGCTGGGGGAAACCTCAAATAGAGTTGTAAAAGCACTATAGATTCTTTTATAGAAAAAGATATTTAAAGAAATTAAGATGCTAAAACATGCACTTTTCTTCTGGGGCTTTTAAAAATTACTGAGCTCTTCAGACACTAGAAACACATCCTTTTCAAACCATTTACAGAGACCTAACCATTTTCAAACAGATTCATCAATGGATTTTGCAGAGTTCTCAAAAGCAATTAGTGGCACTTAAAACCATTAGGGCCACAAGCTGAGTAAAATGAATAAATGCTTATCCAAATGGAAAGTGGGTGAGCAATGTTGCTGTGCCTTTTAAAGAAAAGAGAACAAAGATTGAAAAGCTTTGCAATTATCTCCCAATTTGATTAATTGGTGTTTTCTTTTTCTTATTGGGATATTTTTATGCAAACAACATTGATGCACTGATTCATCAGCCCTTAGGTTCAAGAGTTTGCTGTTTTTGGACCCGGGCACCTCACCCACGCAGCAGCCTGGTCTGCGGGTGGACAGCTTTGCCTTTGAGCATGTGATATCTGCAGCTATCTAAGTATCACAAAAATGTTACTGGAGGAACCCGTTCCTCCTACCCTCTAAGTAACTGAGCAAACTTAGCAAACTAAGTAACATTTGGAAGCGATATATTAAAGCATTGGTCACAATTCAAAGCTTTAAAAAAGGTATCTTTTGCCTTTCCCCTTTTTGCCTTTCCCCTCAGTTGACTTCTCTTTTTATTTTGTTTTCTTTCCATAGGTTCAATGCAATTTAATTAAAGAATATTTATCGAACGCTTATTCTGGGCAAGTTAGATATGGCATAACCTCCGCCCTCAAGAAGTTTATCACTGTGTGTGTGTGTGTTTGTAGTCATGATTCCGGATTTGTATGGCATGGAAGAGGGAGGAGGTGGGTGGGCACAAGGAATGACTGGAATAGAACAATTTCCTAAATATTTGTGACATCTAGAGAAGATAGCAGGCTCTGTGAGGATAAAAGGAGAGAGACAGTAAGCCTTTGCTCTTATATGATATTGTATGCCTTTGTTATTCTCTAAGTTAGAGAATCATATATTTAAGTACACGTTCACTTGGAAGCAGTAAGGAGCATGAGGAATTATGACCAAAGAGTATGATTATTCCCCCTTCAGTATAGTATAATGATGGAAATTAAATTAAACTGATCAGCAAAGAATTCTGAGATGTTGACCATAAATAGGACTCAACCTAAATCATCCCAGACAGACACAAATCAGTACTGTTTTTTTCCAGTCCCATTTTAAAAGGCCAGCAAAGAAATAAATGCCATAAACTACTCCAGACATCCAGCTTAGTGTTTAACTTTTGCTGCACAGTTATTTTAGTGATTAATATAAATCTCTTATAGTACAGTTTAAAGTCTTTCAGTTTTTCTCTTAGAAAAAGAGATAAAGGCTGAGAACAGCTGTCAACTGTAGTTCAATAAACCTTTTTTTTAATCTGTAAAGATTTCTTTATTGCGACCACAACAACTAACATTCTCTATTTCTATTACTATTACAAAAATACAACAGTATTTTATTGTATTGCCACCTCTTTTTTTCATAAAGACCATTTGATATCAGATTTTATTTATAAAATTCAAAATGTCCCTTAGTTATACAAAACACAGATGATTGTGTGAACATCCATTTCATGGTAACTTCCATCAATGCTATAAGTCAACTACAAACAGTATCTCCATTTAGATTTTCCTCATATATATTATATTGTCCTTAATCTTCAAAGGAAAAACAGATATGCATGAATCCCACCACATGAAGAAGAGTGTCACATTATCTTTCATGCAGCAACAATCATCACATGATTTTCCACACCCACTAGGGGAAACAGGTATTTCAATGAAGTGATTTGAGAGTAGAAATACATTAAAATTTGCTAGTTACAAATGTCAAGTAAGGTCAATATAAAAAAGCACTTTGTAATTAATTATACCTGTCCAAAAATCCATCCCCTTTATCTTTTGAAGCATGCTAGCAAATACAGTATCTAAGCATTTAACTTATATTCCTTCTCATACTCTGGCTTAAAGTAATGTCTGAAAGGAGTCACTGACTTACTGCTTTCTACTGTCAATCGTGACATTTATTGATATTTGATGTTCAACTAAATGCTTTTCTAAATTTTTGTATCTCTAAAGTTATATTCCTTTATGCACTCTGGTGTTTTCTAAGCTGTGTATTTACAACAAAGGTCTTTCCTCTTTCATCACATTTCCAGGGTTTGAATCTAGTGTGCCTTTGGGGATACCGAATAATGACTAAATTCCAGTTAAAGGCTTTGTCATTTTCTTTACATTTTATGGTTTCTCTCCTGTATGGTATCTATGATGGTGAATAAGTTGTGAATTCCAGCTAAAGACTTGCCACATTCTTTATATTTGTAAGGTTTCTTCTCAGTGTGAACTCTGAAATGGTGAGTAAGGGTTGAAAAGTCCTTAAAGGTTTTACCACATTCTTTACATTTGTAAGGTTTCTCTCTAGTATGAATTCCGTAGTATTAAATAAGGTTTGAGCACTGATTAAAGGGTTTCCAAAATCTATTTTCTTTTTGAGAGAGAGAGAGAGAGAGAGCATGCATGAGGGGGAGGGACAGATTGAGGGGGGGCAGGGCAGGGGCGGGGGGAGAGAATTCCCAAGCAGGCTCCGCACTGAGCCTAATGTGAGGCTCGATCCCACAACCCTGGGATCATGACCTGAGCTGAAATCAAGAGTCAGATGCTTAACAGACTGAGTCACCCAGGGACCCCAAGGCTCAAATAATGTTAATAAACACCTAAGGAGTCACTTTCCAGAGAACCATGATAAATGTAATAAATGCGAGGAGATCTTTTCTGAAAGCTCAGACCTTATTATACATGAGAGTATCCATATTGGAGATAATCCTTATAAATGTAATGAATGTGGGAAAGCTTTTAATGAGTCCCCCAATCTTGCTGAACATCAGAGAATCCATGTTGGAAAAACCCATGTAGATGTAATAAATCTGGAAAAGTCTTTAGTCAGTCGTCAATTCTAAATAGACATAAGACAGTCTGTACTGGAGAGACACCTTACAGATGTAAAGAATGTGGTGAAACCTTTACTGATTCCCCAATAAACCTTCATTGCAAATAGAATCCTTTCCTGATGCTGGCTTCTTGGTAGAGAACTAGTAGATTGCTGTTGTGTAAGAGTTTTTTCTGGGTGCTATGTATCAAGCTACTTTTCATTTAGCACTTCTATTATCATGTTCGTTTAGATGATGTGATTAGACTTACGTGATAAAGAACCACGTGATAACAGGGTGCTCCTTAATTTTGAGGCCATTCTTTCTTCATGACTCGCGTTTCTCAGGCTGAATACCCAAAGTGTGTTTCTCTTAGTATTTGAAGCATCTGTATACTCTCTGGCGATCCCTATCAACTGTCCTTGGGGACCATTTAGCCCTGTGGCTGGAGGTAAATCTTGGGGAGATCCCAATTCCAGGACTTCCTTAGAAAGTTTAAGAGGCTCTTCCTGCCCAAATCCAGAGTCCTGAACTGTCTCAGAACTTAAATTAATGGTACCTAGGTAACTTGACTTTGTAAAATCTACTTCCCATTTTCTGCTCTTTTCTGTCTATTTCCAAGATGTAACTGGCATTTTTTATTTTCTACAGATAGATGATGCCTGTTCGTCTTTCCTGTCCCTTGATTCTCAGCCTCAGGTAATTCCAATTGAAGATGTTTTATAGTAACATAAGCAGTTGTCCCTCCATTTCTCCCTTTGGAACCTGTCATTACTTTATGGACTTATTAAACATGTCAACACTTTAGAAATTATTACATTATCCGCAGGCAATAATCAGTTCTATGAGTTTATGTTGTAAGGTCATGCTGGGGCATTTGTCTCTAAGTAAAATAGATTTGCAGATAATATGCACATATTTTGAAAATCAAAATGCTAATTTCAAAATCAAATTCTGTGTTAGATTAAAAATAATGTGCCTCTGGTTGCATTTGGAGGCTCATATCCCGACTGTCCCTCAGTTGAGTTTGAAACCCAGGCAGAGAGGAACGTGAAGTCAGACTTGGGGAGTTCAAAATAGTCAATTTGTGAATGTGGCCTCAGATCCGATGCCCAGGGTGTTTGCTAAGAATTCCCAGACTTTAACTCCAGAATTTAATTCCCAGAATTAAACTGGGGTTAGACAGTGACCTGAGGCCTCCCCACCAGTCAGGTTTTCTGGCACAGGGCAGAGACTTGACCAAAACAGCTGGCCAGACAGCTGGCTCTTTAAGAGGAGAGGGCTGAATGTGCCCAGTTTCCTCCACTCAGTTACCTCTCAGGTAACTCTGTCCCCTTCCCACAGGAAAGAGTTCAGAGAGGGTTGGGGAGTGAGGAGTGCTAGCCTAGCTCCTGCACGCGAAGCGTGAGGAGTTGAAAATAAGCGTGTCCTCCTTACACAGCATCCACTGGACTGGACACTGCTGTTCTGTCTGCAGCTCTGCTTCCAGCACAGGTGTAGCAGAGTTAGCCTCAGCGTTCGCTCTCTCTTCATCAGTGTCAACAGTTTCCAGGATGGAGAGGAGGGCTCAGGAGAGGCTCTTGGCTCATCCTCTTTCAGAACAATCAGCAATGTGCCTGGGGCATAACACCAACATGGTCTGCCTAAGGTGCCATGCTTTGTCCTTCCAGAATGTCATCACGGCCCAGGTAGAGAAATGCTGTATTTCTCCTTCCTCAATCCATTTCTCAGTTTGCAGAGGGTCACTTGCAGGGAGTTAGTGGCATTAGATGAAAAAGCAAGACCAGGACCACAAGAGATGACATTTATGAATAATTCAAATTATAGGAGAAGCACTGATGGACATATAACATATGATGGGTGTTAATTAGCACGTAAGCTTTTGCATTGTATTTAAAATTCAAGAACACCCTCAGAATCATTTCTATTTCTGCAGTACTAAAAGGATGAATTAAAAGCACTCACTCATCTAGACACCATGAAGCTAAATGAAGCTTCTACTGGATTTGGAGACTGTGTACCTTTTGAAGAGAGCTTGGTCAATTTACTATGACATCGTTTACATTCACTAATACAATTTTTAAAAATCACTACTTTTCGGGGTACCCGTCAGTTAAACGTCTGGCTCTTGGTTTCGGCTCAGGTCATGATCTCATGGTTTGTGGGATTGAGCCCCACATCAGACTCTGTGCTGACAGTGTGGAACTGCTTGGGATTCTCTCTCTCCCTCCCTCTCTCTGCCCCTCTACCCCTCCCCCACTCCTGCTCTCTCTTGTCTCTCTCTCTCTCTCTCAAAACAAATAAACTAAAAAAAATTTAAAAATCACTTCTTTTCACATTAGTTATAATTTTATTATTAATATGATTCTCTGAACAGTGCTTCAAAACATTTTTACCAAATGGAAAATAAAGGTTCACAAATAAAAAATAAAGTATTAAAAATTTAGTATAAGAAAAACTCTTAAAGAATAGTTGTAGCTCCAGGAATAATGGTTTCATGAGAAGCGTGGCTGGAAAAAATACAGTTTGTTTTAAAACTTTTCCCGTCAAACTTCGGTCTTGTTGCGAAGCCTCATCCGGCTTCAAAGCTGTGTTCTTGGGAGACGCTACATTTATTCTTTTGTGTGTTAAGAGACACATGACGGCACCAGATACATATTTTTTTATTGTTTTGTATTTTATAACATTTCTAAATGGGCCATAAAAGGAACTTTCAGGAATCTGTTTCCGTATTTTTTATGGGGTGACCTATGTACCCAACGCTGAAGGGAAAACGTGGGAAAGGGTGTATCAGTGTTCGTACTCTTTCTCTCATCCAACTCCCCGGTCACAGGCTTCACAGTCATTGCCAGTGAAACACGGGAATACCTGCAGGTCTGACGACCCAGCTCCCAGGCCACACTCGACCAACCATTAGGAAATGATAGTCTCTTAGAACCTCTCTTCCTTTACATACGGGAAGAACGATTCCTGTCCTTCATAACACACAGATGCATTTTAAGGACAAAATGTGAATTAGGTGTATGAAAGTGTTTTGTAAGCTAGTGAAGCACTACAGAAATAGGAGCCATTTCATATTATTAGTAAACATCCCAACAATCTGCATGGCAGAGAAGCACATGGAAAAGAACAAAGCAGGCCTCTGATGTGCTGGGGAGGATGTTCAGAGAAGCTGATCCATGACTCCATCTGTATCCCTAACTTCAGCCCACCATGTTAAACATGCACTGTTGTTCAAAGGGTGAGGATATGGGTGGCCCCAAATAATCCTTTCTGACGTATCTCCTACATGAAGAGTAACTTCAGTTGTAAATCCAGCTTTACAGGCCACACATTCTTTAATGCTATTATCGTTAACTAATTGCTATGTACCTGGCACTGTGCTAAGAGCTCTACCTACATTTAATCCTTCCAAGAACTCTCTGCAGTGATGTTGTCATCCCCGACTTATAGCTGAAGATACTGAAGTTTAGAGAGGCTAGGTAACCAGCCCAAGGTGACACAGCTAATGAGTAGAAATGGAACTTGCACTGCCTTTGAGCAGTGACAGCCTGCTCAACTCCACAGCCCACGTTTTTAACTACGAATTAAATTGCTCCCCCCAACACTGTTCCAGCTCCTTGTTACTTCTAACATGCATTTATTAAGTAATCAATTGTTCATGGTTCTAGTGTGGTAAATTCTGTGCAAAGCAGGTTTCGCCCCTGCTTGTCCATTTGTGTTAGTCCTCACCACACCCAGCCGGCTCCTAACCACAGGGAGCCCTGCCCTACTTCTGTGCTCAGATGCTTTGAAAAACCTGATCCTGGGGTGTGCAGTCAGCAGCCTGGAAGGGTGGTAACTCCGATGAGGTGCACCATGTGCGGCTTCTTTCCCTCCAACTCCCATTGTTTGCAAGCACTTGCAGGATTTTCAAATTAGCCACTAATGAGTAATATTCAGTGAAGCTCACAGCTTTGGCATGTAGATTCAAACTTTGCTACAAGCTGGGAGGAATAATCCCTCTTTTGGCACTGTTCTAGTTTCTCTCAGTCATACAATTTCACGGACTCTTAGAAAGTATGAGAGAACTATGTATCTGGACCACCGTGGAAGCCTTAATCAGTGCATATATACAGTACATAACATTCCCCCCCCCCCCCCCCCCCCCCCCCCCACCGTTGGAAGGAAGGTTTTACTTTTAGGAGCCAAGTTTTTGTCATGAAAGAAACCAAGGGATTTCTACAGAGTTTTGATGGGACACGAGAAGGAATCTATTCTGGGTGTTTGGAATATCCTTGTACTCATAACATTCGACAGTTACATATTCTATGCAAATATTGTTAAAGCACAAGGTTGGCCTATATATCTTTTCATTTTCATTAGGCATCCAATGCACTGGAGGAGCTTTGCATCACAATTAGGAGGACTCTACCAAAGCCCCAGGTAAGGTTGGAATAGTGTTTTAATTGTAGGCAAAAAAAAAAAAAAAAAAAAAAAAAGAATTGCTCAGTGATACCTTGGTATTCCTTCTGGAAGAAAATATACCCGATTTAGGAAGCATTTCATGAAGAGCCAAGAAGATCATGAGTTGGTTTTGGATAAGAAACAAAAACTTAAGTTTCTCAAGTGTCTGAGAATTTAGTGTTCACATTAATGGGGTTTACAATCATCTAATTGGAAAATCATATAGCCCTCTCATAAGATGTGCTCTAGTTCTCATGAAAGAAATTCGGGGTCATTTTGACTCCTTTTCTCATACTAGAATTGGAGAACAGATGTATCTCAGCTTGGAGGTCAGGGCATTGTACTTTGCTAGAGAGAAGGACATTAAGAATTTATATATATAGACAGTATCAGTTTGAAAATTATATTCTTACTGTGATGTCTTGGTTTCTTATTAAAATTATTTGATTCATCTAGAAGAACTTTTTGGTCTGAAAAGAGGAGAGCTGGGAACTTGAAAAATAGCTTAAGTATACCATACTTCAGATTATATTCTGTATATTATAGATGAATTTATTTTAAAATTACTTTATAAGGATAAGAGAGGCAGGTCTAGAATTACATTTTTCATTAGCAATCCTAATTTAACTATGATCATTGGTACATTCTTACTTATATACCTTTCACATACAATAATTCAAAGAAACCTTGATATTTTGAAAGCATAAATGTTTCCTGTATATATATATATATATATATATATATATATATACACACACACACATATATATGTGTATATATATATATATTTTTTTGGTGTTTTTAGTGGGGTTATTTTCCAAAACATTTCATTGACTTTTCTTCCTGATTAGGATAAAAGAAGTGACAATTGTGTTTATCCATGAATTTCTTTTCGTATTAAAAGCAAATGAGAACAAAAAGGAACAACAAAAAGGAATATGACTCATTCTTTTAATTTTTTTTTTTTCAACGTTCATTTATTTTGGGGACAGAGAGAGACAGAGCATGAACGGGGGAGGGGCAGAGAGAGAGGGAGACACAGAATCGGAAACAGGCTCCAGGCTCTGAGCCATCAGCCCAGAGCCTGACGCGGGGCTCGAACTCACGGACCGCGAGACCGTGACCTGGCTGAAGTCGGACGCTCAACCGACTGCGCCATCCAGGCGCCCCGGAATATGACTCATTCTTAAAAAACTAGATTTTTGGAGGGAGAGAGGACTATAGAAAAGTTTATGGAAAAAAAAAACAAAAATAACTCATAATCTTATTACTACAAGTATTGTATTTTGATATGACTCCTTAGAGTCTTTTTCTCTGAGTACTCTATCATGTGATTGATCGTACCATAATTTTCCGTTTCACCATTGTTGAACTGTTAGGATGTTTCTGGTTTTTTACTCTTATGAATAATGCTATAGTAGAGAACTTTGTTCACACCTTTATTTGTAAACAATATCTAATTAATTTCCCATTTATTTTTAGAGCAATATATGTTTAACCAATTTCAGTATTATAGTTTATATATAGCATGTCACATATTTTTAAAAATTATGTGATATAATTTTATAATGTTACAAATTTTATACTACGTATATTATAGTATACTGTAATATACTATAGTGTAGTGTAATATAATAATATAGTATTTTATGTATAATTTTATAATATGTTACATATAATAGAATATTTATTTCTCTCTTTTCTCAACAGGAAACAGATGAAAAAGATAATACCAAAAGGGTAAGGTGATTTCCATAAATATATACACCAAAAAATAAAAGAAACCAGTAACCATTTATAGTAAATCTCACTACTTTTTTTTAACAGTTCTTATTTCATTATTCGAAGACACGGAAGTTGGGCAATTCAAATGTTGTGGTAAGTTGTAGAATTACTTCATATTAGTAATCATTAGTATTTTTTTTTAAATGTTTTTACAGTTTATCTAATAAGCTAGATCAAAATTCATGTTTTTTACTTTAGAAGTTTATGTGTGGATAAACAAATGGAAATTAATATTTATTACACATTAATTTATTTTATATCTTAACTACATGTGTTTTAAATTTATTTATTCATTCATTCAATAATTATTTACTGAGTATCTATTATGTGCCAAGCACAACTCTAGGTACTAGAAATATAGCAGTGAATAAAATAGAAAATTAAAAAAGAATCCCCTCCTGTCATGAAATCTACATTCTAGAGGCAAAAAAAAAAAAAAAAAAAAAAAAGTGCAAATGATTAAGTAAAACATATTGCTTTAGATATCAATTAGTGCAAGGATAAAACAGATTTATTCAAAGTCATTTTAAGAAGTATTTTAAAAGATGATTGCCGAAAATGTCATTAAATATAACTAGAAATATCCACTTCTATTCCTCAGGTCTCCTTATTTGTAACTAGGCTTTTAATGTGAGAATTTACTAAGATTAGCTGGATACCAGTAACGTGAATTCAGTTTACTTCTAAATTGTGCAGTTTTAGTAGTAGCTTTTCTTTTTATATGAATGGATTTTAAAAATGCTATTCTGGTGTTTTAATCTAGAGTGCTTAATAATAATTGTTTGACTATAAGTATTCCTTCTGTGATTGTGACTCACTATCATGGACCAATTTAGGGAATGAGGAGCTGTGGAAAGATAACTGTAATATAAACTCAGTTTTAAATATCATATGGAATATTCTTATGTATGAGGAGTTGAAAGTTAGGTTATACTGGCTTTAGGCCAAATACAGATTGAATTGATTAACAAATAACCATTATATAGGGTTTAAAGTAATCCATTTGAAAAATGAATTTAATATTTGTGAGAAGGTTCAATTCAAGCCATGCCCTTAAAATGAAACTGTTTCAGGTAACTACATGTCTTGGATGTACTTTCATTTTCTTCCACTTGGCATCTTTACATTTTGAGAAAATGTATCTTAGTCACATTTTTCACTCTCGATGACACATTTGTCACCTTTTGTGTCCCCTGTTGTCTTGTTCCGTATGTTCACTTTTAAACAAAATATATATTTTGTAAAGGAGATGACCAGATGTGTGTACAGGAGAATCTTCCAGATACATATTTTCATAGTGGAAAACTGATTCTCACAGAGTAGGTTTCCTCTGTCCAAATCATTTTTGCGTGAAGTCTGGAAGCAGGCAGACTCTGAGAATTGCAGGTGGATGGTCTCCTTGCTGGCAGCTGGTGATGGAGCTGACGCCCTAAGAACAGTGTTCTTCAACGTAGCATAGAGCTACCATATTTCATTCAGTGTCTTAGCTTACTCTCCAGGTTCTTTGAAGTGCTCTCCAAGGGCTGTATTACCTAACACCTTTCTCGTTCTTTTTTGGTCTGGAGCAAGTACAGTGGGTAAAAGCAAAACCAAAACCAAACAAGTAGGAAACCGTCTTTATGCTCAATGCCGAGAAGCTTTTGTGCTCATCATGTGTGTGTGTTCGTGTCTCTCAGTCGTCTGTCGTGCATCCGTTACTGCAGCTTGTTCCTCACCTGCATGAGAGAAGAACGAAGAGATTCAGACTGGACGTACGTAACACAGACCGCATGCTTAACTTGCCGCTCTTTGTGGAACCAGTAATTCCCAGTCGTGGTGGTTTGTAAGGTCCTCCTTTTCAGGCTAAGCCCAACATAAACACCCAGTTGGCCTCTGGAAGAGCATCTGTTGGCAGAACCGTTTTCACTCAGGAAGAAGAGAACTGTTCCCCCTCCCCATGTTATGTCCCTTTGGGTTCAAGCTGGGGGCCAATGAGGAAAACTGGGGTTAGATTCCCTTCCGGGGCTGTGACCCTCCCAGGGAGGAGACCTATTCTTGGTTGAAGGGAGGACACAGCAGCGTGCCTAGTCGCTAGGTAGGAAATAGGAGAAAAGATGAAGGACAATTCATTGCCCTCCATGTGCGGTTGGCAACTGGCTAGGAGAGTAAGCTTTCTATCCAAGTCTTAAAATGTTAGGAAGAGTAAGGCTCGTGAAGTAAATATATCAGAAATTAAATGTAAGCACTTTGGTTTTTCAAATTAAAAATATGGCCCAAATACAGTATCTATGTTTAAGATGAATACAACTGACTTTTAACACATTTTTAACCAGAAATTGTGGCATTTTTATTGTCATTGAAAAGGAATCCTAACTCTCTTGATGATAAAAGTTTCTAGGTATTATTTTAAGTGATGCCTTACTTTGTTGTGATGCATTACAGTTTTAAGTCTTATATTACCTCAGTTTATTCTTTTCGCAACTCTGTTAATACACAACTGTCCCCAGTTTACTAAAGGGGAAACAACTCAGAATAAAGATCTTTCCCAAGACAATGCTAGTAAGTGAGTTTAGAGATTACAGCAGAGCTTTCTGTCTCCTGGTCTAGGCAAATATTTTTTTTCATTATGCCGTTCTTTTTATTGTCTAATCTTGGATACTTCTGTTTTTGTTTTTTTTTTTTAAGATTTTATTTTAGGGGCACCTGGGTGGCTCAGTCGGTTAAATGTCTGACTTCAGCTTAGGCCATGATCTTGTGATTTGTGAATTTGAGATCCGCGTCTGGCTCTTACTGTCAGCGCTGAGCCTGCTTTGGATCCTCTGTCTCCCTCTCTCTTTGTCCCTCCCTCTCTCTCTCTCTGTGTCTCTCAAAAATAAATAAACATTAAAAAAATTATTAGAAAAATAAAAGACCTTATTTTTAAGTAATGTCTACACCCAACATGGAACTCAAACTTGCAACCCCACAATCAACAATCAAAATGCTCTTTTGACAGGGCCAGCCAGGCACCCCAGATACATCTATTATTTTATTGTTAGGTTTTCCCTTAATTTAAGTATCATGTTAATTTTATTCTTAAAATCCTACCAAAAGTCTTCAAATACTTTTAAAAATGCATATGGTTTAGGCAAAGAAATTCCTCAAAATTTATTTTTATGGTCACTACTTCCCTCCTAAATTTTCACATTCTTAAACTAAGCTTCCATCAAGGAAGACAATGTCTGTTGTCAATTTGAATAAGAAATGTCAGAGGAACTCCAGCCTCTTAAAATTTTGGGATTTCCAGTATGAAAAAAAAAATCTGTTGTCAACAAACTTTCTAGAAATAATACATGCTTTTTTGAATTAACTTTTACTTTCTGAAGACTTTGCTTGACTTATGAATAGTGTAAGATTCCAATTTAAAGATCCAGTTTCTTAAAGTACACCAGCAAATTATTAGTTTACTATATTGCTTCAGTGTCATTGTTTACCAAAGCTAAACACTCAGTACTGTGGCCAATTAGGTACTTTGTCTGAATGTTCCACGTTGAGTGAGATTCTATTTCCAGAAAACTAGCTGCATAAGTGACCTCTTAACTTAGCAGAATATCCTGTTGGACAAATCACCCCTGAAAGTATTTTGCAACAAGCCAAGTTTCACAGGAACCGATGAAAGAAAAGAGTGTAAGACATGAATAGAAAAAAAAATTACAGTAGGGTGTCAGCTTTCTGGGCCTATATCACCTAATTTTAAAACAGATTTTTGGTAGTGAAATGTTTTGTGTTCTTAAAGAAAATGAGTTTTCAGATCTTAGTGTATTCAAACACTTTTCTTAAATGTTCTTTGCTAGACATCCTCACTTCCAAACCTACATCTTTTTTATCCCTACTTCCCAAATTCTTTTATATGCAGTTCTATCTCTAAATAATAAGACTAAAAAGACCTGTGTGTTTGGGCTTGAGGATTTTAAATTTTGCCACTATTTAAGTTACATTTTTCCCTGCCTTTTTTTTTCTTATATAATATATATATATATATTTCTAATATGTAGAATATAGAAATATATATAGATATGTATATCTATATAGAATCTTGTATGGAATATAATATGTCTTATATAGAATATATAAATATATATATTTTTAATATATATAACTTTTCTTATATAAACATATAAATATATAGTTTCTATGTGAACATTTAAAAAATAAAGTTTCTTCATTTAGTATTTCTGAGAGAGAGAGAGAGAGAGAATGCACAAGAGGAGTAGGGGCAGAGAGAGGGAGACATAGAATTGGGAAGCAGGCTCCAGGCTTTGAGCTGTAGCACAGAGCCTGATGGGGGCTCGAACTCACGAACTACAAGTTCATGACCTGAGCTAAAGTCGGTGGCTTAACCGACTGAGCCACCCAGGTGCCCCTCTATAAGTGTATTTTAAATATTAAGTAATTTGGAGAGTTTATAGTCAGGATGAGAATTAGATACAAAATATTGAGAATTTAAGATATATTTGTTGTAAAGCAAGTATTTCAGAATTTATTTTTATTTTCTTTTAAGTTTATTGATTTATTTGAATAATCTCTACACCCAGCGTAGGGCTCGAACTCATGACCCCAAGATCAAGGGTCACATTCTCTTCTGACTGAGCCATCCAGGTACCCCAAATCAATAAGGGATTTCAGAATATTAATAGATGTCAGGGCTGTTTCTTAGAATTTAAATATATGATTATACTTATATTACAGAATAATTTTAAAAGGTCTTGATGACAGATTTCATAGTGATTGCCATCCTGACACTTTTATAATAAGTTGTTGAAAATAGGAAGCTATAATAGCCAATCTTATGAAAACCATAAAATGTTAAATATTTTTGCCATTGTTTACAATGCAATTAAAAATTTTTTTTAATGTTTATTTATTTTTGAGACAGAGAGACAGAGCTTGAGCGGGGGAGGGGCAGAGAGAGAGGGAGACATAGAATCTGAAGCAGGCTCTAGGCTCTGAGCTGTCAGCACAGAGCCGGGTACAGAGCTCGAACTTGTGAAACGGGAGATCATGACCGGAGCTGAAGTCGGCCGCCCCTAAAAATGAAGTGTTTTAAGAAAAGAAGTACTTCAAAATATACCCATTTTGAATAATTGGTTTGTTTCCATTTGGTATTTTTTTCATTATAATATCTGTGAATATGTTATATTGGGAAAATCTCTACTCAAGTCTCATTGAATAAATATAGTTTACCAAAGTTGTCCCTCAATTTTAATTTCAATTCCTTATAGAAATATAGTGCATTTTAGCTCTGACACAATTCCATTTTATATTTTCCCTGTTCAAGTGTTAGCACATACAGTATGTATTTTAAAGGAAATATTTCATTCAAACAAAATTAAATATAGTTAATTATCTATGAACTGTCATTTCTCATTCTACTTACCGATGAATATACATACAACTGATGAACTACCTAAAAGCTGTTATGTTGATAAGGAAATTATTTTATTAGTTATTTAAAAAAATTTTTTAAAGTAAACTCTATTCCCAACATGGGGCTCAAACTCATGACCCTGAGATCAAGAGTGGCACGTTCTACC
Source organism: Leopardus geoffroyi (assembly GCF_018350155.1). Taxonomy (NCBI): domain Eukaryota; kingdom Metazoa; phylum Chordata; class Mammalia; order Carnivora; family Felidae; genus Leopardus; species Leopardus geoffroyi. Next base: position 160,965,350 of record NC_059327.1, read on the forward strand.
AATTGAGCTAGCCACCCCTAGGAAATTATCTTAAAATATAACATCCTGGCGATTTTGCTAGTTGAAAATTCTTCAGGTATACATACAAAGATTACTTATTGGTATGAATTATGTACTCAAGCCCTTGATTCCCTCTTTGTTTAATTATGATCGTTGAAAATACCTTTGAGCTTCACTATACTCTCAAGAAGAATTTTCACTTATTTTTACTGTTAGTTAATTTGTAATGCCTTCATTTTCTCTTCCAGGAAGAATTCCAAGGTCCTTTTGCAAGCCAAGTTCGGAGTCAGTTTTTATTCAGGGTATGCAAATACTGTATTTAAAAAAAAATCATTCAATATTAAAATTGAAAAACACCCTGTGCATTTATTTACACTAAGTTGAAGTTTGTTTATAGATATCTGACATCAGGTATTATAGTCTGAGGTTAACTTCTTCCACCACCGTATTGTTTTAATGTTATGGTATCTCTGATCTTTTCTTTAATCCACTCCGCATGTTTGTAAATACCCCAAATTTCACCCATTAAACAGTTTAGTTCTATAAAATTTTGTGTGCAGAAAATGAGTATCTTAAAGATGCATTATTCCTTAAGTTCCAAAGAAATATTTACTAAATATTTGATTCAGGAGATACTGGAAGAATTATGACTATTTCCATGTTTTTAAAAGTAAAACAATCAACTATACTAGAGGTTGTAAGTAGAAAAGTTTTGTAATTGCATTTAGTGTTTTGTATGTCCAAATTGTCTGTGAAATGTGAGTTTCTTTCTAAGTAGTTACACTTGCCAAAAAAATGTTTGTATCCTTACTACATTACCAGAGATTTTTTTTTATTCATTTATTTAGCAACTATTTTTTGAATTTCTACTGGGTGCTGGGCAATGTTCCAAAGGTTAGAAGTATGCAGATAGATAGGATTCCATTCTTATACTCTAAGAGTTTACAGCTTAATACAGGAAACTGATAAATAAACAAATACAAATTACTATGTTAAATGCACCTTCAATTCAGGGGCTGTGGGTTCTTTTTCTTTTCTTTCATATCCTTTTCTTTTCTTTTCTTTTCTTTTCTTTTCTTTTCTTTTTTAATCAATTAATTTGTTTTGAGAGAGAGAGAGACAGAGCCAGAGACAGAGAAAGGGAGAGACAATCCCAAGAAGGCTCTGTGCTGTCAGTGTAGAGACCGGCTCAGGGTTCAAACTCACTAACCATGCCTTGAGATCATGACCTGAGCCAACATCAAGAGTTGGATGCTTAACCTACTGAGCCCACAGGTGCCCACAGGGCTGTGGTTTCTAAAAGAAATGCACTTGACCCAGGTCAGAGAGTGGAGGAGGTACAGAGAAGGTTTTAAGAGCTGAATTTGAAGAATCAACATGAATTAACTAATGAAATAATTAACTAAGGAATTTCAACTTTATTATTAAGTTAAGAAGAGCTATATGGTAAGATTTGCATTTTGGAAACGAACTCTAACAATGAAGTGGAGAACAGATGGAAAGATGAGCAAACTAGATAAAAGAAGAAATAATAATACCGGTCGAAATCATTACGTTGCTTTGTATGAAAATTAACTTCATTCCTTAGTTTACTGATTTATTTCTAATTTATTATTTTCTAGCCACGCAATGGAAGAAGGTCAGAAGGTTACATTTAAAATGGTATGTGCTTCACAATTCAACCCAGTTTGAAAATTTCTGTCATTTTCAGATATTCACAAATTAAGCTTTGCTCAGTATGTTTCTATTACTTGATTGTGTGTGCACATAAACATTAATAATATTAATATTAATAATGCACATACCATTATAGGGGCCGTGGGGGCTTTATATGATGGAAAATGTCCGTATTTGAGGGACAGATGTGCTGCCATGTGTTCCTCAGACTGATGTGGGGAACAAAGGCAAAAGAAAAAGTTAAATTTCCTTACAACTTACAGCCCACTGACAAGTCCTTGAGACAGGCAGAGTGACCTTCTTCTAGGAACTCAACTGCCTCAATGTCAATACTTTGCTAAAGGCAAAAGAGAATCTTAGCTTAACATTAACCTCACTTCCAGGATCCTGTAAGTCTCCTTGAACATAAAAAAATTCCTTTAGAAATTTTCTTCATTTCTACCCCCTCCAGAAATATATGTTAGCGACCATACTCCAAGCATATGCCCCCCTGATATACATCTGAAGGGTCTCATGATTAAGGTTTTACTAGACAGTAATAAATGACCTCTTCCTAACAACAGCTAGCCCCTCAAGGTCCTGGAAATCTTGCTTCCAAATTCCTTAGAGACTTACGCTACCTCTAGCCCCCTCCCAATTTGAAAGTATATAATCAGCCACTCCTCACATCTGCAATGCAGCCTTTTCTGCTCACGGGTCCTGTCGGTGTTTGAATGAAACCCCCTTTTTTGCACAAAAGATGCCTCAAGAATTTTTTCCTGATCATTCCCCCCTGAACCCCAACATTTTCATATGAAGACTATACCACAATAGTCCTCACTGTTTCAGAGACATTGACCTTATCATCATTTTTTGGGCAAGTAATATGTCAGAGGTTGTCTCTTATTGTGATGATCAGTGTCCACCATAATGGGCCAGAACTTACAGACTGAATGCATTTCTGTCTTCCAAGTGACCTGTATTCAAAGATTCTTTATAAAAGCTGTAATTTACCATTTCTAGAGAACTAAGAAAACGTGGGAAGACATGAGAGCATGACTTCTACTTTGGGACTCAGTTTTCCACATCAATGTTGGAGATATAGTAGACATTTCATAGCTATTGGATAGCCCTACGTATTTAACAAATTTGTTAGTCCTAGTATCTTATTAGGCTGTGAATTTTGAAATTAAACCCAATGCAGGTTGATAAATTTACACCATGCAAATAAAAGTATATTCTATTAACTTTATATAATCTTAAATGAAGATTTTGTGCTTAGCATGTTTTTGCAAATATATTTTTCATATCACCATCTCAACCCTTAAATACATAGTTAGCTTAAGAATATTAAATTTCTTAATACTTTCTCATGAAAACAAAAATCAAAATGTAGTATTTCTAACTAATGAAGATAATACCAAAAAATTTACAATATCTAGAAAATAAAGAGATAATAAAAACACTGCACGTTAAAACTTATGGGGCTCTGCCAAAGCCATATTCAGTAGAAAATACAAGGCTTTAAATACTGTCAAGCAAGAAAGAATGAGTGAATTAAGGATTTACTTTAAAAAGTTAAAAAAGAACAACAAGGTGAACCTCAGGAGAGCAAAAGGAAGAAAATTATAAAATGAAAAATGAAATTAATAAATTATAAAATAGTAAAACAGAAATTTGGTAAAGCAAAATCTGATTATTTGCAAAAAATAAAATAAAATAAACTAGCCTAACTGGCCCACCGTAATCAAGAAAAAAAAGGAGAAACCATAAACATGCAAAAATACAAATGAAAGTAAGGAAATTAAAACAGATATAGAAGAAATGGAAACCATAAGAGAGTACTTTGCAAATCTTGCGCCTACCCATTTGAAAACCTGAATAAAATGGAGGATTGTCTGGTAAGGTAGATACTACCAAAATTGTCTTCAGAAGAAAGAAAAAAAATCTGAACAGACTAATGGCCATTGGAAAAAATTGAAAACATTATCTAGAAGCTCCCTGCTCAAAAGTACTAGACCAACGGATTTTGAACTTTTACAGCTCAGCGATGAAAGAAAATCTCAAAATATTTTTTATGAAGCCAGCAAATACTAATACCAAAACCTTATAAAAGTAGTATATAAAAAGAAACTATAGGTCAATCCTATTTATAAATATCAATGCAAAAATGTTAAAGAAATACTAGTAAATTGTATTCAGCCGTATATTTTAAAAATTATATAACTCCAAAAAACTGAAGTTTGTTCCAACAACTCAGGATGGTTCAACATCAGGAATTCTTTTACAATATGTTCACCATTAGAAGAAAAATTATTTAATCATCTCAAAATTCCACATCAATTTCTGATGTTTTATTTTATTTTTTCCATTTTTTTTTTTTTAATTTTAGAGAGATGGAGAGAGAGAGCTCGTGCACAAGCTGGGAGAGAACAGAGAGAGAGAGAGAGAGAGAGAGAGAGAGAGAGAGAGAGAATCTTAAGCAGGCTTCACGCTTAACATGGAGCACAATCCCACAACCCTGGGATCATAACCTGAGCCAAAATCAAGAGTCAGACGCTCAACCAACTGAGCCATTCAGGCGTTCCCAATTTCTGATGTTTTAAAAGAACATCTTCTAGAAAGAGATGAATCTTTATTAACATTATTTATATAATGGTCTCAAAGTCAGTAGCAGTCTTGATAGTAAAACACTTTGAAGAATTTCTATTGAAATGTCAGGAACAAAACAGGGATGCTCTGTTACCTCTTATTTAATGTAGTTCTTATGCATTAGCCAATTCAGTACATAAGAAAGAAATAAAAGAGACAAATATTGAAAAAGTGAAGAAAATTTTAATGTGCTCATGGGGCAAAATTAGGAACTTAAATTTTTGGACTATATTTGGCATTAATTCCTATTTTAGCAAAGGCCTGTTATATTCACATCAGAAATATGAGCAAATATATTCTTTAAAAACATTTTTTTAAGGTTTATTTATTTTTGAGAGAGAGAGAGAGAGAGAGAGAGAGTATTTGTGTGTGAGCAGGGGAGGGGCAGAGAGAGAAAGGAAGGCACAGAATCTGAAGCAGGCTCCAGGCTCTGAGCTGTCAGCACAGAGCCTGACATGGGGCTCGAACTCAGAACTATAAGATCATGACCTGAGCTGAAGTCAGATGCTTAACCGACTGAGCCACCCAGGTGCCCCTGAGCAAATATATTCTTAATTTTTTATTTTTTTAAGGAGCTAAGACCAAAGGGTCAATGGAAAAGAAGCTATGCTTTATAATATTACAAAGATAGAGATATTTGCAAAATGTGGACAAAAAATAGTTTAATACTAATTGAAAAAAATGTCTGTGATTGTTAACACCAAACCAAGTGGTAGAGTCTTCACAAATGTGAAATGGAAATTAATCCATGATTTGGTTAATTTAGTTAAAAATTCTCTCTGAATTTGACAAAAATTGCTTTATTTGGATTGTTTTCAAGATTAGGGTTTACACAGACTAACTTAAGATTTCGTTGTATTTTGTCATAAACAGCTCAATAATCATTTTTTGTTTTTTTTTCATCTGATTATCTGAGATCTTTCTCTGTCTTGATGACTTCTATTTACTTAGAAAATGGTTAGACATTTAAAAAAATGGTTAGGCATAAAATGGGATTTGATTTAATTGCACATACAAAAGGAAATAAATGAGGAATAATTGTGCAAATTTTAAAATATTTTATTCTTAGATCTTACTGGCATCAATGAGCTTTAGAAAACCACTTTTATATAGTTAAATACTGCATAAAGTTTTGGGAAATACAGACACATAGAACGAGTGTTCTATCAGAGAGAGATTAATAACTAAAACTATACAGACTGAAGAATAGCTGAGAAATGGCCCTGATGTCAATTTTATCATACATGAAGAAATATTTATAGAAATGTCTGTATGCTAACATTGCCTACCCTCCTTCTCAGACTCATTTATACTTGACTCTAAACTTAATTTTTGTTTTTATACAGGACCAACAATTTTCCACAGAAGCAGCAAAATGTTGACATTTTGTTTTCTTCTCAAAAACAATCCTTGCTAAACTTACTGTATTTGACAATCCCTGTGTTGTAAACATTCTCAATAAAAGTTGGTTGAGATTATAAAATGTTTGATTTGTCAAAAATTTTAAAAACATCTTAAAATATTTTTTTCTTAGATAATAAAGCTGTACATAATGATGTTCCTTAGATCCCTGCAGCTTTTGACAGTACAGTTGACCCTTGAACAACATGGGTTTGAATTGCAAGGTCCACTTATACAAGGACTTTTTCAAAAAATACAGTACAGTAATGTAAATGTATTTTCTCTTATTATTTTGTTAATAACACTTTCTTTTCTGTAGTTCACTTTATTGTAAGAACACAGCATATATTACATATAACATACAAAATATCTGTTAATCGATTATGTTATTGGTAAGGCATCTGGTCAACAGTAGGCTATTAGTAGTTAAGTTTGGGGAGGGTCAAAAGTTGTGCTAGGATTTTGATGCATGGGAGGACCCTCCTAACCCCTGTGTTATTCAGAGTCAACTGTACTGATACACATGCTCTTTTGTTATTTTTATTAAAGGCACTCAGAAGAGAGCTGACTTTTAATGAGCTGTTTTAGTTTATCCTATTTGGATTTCATCAGTGACAAAGTCACCAACTCTTATAATACCATAGTGTCCAGTAACTTACTCTCTTAGAATGTGAATACCAACTAAAACTACACTAGTTGAAGTTGGCCATGATCCATCAAATAGTCCAATAAGCAAGTTCTGATTTATCTGCTGTAAAATAAATATCTGATTACTACAAACATATCAGGGGGTTAGCTTTTTCTACCAACGAGTAGTGTTCAACTTATCTCAAAATAAGTCATTTCACTCTGCAACATCTGAAAGGCAACCAGTGTCATCCATTACCAGAAAGAAAACAGTGTCACCAGTAGAGGATCATGAACACACTTGGAAAACATTTTACATCAAATTAGTGCTTATTGGACACAGAATTAACCTCAGATGGATGTTGAGATTATTTCCATTCAGGTTCCCCTGGGTTTTTCCCTTCTCACTTCCCTCTTGGATAACCTCCTCCACCACAGAGCAGGCTGGCTGGTTAGAGGAGGGTGACTCTAGAATAGGGAGGATTAGTAACTCAACTAGCTAGGGTTTTGGATGGTCAAAATAAAACCAGTTGAATATTAATTTAAGCAGCGGTTCCTCAGGCCTCTCAGAAATACAGAGAGACTTAGGTTATTTACATTTTAGGGTTCCCAGGATATAAAGAAAAAGGAAGAAGAAGAAAAAATACCAAAACATGGTTACAAAAATTGTGGGACGTTCTACAATATTTTATATTTAACAAATAAATATTTTATATACAAACACAACAAAACATATAGGCTACCAGGAGTGTAGGATTTTCATTAAATATTAACTGGGTACTACAGGTGGAGCGGTCTAATAGTGAACCCGAGTTTAAAATTGTGTCACTAAAAACATTTTTTTCTTCTTTTCCAAATCCTACCAGTATATCTCTGTGACCGTGTATATAACCTTATTTGGTGATAATATCAAATATTTTCCTCACGTTCCTGGCAGCTACCAGTAAACATCCTTTTCTTAACCTAACCACCAAGAATCCACCTGTCTAGGCTTTCTACGTAAAGCCAGAACTCCTGTCTTCTAAGGCAGTGGGTTTTTAGATAGGGGTGGAGAACCATTTGAGAATCTGATGAAAGCTCTGGTCCTAAACGCCCAAGACCCCCAACACAAACCTACGCATACAACGAAATGATGCACAATTGGGGTCTGTGAGCTAGCGGTCCCCTAAAATCCATCCAAATATAGTCTATGGCCTCCTCTGAAGGGTTCTCTCCCCAGGATTTGGTTCTTTCTTCATGAAGACAGGACTCAGGAGTTGAAGGGTGCCAGAGGCTCTGAGACAACGTGCCGATTTGGTGGTGGTGGAAGGAGGGATGGGAGGAATATGAGCACCAGTACTAACAGGTAAGGCACCACTCAGTACACAGGCCCCAGGCAGGACCTGGTGCATTCTCACAGCCAGCCCCTAGGCCACGCCTCCACGTTGCCCGGCAACAGAGCCGCGCTGGGTGCACCAGCGAAGGAGGCCCTTGTTCTCCCCTCCCCCTCCTGCCCCTCTTCCGGGCGGTGGAAACCGCTAGGCCTTCGGTGGGCTCGCCTCCAACCTGAAGGAGACTTCGGGTGTCAGGAAGACACCGCCGCCACGTGACGAGCGAAGGGGAACACCATGCAGGTGGGCACGCAAAGGGGTCCCCGGCTAAACCTAGAGTGAGCACCAACGGGGAGGGAGGCCCACAGCGGGTGGATTCTAACGTTTGTTCGGGTAAGGGCTACCTTTTGTGTGCGTCTCTGTCAAGATTTGACCCCCAGGAGAATACCATTTCTCAACGCTCAAGACTTCTGTTTGTCTCTGGAAGAAGTTTTTGGAGTTGTTTGGGATTGATTTTTACGACTACATCCTGGAAATCTTAACTGCTGCACTATTTCTCACTTGAGAAATAGACCAGCAACTGTAGCCCAAGTGTAATTCAGTTTAAGTATTCAGCTCCGCTACCTTAAAAAAAGATCAGAACGGAAACCCAGGAGTTGCATCTGTCTCAAGAAAGACCAGCTGTCCCTGGAGTTTCTCCTACTTGATTGCAAAAAGCTCTGTTAGGCTTCCATTTATTCCTTAGAAGGCTGCTCCTCTAACGCTTCCTTATTAAACCGAAGCCTGTGCCTTTGTTTCTTCTTTTATCAGAGTAAAATTCTCACTTTCTGACTTTCAGAAACAGCTTCTTCCCACCTGCTCCCCCAAATTAAAACCACTGTAATTTCTCTTGTTTTGCATATTTTATTTTTATTTGCATATACTGTGTAAGTTATTAGAATATTTTGAACATAAATTACACATAATTTTTAATGAATAGTCCTTTTGTGTTAATAATAGATTCCTAGCAAATACATTTTATCCAATCTGTAAAAACGTGAATCTGTCTGGATTTATACCTGCTCTTCAAGAAATAAGCCAAAATATAATTGAGTGAAGTTAACAGCACGTTAACCTTTGTTCATTTATTCATCAATTTACTCGACATCCAGTTATTCAGTGTTTATGTTTAGTTCTGGACTTACTCTAAAAGAGCTTAGTATGGGGGAATAAGAGGGAGACAGATGTAACCATTTGTGGTATGATAAATGCCACAGTAGTTTTAACACAGAGATTGTGGTACCTATTTCTACTAGAAGAAATTTCATAGATAATTTCTAAAACTGAAGAAAAGAATAAATTAAAGAGCATTTACTGTTAAATCCCATTGTGATGAACTCCTAGATCAGTTAAGGAAGAGCAGAAAGGTATACATAAAACCATAAGAATGTGGTATCATGAATATCAAGAAAGGCCATTTTAACAAGAAAGGAATGAGACAGTCTCTCCAATTCTGCTTAAGAGATCAAATACAATGAAAATTCATTGAAATGGACAAGATGGTGCTTGTAGGTGACATTATCTAGAACACTTTTGGTAGTATTAGAAGCAAAAGCTAACTTTGGAGTGGGTTGAAGAGTTAATGGGAAGTGGGAGTGGTTATAGTTTATATAGACAATTGTTTCAAGAAGTTTAACTATGAAGGAGAAAAGAGAAGATGGTAGGGGATGTCAAGTACAGAGGGAGTTTTTTTAATAAGGTATTGCTGGAATTTTTGGTAATAGTGAGCTAGATTATTTGGACCAACTCTCCCTCTGCGTACAAGTAAAAATACTGGCTAACACGTAAAACATGTTTCCTTAAAAGCATCAAGGAGTAAGAAACTATGATAGTAGGATATGATGCTAAGAAACTATGAGACCAAAGTTGAAGAGAAACTGGAAAACCAGGTAAATGGATTTCCAGAACTCCAAAACCTCTTTTACCCTGAAGGCATTAGCAGTTTGTGTTTTGGTCCCGGGTGTAATCCACAGAGAAGGAACCAAAGGGGTATTGTCCACTAAAGTATGGAAGACTCATAGTATGAACAAGAGATAAACTCATGTTCAGGAGAATTCAGGGAAAGTTGTCTTGATGCTTAGTGAAACAGGGGAGAAAAAGAAAGGGAATAATACCTGTTCCCAAGAAGTTGTGGCCCAATACAGAAATCACATGGATTACAACCTAAATTATATTGTCTGGGTGGTCCAGCAAACCTCAAATTATGAATTTGATATATATTAGTCATATACGTATATACATACACACGTAAAAATACCTTAGTGTCTATAAATGACTAGAAGAAATAAAAACTCCTCTGTAGAGGAATATATCTTTATCTTAGACCTCGAACAATTCCCTCAGGTAAGTTCTCAAGGACAGCAAACCGAAATCAGTCAAAAGTAACCAAGCACACAAGGAAACAGGGCACCATGAACATGAACCAACAAAAACAGACCTGTAGAGACTTTTGTTATCAGAATGATCAGAAACGGGTTCCAAAACAATTATGATTATTAGTTTAAAAAAATAAAAGACTAGATTGAAATGATCTGCAGGACATAGTGAGCTTAAAATTTGATTAAGACATTTCTATACACTATAATGAATAATCCAAAAGAAAATTAAGAAAGCAATGGCCTGGATATTTGCATCGAAAAGAGTAAAATACTTAGGCATACATGTGACCAAGGAGGCAAAAGACTTGTACACTGAAAACTACAAAACATTGCTTAAATTAAAGAACACATAAGTAAAAAACATTCCATATTCTTGGATTGGAAGATTTAAATTGTTAATATGTCAATATTTCCCAAAACAATCTCCAGATTCAGTGTAATTCCTACCAAAATTCCAATGACATTTTTTGTAAAAACAGAAAAACACATCTTAAAATTCATATGAAATCGTAGGAGACCCAAAATAGCCCAAACAGTCTTTCAACAGATGAACAAAATTGGAGGACCCAATATCTGTTTTCAAAATATCGTAGCAGTATATGTGTATGTAAAGCAGCAGTAATCAAAACCATGTGGTATTGACAGACAGACAGACATATGAACCAATGGAATAGAATAGAGAGCCCAGAAAGAAACCCTCACATTTTGGTCAAACGACTTACAACAACAGTGCCAAAACCATTCAAGTGAAAGGCAAACTGGACATCCACATGCAAAAGAATGAAGTTGGGCTTCTAGCTCACATTATTAACAAAATTTAACTGAAAAAGGATCAAAGGACCCAGGGCCCAGGATAAGGGATTGCCAGGATCAGATCAACAGAAGCAGGATTCAGGGCTGAAGCAGCAAAGAGTTGAAGACATGGAAAGAATTTGAAGACATCCAGGTAGCAAGGAAGGGTTCTCCAAGGCCTGAAGACTAAAGCAACACACTGACCTTTGGTACAATGTAAGTTCAGGGTGAAACTTTCTCTATAAGCCTCTAAAGAGGCTTAAGAGGTTTAGTGACTAAGAAATAGTACTCCTGGTTGACAACAGAAGCAAACCCTTTTTGAAGGAAATTTTCAGTTTGACCCCAAAAGCACCCACATTTTAAAAGAAATATGATCTCAAAATAATCACATAAGAAGACTACTATGAATGTTAAACAAAGGCAAAAAAAAAAAACAACAGATTTAGATTTTTAAGGACTGCATAGTTTGCAATTGCCAAATACAAAATCCCTGTTATTGAAGTGTTCAAAGAAATAGAAAATGAGATTACAAAGATGAGTTTATATAGGAAACTATCAAGAATGAACAAACAGCCCAAGTGTCCATTAAGAAATGAATGAATAAAGAAGATGTGGTACACACACACACACACACACACACACACACACACACACACTGGAATATTATTCAGCCATAAAAAATGAAATATTGCCATTTGCAACAACATGGATGGATCAAGAGAGTATAATGCTAGGTGAAATAAGACAGAGAAAGGCAAATATCATATGATTTCACTAATATGTGGAACTTAGAGAAACAAATGAACTAAGAAAAAAAGAGATGAACCAAAAACCAAACTTTTAACTATAGAGAACGAACTGGTGGTTACCAAAGGGAAGGTTGTAGGGGGTGAATGGGTGAAGTAGGTGATGGGGATTAGGAGGATACTTACCACAATGAGGACTGAGTAATATGTAGAACTGTTGAATCACTGTATTGTACACCTGAAATTAATATAACACTGTATGTTAACTATACTGGCATTAAATTTTTAAATAAATGAATAAATAAATACTTCGATGAAAATACCAAAAAAAATGACAGATAAAGGAATAGAAAGGAACTTTTAGAAATGGAGTAAAGCTGAAGTAAAAAGCTGAATGGACCTCTTAATTTCTTTGCTGAATACTAAACTAAAATTGTTTCTAAATTTTGCTATTATGAATACTGCTGTGGTGAACATCAGAACAGGAATTAAAAAAAACTGTGTTTTATATATAGAGAGAGCATGTACAGATGGGGGAAATGGATAGTGGGAGAGAGAGAATTTTAAGCAGGCTCCATGCTCAGCGTAGAGCATGACATGGAGCTTGATCCCATGACCTGAGCTTCAATCGAGAGTCAGAAGCTCAACCAACTGAGCCACCCAACCACCCCTAGAACAGGGGTATTTTTTTACATTTTTGATTATTTTTTAATAAAGATTTCTAGAAGCTAAGAAAAAAATATAAAAGCCCTTGAATGGATAGGTATATTAGTTTTCTATTACAATGTAGCTAAATAGCCCTGAATTTAGCAGCTTAAAACAACAAATATTTATTATCTCATAGTTTCTGGGGGTCAGAAATTTGTGAGTGGCTTAGTCAGGTGGCTCTGGCTCAAAGAGTAAATGAGAGTACAATTCAGACATCAGCTAGGGCTGCAGTATCTGCTTCCAACATGACTCACTCACATGACTGTTGGCAGGAGGCCTTGGTTTCCCACCACTTGGACTTCTCTTTTTTTTTTTTTTTAATTTTTTTTTAACGTTTATTTATTTTTGAGACAGAGAGAGACAGAGCATGAACGGGGGAGGGTCAGAGAAAGAGGGAGACACAGAATCTGAAACAGGCTCCAGGCTCTGAACTGTCAGCACAGAGCCCAGAGCGGGGCTCGAACTCATGGACCGCAAGATCATGACCTGAGCCAAAGTTGGACGCTTAACCGACTGAGTCACCCAGGCGCCCCCACTTGGACTTTTCAATACAGCTTTTTCATGGAATGAATTGTGTCTCTCCAAAATTCATATGTTGAGACCCTAACCCCAAATGTGACTATATTTGGAAGTAGGATTCTTAAGGAGGTAATTAAGGTTAAATGAAGTCATAAGGGTAGGGACTGGTGTCCTTCTGACAATCTGAAAGGACTGGTATCCTTATGAGTAAGGGACACCAGAGCATTCTCTCTCTCAGTCTCTCTCTCTTTCTCTCTCTCTCTCTCTCTCCCTCCCTCCATCTTTCTCTGTGCACAGAGAAAAGTTCATGTGAGAACAGAGCAAGAAGGTGGCCACTTGAAAGCCAGGTTTCTCACTAGAAATCAACCCTGCCTGGTACCTTGATCTGGGACTTGCATCTTCCAGAACTGTGAGAAAATAAATTTCTATTTAAGCCAGCCAGTCTTATATTTTGTTATGGAAGCCCACACAGACTAACACAGGCTGCTTGAGTGTCCAAACAACATGGCAGTTTCTTTTCCCCAGAGCAAGAGATGAATGTTTAAAATGCTTTAAATGCTGGAGGGGAAAACTGTCAAACCAAAATTCTATATCCAGCTAACCTATCCATCCAAAAAAAACTGGGGGAAAATAGTCATTTTCAGAAATATGAAAACTGGGAGAATTAGTTGCCAGCAGACATTAACTATAAGAAATGCTTAAGGGTGTTTATTCGGGCTGAAGGGAAATGACACCAGAGGGAAAGCTGGATCTAAAGAAAGGAGTGAAGAGCACCATATATGGTAAATATGTGGATAAGTACTAATAACTAAATATATTTTTTCTCTTAATTCCCTTAAAAAACATTATAATTCTTTAAGGCAGAAATTATAACCTTGTATTATGGGTTTTCAAATATATGTAGATGTTAATATATTTAACAGCAGTAAAGCAAAGGATGGGATAATGGTAAATGTAACTAGGCAAGGTTCCCATATTTTTTTATTAAAAAATCTTTTTAATGTTTATTTATTTTTGAAAGAGGGAGAGACAGCATGAGCAGGGGAGGGGCAGAGAGAGAGAGAGGGAGACACAGAACTGAAGCAGGCTTCAGCCTCTGAGCTGTCAGCACAGAGCCATCAGGCTCTAACTCATGAACCATGAGATCATGACCTGAGCTGAAGTTGGATGCGTAACCAACTGAGCCACCCAGGCACCCCCAAGGTTCCCATACTTTATGTGAAGTAGTACAATATTAAATCTAGGTAGACTGTAATAAGTTAAAGATACCCAATATAATTTCTAGAGCAATTATTAAAATCATAATGCAAAGGTGTATACCTAAAAAGCCAGTGGCAAACAATGATATTCTAAAAACTACTTAATTAACCAAAAGAAGGCAAGAAAGAAATAGAGGAACAAAAAAGTAAATGAGACTAAAACAGGAAAATAGTAGCTCTAAATCTAATATTAACAATTATATTAAATATTAATGGACTAAATACTTCAAAAAGCAGAGATTGTCAGAATGGAAAAGCAACACACAACTGTATACTGCTGAGACACTTTATTATTTTATTTTATTATTTTTTTTAAGATTTAAATTCCTGCATAGTTAACATATAGTGTTATATTAGTTTCATGGGTACAATATAGTGATTCAACAGTTCCATATATTACTCAGTGCTCATCAAAATGTGTACTCTTAATCCCCTTCACCTATTTCACCCGTCCCCACCCCACTCCCCCCTGGTAATCATCTGATTGTTCTCTATAGTTAAGAGTAGGTTTTTTGATTGGTCTTTTTTTGTTTGTTTGTTTCTTTCTTTCTTAAATTTGACATAAAAATGAAAGCATATGGTATTTGTCTTTCTCTAATGGACTTATTTCATTTTAGCATTATATTCTCTATAGAGCCATCCGTGTTGTTGCAAATGGCAAGATTTCATTCTTTTTATGGATGAGTAATATTCCTTTGTGTGTGTGTACGTGTTTGTGTATCCCACTTCTTTATCCATTCAACTATTGACAGACACTTGGGGTGCTTCCATAGTTTGGCTATTATAAATAACGTTGCAAGAAACGTTGGAGTGCATATATCCCTTCAAGTTAGTATTTTCATATTCTTTGGGTTAATACACAATAGTGTGATTACTAGGTCATAGGATAGTTCTTGAGGAACCTCCATACTATCTTCCACAATGGGGGCACCGATTTACATAACCACCAACAAAGTGCAAGCCTTCCCTTTTTTCCCCATCCTTGCCAACACTTGCAATTTCTTGTCTTTTTGATAATAGCCATTCTGACAAGTGTGAGATTATATCTCATTGTGGTTTTGATTTGCATTTCCCTGATGATGAGTGATGTTGAGCATCTTTTCATGTGTCTGTTGGCCATCTGTACATCTTCTGTAGAGAAATGTCTGTTTATGTCTTCTGTTCATTTTTTAATTGCATTTTTTTGGTGTTGAGCTATATAAGTTGTTTGTAATTTTGGATACTAACACTTTTTTGGATATGTCATTTGCAAATATCTTTTCCCATTCAGTAGCTTGTTGTTTAGTTTTGTTGGCGTTTCCTTTGGTGTACAGAAGCCTTTTATTTTGATGTAGTCCCAACAGTTTATTTTTTGCATTTGTTTCCCATGCCTCAGGGGACCTACCTAGAAAGATATTGCTATGGCCAGTGTCAGAGAAATTACTGTCTGTCCTGTCTAGGATTTTTATGGTTTCGGGTCTCACATTTAGGTACTTTATTCATTTTGAGTTTATTTTTATGTATGGTGTAAGAAAATGGCCTAGTTTCACTCTTTTGCATGTTGCTGTCTAGTTTTCCCACCACCATTTGTTGAAGAGACTATCTTTCTCTCATTGCATATTTTTGCCTCCTTTGTCAATGATTGATTGACCATATAATTGTGGGTTTATTCCTGGACTTTCTATTCTGTTCCACTGACCTATGTGTCTAATTTTATGCCAGTGCCATACTGTTTTGATTACTACAGCTGTGTAAAATCATAATGTGAGATTTTAAAACTCCTCCTCTTAGTAATTGATAGAAAAACTAGATATAAAAATTGCTAACAAAATAGAAGATTTGAACAAACCTGTCAATCATCCATTGATTTATAGAGAAATATACCTATCAGTGGCAGAATGCACGCTTTTTTCAAGCATTCACTAAGATACATCATATACTGGGTCATAAAACAAGTCAATGCATGTCAAAAAAATCAAAATCTTAACAAAGTATGTTTTCTAACCAAAGAGAATTAAATTAGAAAGTATTAATAAGATACCTAGAAAAGTTGAAATTACTGGAAAATTAAACAACATCCTTCCAAGTAACTAAGATGTCAGTAAAAAATTATAAAAGAGATTGGGAATATTTTTAATTGAATGATAATAATGGTACAGCAAACCAAAATTTGTAGGGTGCAGCTAAGAAAATTGTTAATGGGGAAATACATAGCTGTAAGTGGCTGTATTAGAAAAGAAAGGTTCATAGTCAATAATCTAAGCTTTACCTTAAGGTATAAAAAAAGAGCAAAATATAATTGGTAGGACCCTCATTTAGAATGTTTGTATTATCTGTCAAGAGTTTCAAGAGTTTCCCTTTTCCATTTCTAGTATTGGTTATTTGTGCCTTCTTGCTTTTTTTTTTTTTTTTTTTGGTCAGTTTTGGTAAGTGTTTATCAATTTCATTAATATTCTCTAAGAACCAATTTTTGGCCTTGTTAATCCTATTATATATTAATTTTTCAACTCATCAATTTCTACTTTCACTCTTTTTATCTTTGATTTATGTTGATTTTCTTTTTCCAACTTCTTTGGTTGGATGTTTATATCTTAATTTTTAAACTTTTCATTTTATAAAATATCAAATTAAGGATATAAAATTTATTTTATGAACTGCTTTAGTTGCAGCCCACATATTTTTTTGTTATGTGGCTTTACTTTTTATCATTCAATTCCTAATGCTTTTAAATTCCCATTGTGTTTTTTTCTCTGACCCATGGATTATTTAGAAAGTGTTTTCTTAATTCCAAATATATGATGATCTCCTAGTTATCATTTTCTTATTGATTTCTGTCTCTGGTCACAGTGCTGAAGTCTGTGAGCCTTTTTTCTATTTCTCAGCTTCTTGGCCTCTTCCAGAATTGGTAGTTGATCCACGGGGAATGGCCTCAAACATGGAGCTCCTCTCTAGCTCTCCTTCTCATCTAAGATCTTCTCCTGATAATTTTCTTCACTGCCTTATTGATTCTCCAGTGCTTTCAGATTGATTTTCATCAATTTCGTTCAATTTTACTAGATGTTCTCAGCAAAAGGTTTGATTCAAATGATCTAGTCTACCATTACCAAGTGCAGAATTCCTACTGATGCTGGTATTTTATTATTAGGAGACATATAAAGAATAGGGATTGAAGATCTGAGGGATAGAGTGACCAGTAATAGACAAAGTGGGGACAGAAAAACAAAACTTTGGCCAAAGAATAGGATGAAAGGAGAAATAAGATGATACTTGTCTGTCATTTATTATTGCATAACAAACTATAACAAACTTGGTGGCTTAAAACAACACATTTACTGTATCAGAGTTTTTATGGGTCTTGATCTAGGCTTTGCTTAGCTGGGCCCTCTTCTCCAGAGTCTCCCACAAGGTTGCAATGAGGGTGTCAGCCAAAGCTGGGGTCTTATTTATTTATTTATTTATTTATTAATGTTTATTTGTTTTTGAGAGAGAGAGAGACAGAGAGAGACAGAATGTGAGTGGGGGAAGGGCAGAGAGAGAAAGAGGGAGACACAGAATCTGAAGCAGGCTCCAGGCTTTGAGCTGTCAGCACAGAGCCATCCGGCTCTAACTCGTGAAC
The DNA here is from genome assembly GCF_018350155.1 of Leopardus geoffroyi. Lineage (NCBI taxonomy): Eukaryota > Metazoa > Chordata > Mammalia > Carnivora > Felidae > Leopardus > Leopardus geoffroyi. The sequence goes on from NC_059327.1 coordinate 160,983,032, forward strand.
CATGAGATCATGACCTGAGCTGAAGTTGGATGCTTAACTGACTGAATCACCCACATACCCCGCTGGGATCTCATTTAAAGGTACAACAGAGGAAGAATCCATTTTTAAGTTCATTTACATGGTATTTGGCAGAATTCAGTTCTTTGGGGGCTATTTGACTAAGAACCTCAATGTCTAGCTGATCGTTGGTTACATTTCCCTTGTTGCATAGTTCTCTCCATAAGGCACTTCCCAATATAGCAGCTTGCTTTATCATAGCTAACCAGTGTGAAGAGTGCTGGCAAGATGGAAGTTATAATATTATGGAGAATAATAATAGAAATTACATTCTTTCATCTTTGCCATGTTCTGTTGGTTAGAAGCATGCCACAGTTCCCACCCATAGTCAAGGAGAGGGAGTTGTGCAGAGATGTGAATACCAGAATGTGGAGATCATTTAAGGTCATCAAATAATTTGTCACAGTATTTTCTCATATGTATAATTAAATTCTCCCTTCCTCTGGAAATATCAGGGGAAATGGACAGCAAACTAGAAAGAAAAGAGTTAATATATTACAACCTCTGGAAAAGGAGCAAATAAAATATCGAAGGCTAAGTAACAAGGAAAACAAGGTTAGCTTTCATAGAAAGAAACTATTTTTTTTTATTATTTATTTTTGAGAGCAAGAGAGACAGAGTGTGAGTGGGGCAGGGGCAGAGAGCAAGGAAGACACAGAATCCAAAGCAGGCTCGAGGCTCCAAGCTGTCAGCACAGAGCCCGACGTGGGGATTGAACTTGCAGACCATGAGATCATGACCTGAGCCGAAGTTGGACATGCAACCATCTGAGCCACCCAGGCGCCCAGAAAGAAAGTATTATTAGACAGAAATTAAACTATGGAAAAATTCCTAGCCTCTTCTAACATTTAACCTGGGAGTACGAGACCCTTGAAGCTAATTGGTTGAAAAGAGAAGCATGTTCACCTGGAGGTATTAAATGCCTATGTAGAAAAACAAAACAGTAGTTTTGCATGATGTTAATTGGTTTTGCCTAATATAGTCATGAGAGAATTTTCCATGATTTATGAGTTTACTTCATTAATATTTGATATATGTGTTCCAAATTGGTTTTTTATTAAACATCTCAGGGTAACTTTGAGGGTAGAGGATGTATCTTATCTATCAAAGTATGTAGTACCACTTGTGCTGGGAAGTGAGGAAAAAGTAGGCCACTTTGTTCTATACTTTGAAACTAATTATCCCGTTATCTGTAGAGTTCATGAACAATTGCATAGTTGAAAATGTTATATATCAATTTTACATGTACATATTAAAATGCACAACTGTGTTAATAGATTTTCTATTTTTTTATAGGATCCAAATGAAGATACAGAATGGAATGAAATTTTAAGAGATTTTGGCATTCTTCCTCCAAAAGAAGAGCCAAAAGATGAAATTGAAGAAATGGTTTTACGTTTACAAAAAGAAGCAATGGGTATAGTTGTGCATTTAGTGGGCTGGATGAGGAGATAATGATAGAGAAAGTGTATTTCATAAACTAAGAGGGAGAGAAGACATTAGAAATCCCACCCATACTTTTGAAATTAGGGTGCTGACACCTAAAATTTTTAATTCATATGTCGAAAGTCACAAGCTAGTTAGTAACAGAGCTAAAACATCCTGGTATATAACCTAGTGAGCTTTTTTCTCTGCCATCTTCCTCTACCTTGTGATTACCTTCTATTTTGATCATATATATAGTATGCATTATGTGTTAAGACTTTCAAGTACTTGGGAAGTCTAAATTTATGGTGTCTAACTGATGTTCACATCTACTTTAAATGTAGCCTGGTAGTTCTGTGAATTCAGAGCAGGAATCACAGTAAACAAAACCAAAGCAGTCAGCTATAAAATAGCTTTATATATTGGAGAACCTGCAACATTAAAGATATTCTTTATTTCTATTTATTTCTATATTGTTTTTTCTAACCATATGATTGTAAAGTAAAAAATGAGTTCTAAATAATTCAGTTATCTAAAATTTATTTTGTTTTAGTTAAACCTTATGAAAAGATGACTCTTGCACAGTTGAAGGAAGCTGAAGATGAATTTGATGAAGAAGATATGAGAGCTATTGAAATATATAGGTATAGTGATTTATTTGGGCAACTTAAGAGTTTTTTTAATATTTATTTTTGTGAGAGAGAGAGAGAGAGAGGAACAGAGCATGAGCAGGGGAGGGGCAGAAAGAGAAGGAGATGCAGAATCAAGCTGGCTCCAGGCTTCAAGTTGTTAGCACAGAGCCTGATATGGGGCTCGAACTCACAGACCGCAAGATCATGACCTGAGCTGAAATTGGATGCTTAATGGACTGAGCCACCCAGGTGCCCCAACTTATGAGTTTTTGAATGGAGAAGTATTATAAGAATGAAATTTAAAAGGCCCTATTTTTTTCTACAGAATAGATTTTTTAAAAGAACAAAAGTAATTTTTAAAAATGTTTATTTATTTTGAGAGGGAGAAAGCAGGTGAGCAGAGAAAAGGCAGAGAGAGAGGGAGAAAGAGAATCCCAATTGGGCTCCACACTGTCAGCACAGAGCCTGATACAGGGCTTGATCTCACAAACTGTGAGATCATGGCCTAAGCCGAAATCAAGAGTTGGACACTTCCAGGTGCCCCAAGAACAAAACTAATTTTTAAGAACATTTTAATTTTTTAAAATTAAGCTCAATGCCCAGCATGAGGCTTGAACCCATGATCTTGAGATCAAGAGTCACATGCTCTACCAACTAAGCCAACCCATACCCTTCAAGAACATTTTAAAACCACCTCACATTATATAAGTGCAATAGTTTTTTCCTGAATATTTTTTCCTTTGCTTAAGTAAAAAGCTATCCAGTAATACACAGTGGAACTTCATCAAGTTACATATAAGTAAAGTGGAAATATCAATAAAAGGCCAATAAGAGCCACAGTTTTCCTTCTAGGATGATGTATATCATTTAATAAATAATTAATTACTACTCATAAATAAATTCTTTCCGAAATTAGAACAGGTATGTATATTTCCCAACTTATCCTGAAACTCAAGCCAGATAAAGAAATTTCAAAAACAGAATGGCACAAAAAATATCTCTTATATATAGGATATATAGAATACATACATATATAAAATATAGGCACAAAATTTTTAAACACAGTTTAGCAAATTAGGTCCAACAATTAAAAAAAAAGAACAATACATCCTGATCAAGTGGGATTGGTCCCAAGAATGCTGTTTTAACATGAAAAAAGCCCCAACAAAAGTGAATTGGATTAGAAGTAGCAATAGTCTGGTAGCAATGAGTACACCTAGCTCTTAGCTCTTGTTTTACAAATGCTACTCTCTAATAATAGGAACCAGTGTTCCTTGGAGGACTGCTTCATTCCACAGTGTGAGTTGAGAAAGTACAATATGAGTCAGGAGCATCATGTGGTGCCAGAAAGTAAAGAAATGCTATAGAAAAAAAGTTTTTTAAAGGTATAGGAGTGAAACGAAAGATTTTTAAATGGTCATAGTTGGAACAACTTGAGCAACAAAATAAATAATCATAATACTGGATTATAAAATAAATATCCAGGACTCCCTTGTGATATAAATAACTGAAATCATGAACAAATTCAGAGAAAGTAACACTGAGGAAAATAGAAAAATCACCATCAGAACATCACAGTAATAATTAATCCCCCATGGGCAAGACCTACTGATAGATGCTGAAATGAGTTGGGAAATTTAAATAGAAACAGGATATTTTAATAATCTCAAAGTATCTCCCCCCAAATATTTAGTAATTATAAAAGAGGAAATAGTAAGTTTACAGTGTAGACTTTTGGCAGACTCCATCTTAGGAAATGACCAAGGCTAACATTACCAATAATATATTGGCATCAAGTAACTCCTGATATAATGCACTGTGGAGGACACATTACCTATGTAGTATCCTTGTCAATAATTTCATATCCTCAGTCTAATTATAAAAATATATCAGAGAAGCCCAAATTTGAGACATTTTCAAAAAACAACAGACTAGGTTCACATCAGGAAAGATGGCAGAATAGAAAGCTCTAGGGGTCCATTTGTCCACCTAGATAATTATTGTACTAGAAGAAACAGTCTCAAGTGACAGCTTGGGAACTCTGGAGTCTATTTGAACACTTGTAGCTTCCAAGATAAAGTTTGGCTGGTAAACTGTAGTTAGTATTGGCTGATTTCAGTCCTTAGTGTGGTAATAACTATCCATACCTTACCCCCAGCCCCATGGTAGGCAACTGTTTGGACAGCAGCCTGTGTTACTGAAAAAGCTTACTAATGCCAGAGTGGACAGTAAAGACTTTGTCCTCAATATCAAAGTTCAGTGTTCTGATTATGAATTACTGCTTCTGAATGTGGAGATACAGGCACAAAGAGTGGTTGCTATGGTGTCAATTTTCACTGGCTCAGGTGGCTTCCAGAGGATATAAAGTAGCCACATCTGTTTGGTTGGTTGGTATTTGGACATTCAAAACAACTGTATAAATGAGGGAATTTAGAAAGCCTTGGGAAATACAAAAGCTCAGAAAGACCTGAGACAACCTTAATTCTTTTACCTCAGACTGATCTCTGGCACGGAGACACCATAAAGTAATAAAAAAAGAAATCATGGAAGGTAGGGAATCTGATTTTTTAGAGTTACCACATTTATAAGAATCCAGTGTTGTTTTCAAATTACAAGGCATACAAAGAAACATAAGTATTTTCAATTCAAAGGAACCAAAGAAATCGACACAAAGACAGGAAAGCATTATATGAACAAAGTGAGAATAACAATAAAGAGATAGAAATTGTAAGAAGGAACCAAAAAGATATTCTAAGACTAAAAAGTACAATAAAAATTGAAATGAAATGTATACTAGAGGGCTTCAAAAATCAGATTTGAACAAACTGAAGAAAGAACAAATTTGAAGAGAAGACAATTGAAATTATGGAGTCTGAGGAATAGAAGAAAAAAAGAATGAAGTGAACAGAGACTAATTGGCCTTGTGATACACTAAGTGAGCCAACTTATGTGGTATAAGAGTCCCAGCAGAAGAAAAGAGAAAGGGGCAGAAAGAATATTTGAAAAAATAATGTCTGAAGACTTCCCAAATTTAACAAAAGACACAAGTCTCCAAATCCATGATGCTCAATGGGTTCCAAGTAGTATCGACTCAAAGAGACCCACACAAAGACACATCATAATCAACTATCAAAAGATAAAAACAAACTTGAAATCAGTGAGAGAGAAGTAAAGTGTCACATACAATGGACCTTTAATAAAACTGTCAGTTTCTCATCAGAAATCTTGGAGGCCAGAAAGCAGTGAATTAATATATTTTAATTGCTGCAAAACAACAATACCACACAAAACTACCAACTGAGAATTCTTCATTTGGCAAAACTATGTTGCAAATGAAGGATAAATTAAGACATTAATTTAAGCTAAGTGAGTTTGTTACTACTAGAATTGCCCTAAAAAAGTAGTCCTTCTTGCTGAAGTTTAAAAGGCACTAGACAGTAACTCAAAGCTTTATGAAGAAGTAAGTAACATAAAGGTAACTATGTAAGCAAATATAAAAGCCAGAATCACTCAGCTTTTGGTTCTTAACTCTGTCTTTTCCTGTATGATTTAAAAGGCAAAGACATAAAACAGCAATTATTTTTTTTTTCATAAAACAACAATTATAAGTTGATGTTGATGGACAATGTATAACAATGTAGTTTGTAACAATGACAGCATGAAAGAGGAGGGATGGAGGTGTATACAAGTGGAGCATTTGTCTAGTATTGAAACTAAGTTGGTATTATTCACAGTAGGTCATCATAAGATACTAATTTTAATCCTTAAGGTAAATGCTAAGAAAAAAACTAAAAGATTACAGAATGGAAAAGAAGAAGCAAATTAAAATGGCATATTACAAGAATCAACTAAATACAAAGGAAGAATTGAGGGACGAAAAGCAAATAAGAAACGCAAAAGAGCTAAATGGCAGAAGTCCTTCATTAACAAGAATTGCTTTGTCGCGTTGGTCCCAGCCTATTGAGAATGATATTGTTGGTGAGGAATGCCTGAGGCATTCATCTGGGCCTGTATTACTCACATTTTGTGGCTGGACTAGCCCTTTGGTTCTTATTATGATTGTAGGATACGCTTTAGCAAAAACCCCACCAGGAACCATTGAGGAAAAAGATTTATTACTCATAGGTGCTGGAAGCTACATGGCATGCCTAAAGGCCACATAGCCAGATTATTAGGGAGTAAGAGTACAGAGCTGGGGCTCTGCCTTTACTAGGGACCAATGGTGGAGTGTTTAGGTTTCACAGGTTTACTCTTTATTGGCTAATTTAGTGCATAAGAGCTGGAATTAGGACATGGGAAAGGAGAAGCTGGTCATTCAAGCAGTCTAGTTTACCCAGGGGTTTCTGAAAGAGGGGTCCTCATAGGTGGGGGCAGCCTAATTCCTTATCTGGTTGTTTTGCTAGTAGCTGTGTCATACAGCTGGCACTGTGTTTTTCAAGATGGATGTCTTTTGAAATGGACTCCTCAGCAACCAAAAGCTCAACATCAGGCACTTACAGTACAATCAAAAAACTTCATGTCAGACGCTTACATTACGTAGTTTAAATGTAAATGGATTTTAAATTAATTGATCTCCAATTAAAGGCAGATATTGGCAGAATGAATACAAAGAAACACAACCCATGTCCTGAAAACCAAAGACATCTTGAGAAAGAACAAAATTGGAGGACTCATACTTCCAGATTTTGAAACCCACTACAAAGTGACAGTAATCAAAACAATGTAGTAGTGACATAAGAAGAGACTTACAGATCACTAGAATAGGATAGAGAGCCCAGAAAGAAACCCTCACATATATAGTCAAATGATTTTCAACAAGGTGTCAAGACCATTCAATCTTTTCAACAAATGGCACTGGGAAAACTAGATTTCTACATGGAAAAGAATAAGTTGGACTCCTACCTCATATCATAAACAACAAATAACAGAAAATGGATCAAAGACCTAAATATAAGAACTAAAACTTATGGGGAAAACATAAGGGGAAACATCCATGACATTGGATTTGGCAATGATTTCTTGGATATGACACCAAAAGCACAGCAACAAAAGAAAAAATAGATAAACTGGACTTTATCAAAATTTTACACTTTTGTACAAAGGACACTATCAAGAGAATGAAAAGATAACCCACAGAATGGGAGAAAATATTTGCAAATTATATGTATAAATATATGATATAGGATTACTAACCAGAATATATAAAGAATTCCTAAAACTCAGCAACAAAAGACAACTCAATTTAAAAACATGCAAAGGACTTGAATAGACATTTCTCCAATGCAGGTATACAAATGGAAAGTAAGTACATGAAAAGATGATCAACTTAGTCATTAGGAAAATGCAAATCAAAAACATGAGATTCCATTTTTTTCCCACTAGGGTGGTTACAGTAAAGAAGACAGACAATAAAAGTTGGTGAGCATGTGGAGAAATTGGAACCCTCGTACGTTGCTGGTGGGAATGTAAAATGGTGCACTGCTTTGAAAAACAGTCTGGAATTTCCTCAGATGTTAAATATAGAATTACCATATGATTCACAATTCCACTTGGATGTGTATATATCCAAGAAAACTGAAAACATAAAATATGTATATGAATGTTCATAGCACTATTCAAAACAGCCAAAAAGTACAAAATGTGAATATCTATCAACTGGGGAGAGGATAAACAAATTATAGTATATCAGACAATGGAATATTACCAGCCATTTAAAGAAATGTGATACTGATATATGATACAATACAATTGAGCCTTTAAAATATTATGCTAAGTGAAAGAAGCCAGTAACAGAAGGCCATATTTTATATGATCCCACTTATATGAAATGTCCAGGATAGGAAAATTCATAGAGACAGAAATTATTAATTACCATGGCCTGTGATGAGAATAAGTACAGATGGGGGAATAAGGAATAACTTTGGAGCAATAAAAATATTCTAGGATTAAATAGTGGTAATGGATGCATAACTTTGTGAATGTTTTAAAAATGACTGAATTGAACACTTCAAATAGTTGAATTTTGTTTTTCATTTTCTTTTTACTTTATTTATTTATTTATTTATTTATTTAGAGAGTGAGTCAGGGACGGGCAGAGAGAGGGGAAGAGAGGATCTTAAGCAGGCCCTGTGCCCAGCACGGACCCTGGCATGGGACTCAATCTCATGACTGTGAGTTCATGACCTGAGCCGAAATCAAGAGTGGAATGTTTAACCAACTGAGCCACCCAGGTGTCCCATATTTTTTTATAGTTGAATTTTATTATACATGCATGCCTCACTTTATTGCACTTCACTTTATTGCACTTTGCAGATACTGTCTTTTTTATGCATTGGAAGCTTGTGGCAGCCCTGCCTTGAGCAAGTCTATTGGTGCCATTTTTCTACCGCATTTGCTCACTTCATGATTGTCACATTTTGGTATTCTCACAATATTTCAAGCTTTTTTATTATTATTATATTTGTCATGGTAATCTGTCATCAGTGATTATGACTCTCTGAAAGCTCAGATGATGGTTAGCATTTTTTAAAGGAATAATGTGTTTATTTGCTATTTATTTTTATTTTGTGAAGGTATGTACATTTTTTAGACATAACGATATTGTGCTCTTAATGGACTACAGCATAGTGTAAACATAACTTTTTTTATACACGCTGGGAAACCAGAAAATCCACTTGACTCACTTTATCGTGAGTTTCACTTTATTGCAATGGTCTGGAATAGAACTCACAAAATCTTCAAGGTATGCTTATATATGAATTATATTACAATTAAAATGTAAAGATCATGGAGGAACTGAAATATTCATATGACCACTCTGGAAAGCAGTTTGGCAATTTCATACAAAGTTACATATACATTTAACATATCACCCAGCAATCACATTTCTGAGGGAATTGAAGATCTATGTCAATACAAAGAATTGTACATGAATGTTCATAATAGCTAAAAACAAAACAACGTAAAAGTCCATTGATGCGATGAATACATGTGAAGTGAGTGAATAAACAAATTGTAGTGTATTCACATAATGGAATACTACTCTGTAGGAATAGAAAACAAACTAGTGATACACATAGTAACTTTGGTAAAATTCAAAAGCATTATACTAAATGAAAGAAGCCAGGCCAGGAGAATATTTGATATATGATCATTTGCATCATTTAAAAATATGATTTTTTGATGAAAATAGAAATTTCCAAAATTGACTCAATAAGAGATGGGAAAACATTAGTGAGAAGATAAACGGATTCCTAAAATTTGTTCTCTAGCTGATTTTTCTCTACTTTCAAGGCACAGATAATCTCTATGTTTTTATAAAGATGGAGAGTTTACTAATTTGTTGCATAAAACACGGTTATATTTATTGATAATATAACACTGATTGTCACAATCAGACAAGGTTCATACAGAAAGGAAATAAAACTCATGACTCAGGTTGGTTGGTCAAAATAACCACCCAACATTGTTAATAAAAATTTATATTTCTCGGGGCGCCTGGGTGGCGCAGTCGGTTGAGCATCCGACTTCAGCCAGGTCACGATCTCGCGGTCAGTGAGTTCGAGCCCCGCGTCGGGCTCTGGGCTGATGGCTCAGAGCCTGCCTGCTTCCGATTCTGTGTCTCCCTCTCTCTCTGCCCCTTCCCCGTTCATGCTCTGTCTCTCTCTGTCTCAAAAATAAATAAACGTTAAAAAAAAATTAAAAAAAAAATTTATATTTCTCATTTGAATCGACCTTATGACAATGCAACTAGCAAAATTCAGACTGTGGGAAACCTTGGACAAACAATCCAGGTTCCTTTGATAAAGAAATTGCCAGGGGGAAAAAGTAGATGGAAAGAATCTGGATTAAATTAGATTTAAGAAATATAATAACCATATGTATAAATCTAATTTGGATCCTCATTTGAGTAAACAAACTTTAAAAAATGAAGACAATACTCAATGCTGTTGAACACTTACATGGTTAACATGGTAAATTTTATGTATATTTTATGTATTTTAGAATAGGATTATTTGAACATTATATGACTATATTAAGGAATTATTGTTTTAGGTGTGATTGTGCTATGTGAATTAAATTTTTTAAAGTATCCTCATCTTTTGGAGATACATAATGAAATATTTACAGATGAAATTACATGATGTCTTATATTTGCTTCAGAATAGCCCGTGAGATGGGAAGTTAACAGGGGTAAAGATGTAAGATGTAGAGATGTAAGATGTAGAGATTGGCCATGAATAGAAATAATTGATGGAAGATGCATGCATCTGGGGTCTCTTTACCTTTGTATATTTTGATAACTGTCCATAATATAGTTTGAAATACACATTCCTGAGATCAGAATGAAGAGGTAATAATCAGTAAATTTGGGTTGGGATCTCAGGAATATGTCAATATTTGGAACCTGCTATACCTAAGTGATTCTCATACAGGACGTCCACATGCCTTAACTTGGAAAACATTGCTTTAGACCAATCTCACTTTTTTTTTTTTTAATTTTTTTTCAACATTTATTTATTTTTGGGACAGAGACAGAGCATGAACGGGGGAGGGGCAGAAAGAGGGAGACACAGAATCGGAAACAGGCTCCAGGCTCTGAGCCATCAGCCCAAAGCCTGACGCGGGGCTCAAACTCACGGACCGTGAGATCGTGACCTGGCTGAAGTCGGACGCTTAACCGACTGCGCCACCCAGGCGCCCCCCAATCTCACTTTTGAAACATAGATGCAAAAATCTTAAATACAATATTGACAAATAAAATAGCATATTAAAATCATTATATATGGTGAATAATTAGAATTTATTCAAAGAATGCAAGGATTGTTCAATGATGGCAATCCTACTAATGTAATCATTTATGTCAGCAGAATTTATTGAGATAATTAATGCTTCTGTAACATGCAACTTCAAATTCACAGTGGTTTCACACAGGAAAGTTCCTTACTCAGGAACTTCAGTGACTCTTCTGTTACTCTGAAGAGTTACTTCAGTGACTCTTCTCTGGGTGATGACTAGGGATCTGGGCTCTTTTCATTAGGGCCACATCATGTCAGCATCCTTTCCCTCTGGCTTGTGGACTAGGGAGACAGTGTGAAAGACAGCATGGGACATTGCAGGGGTGAGTCACAGAAATGCATATTTCACCTTCACTCTTGATCTACTGGACATAATCCAGTCTCCTGGGCCTAATCTCACCACAAAGGAAGCTGGCAAATGTAGTCTTCCTGTGAGCCCTGGAAGAGAAAGCTATACCAATGACCAGCCAGTTTCTGCCACAGAGATGAAAGAGAGATACTACATGTGCAAGTTCTTTCACTTGCATATTCCATATCAAAAGTCCAAGTTTAATTGCCACCAGTTTGTGCCACATTATTTTCATATCTCAGTTGTCACTTTGGATCTAAGGAAAAAGGAACCTGTATCCTTTCAAAAGTTGTTATTAACAAGGGAAAATTCTGTAGTCATCCTGATAGTGGTGATATAAAGCGAATTCCTCATTTAAAGCCAAAACAAAACAAAAATTTTAAGAATTGTAAAAGCAGTTTTACATTCACAGCAAAATGAGTGGAAGGTATAGAGATTCCAATATACCCCCTGCCCCAGCAAATGCATAGTCTCCAGCATTATCAACATCTCCCACCAGAATGATAGATTTGCTATAATTGATGAACCTACATCAATACATCAGAATCACCCAAAGTCTACAGTGTTCATACAATACAGTCCATTTTTAGTGTTGTATTTTCTATGAGTTTGGACAAGTGCATAATGATGTATCCATCATTATGGTATCATACAAAGTATTTTCACTACCCTAAAAATTCTCTGTAGTCTATTTGTCCCCTCCCCATTGCAAATCTCTGGCAACTGCTGATTTTTTTATTGTCTCCATACCTTGCCTTTCCAGATTGTCATATAGTTGGGGTCATAGTTTGTAGCCTTCCCAGATGGGGTTCTTTCACTTGTAATATGCATTTAAGTTTCTTCCATGTCTTTTCATGGCTTGAGAGCTCATTTCTTTTTAGCACTGAATAATACTACATTATCTGGATACACCACAGTTTATCCATTCTCTTACTTAAGGATATCTGAGTTACTTCCAAGTTTGGGCTATGATAAATTATTTTAAAGCTGCTATAAACACCCACATGTAGGTTTTTGTGTAGACATAGTTTTTACTCCTTTGGGTAAATACCAAGGAGCATGATAGCAGGATCGTATGGTAAGAGTTTGTTTAATTATATAAGAAACCTCCAAACCATCTTCCAAAAGGTGACCATTTTGTATTCCAACCAGCAATGAATGAGAGTTCCTGTTGCTCCACATCCTCCCAATCATTTGGTGTCAGTGTTGTAGATTTTGGCCATTTTAATAGATATGTTGTTCTCTCTTGTTTCAATTTGCATTTCCTTGATGACATAGATGTGGAGTATCTTTTAATATGCTTATTTGTCATCAATATTATTTTTTGGTGAGTTGCCTGTTCAGGTCTTTGGCCCATTTTTGAATCAGGTTGTTTGTTTGTTTTCTGATTGTTGAGGTTTTAGGGTTCTTTGTATATTTTAGATAATACTCCTTCATCAGATGTACCTTCTGCAAATATTTTCTTCTAGTCTTTGCAAAGAAGGTACGTCCCTAGAGACAATAATTGTTGTAGTGGTTTTCTGATCCCCAGTGTAGGTTGAGAGTAGAACACAATTGAAATAGTAGTTCCAGATTCCCCAGTTTCTGGATTGAAGCAGGGAAAGCTATTCATTCCTTTGGCAGACCAGTTTTGAGTGTTGTTTTGGAAGTCATTCTTGGTAGCCAAGCCTAGAGTCTTCATCTTTATACTGAGTGGTGTGTAAAATACTTAATCCCCCAGATTAAGCTTTCTGCTGCTTTCTGTTTTTGTGGGTAAATCCCAACTGATAATTGTTAGGTGAAAAATGCAGGCCATTAGAAAGAAAGAAAGAAACAAATAAAGAAAGAAGAAAGAAAAGAAAAGAAAAGAAAAGAAAAGAAAAGAAAAGAAAAGAAAAGAAAGGAAGGAAGAAGAAAGAAAAGAAAGAAAAGAAAAGAAAAAGAAGAAAGGAGAAAGAAAAATGAGGCCGTTGAACACTATATCCCTTTCTGATGGCAAAACCAACCCAGGTGTTTAATTCTACTGAATTGCAAAGAAAAATGAGGAGGAGAAGGTGCAGAAGTAGAGGAGGAAGATAGTCACACCATTAAGTAGGGCATGGTGCCATCACTGGAACAAAAACTTTTTGAAATTTTTGGCAGATATAAGCCAGTGAGATCAAATTGAGGGAAGTTAATGATAGTGATGCTAAATACTCAGTGCAAACAAAACTGGGCTCCCAAAAGATTTTTGGAGTAACTGTAAGTTCTGAATATCGGAGCCAGTACAGGGAAAATTGAAGGATTTCAGTTTGAAAGTTGTGAGAAGGCCCTAGATTTGAATTCCTGTTCCTGGCATTCTTCTCTAGGCTTCATTTTGCTTGATTTACTTGTTATGTAAAGTGAGTGGTTTTACCTGATATGGTTCTAACACATGCAATAAAGACAGAATGTTCTAAAATATACCCAGGATTTAGGTTTGGCCATGCCAACAGAACAGGAGATAATTGCCATGGTGAAAATAGTTTATTACTCAGTTCTCAAGAGTAGTGGGCATGCCCTACAATGCAGGGCCATACAGGGAAGCATCAGAGTTGGTTAAGAGGCAGAAGGAGTGAGGGGATAGTATGGACATAACTCTTCATTGTGATTTCTGTGGGAAAGGTAAGCTAAGCAGGGTGAGCAGATGTAGGATTGGCTAGTTGAATAATTTTGGCAGGCTCTGGGCTGTAGAGGCTGCCTCTAGTTGTCTGATTCCTGGGCCAGGAAAGATTAGGGAATAGGAATAGTGCCTCAGGCCAATAAAGGAGGTGGTTGAAGGATTGGGCTCTGAATTAGTTGGTTTGCTTTTAAGAAATATGCTCTGCAGTGAGTATTTGCTATCTTTAGAAATTACCTAGCCCTGGGAGAGGCAGTCTCTCCAGGATCAGCAAGGTCCCAGATGCCAGAGCATCAATACAGAAAATAAGAAAATAAAGGGCCTGGTGGGCTCAATCAGTACAGGATGTGACTCTTGATCTTGGAGTTGTGAGTTCAAGCTCCATGTTGGACATGGAGATTACTTAAAAATTTTTTTTTTCATTATACAGAAAATAAGAAAATCTAGTTGATACACAGAGAAAGAAAGGAGTGTGTACTCCCAGATAACTTAGAGGTATGGAATCAGTAACCTTTAAGAAACTTGTAGGTGTGTTGGAAACTCTGGATCCAAGTGTTCCACAACTAAATCAAAACATGCAAATTTTGAGAAAATTTTTAAACAAAGTTTCAAGGTCCTCTATGGGTGAATAACTAGTTTCAAGGTGCTCTATGGGTATTTATTGAATACTCATTGTGTGCTAGGCACCATCCTAAGAAATCTACACATGTTATCTCATTTAATCCCCAACAATCCTGTGTAAATAAGTATTAATATTATTCCCATTTGCAGTTGCAGAACTGAAGCTTAGAGTGATTAAATAACTTGCCTGAGCTTATGCTGCTCATAAGTAGGAGTTGGCATTTAAACCCAGTTTAGTCTTAGAGTGATCACCCTTCTCTACCACCTCTCTACCTGCAATAAAGTTATAACAAGTAATTACACGTGTTCGCAAAGGCTTTGGAGCGAAGTTCAGCTCAGCATGATAGTTAAGAGCATGTAAACAGGGTGAGAATAGTACTAACTTGATAAAGTTAAATTAGTTAATGTAGTGCACTTAAGACAGTGCCTGGCAACATAGTAAGCACTCAATAAATGTTAGCTATTATTATTATGTATATGCTTCCTTAGTATTTAACCTGTGTATGTATGAGAATTTGTTGGCTCAATGCCCTCTATAGCTATGATTAAGACCTAGCCTTAAATAAAAATAAATTTAAAAGACAATAGCTGGGGGCGCCTGGGTGGCGCAGTCGGTTAAGCGTCCGACTTCAGCCAGGTCACGATTTCGTGGTCCGTGAGTTCCAGCCCCGCGTCAGGCTCTGGGCTGATGGCTCGGAGCCTGGAGCCTGTTTCCGATTCTGTGTCTCCCTCTCTCTCTGCCCCTCCCCCGTTCATGCTCTATCTCTCTCTGTCCCAAAAATAAATAAAAAAACGTTGAAAAAAAAAAAAAGACAATAGCTAACTCCTCTTTGCAATATTCATAACACAAATACCCATATGAAAAGAGGAATTGGAATTATAAGAGCATTAATAGTTATTCTAACATTCTTTAAAGTGTTCGAGGGGTGCCTGGGTGGCGCAGTCGGTTAAGCGTCCGACTTCAGCCAGGTCACGATCTCACGGTCCGTGAGTTCGAGCCCCGCGTCAGGCTCTGGGCTGATGGCTCAGAGCCTGGAGCCTGTTTCCGATTGTGTCTCCCTCTCTCTCTGCCCCTCCCCTGTTCATGCTCTGTCTCTCTCTGTCCCAAAAATAAATAAACGTTGAAAAAAAAAATAAAAAAAAAAATAAAAAATAAAAGTGTTTGATATGTACTAGCATGACATTCATCGCCCTAAATTGTTTCTGTGTATAGGAATGACCTGAAGACTATAACAATTTTCTTATGTAATTTCATTTTATTTTTTTAATTAGAGAAAAGCGGTTACAGGAATGGAAAGCTCTTAAGATAAAACAAAAATTTGGGGAATTAAGAGAAATTTCTGGAAATCAGTATGTGAATGAAGTCACAAATGCAGAAAAAGATGTGTCAGTTATAATTCATTTATACAGATCAAGGTAATTACCATAGTATTTCTGTAAAATGTTAATATACTAATGTTTTAAGATATTTATGTCTGGTTTTGAGGCTTTATAAGGCATATGACAAAGACCACTCAAGAAAAGAAAAAGTATACATATGTATATACACATATATATATGTATGTGTATATATATATATGTATGTATGTATATATATATATATATATACACATAATGTTAAAAAACAAAATTCAAGTAAAAATCAAGTAAAATTGAAGATCTAATTGACTTCATTAAACAATTAATGAATCAGGCAGCATCCTATCTAGAACAAATGTAGAGGGGAGCTCCAAAGAGTTGTACAAAATGGAAGGCTTTTATAGGAAGGAGGGTGGACAGGAAGTTATTAGTAAAAGAAAAGGAAGGATTGTTTCTCTTAGGGGGAATACAGGGGTGTTCTTATTAGATGGATCACCTCATCTTCCTTTGGGGAATGGAGAGCCCATGTAACAGATTACCTCATTTGGTATTAACCAGAAAATTCCAGATTGATTAAATTCCACTTCTGGAGAGGTCGAAACTGCAATAAGTATTTGTTTGCTGTCTTGGGGGCAAGTGACTCCACCTTGGGCCTTGTGGCTTCCTTTTTAATGTGTACTTAGTATACAAATGGAGTAATTGGCTTCAGGGATTAAATTAGATATTTTAATATGTTTTCATGTCTCATTTAAAGAATTTGTGGCACTTGTTAAAAGAATAACACTCTTTCAGGGCACCTGGCTGGCTCAGTTAGAAGAACATGCAACTCTTGATCTCCGGAGTTGTGAGTTTGAGTCCCACATTGGGTTTGGAAACTACTTAAATAAGTAAATGAATTAAAAAGAAAAAAAAGAGGGGCACCTGGGTGGCTCAGTCAGTTAAGCATCCAACTCTTGATTTTGGTTCAATTCATGATCTCATGGTCATGGGATTGAGTCCCATGTCAAGCACCCCCCGTCCAGCTCCACATTGAGCATGGAGCCTGCTTAAGATTCTCTCTCTCTCCCTTTCTTTCTGCCCCTCCTCCATGCATGCACACTTTCTCTCAGAAAAAGAAAAAAGAAAGAAAGAGAGAAAGAAAGAAAGAAAAAGAAAAATGACATTCTCTGGCAGTTATTTTTTTGTTAGCTTATTACAGAAAATTTCAAACATACTGAAAAGTAGAAAGAATGATAAAATGAATACCCTAAATGCCAGCCAGGTAGATTTGAAAATGAACATTTTGCCATTTTTGTATCTTTTTGTCTGTATGTGGGTATGTGCCTGTGTACCTATCTGCAGGATCATTTCAAACTAAATTACACACAGCATGAAGCTTTACTCCTGAGTACTTCAGCATGCATCTTCAAAATATAAGGGCATTTCTCTATATGACCACAATACTGTTTTCTCACCTAACAAAATTAGTTATAATTCCAAAATTAATAATAATTGACAAAGGATCCAGTTAAGGATCATGCAGTACATTTGGATATATCATGTCTCTGAAGTTTCTTTAAAAAAAAATTTTTTTTAACGTTTTATTTTATTTTTGAGACAGGGAGAGACAGAGCATGAACAGGGGAGGGTCAGAGAGAGGGAGACACAGAATCCAAAGCAGGCTCCAGGCTCTGAGCTGTCAGCACAGAGCCCGATGTGGGGCTAGAACTCACGGACCGCGAGATCATGACCTGAGCCGAAGTTGGCCGCCTAACCGACTGAGCCACCCAGACGCCCCTGAAGTCTCTTTTAATAGAACAATTCCCTCGTACTCACCTCTACTCCCCAAGCAGTTAATTTATAGTGCCTACTTGTACTAAGTTTAACCCAAGTGTCCCCAGGCCTTACCAGCCTGGTATATGATAATTGGGTAGAGTGGCCCATTCCCCAACTCTGTGTCACAGAGATCCTGCAAGCTCCCAGAGTTTCACAAATCTCTCTAGAGTTAGGTCCCAGCAACTCTGCCTGGGTGCCAAGCCAGTCCAGGAACATAGGTGATGCCAATTGCCCTCATTGTTTTCATCCATTCTCTGAATAAAAGATTTTTTCTCCAGGTCCTCAGAGAAACTCTGTACAGAACAATTTATGCAGATTAGGGCCCTGCTGTTTACCAGCTCACCAGTTCCTCACATGAATTTTGAGAGGACACCAGGCTCCATAAAAGAAGACATGACTGTTATTGTAACTAAAATGCTTGGTAATTAATTTTTGAGTAGTTTAAGGCCTTAAAAAGAATCTTTCACATTATCTGATTTTGTACTACTTATCTGATTTTGATTTCTCACGCATAAATATGAGAAACACGGACATTTACAATAATGGGATCTGTGCGTGAGAAGTGTTATATACAAATAGCTTACTAAATATCTTTTCTGAGACCCAGAATAGATGTTGGTTCTGAATGCCCATACCATGGCATAAAATTATTTACTTTAACAGTTATTTCTGGATACATTAATTAAATTTCACAAATAATTTTCAAAAATTCATGCAAGAGATTGATGTGTTATAGTTTCAGCTAGGCTGTTTCAAACTATCATATAACTTTGATGGACTCAAAGGATAAGCATCTTTTTAAAATAATATTTAAAAAAATTTTTGTAACATTTATTTATTTTTGAGAGAGAGAGAGAGAGAGCGAGCTGAGAAGGGGAAGAGAGAGAGAGAGGGAGACACAGAATCTGAAGCTGGCTCCAGGCTGTCAGCACAGAGCCTAACGCAGGGCTTGAACCCACGAACTGTGAGACCATGACCTGAGCCGAAGTCTAGCACTCAACTGACTAAACCACCCAGGCGCCCCTTAAAATAATATTTTAAGTGTTTGTGACCTCAGAGGGCACTCAATCTAAGATAGTTACATAAAATATTTTTTTCTTGACACTAAGAAAATGTATTCATGTGTTGCTATAGAACATACATTTTAAGAAAATTAATCTATAATTAAATTAATCTCTCTATATTTTATTTTTATTTGACAGAGAGAGAGAGAGAGAGCAAGCACATGAGTAGGGGAGGAGCACAGAGAGAGGGAGAGAGAGAGAATCCCAAAAGCAGGCCCCATGCCCAGCACAGAGTCTGATGTGGAACTCAATCTCACAACCGTGAGATCATGACCTGAGCCACCCAGGCGCCCCTATAATAAAATTTATAAAACAGAAAAAAATTATTTATATTACAAATAGTCCTTAGAAAAGTCTAGTTTTTAACTTAATGGATTTACTCATAATTTCATCTTGTGAAGTGGAATATAACTGTTAAACATATTTGTATTTCTAGCTACCTTCTATAAATTTTATAGGAACATAAGAGCTTGTTTTTTAACTGGGTTCCTAAGTTCTATAATTTTAATGTCTTTTTGCTATTAAATTTATGGAACTGGGCCAACTCTTCATTGAAGTGAAGGCTCAGCTTGCTTAGTGTCCCCTTAGGGGAAGCTAACTCACCCTGGGCCAGTAAGCCTAGTAGCTGAGCTGCTTGGTCAACCTTGATTCTGATTTTATCCAATCTTACACCTGTGCCCAAATTATAATTTTGGGCTTCTACATCATTCCTATGCCAAACGCATATTTTAAAACGTGAAGACCATAAAAAGGCCCTTAATTCATGTGCTAATGTCAGAGGTCTCCCTTATATTTTATAGCTCTTCTGGGGTTAAATTCTGGCCCTTGAATTCCAACACCAAATTTATTCCCTTACCATTTGCTGTCAGAATTGTCTTCAGACAAGCACTTTCTCCCTGCACCATAATCTATGACACCATACTTTTCTAATTCCACACTTTTCACTATCACCATCAATGTCCACCTGGCCTTCTACCATTCATATCACATACCCCATAAGTCTGTTATACCGACTCAGCTCTCATTCTGACAGGAATGATAAAAATCCCTTTGAATTAGATAATCTAATTTAGTGGGTGCATTTCACCTATTTGAGAAAAACTGAAACTTATAAAGTCAATTTGTGTTCTTGCTTTGTGTGGAAAACTGATAATTAAGTTAGGCAGTACATACTTTTCTAATATTAAAGTAGGCCACCCACTAAAATAAAGCAGGATCTAGATTTGTAGCAGGTTATAATTATCAAAATGAATGATGTTATATATTCTGAAATGTAAATTAAATGTATAATACATTTAATTTGTTTTTCTTAGCTTTGTTTCTTGCTCTATAAATTGATATACAACATTGTCTAGTATTAAGAGGATGTCTGAGGATTTTGTAGATGCCGGAGATGCAAAAGGCATGTAAGACATCTGTCTGTCATTAAAGAAATTTCAATATAGTAGAGAAAGACAATTAAACATAATAATAAGGTCTACATGCTAGAATTGAATTCTATACATAGTAGAATAAAAGTACTGAAGAGGGAGTAGTAAGATTTATCCTTGCAAAGAGGGACGTGTGGAACTTTCTATAGAGTGTGTAACTCTTGGTCTTGGCCTCAATAAGATTCCCCAAGGAGGAAGTAAACAGGATGAATGGGGTGTATTAGATAGAGGTACAGCTTGAAGAAGGATACAGAAATAAGATACAGTATCTTACTTTGGAGGGTTTTAAGTAATGGTAGGAGGCAAAGCAGAATGCTGGGGATACCACTGAGAACCTTGAAAGCTACACGGAGGAGCCCAGACTTTATTCTTTTTTTTTTTTTTTCAACGTTTATTTATTTTTGGGACAGAGAGAGACAGAGCATGAGCGGGGGAGGGGCAGAGAGAGAGGGAGACACAGAATCGGAAACAGGCTCCAGGCTCCGAGCCATCAGCCCAGAGCCCGACGCGGGGCTCGAACTCACGGACCGCGAGATCGTGACCTGGCTGAAGTCGGACGCCCAGACTTTATTCTAAAGGCAGTGAGGAGCCATGGAGGTAAGCTAGAGGGAAGGGCAGTTGTTACATGATGAGATTTTCATGCTGAGCTCATTTTGTCAGCAGGGTCAAGGATGAATTTTGGGAACCAAGCCTGGAAACAGACTATTTAGGACAATCTGATGTAGCTCAGATAAGAAAGGAAAGGAATAAAGTAATGGAGAGAAAGAGGAGAGGATAGGTATATAATCAACCTGACTTGATTACTGGTTAAATGGTGTAGAGAAAAGAGGTTTTTGGCTTGAGTGCTAAACTAAGAAAATACAGAAGAAATGTATAATATATACATATATAGCAGGTTTTTTTTTTCTTTGAAAGAGGAGGGGAGATGCAGTTCATCAGTGCTATCAGAATGGATAAGATTGTACAGTGAATGTGTCTAGTATGAGAAGAGGGTCCAGGAAGAATACCTACATTTGAGGCATAGACAGAAGAAGGAAATCAAAGAAGTAAAAAGGAAATTAATAGAAAGTGTTATCACAAAAGCCAAAAAAGGAGAACCTTTCAAGAAAGGAAGTGAACAGGGCATAGAGATGATTATTTTCTTTTTTATTTGGACTATGAAAAGGAGAGAGAATAGCTATCTGAAGAAGACAGAGTTGTAAGGAAGTCTAAAAAAAAAATTAGTAACTTGAATATATTTATAGAAAGTGGAGAAGACTGGGGGTGCCTGGGTGGCTCAGTAGGTTAAGCGTCCAACTCTTGGTTTCGGCTCAGGTCATGATCTCAGTTCATGAGTTTGAACCCTGAGTTGGGCTCTGCGCTGACAGTACAGAGCCTGCTTGGGATTCTCTCTCTCTTCCTCTCTCTGCCCCTCTCCAACTCTCTCTCTCTCTCTCTCTCTCTCAAAATAGATTAAGAAGAAAAAAAAAAAAAAAAGAAAGTGGAGAAGACTGAAAAAAAAAAAAAACAGGAAAAAAGAGGGCAGAATAACAAGCAGAGAAAGGTCCCACAGGAAATGGAAGGCGTATGGGATAAAGTAAAGGAGTAACTCTGAAACAGTTTGATAAAGCTGTGAGTGATAGAGAAAAGAGACTGAAGAGTGGGTATAATGGGAGTGAAGTGATAGAGCTAGAAGAATTGCAGGTTCTGGTTACAGTTCCAATCAATGTTTTTGGAAAATTTATTTATTTTTAGTAATCTCTATACCCAAGGTGGGGCTTCAACTCACAACCCCAAGATTAAGAGTCGCATGATCTTCTGACTGAGCCAGCCAGGTGCCCCTTAAATATCTGATAGGGAATAGTTCTGGATAATAGGGAACAGGATGCTGCATGGAGTGGGATGTCAAAGAAAAGTGTGGGTGAAGTATGTTCGAGTCAAGAAATTCAAGGAAGTTTGAGATAAGACAGTTTGGATGTGATAATCTCTTGTGGAAATAAGCCTAAGGCGGTCATAAGAGTTGGAACTTCTTGTTTAAACTTAGAATTGCCAAGGATTCCCTAGAAGTGTGTTTTTTTTCCCCCCTGGGTCCTATAAAGTAGGAACTGGCTTGATTAAATTGATGCTAAGTCACATGTGGTTAGCCTTAGTTAGGCATCAAATTCCCATGGTAGCAAGCTTCACTCCCAGGCTGTAATTGTGTTTGTAATTAATATGGGAGGACTTTGCAGTTGGTTCATACTCATTAAAGGTAATAGTAGAGAATTAAAGTTGATATGCTGTTACATTAAAAGAATATCCAAAGCTATATTTTTGTCATGAAGATGTTTCACTTACTTCATTAGATTGAGATAAGTAGTCTGTTTTTAAAGATATTGTGTATTATTTTTCTTTTTAGCATCCCAATGTGTTTGTTGGTTAACCAGCATCTTAGTCTTCTAGCAAGAAAGTTTCCAGAAACTAAATTTGTTAAAGCCATCGTGAATAGTTGTATTCAACACTACCATGACAATTGTTTACCAACAATTTTTGTTTATAAAAACGGTCAGATAGAAGGCAAATTCATTGGAATTATAGAATGTGGAGGGATAAATCTCAAGCTAGAAGGTAATGATATTATTTTTAAAATGTTTATTAAAAACAGGTGAAAACTTACACAAATTAACAAGTAACATGAAAGTTTATTTTCATAAAACATAAGGTTTTTTTCCTCTAGCTTCTGGTGTCTTCTTCTATGTCTCCAGATTAATTTTCCTCAATAATACTCTTGTTATAACATCCACTTGCTTAAATCCTTAATAGTTCCTTGTGTCAAATCAGGTAAAAATACAAAATCTTCTGCTTGAGCATTTCAGCCCACCTATCCAGCTATATTTCTCCAGTGCTTTCTAGTTTCTGTTCCAGCCAGGCTGGTCTTCAGTCACTACCACAGACATACCTTACCCATTTGTGCCTTTATTCTTTGTCTCATACTCCTTCCCTATACCCAAAATACCCCACCATTCTTTATTCTTCCTTCCATGTCCTATTCCTTTGTGGTTTTCCTAGATTTCCATTTTGCTCATTGTGTGATTTTGGACCAATTCATAATCTTGTCTTCCTCTTCTCTACGAAATTTCTGTAGCTTATTTTCTTAATTTATTTTTCACTTATCCACATACTATCCAATTTTGTTAATCAATTCCCTTTATTTTCTTTTCCATTGTATACAGCACAATACTTTATAATTTTATCTTCTTTAAGAATTTTTATTTCCTAACCTACTTTTAAAAAATGTTTTATTGGGGCGCCTGGGTGGCGCAGTCGGTTAAGCGTCCGACTTCAGCCAGGTCACGATCTCGCGGTCCGTGAGTTCGAGCCCCGCGTCAGGCTCTGGGCTGATGGCTCAGAGCCTGGAGCCTGTTTCCGATTCTGTGTCTCCCTCTCTCTCTCTGCCCCTCCCCCGTTCATGCTCTGTCTCTCTCTGTCTCAAAAATAAATAAAACGTTAAAAAAAAAAATGTTTTATTTTTTTGAGAGAGAGACAGAGCATGAGCAGGAGAGGGGCAGAGAAAGAGGGAGACACAGAATCTGAAACAGGCTCCAGGCCCTGAGAACCTGACGCAGGGCTGCAGCTCACAGATCATGAGATCATGACCTGAGCCAAAGTCCGATGCTTAACCGACTGAGCCACCCAGGCACCCACTTCCTAACCTCCTTCTAAGGCCATATCTTTGATCTAGTCATTTCTTAGAACTGCTTTAATTCTATTTTATTAAAATCTTTTTCTCACACCATCATGTTAAAGTCATTGGACCTCATCCCTTTAATTTGAAAGAAATTAATACAGGGGCACCTGGGTGGCTCAGTTGGTTGGGCCACCAACTTCGGCTCAGGTCATGATCTCACAGTTTGTGAGTTTGAGCCCTGCATCAGGCTCTGCACTGACAGCTCAGAGTCTGGAGCCCTGCTTTGTATTCTGTGTCTCCCTCCTTGTGCTATCTCTCAAAAATAAATAAATGTTAAAAAAAAAATAAAAGAAATTAATACATAAGAGTACAAACAATAATATAGTACACATTCATGTAATCAATTACTGCCAAAAATAACAAATGTGAACATTTATTCATGTTTGCTTGAGTTGTTTCTTTGTTGCTCAAATAAACATTATAGATATAGTTGAAGTTACCTAGATTTTCATTCCTAGTCCCATTCTCCTCCCTGTCTCCCTGGAGGCAATCACTATCATGAGTAGTATGTTATCTCATCTGTGTTTTTTTGTTTTTTGGGTTTTTTTTTTTTGTGTGTGTATAAACATTTTTTAAAAATTGTTGTAAAATGCACATAACATGAAATGTATCCATTTATCTTAACAATTTTTAAAATATACAATACAGTATTATTAATTATAGTTACTATGCTGTACATTACATCCCCAGGACTTATTTATTTAGCCATTTTTAGGTATATAGTTCAGTGTCATTAAGTACATTCACACTGTTGTGCAACCATTACCATCATCCATCTCTAGAACTTTTTATCTTGCATAACTGCAACTCTATACCCACTGAACAAAAGCCCCCTCCATTTCCCTTTTCCTCTGTTCTTGGCAACCACCGTCCACTTTCTGATTCTATGAATTTGGCTACTCTCAGTACCTCATATAAATGAATGATACAGTATTTGTCCCTTTGTGACTGGCTTATTTCACTTAGCATAATGTCCTTAAGGTTCATTCGTATTACAGCGTCAGAATTTCCTTCCTTTTTAAGGCTGAATAATATTCCATTTTATGTTTAGACCACGTTTTGTTTATCCATTCATCTGTCCATGGGCACTTGGGTTGCTTCTACTCTTTGGCCATTATGAATCATGCTGCTGTGGATGTAAATGTACAAAAATAATCTGTTCTAGTCCCTGCCTTCAATTCTTCTGGGTATTTATTCAGAAGTTGAATTGCTGGATTATATAGTAATTCTATTTTAAGTTTTTGAGAAATAGCATAGTGTTTTGCACAGTGGCTGCCCCATCTTACACTGCCACCAACAGGGCAGAGGAGTTCCAATTCGTCCACATCCTTGCCAACATCTGTTGTTTTCTGTGTGTGTGTGTGTGTGTGTGTGTGTGTGTGTTTTGCATAGTACCATTCTAATATATGTGAGGTGTTTTCTCCACTGATTTTTAATGTTTCCTAATGTCATTTTTCATGGTTCCCAAAATGCTTCAATGTATTTCTGAAGTCTCTAATATACCTCTACTATTTGTCTCAACACAGCACTGTGTTTATTACTATAGCTTTATAACAACCTAGTTGTCTCTAGTAGGGCAAGTCTTTTTCAAAATTTCATGTAGATGTTGGAATTAGTCAACTTATGTGAAAAATTCTGTTGATTATTAGAATCATATTTATAGATTGTTGGGAGACTTGATATCCAATAACAGTGAATGTTCCTACCCATGAATGAGATAGATCTCATCATTTATTTTGGTCCTTTATGGTTTTTGTAATTTTCCTCACAGATATATATATATCACATTTTGTAACATATTTTATAATTTTCCTCAAGAGTGTGTTTTATAATTTGCTTCATAAATATTCTGTTCATCTATACAGTACTTAGGAATAAATTTAACAAAATGATGAATTTTCAGGGATTGGGGTTTTTGGCTATCAGTTAAATTCTTTTGGTTTCTCTCAGATATATTTTTGGTATTCATATTTTTATTAAAATTTTTCCATTAAAGTTTTCAAATGTGTTGGCATAAGTTTTTCATAGTCTCATAGCCATATTAGAATCTTTACCCTGACTATGTCCCGTGTAAATTCTTTATATGAATTTATTTTTTTTCCCTTTTGTGGTCATTTTTGCCTGAGGTATGTCTATTAGTTTCTTCAAAGAACCAGCTTTTGATTTTGTTGGTCACATATACTGATTTTTTCTACTTTTGCTAAAGTCTTCATTATATTCCTCTTTCAGTTTTTTTTTTTTTTTTTGGGGAGGGGGGGTTACTTTATTGTTCTTTTCCTAGCTTCTTGATTTAAAATTTTAAGCCACTTAGTTTAAGTCAATTTAAAATAAACATCTTAGCCGTAATTTCTCCCTTTAAGTATAACTTTGCTGTATCCAATGTGTATTTTGATATTGTAGTCCTTTCACAATCACTCAGTTCTAAATATATCTAAATATACACATTAATTTTTTATTAGCATCAACTACTGTTTTATATAGATGAGAAATTCTTTTTATTTTCCAAGATTTTTATCTGATTTAATGATGGGTTATTTATTGCAGAACTTGAATGGAAACTAGCAGAAGTTGGAGCGATACAGACTGATTTAGAAGAAAACCCCAAAAAAGGCATTGTAGATGTGATGGTATCTTCAATTAGAAACACTTCTCTTTATGATGACACTAATAGTTCAAGCAGTGATAATGATGATACCAAATAGAAATATTTAATAAATAGCTTCAAAGTATTTATATACTGTTTTGTCAATGCCTTTATAGAGATCAGAAAATTTATAGATTTGTTTTATTTTTATATTAGAATTATAGCTTATATATCATTTCAAAAACTTTCAGGTATTTCAGAATTTATTGCCTCCAACAAAACCAGAATTTGTACTGGACCCTGTGGTTTATCCTTTTTTTGACCCACAAGTCCTCTGTGTTGCTTACCCCCAAAGAGGCCTATGAATAAAAATAATGAAAGATGACCTTAAATTTCATTTCAATTACATCAATAGCTTTTATTTTTATTTTAAAATTTTTATTATTAAATATTTTTTAAGTAGGCTCTACACCCAGTGTGGGGCTTGAACTCAGACCCTGATATCAAGAGTCACATGCTCTACTAAGCCAGCCAGGCACCCCTACATTGAGAGATTTTAAAGTTTATTACTTGGGGGCCTTGAGTGAAAATACTTAAATTTGTGACTATATACTTTTTCTTTGAGATCTCTTAGCTGTTAAAAAAATTAACCACTTGGGCTCCTGAATGGCTCAGTCGGTTAAGTGTCTGACTCCAGCTTAGGCCATGATCTCACAGTTTGTGGGTTCAAGCCCCACATCGGGCTCTGTGCTGACAGCTCAGATCCTGGAGCCGGCTTCCGATTCTGTGTCTCCTCTCTCTGCCCCTCCCTTGCTTGCCCTCTGTTTGTCTCTCTCTCTCTCTCAAAAATAAATAAACACTAAAAAAAAAAAAAAAATTAAAAAAAATTAACCACTCAATAGAAAAACGCAATTTAAGGATTCTGAAAAGTACATAAGAAACATCTCCACTCATGATTATTGTTTTTAATAGTTCTGTTACAAAGTTAGAAAATTACTAAGTACTCTCACTGATAGATGATAGAATCAGTAGAACTTTACTTATCAGATGATAAGTAAAGTTTCTAAATGAGGAGAAATGAGAAAAATATATGTGAGACTTGCCTATGTTTTAATAGTAATCACAGAAGAATTCATCATGGAAAAATATATAATATTAGCACATTGCAGAAGACTTACAGGATGTTTTATCTTGGCTTAATAATGAACAGCATTTTCAGAGAAAAGAGTGGTAAATTCAGAATACAATGTTCAATGACAGATTTTATTATTCTACTTTGTATTAAGGACCCATCATTCTGATTGTGGATGTTCACTGATGTTTGTGAGACAATCTAGGCTAAGTTTGAATGATTAAATTACAAAAATAAATTGGTAAGACTTGAGATAGTTTAACACGGAGTCAAGAAAAGAGTCTGCTGCTCTTGGGGGTGGAGGAAGTAGGAATCATAGAGGCTCAGAGAATGAGGAAGTGGGAGGAAAGTTAAATACAGATTTGAATTGGGTTAACAGGTAGAATAAAAATCAAATGATCTGATTTTGCAAAGGATCAGGGAGATCCCTTTCTTCTGACGTAGCTCAGAAGGGCTTTTGAAAAAACATACATCTTGGGATGAAGGGAGGGAAAGTTGAGGGTTGCACACAATGGGTTTTTTTTTTTTGGTGCGTGTTTTTTTTTGTAACATTGTGCACACATGTAACAGAAATAATTACCTATACTGACCCAACTGCTGCAATTCTCTTTAACAAATTCATGGATACATTTTTAATTAGGATAATAGTTGTGTGAATGAAAAGCCATATTATAAAGTTAAAATGTAATTTTAGCACTATGTAATGCATATAAATATGAACATTATCGTATCTCCAGTTAAAACCAAATGCAAAAAGTCCTCCTAAATGTAATCTTTTTTTGTTTAGTAAATACATATTTATCTATTTTCTTTAAGTTAAAATTAACAGAAGTATTAGTATTTAAGATACCTGAATTAAAAAGATAGATTTCCCTTTTAATAAGATCTTAACTCAAATCCACCAGGTGGCAGTAAGTTTTTTTTCCACAGGAACAGTTCATGAAGACTTTCATATTTGTAAAAATCATAAAATTATAGCATGTTTTAAGTGGCTGGTTGTGATTCCAGTCACAGTCTTTTTCAAATGATGTGCACATGCCCACACCCACACCCACACATTCTTCTGGCAAGTACTCATGGCGGCCATCCCAGGTCAGTACTATGTCCATATGCTATTTCATTTACATTCTCATTTAAGTAAGGTATAAAATGTTTGTCAGAAGGTGGATAAATTATTTATAATTGTTTCCCATTTTACTGAGTGGATTTTTATTTTATTTTTTTTAATTGCCAACATCCAACAGTTTTGGACCTACAAAAAAAATAGGTATTGCATATATCCCAACCTAATATTTTTCTCTATTCCTTCCTGCCTGCCAACCATGCTCTGCTGAAATTCCCTTCCCCTACTTTACAGTGCCTTGTTTGTCAAAGTGTGGTCCTGGAATTTGCAGCATTCCTGGAGGCTAGTTAGAAGTGCAGAATCTCAGGCCCCATCCCAGACTAACCAAATTGGAAGTTTTATTTTAACGAGATCCTTAGGTGATTGAGCAGTTGGACAGCAAACCCCTTTGAGACATCTTGAGTGCATTCTTGAACTCCTTCTCCACATTTTTGGTCATTAAGAGTTGTTATCAATTTCATGACTTGATTTCAGTTTATCTCCCCTTTGTACTTTAAAACACATTATTAACATTATGAAGGCTAATTCTTTTTTTTTTTTTTAATTTATTTTTATTTATTTTTGAGAGGGAGAGAGTGTGCATGTGCAGGGGAGGGGCAGAGAGAGAAGGACAAAGAGAGAATCCCAAGCAGGCTCCATGCTGTCAGCACAGAGCCTGACGTGGGTCTCAATCTCACAAACCGTGAAATTGTGACCTGAGATGAAATCAAGAGTCTGACGCTTAACTGACTGAGCCACCCAGGTGCCCCTAAGGCTAGTTCCTCACAACATTATAATCTGCCTGCCATCATAATCTAGGATATAAAGAAGATCCTAAAAACTTATTACTAGCATGTTATTCCTTTTATCTCATTTATTCATTCATCTGTTTATTCATTCACCTCAGGCACTGAAATAGATGCTCCAAATTCAGTGGTGGAGAAAGCACATAGTTCATAGTACCATGTAGTGGTGGAGTTGTTAGTTAAAAACAAAAGTCAAACATACATGTAACTTAATAAGTATCATTGAGGAAAGAGTGGGCACAACAATACACAGTAACTGTGGGTACTCTGTGGGGGAGGGAGGAGGTGAGACATAGGAGACCTACGTAAATAGGGTAGTTAGATTTTTGAGACATGAAGACTGAGGAGGAGCCAGCCACGAGAAAAGGTAGGAGGGTAGTCCAAGCAAGGGCACAGCATGTGCCAAAGCCTGAGAACAGAGAGAGATTAGCAAGGAACTAAAGGCAGTTTCTAGGTGGGGAGTGTTATGGGAAAAGTAAAAAATGAAGAACATAAGTTTGGAGATATAGCAAGGGCTAGATCAAACCGGGTGTTATGACCATGATTAGGAGTATGAATGGAATGGGAAGCAAAAGGGTTTCAAGTAGGAGCATACGATTTCATTCTTATTTCCAAAAGAATATTCATGCTGCTCTGTACAGAACAGATTGAAGGGGGCACGCAAGATATTTGAGATACCCAAGAGGAGACATCAGGTAGGCAATTGGACATAAGTGTATGGAGCCCAAAGGAGAGGTGTAGGCTGGAGTTACAAATTTATGAGTCATTTCAGGGGCGGCTGAACTGGGTGGCTCAGTTGGTTAAGCATCCGACCTCAGCTCAGGTCATGATCTCAGGTTTTGTGAGTTTGAGCCCTGCATCAGGTTCTGTGTTGACAGCTCAGAGCCTAGAGCCTGCTTTGGATTGTGTCTCCCTCTCCCACTGCCCCTCCCCTGCTCACTCTCTTTCTCTCTCTCTCTCTCAAAAAAAAAAAAAAAAAAAAAAATTAAAAAAAATTTTTAAAAAAGTTACTATTAAAAAAAAAATAAAACAAAATTGATGAGTCATTTCAACCATTCCTAGGTTTCCAGCAACAAATTGTAAACATCTAAAACCATCATCCTTACTACTAAACCTTTATGTAGCAGTTTATAATTTACATTTGATCATCACAATTCTCTGAGATGCTTATTCTTCTATGTTTACAGATAAATGCTCTGAAGCTCAGACAAATTCTTTTAACTTGTTCAATGTCTCTTACTTTAGAACTGGTCAGGATTTAAGCCCAGACCTTTGAGTACAAAGTCTATTATCACCACCTCATATTATTGTACTGCCCTCTATTTTAAAGGATCTAGAAACAATATTAGAAATTGGCTAACCCAGGGAGATTTCTTTAAAAAAAATGCCACAAACTTTTCTTATATTCCCTATTATGCATAGCTTAAATTTCCTGTGTTCCAGTTTACCTTAAACTATGGTGGTGAAACTAGGAATGCCAATGAAAGGATAGACAGGACTTTGTAACTGATGGGACCCAAGAACTAGGGGGAGGACTTGAGCAAGAGATGTAAGAATCATACAGAAGGGAATATCATTTGTAATAGCCAACACTTACACGGGATCTCTTATGTACCAGGTACTATTACACACACACACCCTTACATCTACTTTCTGTATCTCAATTATCCCATGAGACAGGTTTGCTACTATCCTCATTTTACAGATGAGGAATGTGAAGAACAGAGAAATAACTTGCTCAAAGTCATGTAGATATTAAGTGGTGGGTTGGGATTTCAATCCAGCAGTTTTAGTTTCCAATTTTGTACTCTTAACAACTAAATTATATTGTCTCTATCAAGACATCAGCTAGGAGAATCAGTTGGAAAGGGTGCTGGAAATGCTGTTTAAGTAACAGCAAGGTATATGAGAAAGAATTAACAGAATATTTAAATTACATAAATTGTTGTTTAGGATCTGTGAAACTATGAAGCAGGATTTTTCTTAGGGAAAAGTAGAATCTAGAAGTTGGAAAAGTTATTAAAAATATCTGATTCAGTTTTCTTCTTGGAGAGAATATGGGGAGAACAGATAAACTGTGAACTGAACTGGGGAAATGTTCAAGCAGTGGCAGAGGACTGAGCAGAAAAAAACAGAGGATTATCAATTGGTCTTGGTAAATGATTAAATACAGGAAATGAGAGAGGAAGGAGTCAAAGATGAACGTGATTTGATACTAGTGACTAAGAGTATAATGGAACCATTAAAAGGGCAAAGGTGTTTTTGAAGATAGGAGTTCTAGATGAGGTAGAATCTGAGGAGGGATCACTTTCTCTAGAATATAAACATCCATGTCATAGGGGAAGCATGCAAACCCTCTGGTCTGGCTGCAACCTACCTTATCCATATTATTAACCTTGCCTGCTCTCCTACTACCAGCATCCTTTAGGATTCATGATAGCAAGTGACAGAAAACCTCTCACTAGTTTAAGCAATAAAACAGACACATGAAAGAACTAATTTAACTGAAATTTCCAGTTATCTGGCCCACGTTGGGTTCAGGGCATTAAATGCTAACAAGGCCAAATCTCCATCTTTGAATCCGCTTTTTTCCACGTTGCCTTCTTTCTTAGAATAATCCATGAGTGGAAAGATGGCTTCAGGCCTTCATTTTTCCAGATTTAAATCCATTGGCAGAGAGAGCACCCTACTTGGTAACTCCAGCCTAAGGCAGAAGATCAACTCAAATATGCTTCCTTCACTGGCTTCCTTCCTTCCTTCCTTCACTGCCCCAGCCATAATGGACTGAGTGAATAGTTCTCCAAGAGGAATTATTGGAATAGAAAATGAATATTTAACGGGCAAAAAGGTCTGCTATATGATGGAGTGGTTAAAATCCTCAGGTGAAGGATCAGGGATAAGTTCCCCAATTTTGATGTTCTTTTTCTTTTTCTGCAAGAATCATAAATGCTTACTGAGATGAATGTTACCTTGAAGGGAGCAATTTTGAAACAAGAAGATGGTTTCTATTGCAAATCCAAAAGACATTCACTAAAACATGAAAAATACTAGGAATTAGGGCTGTAAAGACTTCTTTTCCAATCATTGACAACTACTGAAACGTGCTTTCCCATATGGACCAAGTGTGTTATAAGCATCAATGGAAGTAATTTCCCCTAAAGTAAGTAGGAAGTATTTACATGCTTTTCTAATAAGGGAAGCCGTGCAGATTAGGTCCTGGTGTATCCTCACTGCTTCATCCCTCATCTGCCATTATACTGTCACCAGGTTTTTAAGGCCAGGTGAAAAACTCCGAAGGAACACATCTTGACCTTCTTTTACCTCCCTCCTCCAAGCCACTGGCGCATATCCGGTCTCCGCAGGCCCACCCACCAATAAGAAACACGAGCCTTGCTCCTTCCAGAGAGAAGAAAAAGATGTCTCTGGATGTCCATCCACCTTCGCAAACAACCTCTCCCAGCCCCAAGAGAGGAAACACGAGTGATGCCGCTGGTGAATGAAAAAAGTCTTCCGCCTGCCAACACCCGGAAAATCTTCCCTGGCGTTGTTGGCAAAGTGATTTGCTTTTTAAAAGGGAGAGGGTCCCCTTTTGCACCACCGGATGCCTCATCCAGCAAGAAGCTCTCCCTCCACCTCCTCGCTCCCTGCCATAGGCGAAAGCCAAAGCCGCCCGGACCTAATGCCAACGATTCCCCCGATCCGACCAGGCCCCGCCTCCCCGGCTTTCCAGTAACGAGTGCGGAGTAGGGGGCGCCGAGGAAATACCGGTCTCCCTCCGCGGACGGCGCAGACGCACGGCTCAAGGGAGCCGGAGTCTCCTCGGCGCCCGGGATCCCCTCCGCGGCTCGGCGCTGCCTAACGGGGCAAGTCGCATGCGCACCGAGTTGCGCCGGGGAAAGGGAGAGTGAGGGGAGGGGCAAACTCAGAGCGCCGGCGGTCGGAGCCCGCGAGGGTCACTGACGACGCATGCGCTGGCAGGGAGCGCAATCACAGACTAGGTTTGCGGCTACCGGCTTAAAAAGGAAACCCCCGAGAGAGAGCGCGAAGGAAATCTGGCCGCCGACGCGTGCGCGCTCTTGGTGAGTGGCGTCCCACCGGGTGGGCCCGGGGCCTGAAGTCCGTCGGTAGGCTTGCCTCGGCGGCGCATGCGTGCTCCTAGTGCCGGTGGAGGAGGGGAGGAGAAGGGAGGGGGAGGAGCGGGCGGCAGTAGCGGTGAATTTTTTGGAGGTGGGTGGGGGGCGCTACTCACAACCCCAGGTGCTGCTTGTGCTGGAGCCGCGGTGTCTCCTGGACGCTGCCGGGTTAGTGGTTCCGAGTCACCGCAGCCAGACTCCAGGGTGGGGGAGGGAAGAAGCCGGAGCCGCCGCAAGCTACACGGTGAGAGCGCGGGGAAGGGGAGGGAGCGGGGGGCGGTGTGTGTGCGTGTGTGTGTGTGTGTGTGGCCGGGGGGGGGGGGGGGCGGCGGCCAAGGGAGGGGAAGGCGGGAGCTAAAGCCCAAGTTTTGCTTATCGCCCTAGTGTGCCTTTTCCCGGGAGTTGGGGTGGAGTCGCACCCTAGCTGAGGGGCCCTCTGGGCTGCTGGGGTTACCTGCGGGGCAGGGGCGGGATTGGGGTGCACGGTGGGGCCAGGTGGCTAGAGCGCGCCCCGGGGCTGGGGCCGATTCCAGCGGCAGGGCGGCCGGGAAAGCCGGAGACGCGGTGCAGAGAGGGCTTTCGCTGGGGACCCGCTAGGCCTTGTGACCCACTTTATTCCTGTCACAACTCGGGCACGTTTGGAGCGGCGCCCAATGGGGCGCCGGGGCGGCCAGCTCCTCCGGGGAACCCCCGCCCTGCCGGCCCGCGCGCCGCGGTCCGCAGTCCGAGCGGCGGCCGCCGCCCGTGGGCTGGTTCCGTTAGTGGTCGTGGTTCCGGGGCTCGGTTCCCGGGGAGCGCGCGGCTCCGCGCGTCCGGCTCGGGCAACTGCGCGGGTTCGGGCGCTCGAGGCGCTGCGCCAGGTCTTCCTTCTGGCGACCCGCGCCTCCCCGCGCCTCCCTGTGCCTTGTCACCACCGCAGCTGGCTGTTCTAGATCCCTTTCTGCCCGAGAAGCTGTAGTCTGTGTGTAGCTGGTCCTGCGCTCTGGCCCCCGGTGTGTAATTTCCAACACGTAGCGCTGCAGAGCTTAACATTCTTCAGAGTGTTTTCGCTGGTGTAGAAGTCGTCCTGTTGATGATAATAGTGAGCAGGATCCAGTAAGATAAATGGCTCGGCCTCTGACCTGGCGGATGAAAGATCGAATCAGTGGTTGTTTCTTGCTATTAGGATACCGGGCTAAAGGACTTTAAGGCTTGTTAGCCTTGAAAACATTGATTTTTTTTTTTTTTTTTTTTTTTTTTTACAGTGAAAGAAAAGCACAAGAAGAAAGTTTTACAGTCATTGTTGATATGACTATTATGCTGGTCCCCCAGATCAAAAAAAAGGTAATTTCACTTGGAAGATTGCATTCTAATTTGTAGCTTTATTTTTAGGGATAAAGAATTGTGGAGTGTTTGTTCCTTCACCTGCTTCAAAAACAAACGTTTTAAAAAAGATATAATTTAGCTAACGAATTGGCTTCTTGAAAGCTATCCCTTGGGAACCTCAAATCTGGTTTGTTTTAAAATTTTGTTGGGAGAAGGAAACTAACTCAGGTATTATGTAGTTGAATGAACAGAATGTCATTAAAGGTTAGCCAGAAGAAGACAGATGAAAGTTGTGGTAGAACTAGTCATGATCAGTTATGAGAGAAAGAATGAGGAAGCTTTTTGTGCCCTGGCATGGAAAGATCTCCAGAAGATGTTATAGAGTGGGGAAAAAAAAAAAAAGTCCCTCCCCACCCCCCACAAAAAGGTGTAGGACAGTGTGAATAATGTGCTACTTTATGTGTTAAGGTGTGGGGAAGGAATAAGAATATATACTTATGTTTGCTCTTCCATTATAAAGAAACTGGGAAGATACTGGAGAAGAAATAAGGGGGGCGGGGGCCGGTAACCTGAAGAAGGGAGGTGGGAAATGAGAGGCACACTGTGTCTTTGTATTTAAAACTCTTGGTGGCTGTGTTACAGATTCATAAACTAGATTAAACCAAAATCCTCTTCTCAGAATAATTTGCTATGTGGGTTTTGTCTGTCTGCCTGTCTCTGTTCTATTGCTTGTTGTGGTTTTGACCATTTTCAGTATGATTTCCCTTTATATTGCTTAGAAAAATGAACTAACATTGAAAGAAAATTTAGGATAAGTTTGGCTCTTTCTACTTTAATTTTTAAGATGCTAAAGTCACAGACTAACTTGTTAAGATATTTAGTTACATTTTGCTTAGCTAAAATATATAATGATATTTACATTGGGCATTATGGCTGGATTATGCTGTTCTCAGAGTACAGCTTTGTGTCTCCCTGTTTTTTCGGGAATCATAGTTGTATAAAATTTCACTTTTTTTAAAACTCCAAAGTTGTGATAATTGGAGAATATGAACACCTCATTACAATGAAAGTAGACTTGATTTTCCAGGTAGTTTGCTTTTCAGACTGGGAAACTTTTTTCTCTTAAGGAAAGCAGACATGAACCTCGATTTCTGAAATTTGTTTATATAGTTCTTACGAAAAATTAAAATATACTTGAGGGGCAGCATTCTATTAGTGCAATAAAGTAAAAACTTTTTATGATTTATGGATTGCTATAAAAATTAAGATTTTTTTTTTTTAACTGCCAACCTAACCTTTTTAACTAGGTTACAATTGCAAAAGGGCTTTGTTAGAGTGGATGTAATTTTTGAGGGGAGGGTACTGAAACTCCCTCTGGTGGCTAATAGTGTATAATCAAAGTAGTGAATGTTGAGTAGTGGGTGACAGTTACTGTCGGCATTTTTGTTATGTAACCAGTATTCCTTTTTATTTTGTAGGATAAGATAATTGTATTATTTCTGTTTGATTTGTAGGTATCTAGTAGCCAGACTTCTGCAAAATGGCATTTATTTTTCTTTTGAATTCCATGTAGGTCTGTTAATCCTTTTTGAAAAAAATAGAATCACATTTCCAAATTTTACTTAATTTTGTTTTTAAAATTATGGAAGTAAATTGATGCTCATGAAAACAATACAATATGTATATAAGTGAAAACTTCCTTTGCACACTTACGATTTTATTTCACGTCCCTCCCCAGAGATAATTGCTATTAACACTGTTGTATAACCTTCTCTATCTTTTTCTGTGCATTTATAAACCTAGACTTTTTAATATTGAAAATCTTAGCTCTCTACATTGGATTCTGTACTACCCACAGGACAGGGATATGACTTGGAGTATGTCAGAAAGTTTAACTAACGTGGTATATACCTCTTAGAACATACTCCTCTTTTCATTTGTGAGGGGTCAGTCAGCTTGGGGTGCATTTACAGTTTGCAGTAAGGTCCTGCTGATGTGAGCTTTATCTGGTGTAGATTGTATTTATCTGAAAGAGTTGGGTTTCCTGGGTTTTATAATAAAGGACTCTTTAGAGTCTACATTTTAGGGTTTTCTTTGGGTTTTGACCTGGTCAGTAGCTCACAGGTTAGACTTTGATTTTATTCTTCTGTTCTTGCAGACAAGAAACTCCCTAGGTTACATGAACCTTTCCAGGTCCTTTGAAGTGAAGATAGGTAAACTCTGTCCTTAACTAAGGGACACTGATTGACTTGGCTGGAATCTAGTCTTTGAGAGGCAAAGGAGGAGAAGAGGCCTTTTAGTCTGGTTTGTACTTACCCGACAGCAGACAAGGAGTATGCATACCTCCACCCACCTCCTATTTCCTTCTGCAAGAGAACACTACCTGTCTAATAATTCTTTTCAGGTGATAGAGTGTGCAGAAAGTTCAGAGTATGAATCGAGACTAAATCTTTACTATTTAGTGTTTACTAAGCTATGTGAGATACATAGATTTCAGTACATTGACCCTGCCCCCTGTGGGTCTGATGTCTAGTATAGTTAAAAGAGCATGTACATAAGGATTATGACACAAGATAGAAATGATCGATTCCAGAAGAAAAATATACATGAGGTTTGAAAGGGTGAGACTGTTTCCAGCCTTTTGTTTTTGCAGGCATGGGATTTAGAGGGAGAGTTTATATCTCATCCTTTTAAATAATTAAGAAAGGATAGGAAGGATAGACTGAGAAAGCTCAAATCTTAAACTTTTAAAGAGTAAGCAAGTAAGGAGTTAAGTTGCATTGTTGCAGCAGATGTTTGTAAGACTGATAGTTGCTTTTTTGTTTTTACACTAGTCCACAGGAAAGAGCCATTTGATGTTTAATTTGATAATTATAGCCTCTTTGAGATTTCAGGATTGTTAGAAATATTAGGAGATTTAGTTCTGTCAGTTAACTATTATCTACCATCTAATATGTTGGAAGATGTTAGTAATAAAAGTAAATTGTTTCTTACCTTATTTCCTTTCCTGAAAGCACATATTTAATATACCTTCTCTCCCACAGTTTTACTCCTACTGCTATGTCAGTTAAATATTTGCTGCAAATATTTTAAACTGTGAAAGCAAACAACAACCTTGTGAAAAATCAAAGTTCCACATTATAGCAGTATTACCTTTTGTTGTTTGTGTCTGTTTCCAGTTCTTTGCAGAGGCATAAAGTTTTTTTATGTGTAGTTTCTTATAGGCCTTGTACTAGTAAAGATTGCATTTTCTCTTTTACCAAGTCTAAAATTCTAGATGCAATTGTATGAATTACTTATAGAATAAAGTGTCAGAGCAATTTCTTACAAGTTGACTGTAATTATTATAATGACATTTATATTTATAGGTTGCTTTTACAGCCATTTGTTAGTCATTTTTATAGCTCTGTTAACTTCTGTGAATTAGATGGATAGGAGTTTCCAGTTTTTCTCCATGTTATTAGTTATACAAATGTTAAATTACCTAAATTCATCCTCATAAGTATAGTGTCAGCTCTTGAGTTGTTAATGTATTTTTGGTGTGTATTTTACAAAGATGTAGTTCTGCTTATTATTTTAGGTCTTAGAAGTCTCCATAAAGAAATCACTTGTAAAAATTAAATATTTATGAATTGTTTTTGACCTACAGTATACCACTTAGGATGTGGCTTACTTTGTTTTTCAGAAATATTTTAATTTTTACATTTATATGGTCAAATAGTAAAACAGGAATTCCCATATTTTTCAAAGAGTTCATATTTAGTCAGGTACTTAAGTTTTTAATTCTCATTCAGAATAGTGGAAAATGAAAACACAGGTTGGTTCACCGTAAGAGGTTTTGTATTTGAAAACAAACAAAACCAACCACAGATGGGGGTTTTATTAGTAAGGGTTAAACCATATGCCTAATATAGAGTTTATTATTTGTATTAAATCATGGCTTAAATGTACATAGTTGCCTTTGTCTCTTTTTAAATCTCTTCCCCCCAGTTATGAAAATAGCACATCCCTAACATAGAAAATTTGGGAAACAGGAAAAAGCATGAACTAAATTTTTAAAATATCACTGGAAATCCCACTACAAAGAGGTGCCATTGTTAACCTTCTGGAATAGTTTCTTGCTTCATTTTTTTAGCCATTATATAAATATATGTGTACTTGAAGACACTTGATGTTTACAAAATGGGCTCATAATGCATC
The DNA here is from genome assembly GCF_018350155.1 of Leopardus geoffroyi. NCBI lineage: Eukaryota > Metazoa > Chordata > Mammalia > Carnivora > Felidae > Leopardus > Leopardus geoffroyi. Next base: position 161,022,167 of record NC_059327.1, read on the forward strand.
TACTGTAGTGCATATTCTCCCCCCCCCCTTGTTTATTTATTTATTTCTTTATTTTGAGGGAAAGCCTGCCTGGAAGGAGGTGGGGTGGCAGGGAGGTGGGGTGGAAATCCATCACAAGCAGGCTCCTTGCTGTGCATGGAGACTGACACTGGGGACAGTGAGATCACAATCTGAGCCTGGTCTGACGCTTTACCAACTGAGCCACCCAAGAGCCCCTGTAGTGCAAATTATTCTATTCACTTAACAATGAATCCTGAACATTTTTATTTTTATGTCGGTAGTTTCCTACAATGTGATTATTTTTAATGGCTGTGGAGTACTCTCCTCTAGGTTTGTGTAACAATTTACTGATCTTTTCGCATGGACACTTAAGTTATCAATTTTTAAAATAATGTGTCACTCTTGAATTAGAATTTAGACTGATACTGAATTTGTATTAATATCCAGGATAAACCAAACTTTTGTGCTTTTGTTGAAAAAAATGTTCCATAAGTATATAATAAATTAATAATGACCTATAATAAAGTGAATCTGCATTTTATTTCTAAAGTGTGTTTTACTGAACTGTATTAAGTTAACTTTTTATGAGCATAAATCATTTGGATAGTAGTGTTCTTGAAAAAGCCTTCTAAGTAGGGTGGGGATCTGTGAAGCAGTCAGTACACGCATTTGAAATGAAGTTCAACAGGGGCACCTGTGTGACTCGATCGAGCAACCGACTTTGGCTCAGGTCATGATCTCGAGGTTTGTGAGTTCGAGCCCTACATTGGGCTCCCTGCTGACAGTCTGTCAGTGCAGAGCCCACTTCAGATCCTCTCCCCCTCTCTCTGGCCCTCTCCCGCTCGCACTCTCTCAAAAATAAATAAACATTAAAAAAAAAAAAATGAAATTCAACAGAAAAGTTTTTTGATTGCTCCAAAACACTTCCTTAAAAGGAAAATCTAAATACCAAGAAAGAATTCTTTATCCTCCCAAAAATTGACATTAGCTTTATGTAGGATTTCTGTGACATTTTATTCTACTTCTAGGTATCTGTATCTTCCAGTTTAAGTTGAGAAAAACTAAGTTAAACTACTTTCAAGAGAAAATAGATAAAATCTTACAGTTTAATCGAGTAGTTTTTAGTGTGCCTTCTGGTGTCTATTTTTGGAAGTTTCTCGGATTTTTATGAATATACTTTTAATAGGGACTGCCTTTTAGGCAGGAAAAAAGCTAGGAAGTTTTTAGGTATTATTTCATTTTTTTATTCTCAGTGACATGATCAGATGGTTAAAATATCTGGTTTATTCTAAGTAAAGCTTGTTTATTGCCTGAAACTTAACAGCATACTACTTTAACAAGGTCTTAATTACTTATATTGATAGAATGATGTAGTGATTAAGAACACAGGCTCTAGAGCTAGCCTGCTTGGCATTCAAATCCTGGCTTTACTGTTAGATGGTTGTATAACCTTGGGCAGATGTTACCTCAATTTCTCATCTCTGAAAGGAAGATTATACTAGTTTTTAATATGTGAGGATTAAATGAGACAGTACATGCAAATTACTTAGAACAAAGTTAAGTGGCCAATAAATGTTAGCAGTTATTCTCCTTTTGTTATTTTCAAAATGTGTACCAGACATGGCTCTTATCTTTCTTTTGACTCCCAGTTTAAATGTATTTAAATAAGTTGCTTAAAGTTTTGTTTTTATATGGAGATTTTGGGAGTACTTGATCTTTTTATGTGATTTACAATAATAAAACAGTTACTAGAAGAGCATGCTTCCAAGATGCATGGTACTTATTGTATATTTCTTGGAAGTCCTTTGGCAAATTTTTGTTCATGAAACTGATGACTAGTTTTCTTTTATGTTGAAACCTAAATTTTAGTTGAGATAATATTAGAAAAAGTTACTTAGGAAATAGCCCGCAAATTAAAGTGAAAAATGTTAGGACTTGTACTTTATTTTGTAACTTTAACATGTAATATAGTATAATAGAAAATTCACAGATATTTATTAGATGCAAGAAGAGAAATGAGGGAACCGTTAGTTGATGAGAAGAGCCATTTCCAACTCTTATCTGATTAATTTTTGTCTCCATCAGAAACGGTGATGATATATATTTGTAATTATAAAGGTTTTTTAGTTTTAAGATTAGAGTTTATTGTGTGAAATGTTTATATGTTCTGCTGCTTTTTAGACTTGATCACATTCTTTTTCTGTAAGCCTGTTATTTTGTTGGAGCTGATCATTACATTTTGTAAACTGATTTTTTTTTCTTTTGAAAAGTATTGCAGTTTTTATAAAAAATGAGTCTTGTTCCTTGGAAAAGAGTTAAAGTGCCAAAAACTACAAAGAAAATCTCTGATGGGAAAAAATCACCTAAAATCTCAGGGATAAGCCCAGTTAAATTTTTTTTCCTAACATTTTCTGAGGCATTTGTGTGTATGTATAATTTTATAGTAAGTGGAATATTTGTAAACAGTTTATTTCATATTTTATGGATGTCTTTGCATGTGAATAAATGCAGATTATCATTAATTTAATCGAGTGTTAGTCTTTTAGTTTCAGTATTAGTTCATTTACTTTTTTACTCCTAAGTTTGCCACTACCATCAACTTTGACTTTGAATCATCTACTTTGCATTCCTTTTTATCCCTTCTGTTTTGCTTTCTTTTGAGTTAATCAAATTATTTTTGTTTTTCCCACTATTTGCTCCTGACTTATGTATTCTTTCACTGTATCTTTCATTGTTATTCCAGAGATTATAACAAGTATACTTATTAGTATAGTATAGATTACTACTTCTACCATTCCCCAATAATGCCAATTTCTTACACTTTAACTCCTACTCCAACCTTTTTGCATTGTTATTATTCTGCATTTTATTTGTACATATTTTAAACTCCAGAAAGCATTATTGGTATGATTTTAGACAGTTTTTGTTAATATTTACCCTTTCCAGGTCTCTTCCTACCTGCCTTTGTGTGTTTGTGTCTGGGATTATTTTCCTTCCGTCTGAAGAACTTCTTTTAGTATATATTTTAATACTGGTCTACCTACTGATGGTGATTTTTTTCATTTTTATTTGAGACCATCTTAATTTCACATTGTGTTTTGAAGAATATTTTTTACTGAGTGTAGAATTCTAAGTTGGTAGTTATTTTTTTCTTCATTAAAAAAATGTTTTCTTGTCTTTTGGCTTTTTGTTGAAGTCAGCTGCCAGTCTTATTGAAGGTAATTATCACCTTATAGTCTTGCTGACAATAATGTGTCTTTTATTTTTCTTTGACTACTTTCAAGACTTTCTCTTTTGTATTAGATTTTTAGCTGTTTGACTATAATATGTTGAGGTATGCTTTTCTTTAGAAGTATTTTGTTTTATGTTCATACCCCTTTTTGAATTAGTATCTTGATGCCTTTTTGTTTGAGGATGTTCTGTTATTCCTCTTCAAATATTCTGTGCCCCTTTTCAGATTCTAATTTAAACATGTGACAAGTCAATGATCATGTTCCACACATCTCTTAAATATTTTTTTCTCTGTACTTCACTTTAGGTATCTTCTATTGACCCTTCTTTCATTACGCAAACTGTTTTCTCTTTTGTTGAAACTGATCTATTATAGTCTTAATTTTATATTGTAATTTTGAGTGCTAGAACATCAATTTAATCCTGTTTTAAAGATTTTTAATACTCCAGTTCTCCTGAGTATATTGATAGTTATTTAAATGCTTATCTGTTGGTTCCAATATCTGTATCATCGACTGGTCTGCTTATATTGTTTGTTTTTCTGTTGGTTATTGGTTATATGGTTGTATGTTTCTGTCTCTTCACGTGCATGATAAGTTTCTGAAGGAACTTGTCCATTTCATCTGTGTTGTGAAATTTATTGATAAAGTTGTTTATGAGTTGTTACCCTTTAAATATTTATAGAATCTATAGTGAAGTAAATATACAATCTGTAGAGATTCAGTATCATTTTTGATTTTGGTAATCTTTTTTTTCACTTGATCAGTCTGGCTAAGATATTTATTTTCATTTTTATTAAAAGGTTTTTTTAATGTTTGTTTTTGAGAGAGAGCGTGCGTGCGCGCAAACAAGAATCTGAAGCAGGCTCTGAGCTGTCGGAACAGAGCTTGACGCAGGGCTTGAACTCGGGAACAATGAGATCATGACCTGAGCAGAAGTTGGTGCTTAACCACCTGATTCACCCAGGCGCCCCATGCCTTCCTTTGTTTTCCTAATGGTGTCTTTGAAGAGTTTTAAATTTTGATTAAATACAATTTATCAATTCTTTTATGATTCACATTTTTTGTGTTCTAAGAAATATTTATCTGCCTCAGACCTTTTCTCATGTTTTCTTAACAGAAGTTTTATAGTTTTAGCTTTTGTGTTTGATTTATTTCAAAGTAATTTTTATATATGGGATGAAGAAAGGGTTGAGATTCTTCAAAAAAATTTTCCCCTCACATAGATACACAGTTGTTAACAGCAGCATTTGTTGAGAAAAGGTCATCCTTTCTCCACAGAGTTACCTTTCTGCTTTTGTCAGAAAGCAACTAACCATATGTATGTGGGTCTTTATGAAATCTGTTTTATGTAGTGAACTATATGTCTGTCCTTATATCAGTATCTTAATGTCTTGCTTATTGTAGCTTTTCTAGTAATGGAAATTCTCTAACACTGCTTCTTTTTCAAAATTGTTTTTTTTTGGATTCCTTTAATTTCGTATGAATTTTAAGATTAACTTGGTCCCTCTATAAAAATGGCTACTGGGATTGTGATTACATTGAACCCACAGATCATTTTAGAGAGAACTGACCTCTTAATACCGAGTCTTTAAAAAAAAATTTTTTTTAATGTTTGTTTATTTTTGAGACAGAAAGAGACAGAGCATGAATGGGGGAAGGTCAGAGAGAGAGGGAGACACAGAATCTGAAACAGGCTCCAGGCTCTGAGCTGTCAGCACAGAGCCCGATGCGGGGCTCGAACTCACGGACCGCGAGATCATGACCTGAGCCGAAGTCGGATGCTTAACCGACTGAGCCACCCAGGCACCTGTTAATGCCAAGTCTTTTGATCCACAAACACAGTATAACCTCTCTTTTCATTTAGGCCTTCATTTCTCTCAACATTGCTTTTATAGTTTTTTAAATATACTTTTAGTGGTGGATTTTATCCTGTTTATTCAGCAAGTACTTATTGAGCATCTAGGTATGCTAGGTACTGTTCTAGTTCCTGTGTTATACCAGTGAACAAAGTAGGCAAAAAACCCTGCCCTTGGGGAATTTTATATTCCAACTGGAGGAAGCTAGATGAGAAACTAGTAAATATGTTAGATGGTCATTATTACTTTTGGAGTAAAACAAATCGGGCTATAAGAGGTTGTAGTATATGAATATGAGGGAGGTAGGGCAGGGTTTACAGTTTTAAATTGCGTGGACAAAGAAGTCTTCATTGATAAGTCAGTATTTGAGCAGACCTTAGTCTGCTACATATATGAATAATGAAACAACAAACGATTTCAGAACGAAAAGGGAGAAGAATGTGGGAGCTTGAGTAAGTGTGCTAAGTAAGCTAATTGCTTCTTGTGTGATAGCTGGGAGCCAGTAGCATATAAAATCAGTAAGTGTAGTAATAGAAGTATACCTAACTGCAGAAAGGTAAACAGTTAAGAAAGATAATGTGTTTTGTTGAAATCTAGTGATGACAAAGGGAGGAAGAAAAATAAACACATTGTATCATAGCTTGTAGTAGAGAACCTACAGGTAAAATGTGAAGAAATAGAGGACTTGGGGTACCTTGGTGGCTCAGTCAGTTAAGCATCTGACTCTTGATTTTGGCTCAGGTCATGATCTAATGGTTCGTGACTTCAAGCCCCACATCAAGCTCCACATTGGCAGTGCCAAGCCTGCTTGGGATTCTTTCCCTCTCTCTCTCTGCCCCCCCCCCCGAAAGAAAGGAAATAGAGGACTAAGTTCATTATATGTGGATATGATTGTAAAGATGTCTATAGTACAATAATAAAAACCTTGGTAAAAGTAACAGAACTATCTGTAAGATATAAAGAGAGGATGGAATTAAGCAACAAAAAGATGAGTATTCTGTAAAGTTCATTTTATAATGAAGTACCAAATATCTGTTAAAAATAATTTAAAAAATAATACTCAAAAGGCAAAAACATACTAGACATTTATTCACAAAATCCATACTGGCAGAAGACATTAATGGGTCTTAGACCATAGTGTATCAAGTGAACAAAATCTTAAGGCTGTAGAACATCTAAGTACCGCAATTAATAAACAAAATTTGGGGGCGCCTGGGTGGCGCAGTCGGTTGAGCGTCCGACTTCAGCCAGGTCACGATCTCGCGGTCCGTGAGTTCGAGCCCCGCGTCAGGCTCTGGGCTGATGGCTCAGAGCCTGGAGCCTGTTTCTGATTCTGTGTCTCCCTCTCTCTCTGCCCCTTCCCCATTCATGCTCTGTCTCTCTCTGTCCCAAAAATAAATAAACGTTGAAAAAAAAAATAAAATTTGATGGATAACTGAATTCTACCTTGGAAATAGAGACCATAACTTCTTTTCAAGCACCTATAGGATATGTACAAAAATTGATTGTTACTAGATTGTAAAGAAAACTTTAGGGGCGCCTGGGTGACTCCATTGGTTAAGTGTCTAACTCTTGGGGCGCCTGGGTGGCGCAGTCGGTTAAGCGTCCGACTTCAGCCAGGTCACGATCTCACGGTCCGTAAGTTCGAGCCCCGCGTCAGGCTCTGGGCTGATGGCTCAGAGCCTGGAGCCTGTTTCCGATTCTGTGTCTCCCTCTCTCTCTGCCCCTCCCCCGTTCATGCTCTGTCTCTCTCTGTCCCAAAAATAAATAAACGTTGAAAAAAAAAATTAAAAAAAAAAAGTGTCTAACTCTTGATTTCTACACAGGTCATGATCTCATCGTTTGTGAATTCAAGCCCTGTGTCGGGCTCTGTGCTGACAGTGCAGAACCTGCTTGGGATTCTCTCTTTCCCTCTCAGTCTTCCCTTCCCCTGTGTGCATGTGCCCGCTCTCTCTCAAAGTAAATACATACAAACTTTAAAAAATGACTAGCATGTTAAAAAAACACACACACACACTCTGAAAGATAGGAATGATGAGCTCCCCATCTTGTATGGTAGCTACTAGCTACATCTGGCTATTTAAGTAGAAGTCATTAAAATTTTTTTAAAGAAGTTTATTTATTTAGAGAGGGTGTGTACAAGTGGGGGAAGGGGAAGAGAGAGAGAGAGAATCCCCAGCAGGGTCCACACGATCAGCGCCATGAGGGCTGGAACCTGTGAACTGTGAGATCATGACCTGAGCCTGAAGTCAAGAGTCGGATGCTTAAGCAAGTTTAAATTCAGTTCTTAGTTTCACATGCCACATAGAAATGCCCAATAGGATTGATTGCCTTTGGAATGAGGAGAAAAAAAAATGCAGATTGAAGATAATAAGTGAACTAAATCCTCTTTCATAATGAGGAGTCAATAGGTAATTTGATGCTACTCAAGAAATAAAGACAGGAACGTGTTATGTATAATTATGAAGATAAATATAAAAGTAAGTGAAATATAAAAAATAGATGAAAGTGATAGTTTCTAGGGAGTAGGACTGCAGGTAGGGACAGTTGGGCATGCTGCCTTTCCATTATGCTGCCTTTTTGTACTATTTTTTAAAAATCATGTATATGTATACCTTTAGGGGTGCCTGGGTGGCTCAGTCAGTTAAGCATCTGACTGCAGCTCAGTTCATGATCTTACGGTTTGTGAGTTCAAGCCCCTCATCTGGCTCTCTGCTGTCAGCTTAGAGCCTGCTTCAGATCTTCCATCCCCCTCTTTCTCTGTCCCTCCCCTGCTCACGTGCATTCTCTCCCTGTCTCAAAAATAAGTAAAAGTTAAAAAAAAAAAAAGTTAAATACCTTTCAAACAACAAAAGCACTACTTAAATGGGCCAGGAAATAAAAATCAAAACATGTACTCATAGCCTCTAAAGATTTATGATCTATTTCAAAGACTTTTTCTCTTTTGGAATTTCTAGGGAATATTTTATTAAATTTTTTTTTAACGTTTTATTTATTTTTGAGACAGAGACAGAGCATGAATGGGGGAGGGGCAGAGAGAGAGGGAGACACAGAATCTGAAGCAGGCTCCAGGCTCTGAGCCATCAGCCCAGAGTCCGACGCGGGGCTCGAACTCACAGACCGCGAGATCGTGACCTGAGCTGAAGTCGGCCGCTTAACCGACTGAGCCACCCAGGCGCCCCGGGAATATTTTAAACAATAGTAAGGAGTGACATTTGTACAAAGTTTTTACTAAAATAATTAAGGTACTGCTTATTATTCAAGATACCACTTTGTACTGCATGATTTATTCACAACTATAATTTTTCTTTTTTATTTATTTTATTTATTTATTTATTTTTATTTTTATTTTTTTAACATTTATTTATTTTTGAGACAGAGAGAGACAGAGCATGAACGGGGGAGGGCCAGAGAGAGAGGGAGACACAGAATCAGAAGCAGGCTCCAGGCTCTGAGCCATCAGCCCAGAGCCTGACGCGGGGCTCGAACTCACGGACTGCGAGATCGTGACCTGAGCTGAAGTCGGACGCTCAACCGACTGAGCCACCCAGGCGCCCCACAGCTATAATTTTTCAAAATATATTATTACATCTTTCTATGAAGTCACCATGAGAGAGGAAATACAGGAAAGGGTTAGGGTAAAGATAAAAGAAGTTTTGCCCTATAATCTGAGAATATTACTTGAAAGCATATAGGCAGACTAGTATACAGTGTCATTTGTTGAATGAGTATTGTAGTAGATTCCCAGTTTCCCAGGTAGACTGGCTAAGCCAGTTTTTACAGCCTGACCCTCTGCAGTTGTCAGTATATTGTAGTTTGACAATTCAAGTAAGCTTTACACATGAAGAAAAAAAAATTAAACATATAGGGATTAAATATAAACCCTTAGAGGAGTAGCATTACACAGCAAATTATCAAAAAAGAAATTCAAAGAAATAGAAACCATTCAAATCCTACAGTTGAAGAACACAATGATTGAACTGAAGATTTTGGTAGATTCAATAGCAGACTCAACCAAACAGAAGAAAGAATTGGAAGACAGGTCATTTGATATGTAATCAGCAGAGCAAAAGTAAAGGAGAATGATGGGGTACCTGGGTGGCTGTCTCTGCTCCTCCCCTGCTTGTGCTCTGTCTCTCTTTCAAGAATAAATAAACATTAAAAAAAAAAAAAGTAAAGGAGAATGAAAAAGAAAGAAGAAAGCCTATGGAATGACAAGGTACTATTGAACTATGAATTATTGAAGTCCCAGAGTAAGAGGGAGAAAGGAGAAGTCTAATTTTTAAAGAAATAATGGCTAAGAACTTCCCAAATCTAGGGAGAGATTTGGCCATCTAAGTTCATGAAACTAATAATAGATCACCCCAAAATTTCAAACCAAAATCATATTCTCCAAGACAGTATAATAAAACTGTCTAAAGTCAAACATGAAAGTTTAGAAGCATCAAGAGAAAAAAAAAAGATTCCCATGTAAGGGAACCCCCATAAGGCTATCATCAGATTTCTCAGCAGAAACTTTGCAGGTCAGGAGAACATGTAAAGATGTATCCAAAGTGCTGAAAGGAAAAAACTGCCAATCAAGAAAACTTTACCCCACAAAATTGTTTTTCAGGGTTGAAAGAGAGGTAAAGACTTTCCCAAACAGACAAAAGCTGAGAGAGTTTATCACCACTAGACCTGACTTACAAGAAATGCTGAGAGGAATTCTTCAAGCTGAAATGAAAAGATGCTACCTAGTAACATAAAATTATATGAAATTATAGAACATACTGGTAAAGGTAAGTATACAGTCAAAATTCAGATTATTCTTACAATGTAATGTGGTGTGTGAATCACTTAACTAGTATAAAGGCTTAAAGGCCAAAATTATTAAAACCTATAGCTGCAACAATTTATATGGATATATAAAAAGTAAATTACAACATAGAAAATAAAGTATGGGAGGGGGCATAAAAGAATAAAATTTTTGTATGTGATTGAAGTTGTTAGTTTAATATAGACTGTTAATGCCTGTTTAATATAGAGTGTTAATAAAATGTTTTGTGTAAGCCTCATGGCAACCACAAAGTAAAACCTGCAGTAGATTCATAGAAGATAAAGAGAAGGGAATCAAAGCATACCACTATAGAAAATCAGTTCACCAAGAAAGACAGCAGAAGAGGAAGAAAGGAATGAAGGGGCTACACAAAGCAGCCAGAAAATAATATGACATTAGTAACTTCTTTTTTTTTTTTTGATTTAACTTTATTTTTTATTTTTTAAAATTTACATCCAAATTAGTATATAGTGAAGTAATGATTTCAGTAGATTCCTTAATGCCCCTTAACCCATTTAGCCCATCCACCCTCCCAAACCCCTCCAGCAACCCTCAGTTTGTTCTCCATACTTATGAGTCTCTTTTGTTTCGTCCCCCTCCCTGTTTTTATATGATTTTTGCTTCCCTTCCCTTATGTTCATCTGTTTTGTCTCTTAAAGTCCTCATATGAGTGAAGTCATATGATTTTTGTCTTTTCTCTAATTTCACTTAGCATAATACCCTCCTGTTCCATCCACATAGTTGCAAATGGCAAGAGTTCATTCTTTTTGATTGCTGAGTAATACTCCAGCGTGTATGTATGTGTGTGTGTATATATATATATATATATATATATATATATATATATATTTATATATATATATATAGAAAATGTGTGTATATATATATGTGTGTGTGTGTATATATATATGTGTATATATATGTGTATATGTGTGTATATATATGTGTGTGTATATATATACACACCACATTTTCTTTATATATTTATCCATCGATGGACATTTGGGCTCTTTCCATACTTTGGCTATTGTTGATAGTACTGCTATAAACATGGGGGTGCATATGTCCCTTCGAACCAGCACACCTGTATCCCTTGGATAAATGCCTAGTAGTGCAATTGCTGGGTGGTAGGGTAGTTCTATTTTTAGTTTTTTGAGAAACCTCCATACTGTTTTCCAGAGTGGCTGCACCAGCTTGCATTCCCACCAACAATGCAAAAGAGATCCTCTTTCTCCACATCCTTGCCAACATCTGTTGTTGCTTGAGTTGTTAATGTTAGCCATTCTGACAGGTATAAGGTGGTATCTCATTGTGGTTTTGATTTGCATTTCCCTGATAATGAGTGATGTTGAGCATTTTTTCATGTGTCAGTTGGCCATCTGGATGTCTTCTTTGGAGAAGTGCCTATTCATGTCTTTTGCCCATTTCTTCACTGGATTATTTGTTTTTTGGGTGTTGAGTTTGATCAGTTCTTTGTAGATTTTGGATACTAACCCTTTATCTGATATGTCATTTGCAAATATCTTCTCCCATTCTGTCGGTTGCCTTTTAGTTTTGCTGATTGTTTCCTTCGCTGTGCAGAAGCTTTTTATTTTGATGAGGTCCCAGTAGTTCATTTTTGCTTTTGTTTCCCTTGCCTCTGGAGAAGTGTTGAGTAAGAAGTTGCTGCAGCCAAGATCAAAGAGGTTTTTGCTTGCTTTCTCCTTGAGGATTTTGATGGCTTCCTGTCTTACATTGAGGTCTTTCATCCATTTTGAGTTTATTTTTGTGTATGGTGTAAGAAAGTGCTCCAGGTTCATTCTTCTGCATGTTGCTGTCCAGTTTTCCCAGCATCACTTGCTGAAGAGACTGTCTTTATTCCATTGGATATTCTTTTCTGCTTTGTCAAAGATTAGTTGCCCATACGTTTATGGGTCCATTTCTGAGTTCTCTATTCTATTCCATTGATCTGAGTGTCTGTTCTTGTGCCAGTACCATACTGTCTTGATGATTACGGCTTTGTAGTGTAGCTTGAAGTCTGGGATTGTGATGCCTCCTGCTTTGGTTTTCTTTTTCAAGATTCGTTTGGTATTCGGGGTCTTTTCTGGTTCCATACAAATTTTAGGATTATTTGTTCTAGCCCTGTGAAGAATGCTGGTGTTACTTTGATAAGGATCGCATTGAATACATAGATTGCTTTGGGTAGTATTGACATTTTAACAATATTTGTTCTTCCTATCCAGGAGCATGGAATCTTTTTCCATTTCTTTGTGTCTTCTTCAATTTCTTTCATCAGCCTTTCTATAGTTTTCACTGTATAGATTTTTCACCTCTTTGGTTAGATTTATTCCTAGGTATTTTATGGTTTTTGGTGCAACTATAGACATTAGTAAGTTCTTAACTGTCAATAATTACTTTAAATACAAATGGATTAAATTTACTTGTCAAAAGGCATAGAGTGGCTGACTGGATTAAAAAACAAGACCCAACTATATGATGCCTATGAAAGACTCACTTTGGCTTCAAGGACACATGTAGGCTCAAATTGAAGGGATGGAAAAAGATTATCTATGCACATGGAAACCAAAGAGAGCAGGAGTAGCTATACTTAATAGCAAACAAAGTAGATTTTAAGTCAAAAACTATATCAAGAGACAGAGTCCTAAAATGAAAAAGGAGTTGATTCATTAAGAGTATGTAATAATTATAAATATGTATGCACCCAACAATGGAGTATCTAAAAATTTTAAGAAAATAACATATAATTAAGGGAGAAATAGACAGCAATACAATAATAGTAGGGGATTTTGATACCCCACTTTCAACAGTGGATGGATCATCTTGACAGAAACTAAGTAAACACTAAACATGAAATATACCTTATACATAGAATAGAACATTCCACTCAACAGCAGCAGAATACACATTTTCTCCAAGTGTACATGGAACACTCTTTAGGATAGAGCATATCTTAAGTCACAAAATAAGCCATAGCAAATGTAAGAAGATTGATTTCATATCAAATATCTTTTCCAACCATAGGGTTTTGAAACTAGAAACAACAGGAGGACAACTGGAAAATTCACAGTTCTGTGGAAATTAAATAACACCTACCTGAATAGTCAATGGGTTAAAGAACATAAAAGGGAAATCAAAATAGAGTTGACCCTTGAACAGTGTGGGAGTCAAAAATCCACATGTAACTTTTTTCCCTTTCTTTTCTTTCTTTCTTTCTTTCTTTCTTTCTTTCTTTCTTTCTTTCTTTCTTTCCTTCCTTCCTTCCTTCCTTCCTTCCTTCCTTCCTTCCTTCTCTTTCTCTCCTTTCTTTTCTTTCTTTTCCCTTTTCTTTTCCTTTCTTTTTTCTTGAGCCAGCACAAATGGAAAGAATCTTTACACAGGCTCCACGCCCATGTGGAGCTAGAAATCAAGAGTTGAATGCTTAACTGACTGAGCTACTCAGGTGTACCACATGGATAACTTTTGACTTCCTAAAAACATTACTAATAGTCTGCTGTTGACTGGAAGGAAGCCTTACTAATAACATAATCAGTTGATTGAAACATATTTTGTATGTTTTGTGTATTATATATTATATCCTTATAATAAAGTAAGCTAGAGAGAACATGTTATTAAAATCATAGGGAAAATTTATAGTACTGTATTTATCAAAAAACAAAAACAAAAACCCATGTGTAAGTGGACCTGTGCAGTTCAAATCTGTGTTCAAGAGTAAACTGTATCGCTTAAACAAAAAAGGGAACACGAGGTACCAAAACACATGGGATGTAGCAAAAGCAGTTTTAAATGGGAAGTTTTTAGCAATAAATACCTAGATTAAGAACAAAGAAAGACAAACAACTACACTTCAAGGAATTAGAAAAAGAACATACTAAGGCTAAAGTTGGCAGAAGGAAGAAAACAAAGATGAGAGCAGAGGTAAATGAAACAGAGACTAAGACAATAATATAAAAGATGAATGAAACTAATAGCTGGTTTTTTGAAAAGATAAAATTGATAGAACTTTAGCTAGACTAAGAAAAAAGGAAGACTCTAAATCAGAAATGAAAGAGGAAATGTTATTTTTCTTGCCTAGTAATTGTTCTAGCTAGGACTTTCAGCAGTGTGTTGAGTAGAAGTGATGAGAGTGGGCATCCTTGCCTTATTCCTAAACTTAGAAGAAAAGCTTTTAGTTTTCCATTGTTGATTATGATTGATGTTAGTTGTGGACATTTCATACAAGGTTTTTATTGTGTTGAGGTAGTTCTCTTCCTAGCTTATTGAGTGTTTTTATTGGGAAATGGTGTTGAATTTTGTTGGATGCTTTTTCTGCATCAGTTGAGATGATCATGTGTTTTTCCCCCTCATTCTCTTAATGTGGTGTATTACATTGATAGATTTTCATATTTTGAACCATCCTTGCATTCTAGGTATACATACCACTTGATCATGCTACATAATCCTTTTTAATGTGCTGTTGAATTTGGTTTCTTAGTATTGTGTTGAGGATTTTTGCATCACTGTTCATCAGGGATATTGCTCTGTAGTTTTCTTGTTGTGTCTTTTTCTGGTTTTGGTATCTGGGTACTGGTACCTCATAGAATGAGTTTGGAAATGTTCCCTCCTCTTTAATTCTTTGGAACACTTTGAGAAAGATTGGTGTTAATTTTTTAAATGTTTTAGAGAATTTCGTGTGAAGCCATCTGGTCCTGGGTTTTTCTTCCTTTGGGACCTGCTTTTATTTCTTGATTAATAACCTTATTTTTTTTATTAAAAATTTTTAAAAAAATGTTTACTTATCTTTGAGAGAGAGGGAGAGAGAGAGCTTGAGCAGGGGAAAGGTAGAGAGAGAGAGGGAGACACAGAATCCACAGCAGGCTCCAGACTCTGAGCTGTCAGTCCAGAGACTGATGCAGGACTCAAGTGAGATCATGACCTGAGCCAAAATCGGATGCTTAACTGACTGAGCCACTCAGGTGCACCTTGATTAATTAACTTTAATTTATGTCTCTTGAATTCCTGCTGAAAAAGATGAGGATTTAGCTTATACTGTCTGTAATCTCTTTTCTCTCTGTATTCCAAAGCTTAAAACAATAATATTTCATTCTTATATTAATATTTTTGCAACTTTAAAATATTTGAATTTCTTAGATAATTGCATTTTATTTTTAATGTTTTTTTTTTTTTGTTTTTTTTTTTTTGTTTTTTGAGAGAGAACGGGGGAGGGGCAGAAAGAGAGAGAAAAATAGGATCTGAAGCAGGCTTTGAGCTTTCAGCACAGAGCCCGACACGGGGTCCAAACCCATGAACCATGAGATCATGGCCTAAGCTGAAGTTGGACACTTAACTGACTGAGCCTGGGGGGGCCCCAAATGTTGTATTTTAAATCCCTGTTATGTAAGATAACACTAGGACTTTTGGGGTGCCTGGCTGGCTCATTTGGTAGGGCATGTGACTCTTCATTTTGGGGTTGTAAGTTTGAGCCCATGTTGAGTGTAGAGATTGCTTAAAATTAAAAAAAACAAAAAAAAACAAAAAAAACCACCAGGACTTTTATCCTTTTCTCCATCTTGTGTCTTCTGCTCCTTCATTTCCATTCCTGTTTTTCTTAATATTTGAGTAGGTGTATGATGAACAATCTCATTCTGTTCTGTAACAAGAATTAACATATGTAGGCTTGTCAGTAGGTTGATTTTAAAAGCTAAACACAATAAACTGCAGTTAATCATTGAGCTAGGGTTATTTTTTGTTCTCAGTGGGTCCAAGGTCATGATTCTAATGGAACTCAAAAAATAAAATATTTAATATCAGGGGTGCCTGGGTGGCTCAGTTGGTTGAGTGTCTGACTTGGGCTCAGGTTATGATCTCATGGTTCAGGAGTTAAAGCCCTGCATTGAGCTCTGTGCTGACAGCTCGGGTCCTGGAACCTGCTTTGGATTCTGTGTCTCCCTCTCCCTGCCCTTCCCCCACTCATACTCTCTCTGTCCATCTCTTAAAAATAAAGAAACGTTAAAAAAAAATTTTTTTTAGTTAAAAAAAATTTGATATCAAGGTTAGGTTGCTGATCTTAGAATTACTAAGTTTTTCAAAATCATACTACTAGTTTGCTTTATATTCTGACTTTATATTCTTACTAGTTTGCTTTATATTGTTCATCTTCCACCATTATGGTCTTTAATTGCCTTTTTCCTTGATGGAGAAAAAGATACCTTTACATTTCCTCAGATGTTTCATACTTGAATCATAATATATATTATTTGTTGGGTAGAATCTCTAGTTTTCCTGGAGACACCCCTTTTAGAGCCCTCCTCCTTCCTGCTTCAGTCTTGATAGGTTTGGAAGCCTGTATGTCTTACTATTCAGAGATGTTCCTGTGTTTCTGGGTTAGATTTACTCTTTCTTAGATTCCACATATGTCTCTTTTATGGTATTCTCTGTCTTTTGGCTGGAATGTGTCCTAAATTAACTTCAATACACAAGGTGCTTATGATTAATCCCAGTGTACAAGGTTCCAAATTCTTGCTGTCTGAAAATGGCTTTGGCCTGCTCATAATTGCTTGATAGTTTGGCAGCGTGTAGAAATTTAGATTCAGATTAATTTCCATCAGAACTTAAGGGTTTTGCTCTGTTTTGTTTGGGTCAAGATGCTAAGTCTGATGTTACTCTGGGACTTACACTCCTTCCTTCTCTGCTTGGAAGCTTTAATATCTTTCTAGTTTGGACTCTTCTAGTTATTTGTCTTGGTATGAGTTATTTTTTGTTCTTTCTGGACTCTCGAGTTGGTAGGCCCTTTGTGGTTGAAATGCATGTGTCTTCCTTTCCGTATGGGAAATGTTCTTTTATTATGATTTGGTAATATTTCTTGGTTTTTCTATGTTCTCCCATTTTGAAATGCCCACCAGCAGAATGCTGGCTTTTTGGATTGATTTTATGTCATTTATCTCTTCTCATGTTTTCTCTTTTTTTTTTTTTATTATGTATTCTGATAGATGCCTTCAACTATATGTTTCTGCCTTTCTGTGAATGTCTATAAGTACATTGTTAATATTACAGTAGCTTATTTTCTGCTTGTATCATTTCAAAAAGCAACATGGTATAGTAGTTCCAGGCTTATGCAATAGAACCAGAATGCCAGACTGTGTGGGTTTACATCCCAGCTCCACCACTTAATAATCTTAGGTCACTTGATGTGATAAAGGAGTTTGTATTTGTATAGCATTTATAACAGTTCTTGGTGTAGAAATCTGTATTACTGTTTGTTAAATATATAGCATCCTGGTTTTGTTTCATGCAATGCAGTTTCTTCAGGAGTGTCTCGATATTTTGTTTTGTTTTTGAGTTTTCTTCTGTACCCTAAATAATCTGGTTCTTCCAGGGTTAATTGGTGTACTTATTTAGTTGTTTTTCTAGCTCCTGTTTTCCATTGTATGTTTGTAGTTCTGCTCTAATTCCTTAAGCAGAATCTTTCTCAAGTAACTCATGATTTTGTTTCAATGGAATATTTTAACCTATAGAACAGTATACACAATAGAATAATGAACTTCCATCTGTCACCCAGCTTTAATAACTTTAATAACTTTTTTCCTCTATACTCTTACTCATCCTTTCCTAATATTGTTTTGAAGTATATCCCACATGTCATTGGTCTGTAAGTATTTCTGAGTATATTTCTAAAACTGAAGGCTTTAAGTCCTTTTAAATTTTAGAAAAATTGATGGACCCCCACTTCCCCTGCTGTTACCTTTTTCCCCCCTCCATGTTGAAGGAACTGGATCAGTTCTATAGAATATTTCCCATTCTGGATTTGTCTCATTGCTTTTTCCTGATGTCATTTTACTTATTCCCTTCCAGTCTTAATGTAAACTAGAAGTTTGATCTTTTTGTTTTCTTTCATTATTGTCCCCTTAAAGAGCCTTTTTAGAAATTTTTTTACTTCATTGTCTGTCTACTTCCTGAGACCCAGGGGACAGATCATAGTGTTGTGCTTTGGAGGATAAGAAACTGTTTTAACTTACTGTTTAAGATCTTTTTACCTCTTGGGTGTGATATTGTTCCAGTTAAGAATATATGATCTAAAGGTTTGATCCTATTTTGATTCTTTTTCAACAAGAATATTTGACACACAGTACTGAGTATTACATGTTACATCGGGAGGTACATAATATCTGGTTTTCTGCTAAGCTTGATTAGTGCATACAGATGGTGACATTGTCATATATTGTGAAATCCACTATTACTTTTTCTCCTAATGGTTTTAACATCTGTTGATGATTATTGCCCATCTATGTAATTCATTTCTTTTGTTCTTATTAGCTGAAATTCTTGGAAGGACTAACTCTCATCAACTAGGTCTCTTTGCCTTCCTTGAGATATAGTTTGATAGGATAGGCAAGAAGAGTGCATTATTAATTTTCTTTTATTTACCAATTTTTGATTAGCCCTTAGTGTACATACTGTTAATATCCATTGGCTTTAGTATTATACTTTTTTTTTTTTTAAGCATTTTTAGCTATTTGTAAGGACTAGTATTTCCAGAGTGTTATTCTTTCTTTGAGGTCTTCCAAAGAACAAAGGCAAAATTTACTGTTTTTAAATTGAATAAAACTTATTCTATCTTGTATTCATTTACATTTAAATATTTTATTTCCTCATGACTCATTAGTTATTTCCATCTCCCCGAAAAAGAGGATATGAAAATAGAAGAATGATGGAATCACATGGGATGATAGGATATGGGGGGGGGGGGGGAGTTGTCACTGTTGTGCCAGTTTTTCAGTTTTTAATTTTTTTGTATTACCCAAGTTATTGCATCATATTTCAACAAGTTATAAAGGAACCTTGGAGACACACCATGTTTGTAGGTTCCCTTTTAGTTTTAACTGAATGCAGTTGAGAATTCAGAAATTTTCATTTCTGTCCAAAGTGGTGAAGAGAGGAAAAATGACAGTGGAAGATATTTCACGTCTCTTTGACAAATCAGCAGATGAATGCAAAGGGAAAATAGCACTCCAGGTCCAAACCAGCATTGTCCAATAGAAATATAATGTGAACCACAAGTGTCAGCCACATATATAATTTAAAATTTGCCTTTAAAAAGTTAGCAAAGAAAATAATGTCTTATGAGGAAAACAAATATTTGGAATTCTGTTTAAAAATTAATACTTTTGGGACAACTTTGCTGGATTCTTCTGTCACTTTTTTGATCAGATAACTTCTCTCTCTTCCTCTTCTCCTCTGCATTCACTCCAAATATGCCAAGTTTTCCCATGGATCTATATAGCTTGGTATTGGACTAGCTTGTGTTTGCTTTGTCTCCTTATATGCTTTATTTTCCTTTTACTTCTTCATTTCCTGGCGTTGAACCCTGCCTTCCCAAAGTATCAGGTTGTACCTTTGTCTAAGGCTGTCTTTTTGAGC
Source organism: Leopardus geoffroyi (assembly GCF_018350155.1). NCBI lineage: Eukaryota > Metazoa > Chordata > Mammalia > Carnivora > Felidae > Leopardus > Leopardus geoffroyi. The sequence continues at coordinate 161,041,465 of NC_059327.1, forward strand.
TGAAACAATGGCTTTCAAACTTCTCTGACTATAGCCTATAATAAACATATTTTATTTTATGACCCAGCGTGTGTGTGTGTGTGTGTGTGTGTGTATGTATGTGTATATATGTGTATGTATACATATACATACTCAGAAACAGATCTGAAACAAAAATTTCAAGAAATAGCCTTACAATAACTAGGTGTCTTATACTATAATTTTTTTTCTGTATCCTGTTTTATTTTTAAAATGTTTATAACCCACTATATTGCTGGACCAAAGGGTAAGACATTTATGGTTTTGTTAAGATATTGATACATTGTTCTCTGTAAGTTTGTGCCAATTTATACTCCCACCAGCAACGCATGAGAATAATGTGAAAGCTGGTATTATAAATACTTTCAAGATTCTGCTCCAAGAATATGTGACTCTACAGTGTCTTCAAACTTGATGGACACCCATCCCACTTGGGGATAAAGTATCTTGTGCTTCAACTACTTTTTAGTAGTAGTAGGAGAGGGAGAAAGAAACCTGTGGGTTAGTTGAACATTTGGAATTCCATCTTGATTGATTTATCACATTTTGATGCTACCTTTTTGAAATTAATAAAATAAAATAAAATAAAATAAAATAAAATAAAATAAAATAGGTTCTGCCTTGTAGGCCTGTATGATTCTGTGACTCAAGGCAAATTTCTTCACTTCTTAATTTCCTCCCATATCTATCTTGTCTCAGAGAATGATCTTTTCATCTCTTTTCTTACTCCGACCATCCACGTGGGCTTATTTTACTTCGGCACAAATGCCACATTTTCTCTTATATCTGGCCTTTTGAATTTGCTATTCCCTTTGGATGGAACACTTTCTCTTCCTCCTGCCTTGCTTTATTTGGCCAGATCCTACTCATGTTTGCATTTAATGCCCCACCTTTAGGGGACCATTCCTAGTGAATTCCCACCAGACTGGTTTGTATTTCTCCCAGCTTTCTCCTCACAACATCATGATTCTTAAAGGCTTTCATCCCATAAGGCTTTCATCCCATTTGGAGTTGCCCTACATAGTGAGCTCCCTATAGGGATTGATGGCATCTGACATGTTCATTGCTGCATCCTCAATTCCTGGCACATAGGAGGCCCCAATTAATGCTGTATACATGGATGGGAAAAAAAATACTAGAGACATTGTTACTTGTTTTCCAGAATTTTTATTTTAATTTTTTCCTATAAAGTTGCTGAAACTTAGAAGCTGATTCTATCACAGTTTAACATTTCTTTAGAACATTCTACATTCATCTTAAATGAACCTTTAGAACTTGGTGAGTTTCACTAGGTATCTTCAGTCTTCATTTTGAGCTCAGAGGTATGCCATACTTTTTTTTTTTTTTTTTTTTTTTTTTTTTTTGCATAACTCATAATTATTGGGTGCAGTGAGGTTTGCAGTGTTCTGACAAGATAAGATGGAGTATTATAAAACTATTTAAAGCATGACCTGCTACCTGCCTTGGTACCTTTAGAATTTTAATTTTTTTGAGGAGTAAAAAGTTATTCATTGGTAAGGTAATTAATATCCAGATGTAAAGTATTGTCTTTTCACAAACTCTTGAAATTTTTCAAAGTTACTACTCAGGAGTAAGAATTAAAACATCTTCTGAGGGGCGCCTGGGTGGCGCAGTCGGTTAAGCGTCCGACTTCAGCCAGGTCACGATCTCACTGTCCGTGAGTTCGAGCCCCGCGTCAGGCTCTGGGCTGATGGCTCAGAGCCTGGAGCCTGTTTCCGATTCTGTGTCTCCCTCTCTCTCTGCCCCTCCCCCGTTCATGCTCTGTCTCTCTCTGTCCCAAAAATAAATAAACGTTGAAAAAAAAAAATTTAAAACATCTTCTGAGATAAACAGGGTGACTTACAAATGAATAAAAAGTAAAATAAGTTATTTCCTGTTACATTTTAAGTTGAGCAATAAAGAATTAGTTGGTTGAGGTAAAGAAGGGCCAGTCACCCACTGCAACTCTAGCTTACAAGCAAGCCTGTCAGGAGTCAGCAAAATACCAAGTCTAGCCTGCTGCTTGTTTTTGTATGACCCGTGAGCTAAGTAGCGTTTACATTTTTAAATGATTGGAGGAAGAAAAATCTCAACAGAATACTATTTTGTGACATGAAAATGATATGAAATTCAAATTTGAGCATCTGTGAATAAAGCTTTATTGGAACACAGCCACTCTTTTTATGTATTGTGTATGGCTCTTGTGGTAGAATTAGGTACAGTAGTTGCATCAGAGACCTTAGGTCCAGAAAGCTAAAAATATTTACTACATGACCCTTAATTTTAATATAGTCAGTTTTATCAAACTGTTCTTTTATGGTTAGTGCCTTTTGTGTTTTAAGAAATCTTTGCCTAGCCCAAAGCCAAGAAGGTATTTTTGTATGTTTTCTTCTATAAACTTGATTGTTTTAACTTTTACATTTAAGTTTATACATGGTATGTGATAGGATTCATGGTTCATTTTATTTTCTATATGGAAACCCGTTTTATCAAAAATCATCAAAAAGACTGTCCTTTCCCTTTTGTAATATACTAGTCTTTGTTGTAATTCAGGTGAGTGTTTATTTGTGGGTCTATTTTTGGACTCCATTGTGTTCCATTGGTCTGTTGTTGCGGAGTGCCATACTCTTCTAATTACTATAGCTTTAAATCCTCCAATTATGCTCTTCACAATTGCCTTGGTTTTCTTGATCCTTTGAATTTCAATAAAAATTTTATACTCAACCTGTCAGTTTCCTGAATAAATAGATATCCTGCTTAATAATAAGCAAGTTTAAAATAATAGTAAGCAAGTTTAGTGTTATTTGTTATTTAATATTATTGACTAGCTTAATATTAAATCTACAGATCAACTTGGATGTATATTGGACATCTTTCAATATTAAAGTTTCAATACCTTTACTATGGTAGTACCTCTATATATTTAAGCCTTTTAAAATTTCACTCAGAATCTAATTTTGTTTTTTTTTTAATTTAATTTTGTTTATAGAAGTTTTATACATCTCAACTTTTTAAGGTATGATAATGATATTGTGGTTATGTTTTTTTAATAGTCCTTGTAATTTATAGATTTGTACTGAAGTGTTTAAAGATGCAGTGACACAGTTTTGAGGATTTGCTTTTATTATTTATTAAAAAAAATTTTTTTTAACGTTTATTTATTTTTGAGACAGAGAGAGACAGAGCATGAAGGGGGGAGGGTCAGAGAGAGGGAGACACAGAATCTGAAACAGGCTCCAGGCTCTGAGCTGTCAGCACAGAGCTGGACACGGGGCTCGAACTCACCACGAGATCACGACCTGAGCCGAAGTTGGACGCTTAACTGACTGAGCCACCCAGGCTCCCCGAGGATTTGCTTTTAATAATGTAAGGGAGGGTGGGGAGGAATGGAGAAGGGGCAGACTAGATGTAACCAGATTGACTGTGATTTGATAATTGTTAAATGGGTGATATGTTGGTTAATTACATTATTCTTTTTACTTTTGTGTATATTTGACATTTTTCATAAAAATAGATTTAAAAAATGTAATGACTACAGTAGATTGAAACACAGATATACGATTCCAGAAGTTCATCATAATATTAAAAAAAAAAATTCTCGGGGCGCCTGGGTGGCTTGGTCAGTTAAGCGTCCGACTTTGGCTCAGGTCATGATCTCACGGTTCGTGAGTTTGAGCCCTGCGTCGGGCTCTCTGCTGACAGCTCAGAGCCTGGAGCCTGTTTCAGATTCTGTGTCTCCCTCTCTCTCTGCCCCTCCCCTGTTCATGCTCTGTCTCTCTCTGTCTCAAAAATAAATAAACGTTAAAAAAAAAATTAAAAAAAAAAATTCTCATAGGCACCAGGTCATTACTCTGAAAATCATTTGTAAATTAAAGAATCAACCATTTAATGTTTTTCTGCACAGATTATATTCTAGGATAACCAAATAGTTCAGAGGAAAAGTTTACTTTATGGAATAATCCCAGCTGATAAGAAATGCTGAGAAAATAATAGGATTAGAAAATCACCACAGTGCAATTTCTAATGAAATAGTGGATCCAGATAATGATCAGTCAATGACTACTAAAGCCAGTAGGTGAAACATCTGTTGGGACATAGATATAATACAGTAGGTAGACCAAGATGGAGTAAGCCTAATTCTCTGACTGATTAGACCTCGAAACTCTTAATACAAAAACCAACTGTCCAATGACTGAAAATTAATCATCGGCAAATTGAGAAGGGAAGTCATAATTTGAAGAGTTGCCTGAATAATTGTGAGTTTATCATTTTTCTTGTTCCACGATCCAGCTTTGATGAAATGGTGGGCTCCACTGTGGAGCTGCACAGTGGGTGTAGCAGTTAGCAGAAACTTCAAGAGAAGCCCCTATTTCTAGCCAGAGGATAAGGAAAAGGGGGTCCCGCCCCTTTTTTTTCCTTTTTCTCTCTCAAGTCTGCCCTGAGACTGTTTCTACTCAGTAAATTGCACTGCCATGGTGGCACAAACACTTAAAACTCTGAGAGAAAATAATTTCTCTGGCCAGAGGAGTTGGGAAAGAGACTTCTGGAAATGAGCATGCTGGGGAAATCTCAGGGAGAAGAGAACTGAGAGGAGATTTCCTAATTGTGAGTGTGAACCCATAAACATCCCACCTCACTCATGAGCTACACCTGCACAGAACAGACCCAAAGAAAGACAGCAAAGACTTAGAGAACTGAACTGTGATATAAACCTCCGTTCAGATCCAGACTTGCCTCTGAGTGATGCTTGCAGAGGATAAACCCAAGTAACATAGTAAAAATAAAGGCTTTAAAAACTGAACTGACATTCGAACTGCCACCCACAGAAGCAATTTCAGAACTTGCAGTTTAAACTTACATAAATTGAGTTATCCAGAAGAGGTTAATAGAATCTTGAGTTTCATAACCTAGTATCTAAGATATAAGTTATATCTAAGATATTATCCAAAATTACTTGACATACAAAGAAACTGGACAATCTGATCACTTTTTAAGGGAAAAGACAATAAACATGCCAGACCTGAGATGAGCCAGATGATGGAATTATTGTAACAGTTGCTTTAAAGTCTTTTTCTATCTGTACTCCTTGAGGTAAAAGTGAACACTCTTGAAATGAATGGAAGCATCGTTCTCCTCTGAAAACCAGAAACCATGTAAAGGAATCAAATGGAAATTTCAGAACTGAAAAATACAATATATGAAGTATGAATTTACTGGCTTAATAGCAGACATAAAGATAAATCCATAGAAATCTCACATCCTCTGTCTTCTGTATCAAGGATGTGTCTCTGTTCTATAATACTTGTCAAGGCCAGGTTGCACCTTATGAAACCTGGTCATAGGCCTTCTGGCTGTGATTCATACATCCTCTCTCATCCTTAATTACTCCTGCTTGCATTCTACAAAGATGTGTCTGCAGTGTGAGCCCCGTCTCCCTTGCCACTCCATAGATTCGGATAGGGTCTCGGCCTACCATTTTTTAAGACCTTCTCATTTCAGGGGAGGATCCAGCAACTAGTTTAAATCAGTTTAAGCAAGTTTAAAAAACGGTAATAGTCAACTAAGAGACCCATGTATATTTATTTCAAAGCTTTGAAAGTAAATAGGGATAGAGAGATAAGTAGAAATGGATAGCAAATATGATTCATACTGAAAAATCTTACAATGTAAAAAGAGTAAGTTTATCTTGAAATGTAGGTATAATGATTATTTTAGTGAAGAAGAAATACCGTATGGTAATTTTCTGAATAATTTGTGGTTCAGGATGCATCTAAAGATATTTGAACTAGTTTTCAGATGGTTGGGAACTTGCTTGGCCTACTTGGCTGCACAAAAGCAACCTGGCAGTTTACTCGAGTTTTAATAGGTCAAAACAACTGCCTGTTTTATAAAGTGATTATCCTGCAAAAAGTTAGAGGAATACTTGTGGCTTTAAAAATTGGTATCTTTTTAGTGGCATTTTACGTGGTTCTGGTGGCCATATAATATGTCAAAGCATTATCATATTTGTATATATTGATTTTAAGTTTTTAAATATCTCATGAGCTGGTATTTTCATAATATTAATCAAATTTCCTGGGGCGCCTGGGTGGCTCAGTTGGTTAAGTGTCTGACTTTGGCTCAGCTCATGATCTCACGGTTTGTAAGTTCGAGCCCCGTATGGGGCTCTGTGCTGACAGCTCAGATCCTGGAGCCTGGCTCAGATTCTACGTTTCCCTCTCTCTCTCTGCCCCTCCTCTGCTCATGCTCGCTTACTTACTTTCTCTCTTTCCCTCAAAAGTGAATAAACATTAAAACAAAATTTAAAAAAAATCAAATTTCCTAACAGGTTCCTGGAGATTTTTAGCACTAATGAAATTCTATACTTCCTCTAGGTTGATAAAATTTATGCGTTCATTTCCTCTTTCCCTTTCCCCTCCCCCTCCTCCTCCCTCTCTCTCCTGCGTCCTCTCCCTCTACCCTCAGATCCAACTCAGAAATTTTCATACACTTATCTTTTTAAAATAGGCCAATCCACAAAGGCTGGGATTTAATTAATCTTCTTTGGACACCTGTTTGACACTTATAAATTATGCTTTTTTAATATATGGTATAGCACATTAAATAGTTGTCCAAAAGGGAAAAGTATGCTTTCATATTCATTTGGACATTAACTTTTGCCATTCAGAAAACCAGACATAGAGCCTGTTGCTGCCATATAGCAATAAAGTTAGACTTGAAAGTTGCAGTTGAACTCCTGGAGCAGGAATTACCATCCACATTATTTTTCAGTTCCCTTGAGGAAACCTGAAGGGAAAAGATAGCCACTTTAATAATATAATACAAAAACAAAGAAAAAGTTCCAAACTTCCTGACATGGTTGTGTAGTCTTTTACCTGTTGTTCTTTAATGTCTTATCTTCCCCAAAGATACTTAATTTTGTTTTCACCAAAGAGATACTTCTTGGGTCATGAAATGTGGTAGGCAGAATAACGGTTCTTCAAAGATGTCCATGTCCTGATTCCCAGAACCTGTGACTATGTTAGGTTAATGTGACAAAGAGAAATTACAGTTGGAAAGATTATCTTGGATTATCTGGGTGGGCCCAATGTCATCAATCACAAGGGTATTTATTTATAAGGGTGGGAAAGGGAGGCAAAAGAAATGGCAGCAGGAGAAGAACATGGCCTGCTGCTGGCTTTGAAGATTGAGGTGGGGAGCCTTGAGCCAAGGAATATGAGCAGCCTTGAGAAGGTTGAAAAGGCAAGGAAACAGATTTTTTGCTAAAGTTTCCAGAAAGGAACACAGTCCTACTGACACTTCGAGTTTAGCCTAGTGAGACCTGTATTAGGCTCAGATCTCTAGAACTGGGAGAGAATATATTTATGTTTTTTAATTCCATTAAGTTTGTGGTAATGTGTTCTAGAAGCCATAGGAAACTAACACATAGCACATCTATTTAGTTTTTCACTAACAGCATGAATTTTACATATTGATTAATTGAATCCTGATGTGAATGACAATGTGATTTCCTATGAATGTGAATTCTAGTTTATTAAGTCATTCGTGTTGATAATATGTTGGACGTTGATGAATGGACTTTTGTGTACCTGGGAGTCTTTGTTTGCTACCTCATAGGAATGGCAAGAAGTTCATTGTGGCTGGAGAGCAGGGAGTGTGTGTACAGTGAGGGTGGAATGGGAGATGAGGCCAGAGAAATAGAATGAAGCTGAAAAGGAAAAGTGACCTTCAGAAGCCTTGGTTTCTCCTTCACATGTCCTTTAATATTTGTATTGTTTGTGCCTGTAGAAGTAAATGCTGTTAAGTTGGAATTATAAAAAGTTTTATCAGCATGACTTGGGCTATATAGAGTTGTGAGCAATCATTGCATTTCACCACAGAATGGCTCATGGAGTGGCTTATTCATATTATAAGTGCACGGAGGATTTAATGGCAAAAAGGAAGGCATGGTGTTTAGACAAAACTTGAAAAAGAATTAAGCATTTCTGTCTCTCAGATATTCCCTGACCATCTCAGATAAACTTGCTTTTCTCCTTTCTGCCTTTTCTGGGATGAGAAACTGTGAGAGCCCAGCAAAGATTAGGAGGCTAGGACAAGTTGGGGAAAAAAAGACATAGGCACAAATAAATTAAAGCTATACTGCCCATTTTAAAAAATGTGTTTTTTGTGGTTTTGAATTAGGCGGGTCACGTGCTATCTCAGTTTGTGTGAGCTATATAGAAGGATCAGGTGTTTGGAATTGAGAATATGGAGAGGCATGTGATTGTTTCCAATGGTGAGTTCTAGAATAATTCCAGGGAATGAGTGGGAGGTAGGATGGTGCACAGGATTGTTGGAAGAGAGGAAGTAAAGGCCAAGATGTTGGGCAGATAGTTGTTACAGATATTAAAATGCAAAAACAATGACAGAAGAGGTATTGGAGAGAGTAATAACCCCAAGGGAATGAGAGGGCTTGCTCTGGGAGTTTTTGAATGGTTACAACATGGAGAGGGTAGTTTCTGACATTGTCTGGAGGCATGAGATCTGAAGCTGGGGATTTCACGGAGGGGGGAGAAAGGGGAGTAATTCAGGAATGACAGTGAGGAACAAGGAGGTCCACCTCACCACCAAGACCATGTCATCTGTGACATGGGAGAGGAAAACAGCTGTCATTCGAAAGGACTGGAGTTAGAGCAGAGCTCCGAGAGGAGAGTGGGGCTTCAGTTGGTACAAGGAAGGTGAAGAGGTGCAACAGCGGTATGGAGGCAATAGGAGATTTTGCTCATGATATCATGAGTTCCAGAGAACAGTTAAAGGAGTTTGGAAATTGGGAAAGGAAGGACAAAGAGATCAATGAGGGGATATAAAGAGTAAATGAGGACAAGAATCCAGGTAATGGGGGGAGGGTTGTGATGTGGAGGGTTTGGGCCTTTCCTGGTGACTGATATAAAAGGAAAGTAGGACATAGTGAGATTAATCTTGATTGTTTCCTAGGCAGGTTATTGTAAATATTGAGGGAGAGAGGGTTTGAGAAAGGCAAACTTACCAAGAGCAGCCAGAGATATTTGGACTTGTATTAAATTTCTGTTGCTGTCGTACAAATTACCACTTAAAGTCTTAAAACAATAAAAATCTATTATCTTACAGTCCTGCAGCCCAGTGGTTCCATAATAGGTCTCACTGGACTAATAAAATCAAGGTGTCAGCAGGGGTGCATTCCATTCTGGAAAATTCCTTTCTCTCCTTTCAGGGGAGAATCTGTTTCCTTGTGTTTTCAAGCTTCTTGATACCTCACATTGCTTGTCTTATGGCCCTTTTCCTCCACCTTCAAAACCAGCAACATTGCATCTTTCTGGTCCTTCTCCTGTCTCATAATTTCTCTCTGACCACAGCTGAAAGGTCCTCTGCTTTTTAAAAATTTTTTCAGTTTTATTTCCAGCACAGTTAACATACAATGTTATATTAGTTTTAGGTATATAATATAGTGACTCAACACTTCCATACATCACCCAATGCTCTTCACATCTGCCCTCCTTAATCCCTGTCACCTATTTAACCCATCCCCCCACCAACCTCCCATCTGGTAACCATCAGTTCTCTATAATTAAGTCTGTTTCTTGGTCTCTGTCTCCCTCCCTCTCTCCCCCCCCCCTTTGCTCATTTATTTTGTTTCTTAAATACCACATATGAGTGAAATCATGTGGTATTTGTCTTTCTCTGACTGACTTTGCTTAGCATTATATTTTCTACCTCCATCCATGTTGCTGCAAGTGGCAAGATTATATTTTTATGGCTGAAGAATATTCCAGTGTGTGTATGTATGTGTGTGTGTGTATGTATGTGTGTATACATATATATAACATCTTGTTTTTAATTTTTTTATTTTAAAGAGAGAGAGCAGGGGAGAGGGTCAGAGGGAGAGCGAGAGAATCCCGAGCAGGGCTCGATCCTACGTCCCTGGGATCACTACCTGAGCCAAAATCAAGAATCAGATGCTCAACCGACTGAGCCACCCAGGTGCCCTATATCTTTATCCATTCATCTATCAATGGACACTTGTGCTGCTTCCATAATTTGGCTATTGTAAATAATGCTGCAGTAAGCATGGGGTGCATGTGTCTGAAAGGTCCTCTGCTTTTAAAGACTCACATGATTGCACTATACCCACAGATAATTCAGGATAATCTCTCCATCAAGATCTTTAACCTTAATCACATCTGCAAAGTCCCTTTTTGCCATGTAAGGTAACATATTTACAGGCTCAAGGGATTAGGGCATGCTCCTTTTAGTGGCCAAAGGGCCCCCTCTTTCTTTCTGCTGATCCTAGTAAAGAGGCCTGGTGCAGAGTTGATGTAGTTTCAGGGTAATGGTATCTCCTTCAGTGTGTAGTTCACTCTGAGATTCAGGCTTTGGCTCTGTCCCTTCAGATCATCTGTGGGACTTAGTGGAGGCTAGGGACAGGCTCTGGCCTCAGACTCATCTCTGAAAAAGGAATATGGTGCTTGTATATTCTGTGGATGAGACCAGTCCATCACATGAATAGGGAGCTCAGACATTATTTGAAGAAATACATTAGTTGAATCATTGGAATAGTCTTGTGTCCTACTAAGAAAGTTGTGCTAACTTTTCCTTTTTATTTAATGAGGCTTCAGAAAAATGTCACATTTAGACATTTGAAAGATGAGAGCTCTGGTATCATTTGTTGTTTGTGTTGAGCCAGAATCTTGTCTGTTCATGAAAGTTTGGGGTGTGTTTCTGGTTCTTACTGTCGATTTTCAGTTTAAATTGGTCTTGGAAACTGCTTTATATAGAGTCAAGGATATTTCATCTTGCTAATATTTTACATCCATTGTAGAGGTAGGCTGATGTTCCCATTTAGTATTGAATAAGTTGAGAACTGTTTAATTTCATCTTTACTCCTACATTAAACAAATAATTTAAAAAGTATTTAAATATTTGCAAGTTAAAATTGTTCTTTTGGGAATAATTATCTTTTTAACTATAATACAAACATTGAGTACTCTGCAGAAACAAGTTAGAATTTTTCATAAATGGTGATAAACATAGTTAAGGATTGATGCTTGGGTTTTTATATACCAGTCAATTAAATTTCAGTGCTACTTTTAATTAATGTTAATAGACCCATCAGTCCCAGAATATTTGTGATATCAGATTTAACGCACCTAAATTCCAAATTAGGTCAGTGGGTCAATAGGTTATTAGGTTAGAAAAAGATTTATTGTAGTTTCCGTTTTTAAACCCAGGTTCCTAAGTTAATCGTTTTATTTTATTATTTTTATTAAAATTTTTTAAAAAATGTTTGTTTATTTTTGAGAGTGCAAAGCGGGGAGACGGGCATAGAGACAGGGAGGCACAGAATCTGAAGCAGGCTCCAGGCTCTCAGCTGTCAGCACAGAGCCCAATGCATGGCACGAACTCACGAACTGTGAGATCATGACCTGAGCCGAAGTTGGACGCTTAACTGACTGAGCCACCCAGGCACCCCAATCATTTTATTTTTTTTAAGTTTATTTATTTATCTTGAGAGAGAGCAAGCATGAGCAGGGTAGGGGCAGAGAGGGGGGAGGGAGAATCCCAAGCAGGCTCCGAGCTGTTAGCACAGAGCCCAGTGTGGGGCTAGAACTCATGAACCGTGAGATCGTGACCTGAGCCGAAATCAAGGGTCAGATGCTTAGCCGACTGAGCCACTTGGGCACCCCAAGTATACAGATATATTATAAAGAAGTAGCAGTGGGAACTGAATATCTAAACACTTCTTTCAAGATGGATGTCACTTAGACATCTTAGAAAGTTGCAAGCTCATTCTGTGCTCTAAGAGTGAGATTGGAATTTGTATTTAAGGAACTCTCTTTGGTTCTGGAAAGTGCTGCTTTGGCATGCCCTCCTAGTTAAGAAGATACAAAGCAATACATTACGATATAATCATAAGAATAGATAAGCAATGTACAGCAGACTACATATGTTCAACAGGAGTTCTGAGAAGGGAGAGGATTGGAATAGTTAAAATGTCAATACTACCCAAAGCAATCTACACATTTAATGCAATCCCAATCAAAATTGCACTGGCATTCTTCTCAGAGCTAGAAGAAACGATCCTAAAATTTGTGTGAAACCACAAAAGACCCCGAATAGCCAAAGTAATGTTGAAAGAGAAAACCAGAGCTGGAGGCATCACAATCCCAGACTTTAGCCTCTACTACAAAACTGTAATCATCAAGACAGTATGGTCATTGGCACACAAACAGACACATAGACCAATGGAATAGAATAGAGAACCCAGAATTGGACCCGCAAATGTATGGCCAACTAATTTTGACAAAGCAGGAAAGAACATCCAGTGGGAAAAAGACAGTCTCTCTAGCAAATGGTGCTGGGAGAATTGGACAACAACATGCAGAAGAATGAAACTAGACCACTTTCTTACCGAATACACAAAAGTAAACTCAAAATGGATGAAAGACCTCAATGTGAGACAGGAAACCATCAAAACCTTAGAGGAGAAAGCAGGCCACAACCTCTTTGACCTCAGCCGCAGCAATTTCTTGCTCAACAGTTCTCCAGAGGCAAGGGAATTAAAAGCAAAAATGAACTATTGAGACCTCATCAAGATAAAAAGCTTCTGCACTGCAAAGGAAACGATCAACAAAACTAAAAGGCAACCGACGGAATGGGGAAAGATGTTTGCAAATGATGTATCGTATAAAGGGTTAGTATCCAAAATCTATGAAAGAACTGACCAAACTCAACACCTGAAAAACAAATAATCATCCAGTGAAGAAATGGGCAGAAGACATGAATAGACATGTTTCTAAAGAAGACATCCTGATGGCAAATAGACACATGAAAACATGCTCAACATCACTCATCATCAGGGAAATATAAATCAAAACCACAATGAGGTACCCCCTCACACCTGTCAGAATGGCTAACATTAATAAGGCAACAACAGATGTTGGCAGAAGATATGGTTTATATGTACAGTGGAATACTACTTGGCAATGAGAAAGAATGAAATCATGCCATTTGCAGCAATGTGGATGGAACTTGAGAAACTTAATAGAAGACCATGGGGGAAGGGAAGGGGAAAAATAATTACAAACAGGGAGGGAGACAAACTATAAAGAGACTCTTAAATACAGAGAACAGACTGAGGGTTGATGGGAGGGCAGGGGAGAGAGGAAAAATGGGTGATGGGCGTTGAGGAGGACAGTTGTTGGGATGAGTATTGGGTGTTGTATGTAAGCTGTGAATCATAGGAATCTACCCCCAAAACCAAGAGCACACTGTATACACTGTACATTAGCCAATTGACAATAAATTATATTTTTACAAAAGGGGAGGTTTTCGAGTTCACTCTTAAAGTAGTGTTCAGTGTCTGTTTCATACCTCCTTTACCAAATGTATCAAACTCTTTGTTATTAAACGGACATTTTAGAGTCATTGTCTTGTCTGCACAGCAATATTGACATTTTTAACTTCTCAAACACTCTTTTCCTTTAATTTTAGTGACAGCTAATTCTTCTTGGCTTTCTTGTGTCTCTTTGATCCTTTTCCATCTAATTGATAATATTATTAATACTAATCATATTTATTTTTGAATACTAGTCATATTTAAAATTGCTGTTTTCTGTGTACTGTCCCATACATGTAACATATTTAATTCTCAGAACAACTGTGTGTACCTATCACTATTATCTCCGAAAAAATGATGTGTGGAGATGAAGTGACTATTCTAAGATCTGTAGCTAATAAAGGGGCTGAGCTATAATTCATACCCAGGAAATGTTTTCAGAGCCTGTTTCTTTTTTTCAATTTCCCTTTCAGATTATTTGTTTTTACTACATTGAAATGTCACTGATTTTTGTGTATTAATTTTGTGTCCTGCAACTTTGGCATTTGTTCTGATGTGCTTTTTTTGTGGAATCTTCAGGGTATTATTCTACATGTAAGATCATGTCATCTGTGAACAGGGATAATTTTACTTCCTACTTTCCAATTTATATAAGCCTTTTTTTTCCTTGCCTAATTACTCTAGATAGAACTTGCAGTATGATGTTGAATACAGGTGATAAAAGTGGGCATCATTACCTTGTTCCTCATCTTAAAGGGAAAGCTTTCAGTTTTTCACTGTTGACCATGATGTTAGCTGTGGACTTTTCATATATGGCTTTTGTTATTTTGAGAAAATTGTTATCTGTTCCTAGTTGTGTGTTTTTGTGTCGAAACAGTGTTGAATTATGTCAAATGATTGTTCTTCATTGATATATTTGTGTGAATTTTATGCTTTGTTTTATAGACTTGCTATATCATATTGATTTTTGTATGTTGAAACATACCTTGCATCCCAGGGATAAATCCCACTTGGTCATGCTGTATTATCCTTTTAATATACTCTTGGATTTGGTTTGTTATTATTTTGTTGAGGAATTCTGTATTTGTATTCATCAGGGATATTGTAGTTTTCTTTACTTGTGGGGTTCATGTGGCTTTGGTGTGAAGGTGATGTTGGCTTCATAAAATGAGTTTGGGTGTGTTCCCTCTTCAATTTTTGGAAGGGTTTGAGAAAGATTGGTGTTAACTAATTCTTCGTTACATATTTGGTAGAATTCCCCATTGAATCTGTTTGGTCCTAGGTTTTTCTTTGTTGAAAGGTTTTTGATTACTGATTCACTATCTTTACTAGTTATAGGTGTGTTCAGATTTTCTACTTCTTCATGATTCAGTCTTGGTAGGTTATGTATTTCTAAGAATTTTATCTGTTTCTTCTAGGTTATCCAACTTGTTGGTATTTCTGTGGTGTCAGTTGTAGTATTGCCTCTTTCACTTCTGATTTTGAGTTATCTCTCCTTTTTTCTTAGTCTAAAGGTTTTTCACTTTGTTGACCTTTTCTAAAAATTCCTTTTTATATTTTTTTCCTATTGTTTCTCTATCCTCTGTTTACATCTATTTGAGATTTTTATTTCCTTCTGCTGACTTTGGGCTTATTTTTTCTTTTTCTGGTTTCTTGCAGTGTAAAGTTAGGGTTTGTTTTTGAGATTTTTTTTTCTTTTCTTAATGTAGTATTTACCTTATAAACTTCTCTCCTAGTATTGCTTTTGCTACATCCCATAAGTTTTGATATGTTATGTTTTTGTTTGTTCTAGGTATTTTCTAATTTCCCTTTTGATTTCTTCTTTGATCCATTTATTGTTTAATTTTCATACATTTGAATTTTCCAGTTTTCTTTGTGTTGTCAAAGTTTATTCCATTGTGGGCAGAAAAGATAGTTGGTATGATTTTAGTCTTCTTAAGTTATTATGACTTATTTTGTGATCTAATATGTGATCTGTCCTGGAGAATATTCCATGTACAGTTGAGAAGAATGTGTATTCTTTTGCTATTGGGTGGAATGTTCTGTGTATGTCTGTCAAGTTGATTTACTCTGGAGTGTTATTCAAGTTGTCTGTTTCGTATTGATATTCTGTCTGGATGTTTTATCCTTCTTGATACTGGATTATTGAAATCTCTTACTGTGTTGCTATCTATTTCTTTCCTTAGTTCCATCTTTGTTTGCTTCAAATATTTGGGTGCACTGGTGTTGAATGTATATGTAATTGTTACATCTTCCTGATGACCTGACCCTTTCATCATTATATAACATCCTTTTATGCCTCTTGTTAGTTTTTGACTTAAAATCTATTTTGTTTGATATAAGTATGGCCACTCCTGCTCTCTTTTGGTTATATTTGCATGGAATATCTTTTCACCTTTACTCTCATCTTCTGTATGTCTTTAAATCTAAAGTGAGTCTGTTGTAGACAACAAATGGTTGGATCTTTTTCTGATAAATGTATCGACTCTGTCTTTGCTGACTTTAGTTCATCTACATTTAAAGTAATTACTGATACGGAAGACTTACTGTGTCCATTTTCTTATTTGTTTTTGACTGTCTTAGAGTTTTCTGTCACTTTGTTCCTCCTGTTGTCTTCCTTTGTGTTTTGATTCCTTTCTCTTTTCCTTTTGTGTCTCTTCTCTAGGTATTTTCTTTTTGTTTAACCATGGGTCTTATATAAAACATCTTATAGTTTTGACAATCTATATTAAACTGATAACACTTCAGAAATCTATTCTTTCACGTCTCTCTCCCTTCTACATTTTGTTATCAACATCACAAATTACATCTTTTTATTGTATATCTTATGAATCCATTTTTGTAGTTATAGTTATTTTTATACTTTTGTCTTTTAACTTCTGTACTAGAATTGTTATTTTTAGTCTTTATTTTTAATTTTTTTTAAAAACAATTTGTGGAGTTTAACATTTGTTTTGTACACTTTTTGTGACTTAAGTTCTAAATTTTATGTAAAACTTTTTCATGAAAACTTCTATAAGTTAAGTAAATCTAATAAATAATTTTTTTGTTGTTTAAACAGAATTCTGAGACTGATGGTCAGCCATATAGAAGAATACATTGAACCTATAGTTTTCTGAAGAAGCAATTTAAAAGATCCAAAAAAACACAAAAGGTAATGAAGGTTGTATCTTAGAATATACTTTGGATTGACATTTTTCCAGCAAAATATATAAATTAATCCATAAACTGTTTTGACACACTAATTTGAGGAATGTTTTATTAAAAAATTTTTCCTATTTATATTACTTTATTTCAAAACATGTATTGTATCCACTATATTTAGATACTGTTTTAGATACTGAGAATGCAGTGATAAACAAGACAGAAGCTGTCCCTGCTCTCATTATGGTTGCATTCTAAAGAGAGGGAGGACAAATAAACCAGTGAAACATTTGTCGTTAGTTCAATGCACAGAATTAAAATAAATAATGTGTTACAGAGACTGGTGACTGCTTTTATTATTGAAAGACATAAATATTTGAAAGCCCTCACTGAAGAAGAACATTTCAGTTAAGATATGAATGGCAGGAATGTGCCAGCCTTGTGAAGATCTGAGAGAGGAGATTTACAAGCAGTGAAACCAAAATGACCATAGAATGCTTGAGGAACGGAAAGAGAAAATGTGACTGGAGTATAATAAACGAGGGGAAGAGTATATGGAATTGAGGTTCAAGAAGAAATCTTGGCAAGGAGCAAATTACAGAGAAAGTCAAGTGTTCTGTTTTGCTGTATAATATTTTAGACACCTGTAAATTCTGTAGAAATATCAAAAAGGTAGCTGGATATAAGACTCTGAAGTTAAGAATCATGTCTAAGGGTGTGGATTTGGGAGTTATTGGCACAGAGAAATACTTAAAGGCATATGTCTAGATGAAATTATATAGGAAGTGTACATAGATTGAGAAGGATTTATCCTTGGGACGTGCCAGCGTTAGAGGAGAAGGAACAACCAGTGAGATGAGTGAGAAATCAGGAAAGTGTTCTGTTGCAGAAGGCAAAAAGAGAAAAGTATTTAATAAATGTAGAAGTGATTAGTTACATCATATGCTACTATGAGGTAAAATAGAGAGTAGACCAAAGCAACCATTATTGCATTTGGCAGCATGAATGTCCTTTAACCTCTAATAAGAGTGAACAGTCTCAGTGGGAGTGGTGAAGGTGAAAGCCTGATTAAAATTGATGAAGAGGAAATGGGGGAATTTCCAGTTAAAGATGGCAAAAGAAATGCAATTAAATTCCTGGTTTTTTTTTCCCTTGAAACTCCATTAAAGCTAAAGTAAAGGGATGGTTTTTTTTTTTTTTCTTCTTTTAAAACAAAAGGCCTAACTTCACAAGAGCAAACAGAAGGGGACAGGAAACAAATGCAAAAAAAATTTGGAGCCTGAAAAACAAAAGAAAGTCTGGTATCTGTCTTACAGACCCTAGAACCCTGAGCCAGCTGTGAGAATGCTGAGACTAAACTTAACAGCATTATAGAGCCTCTAAAATGTCAGGAATGGACAGCGCTCTTTACTTCTGCAAATAGAAATACGAGTGGAAGTAAAAAGAGGCCGATATGTTGCCAGTCTGTCTAAGAGGTGATTATACTCCATAAACCCTTTTCTTGACCTTGGAGTACCAAGCATCTACCCCTTCCTTATCTTAGCAGAAGACTAGAGATTTATTTTCTAGCAAGGATAAAATTGAGATGCAGCAAACATGGTTGAGAATGGGAGTACCATGTTGAAAATAGAGGGCTTAAGAACGTAGGCTACCAGATTTTTATAATTTTTCAGTCAGTAGTTTAGAAGATTTTTCTCTGGAAATTGTAACCAGCCTAAGAGAAAAGAGCTGAAGATACTGACTTAAAAGAATTTCCCCAAAGAAATATTCCAACCTGATACCTCTGCTAAAGTTCATAGTCAGTAAGACCTATCACAAAGAATTTCAGTGATCTTTTTAGACCCCACCCTTAAATGATTTGGTGCCCAGAGATCTCTAAGCATTATAGGAAAACCTGTTATGTGAGAGCCAAAGACCATGCCAAAAGAACTTACCAAGTTAGGGGAAATGGAGACCAGGTAGGTAAAATTTACCCCATTTACAGCAGGTAAAAACTGAAACAAATACAAAATTATTACCTAATGGTTTCAGAGAAGTTGGAAGGGAGATGCTAAATTTATGAAACGTGAAAGAAAAACAAATTAGAAATGAAGAACTCAAGAGTGGAAAAATAAAGCTAATATATCGAGAGTAAAACAAAGTTAAAATGGGAGAGAAAAATATAAAATTGGAGCAACTGTCAGAATCTCTAATGTTGAAATAATGGGAGTTATGGAAAGGGAAAAAAGAGGGAAATAGGAGAAATAAAGAATTGAGAATGATTCAACAAAACTGTCCAGAATTAGAGGACATAAGTTTCCAAGTAGAAAGATCCTATACTGTGACCACTATGGATGTGGAAATAAGTCCAAAATAGGACATATCACTGTTAAAATGTAAAACATAGAGGAGCTTCCAGAGTAAGAGAAGTAGGTCACATGTAAAGATCAATAATCAGAATGGCTTTGGGCTTCTTGAGAATACTCTGGAAACTAGAAGACAATGGAGCCTTCTCGTAAGTCTCAGGGAAAACTTATTTCCAACCTAGTATTCAGTATGTAGCTAAACTATTGATTAAGTATGATTGATGACAGTTTCAGACTTATGATTTCTAAACTGCTTATCTGCCATGACCCCTTTCTTGGGGTGTTATATTTGGAGGTACTCAACAAAATAAGTAAACTAAAAAAGATGAAAGCATAGGATATAAGAAACAGAAAATGTACCTTTAGTAGAGACCCAGAAAATCACCAGGAAGATTATGTATAATGATCCCAAGATGACTGCTGGTTGTAGAGAGCATCTAGTCCCAACAGGAATAGGTCAAAGGGCACCAAGGTAAATAGCTTTGAGATTATGTTGGTAGAATGTGTAATGTGTTTGAAGATGTTAGGAGATTTAGACAGGAAAAAAGTTTGGGGCTGAATTGGTGATAGGTGTATAGGAAAGTAAGTCAACAATAAAACAATTATTAACTCCAGGGAAAATTATTTAGAAAGGGGAAGTATTGTAGTATGCTGTATGGCTCAGTTGTGAATTGCATTTACAGAGTCATAATAATGTTAACTCTGAATATAACCACCTAGCCAAAAGTATGATATTGGGAATTTGGGCAAGTGTGCATGTAAATGAGGTAAGGATGGGGAGTCAAAAAGAATTAAATTTTTCTTAGTGGAATTCAGTAGATGATGCCTAAAAAAGACTCTCTTGAGAGCAAAAGGAGACACTTTTAATAATTACATTGGGACAGCTTGAATAAGTTGGGAGCGTGTAGACAACCTACCTAAAACAGAAGGAATCAAGAAGTAGCAAAATAAAGGATATCAGAGAGTTAACCGCCTGCAGAGACAGTTCAAGGGGTGAAAGTGGTGGAAAGTGGGAATTGGGGGATCAGAGAACAGAGGACTTCCAATTTTTTAGTAAGTCTTGTAAAACTAGGTGGACACTTTAGACTTTGAACATGTATACACTGGTGAAAATAAACACTACATTTTAAAGTAAGGGAGAGAAGGGAATTAAAGATGTTCAAACAGCAAATGTATGCTGCCATGCAGTTTTCCTGTGAAAGGGAGCAGAAAAGGAGGGCAGTACCTGAAGGGGTTGGTGGGTCAGGGGTTGTTTTTGTTTTGTTTTTAGGGTAAAATACTAAGATGTTGATCAGAAAAATCCATTTTTTAAGGGAGAAATTCGTGATGTAGGAATGGAAAGCCTTGAGGGTGACAGCAACTGCGATTCAGAGGACTAGAATCATGTCATTAGATACTGCACAGTTTATTTTTAATACAGAATGTGTTGTTTCATGTATAAGGGTTCTTTTCCAAAGATTTCCAGGCTCTGAAATTTTCTGTTAATTATATTTAATGTTGCATGCTGAATTAAAAACATATCTGCTTCTGTATTTGGCAGACTTTGAATGTTTTATAAAATTTCTTAGTTCTTAATGTCTCCCCATTTCATAAATATTTGTAAAGCTTGTTTTTAAACTGATATTTATAAAAGACTTATGCCATCCTTGCCCTCTGTCATCATAAAGTAATAATAACACTGGAGAGCTGGGAAGTCCTATCGCTGAATGACGTTGAGCTCAAGTTGCTTATGTAAAGGAGCATTTGATTCCTACATGTAACTTGATCTTGGTAATTTAATTTGTGAACTTTGAATCCCAGAAACTGTAACTGATCCTTTCCAAGACACATTATTGCATACTATGCTGGCCTAGGAATGTCAATATTTAAGAAAGAAGACTTTTAATAATAAAATTTGATCTGTATTAGATTATGCACTTGAAATTCCTTGCTGTGTGTAGGGACACAGCATATCTCCTAAAACAATCATTTTAGGATCCATAGCATGAATCGTTTAGAATCCGTAGCATGTGCAGGTGTGACTCTGGATGGTTTTTTTTGTACTGAAAATGTGAGGCCTAGGGTAGTCCCCAGATAGGACCTTTTGGCTGTTCCACCATTACTTTGTTTTGAATTAATTTGACACTTTATTTAAAGAAGTTAGAGGGAATTTTTACCCAGTTGGCTCTAGAGTACTTCGTTCCACCTATTTCACTTCTTCCTTACCTTTTCCTTAAATATACTATGTCACTTGGCTAGAAAAGTAGACAAAAGATCTTGGACTAGACTGTTAAAGATATAGTCTTAATTTGTTCACTTAGCACAATAAATGTTTGGAAGAATACTGTTACCAACATTAGTAAAATAGCCTAATAAAGCATTAGCTTGTATCTTCTAAACCATTTTGGGTTCAATCAGGTTGGCCCTTCCTATAGTCTAAGCCCTAATTCTTGGGGTCTTTTTTTTTTTTTTTTTCTAATTTTCCCTGTTTTCTACCTTTTGATAATTAAAGAAGCATAGTCTTGGTTCCATATAAAAAAGGATCAGATCTGGCCTTTTAACTTTAAAATTGTTCTTTTTTAATTCACCCAACATGACTGTTACCTTTCCACTGTTCTTTTTGTTCCAGTCATAGAACTAATCTCTGTTATTACCATGATAGGTATGTCTCTTAGACCAAAGGGTTGTAGTTAGGTCATCTTTGAAGTCTTTTCTAACTCCAGAATTCGGTAATTCCACGTTTCATCTCCTGATGTTCACCCAGACACTTAAAACTGGTATTTTATCTAGTGCTAGTTCCTTTTACTTTTACTTCTGACTCCCTATTCATTTTCTTTTAAGAATTCTTAGCCCTTCATAGTCTCATTTCTATAGCCATAACCACAGAGGCACAGCATCATTTATCAAGGATTATTCACTTGCTCTTTCATGACTATACATTTGAAAACAGTGATAGAATATTTTAGAATCCCATGTTCTTAGAGCATCTTTAATCTCTTTTCACTTAGTGTTACACATTAATTTGCACTATTTTCTCAATTTTAGATAAGATGTATAATACTTAAAGTAGAATTTTTCATGTCTCAAAACTGGGGATTTATTAGTATTAACAAATATTTAACTCATGACAATAGGATGTACGTATTTTGTGTAAATAAATTCTGCCTTACACTTCAGAAAAACTATAGAATATAGGGTGACAAACTTTAGGCTAACAATTTCATTTTAAAGTAGTGAACCTTAATTCCTTCAATGTGGGTAAGAGACCCCTTATAATAAGGCTTTTTTCCATTTCACTTGCCTTCACCCTTCTACTCACTCTTATTCTCATTTTATGCTCTAGTAATTAAAACTTTAAGTTGTAACATGACCAAATTTTTTCTAAAGAAAATGCTAAAATGCAACACCTGGGTGGCTTGCTTAGTTGGTTGAGTGTCTGACTTTGGCTCAGGTCACGATCTCATGGTTTGTGAGTTTGAACTCTATATTGGGCTCTGTGCTGACAGCTTAGAGCCTGGAGCCTGCTTTGGATTCTATGTCTCCCTCTCTCTCTCTGACCCTCCCCCGTTCTTTCTCTCTCTCTGTCTCTCTCAAAAATAAAAATAAACATTAAACGTTAAAAGAAAAATTAAACGAGGGGCACCTGGGTGGCTCAGTCAGTTAAGTGTCTGACTCTTGATTGCTGCTCAGGTCAGGAGCTCACTGTTCATGAGTTTAAGCCCTGTGTCAGGTTCTGTGCTGATAGCACAGAGCCTGCTTGGGATTTTCTCTCTTCCCCTCTCTCTCTGCCCCTCCCCAACTTGTGCTTTCTCTCTGTCTCAAAAATAAACAAACTTAAAAAAAAATTTTTTTTAAAGAAAATGCTAAACCTCCTAAGTTTCTCAAATATGATGCTCCCTCAAGGCCTGTGCCTTTGCAAGTTGCTATTCTTGTAGCTTAGAATCCTTTCACATACTACCTCTTGTGCTCTGGTCTGTTATTTCTCACATTCAAATGGTCATACAGATCACATGGGGACCTTGTTAAATGTAGATTCTGGTTCAGTAGGACTGGGGTTTTTAACAAGGCCTCAGATGATGCCAATGCTGGTGGTCTCCACCAGCATTGGCATCATCTGAGATACATGTGTGTGTGTGTATACATATATATGTATTTTGTTTTAAATTGTCAAGTTAGCTAACATACTGTGTAGTCGGCTTCAGGAATAGATTCCTGTGATTCATCCCTTACATACAACCCCCAGTGCTCATTCCAAAAAGTGCCTTCCTCAATGCCATCACCCATTTTTTCACCTCCCCAACCCCCTACCCCTCATCAACTCTCAGTTTGTTGTCTGTGTTTAAGAGTCTCTTAATGGTTTGCCTCCTTCTCTGTTTGTATCTTCTATTTCCTTCCTTCCCCCATGGTCATCTGTTAAGTTTCTCAAATTCCACATATAAGTGAAAATATATGATATCTGTCTTTCTCTTAGCATATAATACCCTCCAGTTCCATCCATGTTGTTGAAAATGGCAAGATTTCATTCTTTTTCATCGCCGAGTAGTATTCCATTGTATATGTAAACTACATCTTTATCCATTCATCAGTTGATGGACATTTAGGCTCTTCCCATAATTTGGCTATTGTTGATAGCAGTGCTATAAACATTGGGGCACATGTGCCCCTATGAATCAGCACTCCTGTATTCTTTGGATAAATTCCTAGTAGTGCTATTGCTGGATCATAGAGTAATTCTATTTTTAACTTTTTGAGGAACCTCCACACTGTTTCCCAGAGCATCAGTTTGCATTCCCACCAACAGTGCAAGAGGGTTCCCTTTTCTCCACATACTCGCCAGCATCTGTAGTTTTCTGAGTTGTTTTTAGCCACTCTGACTGGTGTGAGGTGGTATCTCATTGTGGTTTTGCTTTGTATTTCCCTGATGATGAGCAATGTTGAACATCTTTTTTCATGTGTCTGTTTGCCATCTGGATGTCTTTGTGTCTCTTCATGTGTTCTGCCCATTTCTTCACTGGATTATTTGTTTTTCGGGTATTGAGTTTGAGAAGTTCCTTATAGATTTTGGATACTAACCCTTTATCTTGTATGCCATTTGCAATATCTTCTCCCATCCCGTTGGCTGCCTTTTAGTTTTGTTGATTGTTTCCTTTGCTGTGCAGAAGCTTTTTATCTTGATGAGGTCTCAGTAGTTCATTTTTGCTTTTATTTCCCTTGATGTTGGAGACATGTCAAGTGAGAAGTTGCTGCAGCCAAGGTCAAAGTGGTTACTGCCCGTTATTTCCTGTAGGATTTTGATGGTGTCCTGCCTCACATTCGGGTCTTTCATCCATTTTGAATTCATTTTTGTGTATAGTTTAAGAAAGTCGTGTAGTTTCATTCTACATGTTGCTGTCCAGTTCTCCCAGCACCATTTGCTAAAGAGACTGTCTTTTTTCCATTGGATACTCTTTCCTGCTTTGTCAAAGATTAGTTGGCCATATATGTGTGGGTCCATGTTTGGGTTCTCTCTTCTATTCCATTGGTCTATGTGTCTGTTTTTGTGCCAGTACCATACTGTCTTGATGATTACAGTTTTGTAGTAGAGGCTAAAGTCTGGGGTTGTGATGCCTCCGACTTTGGTTTCCTTTTTCAACATTACTTTGGCTATTCAGGGTCTTTTGTGGTTCTATACAAATTTTAGGATTGTTCTAGCTCTGTGAAAAATGCTGGTGCTATTTTGATTGGGATTGCATTGAATCTGTAGATTGCTTTGGGTAGTATTGACATTTTAACAATATTTATTTTTCCAACCCATGAGCATGGAGTGTTTTTCCATTTCTTTATATCTTCTTCAATTTCCTTCATAAGTTTTCTAGAGTGTTTAGCATACAGATTTTTCACATCTTTGGTTCGGTTTCTTCCTAGGTATTTTATGGTTGTTGGTATAGTTGTAAATGGGATCAATTTCTTGATATCTCTTTCTGTTGCTTCATTATTGGTTGTAGAAATGCAGCCGATTTCTGTACATTGATTTTATATCTTGTGACTTTGCTGAATTCATGTATCAGCTTTAGCAATTTTTTGGTGAAGTCTTTCAGGTTTTCCATGTAGAGTATCTTGTCATCTGCGAAGAGTGAAAGTTTGACTTCTACTTTGCCAATTTGCATGGCTTTTATTTTGTTTTGTTGTCTGATT
The DNA here is from genome assembly GCF_018350155.1 of Leopardus geoffroyi. Classification (NCBI taxonomy): domain Eukaryota; kingdom Metazoa; phylum Chordata; class Mammalia; order Carnivora; family Felidae; genus Leopardus; species Leopardus geoffroyi. The sequence continues at coordinate 161,066,476 of NC_059327.1, forward strand.
GCTGAGGCTGCAACTTCTAACTGTGTTAAACAAGAGTAGTGAGAGTGGACATCCCTGTTGTATTCCTGATCTCAGGGGGAAAGCTGTCAGTTTTTCCCCATTGAGGATGATATTAGCTGTGGGCCTTTCATATATGGCTTTTCTGATGTTAAGGTATGTTCCTTCTAACCTGACTTTCTTGAGGGTTTTTATTAAGAAAGGAAGCTGTATTTTGTCAAATGCTTTCTCTGCATCTATTGACAGGATCATATGGTTCTTATCCTTTCTTCTATTAATGTGATGTATCATGTTGATTGATTTGTGAGCATTGAACCAGCCCTGCAGCCCAGGAATGAATCCTACTTGATCATGGTGAATAATTCTTTTAATATACTGTTGAATTCGATTTGCTAGTATCTTGTTGAGGATTTTTGCATCCATGTTCATCAGGGATATTGGCCTTTATTCTCCTTTTCAGTGGGGTCTTTGGTTTGGCGATCAAGGTAATGCTGGCTTTATAGAATGAGTCTGGAAGCTTTCCTTTCATTTTGTTTTTGCAACAGCTTGAAAAGAATAGGAATTAACTCTGCTTTAACTCTGCTTTAAATGTCTAGTGGAATTCCCCTAGCCAACTGGCCCAGGACTCTTAATTGTTGGGAGATTTTTGATAACTGAATCAATTTCTTGTAGTTATAGGTCTGTTCAGATTTTTTAATTTCTTTTTACTTGAGTTTTGGTACTGTGCGAGTGAGTGTCTAGGAATTTATCCATTTCTCCAAGATTGTCCAGTTTGTTGGCATCTAATTTTTCATAGTATTCTCTAATAATTGTTGGTGTTGGTTCTCTAATAATTCTCTAATAATATGGTGTTGGTTGTGATCTCTTTCAATCGTGATTTTATCTGTTTGGGTCCTCTCTCTTTTCTTTTTGGGAAATCTGGCTAGGGGTTTGTCAGTTTTGTTTATTCTTTCAGAAAACCAGCTCTTAGATTCATTGATCTGTTCTGGTTTTTTTTTTGGATTTTATGTTGTTCGTTTCTGCTGTACTCTTTATTATTTGTCGTCTTCTGCTGGCTTTGTGCTTTCTTTGGTGGTGCCAAGTTCCTCCAGGTGTGAGGTTAGGTTATGTATTTGGGACTTTTGCTTCTTGAGATAGGCTTAAATTGCAGTGTACTTTCCTCTTAGGACTGCCTTTGCTGTGTCCCAAAGTGTTTGGACTCTTGTGTTTTCATTTTCATTTGCTTCCGTGTATTTTTAAATTTCTTCTTTAATTGCCTGGTTGACCCATTCATTCTTTAGTAGGATGTTCTTTAAACTACCCGTATTTGGCAACTTTCCAAATTTTTTCTTGTGATTTCAAGTTTCATAGTGTTGTGATCTGAAAATATGGATGGAATGATCTCAACCTTTTATATTTATAGAGGGCTGTTTTGTGGCCCAGTATGTGATCTGTTTTGGAGAATGTTCCAAGTGCACCCAAGAATGAGTATTCTGCTTTTGGATGAAAAGTTCTGAATATATCTGTTAAGTCCATCTGGTTCAGTGTGTCGTTAAGAGCTGTTGTTTCCTTATTGATTTTCTGCCTAGATGATCTGTCCATTGCTATAAGAGGAGTATTAATTCCCCCCATAATCACAGTTATTATCTATATATTTATTTATGTTTGTGAATAACTGATTTATGTATTTGTGTTCTTCCTTCTTATGGGCATGAGCATTTACAATCGCTAGCTCTTCTTGATGGATAGACCCCTTAATTATGATACACTGCCCTTCTTCATCTCTTGTTACAGACTTTCTTTTAAAATCTAATTTGTCTGATACAAGTATGGCTACTCTAGCTTTCTTTTGCCCTCCAGTAGCATGATAGTTGGTCGTCCATCCCCTCACTTTCAATCTGCAGGTGTCCTCATGTCTAAAATGAGTCTTTTGTAGTCAGTATACAGATGGATCTTGTTTTTTTATTCATTCTGATACCCTAGGTCTTTTTTTTTTTTTTTTAATTTTTTTTTTCAGCGTTTATTTATTTTTGGGACAGAGATAGACAGAGCATGAACGGGGGAGGGGCGGAGAGAGAGGGAGACACAGAATCAGAAACAGGCTCCAGGCTCCGAGCCATCAGCCCAGAGCCCGACGCGGGGCTCGAACTCACGGACCGCGAGATCATGACCTGGCTGAAGTCGGACGCTTAACCGACTGCACCACCCAGGCGCCCCTACCCTAGGTCTTTTGATTGGGGCATTTAGTTCATTTACATTCAGAGTGATTATTGAAAGGTATGGATTTAGTGTCATTGTGTTATCTGTAGATTTTGTGCTTTTGGTGATATCTCTGGTCCTTTTGCTGCTTTCCACTAGTGGTCATGAACTCCTTTAGTTTTTGTTTGTCTGGGATGGCCTTTATCTCTCCTTCTATTCTGAATGACAGCCTTGCCGTTAAAAGATTCTTGGCTGCATATTTTTCCTATTCAGCACATTGAATATTTCCTGCCACTCTCTTCTGGCCTCCCAAATTTCAGTGGTCAGGTCTGCTAACTACCTTTATGTGTCTACCCTTGTAGGTTAAGGCTTGTTTGTCCTCATCTGTTTTCATAATTCTCTCTTTATCTTTCCATTTTGCCAGTTTCACTGTGATATGTCGTGGTGTTGACCCATTTTGTTGATTTTGAAGGGAGTTCTCTGTGCCTCCTGGATTTGGATATCTGTTTCCTTCCCCAGATTAGGGATGTTCTCAGCTATAATTTGTTCAAATAAACCTTCTGCCCCTTTCTCTCTGTTTTCTTCTTCTGGAACTTCTATGATACAGATATTATTAGGTTTCATTAAATCACTTAGGTCTCTAAATCTCCCCTCGTGGTGTAGTAATTTCCTTTCCCTCTTTTTTTCAGTTTCATTATTTTCCATAATTTTATCTTCTGCCTTACCTATTTTCTCTTCTGCTTCTTCCATCCTCGCTGTCATTGTATCTAGTTTATTTTGCATCTCACATATAGCGTTTCTTAATTCATCGTGACTATTTCTTAGGTCTTTGATCTCTGCCTCAATTCTCCCCTGTCTTTTATGGTTTTTTCAAGCCTGGCTATTAGTCTTATAACTTTTATTCTAAATTCTTATTCACATATATTATTTCTATCTGTTTTGAGCCATTCTCTGGCTGTCATTTCTTCCTGGAATTTTTGAGGAGAATTCTTCCATTTCGTCATTTTGGCTAGGTTTCTGTCTTTTATGTGTTTTAATAGCTTGTTATGTGTCATGCACCTGTGAGAACTACTATATTATAAAGGGGTCAGAGGTGCCTGGGTGGCTCAGTCAGTTAAATGTCCGTGATTTCATGGTTCATGCATTCAAGCCCCGCATCAACTCTGTGATGACAACTCAGAGCCTGGAGCCTGCTTTGGAGAACCTGTCTCCCCCTCTCTCTGCCCCTTCCCTGTTCGCGTGTACTCTCTCTCTTTCAAAATAAATAACCATTAAAAAAAATTAAAGAAAAGGGGGTTATACACTGTCCAGGGCCTTGCACTTCAGGAAGCATTTTTGGAGTGTGTTGCTTGCACTCGGCTGTTGCATATTTGGCTGCTCTATCACAGTGGTCATCCTTCTACAAAGCTCCTCCTTACTCATGGTGGTGGATTGTTTAGACCTTTCACCAGGTGTGCTTACATTTGTTCAGAAATTAAAAAAAAAAAAAAAAAAGGAAAGTGCAGGGGACTTGGTCCCATACAAAGAGAAAAATGAGAGGGGTGGAAAAAAAGACCAAGCAGAGAATCAGAGAAACTACAAAGCTTAATCCAGAGAGAGAGAAAGGAAAATAAAGAAGGAGGTATAGAAAAGATGTAAAAAGAATAAAAATGCCTGATTAAACAGACTGACAAAGCAGAGGAAAAAAAAATACATAACAAGAAATGATCAAAAGTCAAATCAGAGACTACGAATCTGATTCCAAAGTGGGGGGGGGGGGGGGGGAAGAAGAGGGTAGAAAAAAGAAAAGAGAAAAAAAATAATAGTAATAAAAAATTAAACAAAAAACCAGACTAACATACATAACTGCAGGACAGTTGTCGGTTGGTGTTTGAGATCAGTGGCTGTGCTGTCTGGAGGAGAGGCCATCTGGTTCCCTTAGTGTCAGTCCCTTTCCAGTAGATAAGCAGTTGCTACGCACGGAGGGGCGGGGTTTGGTGTAAGCAGGTCCTGCCTTCACTGGGGGCCCTGAAGCCCCACTGTGTTGGTGATGAAGAGAAAAATGGCAGTACCCCAATCTGTCCTCCCTGGACCGGGTGTCTCAAACCTCACTGTTCAGGCAGCCCTTACAGAGTAGTGCGGGCAGCTGGCTTGTCCTGCTCCATGGTCTCCCTCGTCTCCTAGGTGATCGGCTGAGATTCAAAACCTGATGTCTTAAAGGATCCCACACTGTGGGACCCAGTTCTGGGGTAGCACCACTCCGCCCTGCCAATAAAGGGCCTTTGCCCGGCCTGGACCATATTTTTAGTAATAGCAATTTAGACTATCTGACAAACTCATTGTCATCAAGAATATTTCCGGACTCCTTCCTACATACCTTCGTTATCCTTCTTACTGTTATCTGGGTATCTGTCTCCCTATTCAGTTCCAGATTTTTGCCTATAAGGACTGACTTTTATCCTTCTATCCCTAAAGCTTAGCATACTATTTAATAGAAAATAGGCTTTCAACAAATGTTTGTTGATTAGATATTATTTTTAAATTGAAGAATAGTTGACATAGAATGTTATATTAGTTTCAGGTATAAACAGTGATTCAGTAATTCTGTACATTCCACAGTGCTCACCATGATAAGGGTAGTTACCATCTGTCGACATACAATGTTACTACAATATTAATGACTATGTTCCCTATGCTGTACTTTTTATTCACATGATTTATTTTGTAACTGGCAATTTGTTGGCCTTACTTCCTTTCACCTGTTTCATTCATCCTCCCTCTTATCCCCGGCAACCACCAGTTTATTGTTTGTATTCATGAGTGTTTCTGTTTTTTGTGTTTTAGATTTCATATATAGGTGAAATCATATGGAATTTGTCTTTCTGTGTCTGACTTCTTTCACCTGGTATGATACCCTCGAGGTTCATCCATGTTGTCAAGATTGGCAAGATTTCATTTTTATAGCTGAGTAGTATTCCTCACTGTGTGTGTGTGTCTGTGTGTGTTTGTGTGTGTGACACACACACATCTCATATCTTCTTTATCCGTTCATCTATCAATGGGCACCTAGGTTGTTTCCATATCTTGGCTATTGTAAATAACTGCTGCATGAATATAGGGGTACATATATCTTTTTGAATTATAGCCTATTTACAGTTTCATAGTCTAATATATATACTAAATGTTAAAAGTAGCCTTTATTATTTTATAATATAAAATCAATTATGAACCTCAATTTTTTTCCCCTGTATTCCTTTTTTAGAAGGGAAAAAGCCTTAAATATGCCCCAGCTAAAGGTATTTGCTTGAAAATATTTCAGCCTTTGGTACAAGCCAAAACATTTGAATTCTCTATGATAACATAAAGTGTTTCTCAACATTACTGTTTGTAGACTAATTTTTTTTTTTGAAAACTAATGACTATGTATTTTTCTTTCCACCCAAGGAGAAGTACAAATGTCTACCACAAGACGAAAACGTAATATGTTATGTTGTTTACCGTAAGCTGTAGTAAAATGAGCTCGATTGTCGACAGGTATGTTTTTAGAGACTCTTTATTTTGAATCCTATAAAGGTATTTTAAAATTTATTATTAGAGTAATGATCTCTATCAAACTGATACGGAGTTTCATGCTTAAACATAATTCCTATTACATTCAGTTTCTATATTGAGTAAACATAGTGTAATAGTAAGATATGTTAATGTTATCTATAGCCAAAGTCCAGTGTATGGCTTGTGTCCTAAACAGATCTTGAACTGTAATTTTGAGTTTGATTTGGTCAGAGCTGCTCCGAGAGAAATTGTGATAGTTGGCACATGTTTCCCTGGCACCTTATGGAATCTTTTTTCTCCTTATGTGTTGTCCTTGTTCTCCGTATCTATCTGTTGGGGCTAACTCCATGTCTTTAAGCATTCTAGTATTTGAGATTGATAAGTGGTAGCTATAATTAGGATTTTATTAGTTGAAATTATAATCTTTGAATCATATTCTTGGGAAAAGGATAAACCTTTGATTTTAAGACTTTTTTTTTCCCTACATTTTAATAGTGACACTGAGATTCATCTTACAATTGCCTTATCATAGTTTAATTGGTAGCATTTTTTTTCTTTCTTGGTGGCATGTGAAATACTGACAAGTCTTTATAAAGGTCAATGGTGTTCTTAATTTGATGACATACAGTAACATATTTTAAGCTCTTACTCTTTGATAGGTAATGTGTAGAGTACTTTTCATATGTTGCTTCATTTAACCTCACAATAATTCCATGAGGTTTTACAGCTGAGGCAACCATAGGTCAGAGAGGTTGAATAGTTTGTTTAAGGTCACATAGTTAAGTGATGAGCTGGAATTATGACCTATGTTGGCCTGACACTAAAGTTCCTGTATTTTTATTATAGTGTACTGTGTGATTCTTCCATAGGGGATTCTTTAAAAGTTTTGTAGCTAGAGTTGTATACAGAAGTGACTTGACGTCTGGGGCCAGCCTGTCTCCCTTTCCTGTGAGATAAACAGTGAAGATAAATACTCTACCAGAACTTAAGACCTAAGGGGCAAGGAGTTTCCTTAGAGAGGCCTGCCTGCAGCACTGCCATAGTTTTGGGCTATGCCATATTTTCAGGTGGGCTCTATGTATAGTTGTCTCCTCAGAAAGGATGTTCCTTCACTGCTCCTGAGAGATTAAATATGATTGTGGTATTATGCTTCTCAGTGATTGCCAATTCCCATTCTAGATGATACAACATCTAGAGATAACATCTGTGTTCAGACATAACAGCAGTTTTTAATAAGAGTTCATTATTTCTGTGAATATCATTAAAATTATGGACTCTCTCCTCAATAAAATGCATATACATACAGAAGTTTTCCTAAGTTGCAGTGCACACATGGAACCTGGAAAGTCCAGATATGGACCTCTGTGATACAAAATTGGCAGATATTCTCCACAATGGGTCCAGCAGACGTTCTGTGTGCCTTTATAGGCCTTAGAAAGGTGTGATTAAAGTAGTGAATAGTGAATTCATGTAAAACTCCTGAGTCACCTGAAATTATTTAATATTGCTACTTAGATTAAGGGGTTAGCCACCAGGGCTCTTGATTTCATTTGTTAAAATGTTGTTCCCCTAGATCTTCCCATAACCAACCTCTTCTTGTCACTTAGCTCTCAGCTTAGATCTCCCCACCTCAGCAAGTCCTTCCCTTACCACTGAGACTAAAGTAACACTGCAGTAACTAAAGTCTCCCCTTAAAAAAAAGAAAACTTGTCAATATTCCCTTGTTGATTTGTTTTGGTCTACTAGAAAATAAGCCATATGAGAGCAGGGACCTCTGTGTCTGATTAACTGCTCTGTATTCATGTTCAGAATAGATCCTGGCACATGAGTACTAATAAATATTTGTCAAATGAATCAGTAATGAATGAAATGTGTTAATGTAAGTTAAATGCTAGATGTTGTGATGCTCATGAGCAATTTGTGGTTTTATTAATATGATGTCTCAAAATAATTTTTTTAAACTATGCTGTTAAAGATAATTTCAAATGAAGTAATTTTTATATGATGGCAGATACACTGACTGTCTATAATTTTCACTGATTACTAACAGTCTGAAACAAGGTATTAACCTCCGGTTAAATTAAATTCTGATTTTTGCATGTCATATTTACAGTAAGCTAAGTAAGTAGTTTTAAAATTCACATTTGTGGTAAATTTTTTAAAAATTTAGGTAAACATGGATAAACTTTAGTTTTCTAATATTTATTAGGAAACAGGTTAGCAGTTAGTTGAATTTGAATTTGTACTATCCTTTAATTTTAGAAAAATCCTAGGATGTAACTGATTTGATTCACATGTCATTTTGGTATTGCTGTTGCTTAATGAGTCTGCTCTTATTTTCTCTGTCGACTTTCTTTTTTCTTTTAGAGAAGATGGTAGTATATTTGATGGGTTGGTGGAAGAAGATGACAAGGACAAAGCAAAAAGGTAGTTCATCTTAAGATGCAAAATAGTAATTAAATGAATAATAAGTAAATATAAAAGTAAATAGTGATTTCCAAAAGCTGTCTGTCTTAAGAGCTTAGATATATTAGCAAGGTGGAAAAGCTTAGAGTATCAGTATGCAGTTTATAAATTAATAAGGTTATCCTGTAAAAGTGCTCCTCTCATCACATCATATTTGGAGTGTGTAATATCCATAAGACATCACTAAGGATGTTAACCTTCATCACTTGGCTAAGGTAGGATTTGCCTGGATTCACATTTGTAGTTACTGTTTTCCCCTGAACTTGTTCTATTCTTTGGTAGCAAGTTATTAAGTGTAGCCTACCTTCAAAGTAGTGATGGGGGGAATTAAGCTCCACCTCCCATAGAAGGGGATATCTACATATATTGAAATACTTCTGTAAAAAAATTGTGTCCTTCCCATTCGTTTATGTCTGTATGAACTCATGTATATTTATTTTATAGTTTAAATTATACTCTAGTGCTGTTTTATTTTGTTGCTCAAATTGTTTCAGCTTTGGCGATTGGGAGTTCTTTCAGGGTAGGCTCCTGTGTCCTCCACATGCCTTTATTCTCCAGTAGAAGGGAAAGTAAATCGTGGAGGTGAGGGAGTGAGATCTAGAGCCATGGTAGTGTTGATGTGAGCTGCCTTAAACAGGAGGCTTGACAGTTAATTATAGTATTAGGAGAGGGAGGCTCTGGGTAGCATTATAGCAGTTTGTAGTCACTGAGAGTGGGCAGTAAGCACTTTCTGGGTGTTTTTTTCCAGCTGTGTTGAACTACGTGGGTGCTTAGACAAGGGTAGATGTTGTTGTAGTATTATACACAGGTACAAAGATAAACATGTAATAAGTAGTAGTTACTAAATGTCTGTATTCAGCAAAAAGGAAAAAAAAAAAAGGTAGTGGGATAAGAAAAATATTCACAATAACCGGGTAAATTGCAGAATATTCTAACGAATGGTTAAAATCTAAGAAGAAGATTTTGAAGACAACTATATAGTGTATTCCAGGAAATAAAAAGACCTGGATTTGAAGCTAAAAATATATAGGACAACCCGTATCCCTCAACCTCAATCTGGTGGAGGAAAGTTTTTACAAAATACCTTAGGATAGAGATAAAATCTGTTAAGATAGGAATAATCAGTCTTGCCTGAAAAAAGAAGCAGAACTCTAAGGAATTGACTTGGACAATGTTGAAGGCCAAGTTTATAGATAGATAAGGTAGCTAAGGGTATCCTATTTTCGAACACTCTGAAGGTTTGATCATGTTTTTAGGGAACCAGAAATACTGTGGCTCTGGAAGACACTGGAGGAAGACAGAGAATCTCACAATATTGTCATAATTAAGCAGAACCACACTGAACTCTGACTGAAACTATGATGAGTTAAAGTACCTTAGTGTTGAACCAAGAACAAAGGGAGTTTTATACCCACCTCCAAAATGAAATCTCTGTGGCCTGTTATCAGTGAGGTCCTTACAAGGGCTGAGAACTTCCAGCCTAAATGTAACAATGAAGTGAAGTTTGCTTTAGTGGTTATGATTCAACAGTAGAGTTGGCAATATTCGGTTTCTGTGTATTTTCTTCTCCTGGAATCAAAATGTCTGGTTTGAATTACTACTTCATGGTAGCTGTATGACCCTGGGCATGTTCTTTATGCCTCAGTTGTCACCTGTAAAATGAAAAGTTGTAAGTAATAAAGTCTTCCTCATAGGAGTTAATGAGATTTCATAAGTGCTTACAGTAGTGCCTGGCACATAAGTATGGCATGAATATTGGCTTTTATTTTTACCTCTATCCGTGTATTCAGATACTTCATATATGCTAATTTTCAGATGCTTATTTCTTACTCTTTTCTAGAGGAATATAACTAGATCTGCATATCTAAGTCTTTTGTGTATGTCTTTTTAAATGTGAAACAGGCAATTTCATCATATTTAAATTCTGCAAACCATCTGTGCACCAAAACCAGTATCACATGTTATATCTCACATTAATAAACAGCATTATCAGTCACTTGGGAATCCTCTTATATTTCCCTTTTGCTTCCCTACTGCAAACCAGATCTACCTGGAATTGATAGATCTGCCTCTTAACCCTCAAACCCACACTGCTCTGTTAACACTGCCACTGCCATGGTTTATAGGCTAGTATGTTGCGGCTGCCTCCTAAATGGTCACCTGACGTCCAGGCTTGTTTGCCATACAATAAATTTTCACGAGTATTTGCTAAATGAATTTGTTTCACCAAGCCTCGATCTTTTCATCACTGTGATGCCAGAATGGTCAACAAGCAGTTCTGTTCACATCATTCCTTTGCTTTAAAACCTTTCAGTGCCTTCCCCTGGCTTTCAGGATTAAATTAAAATCCTTTTATGTAACATAAAAACTTTATGATTTTTTCCAGTATTTATTTATTCCTCACCCACCGCCACAACTCTAGTATACTTGGGCACAGAAAGCCCATCCATTGACCATATTAGCCAGGTTGAATTACTTGTGACAGGAGTTCACTCCTGGGTAAGTTTCCTATACCTGTAATGCCATGCATACATCTACCCCACTACCACACCCTTTTCTCAGCCTCTGTGACTCCATTCAGTACACAAGTTCAGTACTCTGCATTTCCATAGGAATTAGATAAATTTCTTGAAAGAGGTTGTCTTTTCCCAGTATCCTTAGCCTTTATTAGCATAGTCTCTGTTACTATAGCAAGCACTCGCTGTTTGATGGAGTCAGTTTAATATCTTACGTTTCTTAAGAGATTTGAGCCATTATATTTTTTCCCTGTACAGAATTAAGAAATTTGACTTCAGGGGCACCTGGGTGGCTCAGTCAGTTAGGCATCTGACTCTTGATATCAGCTCAGGTCTTGATCTCAGGGTTGTGAGTTCAGGCCCCACGTTGAGCTCTGCACTGGGCATGATGCTTATGTTAAAAAAAAAAAAAAAAATCTGACTTCACAAAGCAGACAGAAGTCTGCTTTAATCATAGAATCATTAATCATTAATCATAGAATGATTAATTGGTCTATAAATAATTGTATTTACTTGTCTGAAGGTCATGGTGCCACTTAGTATTTATTTACTGGTTAGCTGCTTCACATAAAATAGTACTAATTATTCTTTTGGTGTGCATATTTTGAGTGCTTACTGTTTGTTAGTTGTTACGTTTAAGTGCTTAGATGAAAAAATTGGGGCTTTGTCATCAAGAAGTACACAGCCTAATGGAGAGAGAGATATGCAGACATTTGGTTATAGCTCTGTGGTGGAGGCTGGGATAATGAAATAAAGTGGAAGGCTATATGGATAAGCCTGAGGGTAGAGAGATTTTCATTTTTAGATTTGTTTGTAATTTAAAACTTACAGGAGATGGATAACTCTCCTACTTAGTAATTTTGAATAATTATATGCACATTATATGCACTTTCACAAATGCATCTCAGTAATATTCATAATAACTTACTAAAGAAAATACAAATACTTGGTATTTGTATTAAATAAGTTAAATAAATAAAACCTGAGATTTGAATGAAGTTTGTCTTATTGGCATTTTTCTAAGAACATATATGCTAAATGCTTAATATGTAAGTTTCTTTAGTGATTAACTGAGAAGAAAATTACTGCCCAAATTAACTGTACATTGTTGGTAACTTGTGGATAAATACTTACTACCACTATATTGACAGAATACATGATTTGTAGTTGTGTCCGAAGTGAGCATTGTATTAAATTACGTGTGTCATCAAATGGATTGTTTGAAAACTGCTTTTCTTTTTCATCAGAGTATCTAGAAACAAATCTGAAAAGAAACGTAGAGATCAATTTAATGTTCTCATTAAAGAACTGGGATCCATGCTTCCTGGTAATGCTAGGAAGATGGACAAATCTACTGTTCTGCAGAAGAGCATTGATTTTTTACGAAAACATAAAGGTAAAATTTTAACTTTATAAGATGGATTTTTTTTTTTTTTAATAACAGACTCTCTCTTAAAGCATAATGTGGTAGAATCTTGACAGTGATTCTTAAAATTGGATGCTTCCATACCTTTTTTTTAAGAGAAAGAAATCAATTGCCTTTTTAAAGGTTTCCTGGTATGTTCTTTATTTCATTCAACAAACATTTATTTAGTGCCTACTATACGCTAGATTCTTGGGGTGAAGAGTAGCAGTCCTGGCCCTCAATTAAATTTAAGCCAAGGAAGACAAACATGTGAATAACTAATTTACAACTAATTTATTTATTCCTCACCTGTAGATATTTAAAATGTGAGTAGTGTTCACAAACCGTAAACATGTTGTGAGAACACAGGAAAAAAAATGCCAGGAAGGGCTTAAAAATAGCTGATTTTTCAACTGAGTCTTCCTTTTAGGTTAAGTGAAGAGAACCACATTTCACCCGGAGGGAATAGGAAGTATTGTGTGCAAAAGCAGGGAGAGTTTACTGTAATTGGAGCATAGTTGAGTTGGAAAATTATGGCTATATTTGAAAGAAAGGCAGGAGCCACATCATTTGGGCCTTATATGCCATTTTAAAAGATTTTAGGGGCACCTGGGTGGCTCAGTCGGTTCAGCGTCCGACTTTAGCTCAGGTCATGATCTCACGGTTTGTGAGTTTGAGCTCCGTGTTAGGCTCTGTGCTGACAGCTCCGAGCCTGCAGCCTACTTTGGATTCTTTCCTTCTCTCTGCCCTCCCCAACTTGTACTCTGTCTCTCTCTGTCTCTCAAAAATACATGTAAAAAAAAATTTTTTTAAAGAAGATTTCAGTATATGTCTAGTAATTAAACACTGTTTATAAAATAAAGTGATTATTTGTTAATTGAAGAAAATCACTTTGACTATAAATGAGTCATGAAAAGAAAAAGTTAAAGAATATTAAGTATTTTGGTAACAGAGATAATAGATGAAAAACTTGGAACATTTCCTTTTCTAGCTGCAAGTGAAACCACAAAACTTCTCAAAAGGAGAATTTGTAACTAGTACCTTTATTCACTCCTCCCGGGCTCACTGAGTCATGCGTTACCAAGCTGATTTTTATGCTCCATCACTCTCTGAAATTATTTTTGGTAATTTCACAAATGCCATAAGCCCCACCCATTCTGCTACCAATCAGATAATAGCAGTAGCTTTTTCTTATACCTAATGCACTGGAAGTTTTAATCCATCCTCCACTGGTTTTCTTTTTTCTTGGTCTGTGTTATACTGCACTTCTTCATTCATCCCCACTTTCTGAAACTTTATTTTTTTGCCCTGTAAATGTCTTGTCTTTTGTGCTTTTGCTTTCTCTTCACTCTTTCCCTTGGTTATCTCATTCCATAGCTTCAAGTATTGTCTCCCTATTAAACTACCATATCTGTATTTTTAGATGCAAACTTTTCAGTCTTTTGTATCCAGATAACTTTTGGATCTTTCTTTTGCATGTCCTCAACCTCAGTGCATCTAAAACTGAACTCATTTTCATTTTCTCAAGTCACCTCTTTCTCTCAACTTCCCTTTTTACATTTTTATACCACCATCATTTCAGGCCCCAGGACTCAAGCCTGAAAAGACTTTTGAATTTTTTCCATCTTCCTTAGTACTACATCACAGTTGCCAAATTCCGTTGATCCTTCTGTAAATGTGTCATAATTGCTTGTCTTCACTTTTATTATTACATTTTACCTCTGCAGTTAGTATTCTCACTAACCTTAGTGTCTCTTGTTAGCACACTTAGTCCCCTCAGACATTGCAGCTCAATAAATGATTGCTGAATGAAATGAAATAATATGCATACATTTGCCCCTGATAATTGAAGATTAATACTGGCATTAAGTAGATCAGTTTTTTTTTTCAAAATTGGGTATATCATTCTCAGAAAAGTAAAATTTACCTTAAATTAAAAGGGAATTCTTAGATACTTATTATTAATACTCTAAAATAAGCCTGTGTTTAACTAAAGTTGATGGGATTTGCTTGTGGATTTAAATCTTTTTTCTGAATGTATATAATTGGTGTGAATGTGAAAAACATGACTATATTCCACAGAATTAGTAGCTAGACTTTTTACTCTTCATATTAGTAGTACAGGCATTTCCAGTATGCCAAAAGTTGGGTGACAGTTTAATATGCTTGATTTATATATCTGATAACACAAAATCAAAACAGCCTGCTCCCTACTTTTCACAGCAAAGTAGAATATGTTTTTGTGGAGTAATATCTATGACATAGATCTTTGTTTTGGTTGTTTAAGATGTCTGCATTAAAAAATGGAAAAGTATTTATTACCTAAATAGTTGAGATTTCATCATTAAGGAATAGCTTTCTCATATCTAAATCTATTAGAAAAATGTTGCAAAATAAACTCTAATAATTTTGTTAAAATGTGTGCCCAAGCCAGGGATCTCCAAATTTTGACCAGTTTAAAAACATGCAAGAGGACACTAAGCAAAATCACTCTGGGATTATTACTTGGGAGTTTTTGCCCCAAATCTTAGTCTCCTTGATTATTAAGAATAGAGCACCTCAAATTGGGAGGAATCTTGCTGCTTGGCAGTAGGCAAGCCTGTGGTCATTTCAGTAAAAGCAGAATGATGGACTGACCTCCTTGGCTCCTTTCCTCCAGGCTCATGTCCTTACGACTGCTCTAGGTTCCATCATTTAAATGTCAAGAGAAGGATGAGGAAAAAGAATTTGTTCTGATGCTTGATACTAATCTGCTTCTGATTCCTATTTGGTCATTATGTCAAGTAGGAAGCAGTCTCAGGCCTTCCACAATACAGGTTGTCAGAGCTCCCAGAGAAAAACCAGAGATTGGTATTCCCAGAAGACCCAATCCAAGGAGATAGCTTGCCACATTAGCCCATGCAGTTCATCACTGGGCCTTCTAATACCTACCTAGACCAATACATGTTATTGCCCATGGTTCTCATTTTAAATAGGAGAGAAGGCAGGTTGTTGGACTTTAGTACCACCCTTTAGCCCTACCCGGTGTTTGGAGTATGCCACTAATGTATCAAATAATCTTTACAGAAATCACTGCACAGTCAGATGCCAGTGAAATTCGACAGGACTGGAAACCTACATTCCTTAGTAATGAAGAATTTACACAATTAATGTTAGAGGTATGTCTAGATTTACTTTTTGAAAAGTTTTATTTTCCTCAGAAAAGATATAGAGATGATGAATTTTAGTATATTTTAACAATATTAATTTAATATTGAGAAGTCTTTAATTCATTGTAAATCAATAAATTATATCTTCAA
This sequence comes from Leopardus geoffroyi, assembly GCF_018350155.1. NCBI lineage: Eukaryota > Metazoa > Chordata > Mammalia > Carnivora > Felidae > Leopardus > Leopardus geoffroyi. The sequence continues at coordinate 161,081,868 of NC_059327.1, forward strand.
TTAAAATTAATTGATGTAAGTATAAGTAAATAGTAGTATGTGGTAAGGTAATGTTAAATTTTCATATTTTTAATAATACATGAGTTTTGAGAGGCTTGATAAAAGTCAGAAACCTATAGCTATCAAGTTCTTTACCTGAGACCACACTAACAATATTCATATGAAGAAAATGTAGATTATTCATCATATGTTAAATACTATGCCCTCATAAAGGGGCACCTGGCTGGCTCAGTCAGCATGTGACTCTTGATCTCAGGGTCATGAGTTTGAGCCCACGTTGGGTGTAGAGATTACTTAAAAATACAATCTTTAAATATTATGAAATGTAAACTACTGTTTAATTTTTTTAAACGAATTAAAATTCACCTAAATACAATATAAGATAAATGATTTTGAAAATATTAAAACATTGAAATATACATTGAAAGGCAACTCTTCTTAATTCAAGTAGAAACTTTTAAAAGGAAATAAGTAAATGTTCTTCTGTAACAAAATTATTTTTGAAAATAATTCAGAACATATTTGCTTATAATTAAACCCTCTAATACCTCATACAATTATTTCTAAAATCCACAGATGTTTTGAGTCACTCATATCTATCAGTTTTCTTTCTCTACTTTTTTAATTGTTTCCTGTGTAGAATAATATAGGTATCATCTTTGCACGCAAAGTACACAGAGTTCAATATCAAATTTCCATGTAAACCTTAATAGGAAACAGAGGTGGTATACTTTGGTAGTAACATTTAAAGACAAGAAAAATAAATACATAACAAAGTAGACATAGAAAGAACCAAGGAAAGCAGTTGAGGTAGGTATGTGGAAGTTGTTAAATAATTTACATCTTTTATCCTGTTTGTTTGGATGTATTATTTCAGACCTGAAGCATTTATCTGTGTCATGTATGTGTATGTAATGACTATATTGCAACTGTCTCTGTATATTGACTGAAGTCTGAGGCAACATGAAGTATTTTGCAAATCAATGAGTTATTTTTCGGTTCATACTTAAGATGGAACAGTTAATTGCTGGATTAATTAAGTATATATTCAGCAGAAATGTTACCATATGAAAATTTATTGGACTATAAGTATATTTATGTATAATTGTAGCTATCCTTAAAATCTGAAAAATAATGAGCATTTTTCACATATTAACTCTATGAATCCTCAAAATAATCTTATGAAGTAGCATCTGTTTATGCCTTTCTTACTTCCGGATGAGGAAATCAAGGAACAAAGGGATTATGAAATTTACTCAAAGTAACACAATTAGTAAGTAGCCCCATTAGGATTCACTGCAGCCTCTCATCTCCCTGGCCTCAACCTCTCTGCACACTGCCACTCATGAACTTCTTTCATTGAAAGCTAGCCAAAGAACAGTCCTTTTATCTTAAAAACCACCAGTTAGCTCTTTGAATTACCGGACACTTACGTTATAGACCAAATATTAGTTTCTAATTTTAAGGGTTTTACCCCCCCTTGTTCTGCAACAAAACTGTTACATTACTTTTAAGTTTGTAAAAGAGTAGTCTGTAATAGCCTTCTGATCATCCACTCATTACTAAACTCATTGATAATGTCCAAAATTATCTTGCTTAGGTAAAAGTAATATGTTTATGAAAGAGTACACACAAGCTGATGTCTAAATACATAAAGGATTTAACTCATTTAATTACTCCTTAATTTTTATTTTATGATTATATTGTCAGTGCAGTGGTTTAATAAGATCTTCTGTGTTAATCATAAACATTTACTTACTCTGCTTCATTGGTATGAAAATTTCCTTACAAATTCATAAATTGGTATAATATCTTCAGTCATTTCTTAATACTTAATGAAGATAAATTCACTAATAGGCCAAACAGAATAGCATTGTCTCCAAATTTTCTTCACACTGCACAGATTCTTTTTTTTTATTATCATTTGCCAAGACACATGTAGTACCTATGATGTAGATAACTATCGAAAGGAAGAAAGAAACAAGAGTGCTGATACTTTAAAAAAAAAAAAAAAATTGATGGACATGAGCTGCTTCCATATCTTGGCTGTTGTAAATAATGCTGCTATAAACATCGGGAAACAAGTCTCTCTTTGAATTAATGTTTTTGTATTCTTTGGGTAAATACTCAGTAGTGTGATTACTGGATCCTGGGGTAGTTCTATTTTTACCTTTTTGAGGAAACTCTGTACTGTTCTCCAGAGTGTCTGTGCTAGTTTTCTTTTTTTTTTTTTTTTTTTTTAATTTTTTTTTTTTTCAACGTTTATTTATTTTTGGGACAGAGAGAGACAGAGCATGAACGGGGGAGGGGCAGAGACAGAGGGAGACACAGAATCAGAAACAGGCTCCAGGCTCTGAGCCATCAGCCCAGAGCCTGACGCGGGGCTCGAACTCACGGACCGCGAGATCGTGACCTGGCTGAAGTCGGACGCTTAACCGACTGCGCCACCCAGGCGCCCCAGTCTGTGCTAGTTTTCAATCCCACCAACAGCACAAGAGCGTTCTCCTTTCTCCACATCCTTGCCAACACTGGTTGTTTCTTGTGTTGTTGATTTTAGTCATTCTAACAGATGTGAGGTGATACCTCATTGTAATTTTGATTTGCATTTCCCTGATGATAAGTGATGATGAGCATCTTTTCATGTGTCTGTTGGCCATCTGTATGTCTTCTTTGGAGGAATGTCTGTTCATGTCTTCTGCCCCTTTTTAAATTGGATTCTTTGGGTTTTGGGTGTTAAGTTCTCTAAGTTCTTTATAGATTTTGGATAGTAACCCTTCATCAGATATGTCATTTGTAAATACCTTCTCCCATTCCATAGGTTGCCTTTTCGTTTGGTTGATTGTTTCCTTCATTGTGCAGAAGCTTTTTATTGATGTAGTCCCAATAGTTTATTTTTGCTTTTGTTTCCCGTGCTTCAGGAGACCTATCTAGAAAAAGTTGCTACAGCTGATGGCAGAGAAGTTATTACCTGTGCTGTCGTCTAGGATTTTTATAGTTTGAAGACTCACATTTAGGTCTTTAATCCATTTTGAAATGATTTTTGTGTATGGTATAAGAAAGTGGTCCAGTTATATTCTTTGGCTCTCCAGTTTTACCAACAGCATTTGTTTTTTTTTTTTCCAGTGGATATTCTTTTCTGCTTTGTTGAAGATTGACCATATATATAATTGTGGGTTTATTTCTGAGTTTTCTGTTCTATTCTGTTGATCTGTGTGTCTGTTTTTGTGCCATTACCAGACTGTTTTGATTACGACAGCTTTGTAGTAGAATTTGAAGTCTGGAATTGTGATGCCTTCAGCTTTGCTTTTTTTTTCAAGATTACTTTGGCTATTCAGGGTCTGTTGTGGTTCCATACAGGTTTTAGGATTGTTTGTTCTAGTTCTGTAAAAACACACTGTTGGTGGGGCGCCTGGGTGGCGCAGTCGGTTAAGCGTCCGACTTCAGCCAGGTCACGATCTCGCGGTCCGTGAGTTCGAGCCCCGCGTCGGGCTCTGGGCTGATGGCTCAGAGCCTGGAGCCTGTTTCCGATTCTGTGTCTCCCTCTCTCTCTGCCCCTCCCCCGTTCATGCTCTGTCTCTCTCTGTCCCAAAAATAAATAAACGTTGAAAAAAAAAAATTAAAAAACAAAAACAAAAAACACACTGTTGGTATTTTGATACGGATTGCATTAAATGTGTAGATTGTTTTGGGTAGTATCGACATTTTAACAATATTTGTTCTCCCAACCCATCAGCATGGAATGTTTTTCTATTTTTTGGTGTCATCTTTAATTTCTTTCATCAGTGTTTTATAGTTTTCAGAGTATAGGTCTTTCACCTCTTTGGTTATTAGGTTTATTCCTAAGTATCTTATTATTTTTTGTGCAATTGTAAGTGGGATGGTTTTCTTAATTTCTCTTTCTGCTCCTTTATTATTGATATATAGAAATGCAACAGATTTCTGGAGATTGATTTTATATCCTGTGACTTGACTTAATTAATAGTTCTAGCAGTTTTTTGGTGGAATCGAGTTTTCTATATATAATGTCATATCACATGAAAATAGTGACAGCTCTACACCTTCCTTACAGATTTGGATGCCTTACATTTCTTTTTGTTGTCTGATTTCTGTGGCTAGGAAGTCTAGTATGGTGTTGAATAAAAGGAGTGAGAATGGATAGCCTTGTGTGGTTCCTGATGTTAGGGGAAAAACTCTTTTTCCCTGTTAAGGAGGATATTAGCTGTGGGTTTTTCATATATGGCCTTTATTATGTTGAGGTATACTCTGTTGAGGGTTTTTATCGTGAATGGATGTTGTACTTTGTCAAATGCTTTTTCTGCATTTACTGAAATGATCATATGGTTTTTATCCTTTCTCTTATTGATATGATGTATCATATTGGTTGGTTTGCAAATATTGACCCACTCTTGCAATCTAGGAATAGACACACTTGATCATGGTGAATGATTTTTTTAATGTTTTGTTGGATTCAGTTTGCTAATAATTTATTCAGGATTTTTGCATCTATGTTCATCAGAGATATGGCCTATAATTCTTTTTTTTTGTAGTGTCTTTATCTGGTTTTGGTATCAGGGTAATACTGGCCTCATAGAATGAATTTGGAAGTTTTCCTTACTCTTCTATTTTTTGGAGTAGTTTGAGAAGAATAGGTATTAACTCTTCTTTAAATGTTTGGTAGAATTTGTCAATGAAGCCATCTGGTCATGAAGTTTTGTTTGTTGGGAGTGTTCTGATTACTGATTCCATTTCTTTGCTGGTAATTGGTCTGTTCAATTTTTTTATTTTCCTGTTTCAGTTTTGGTAGGCCATATTTTTTCTAGGAATTTATCCATTTTTTCTATGTTGTCCAATTTCTTGGCATATAGTTTTTTAATAATCTATTGCAATTGCATTTCTGTGGTGTTTGTTATTAATTCTCCTCTGTCATTTGTCATTTATTTATTTGGGTCCTTTCTCTTTTTTCTTGATAAGTCTGGTTAAGTGTCTTCTCAGTTGTAATGATTTTTTTTCAAAGAACCAGCTCTGGTTTCATTGATCTGTTTTTTGTTTGGTTTTGTTTTAGTTTATATATCATTTATTTCTGCTCTAATCTTTATAATTTCCTTCCTTCTGCTGTGGCTTCAGGTTTTGTTTGATGTTCTTTTTCTAGCTTCTTTAGGTGTTAAGTTTAGGTTGTTTATCTGAGATTTTTCTGGCTTCTTGAAGTAAGCCTGTATTGCTATAAACTTCCCTCTTAGAACTGCTTTTACTGCATCCTGAAGGATTTCATTTCATTTCATTTTCATTTGTTTCCATGTCCTTTTTATTCCCTTTATTTCCTCATTGATCCATTTAGTAGCATGTTATTTAACTTCCATGCATTTGTGGTCTTTCCAGATTTTTCTTGTGATTGACTTCTAGTTTCATAGAGTTGTGGTCAGAAAAGATGCATGGTATGTATGACTTCAGTCTTTTTGAATTTGTTGAGGCATGTTTTGGGTTAATATGTGATCTGTTCTGGAGAATGTTCCATTTGCACTTAAAAAGAATGTGTATTCTGTTTTAGGATGGAATGTTCTGAATATGTCTTTTAAATCTGGTCCAATGTTCATTCAAAGCTATGGTTTCCTTGTTGATATTCTGTGATGTAAGTGGGTTGTTAAAGTTCCCTACGATTAATGTATTATTATTGATTAGTCCCTTTATGTTTATTATTAACTGTTTTATGTATTTGGAGGCATAAATATTTTCAATTGTTATATCTTGTTGGATTGTCCCCTTTTTTATTGTATAGTGTCCTTCTTTGCTTCTTGTTATAGGCTTTGTTTTAAAGTCTATTTTGTCCCATATAAGTATTGCTACTCTGGCTTTCTTTCCTTCCCTCCCCCGCTTTCCTTCCTTCCTTCCTTCCTTCCTTCCTCTCCTTCCTCTCCTTCCTCTCCTTCCTCTTCTCTCTCTTTTTCTTTCTCTCTCTAAATTTTTATTTAAATTCTAGCTAGTTAACATATGGTGCAGTATTAGTTTCAGGGGTAGAATTTAGTGACTCATCACTTACATACAACACCCAGTGCTCATCACAAGTGCCCTCCTTAATACCCATCATGGGTTTAATCCATACCGCCTGCCCACCTCTCCTCCAGCAACCCTCAGTTTGTTCTCTTTAGTTAAGAGTCTGTTTCTTGGTATGCCTCTCTTTTCACTCTGGCTTTCCTTTGACATCCATTTACATGATAAATATTTCTCCCATAACCTCACTTTCAATCTGCAGATGTCTTTAGGTCTAAAATGAGTCTCTTACAAGCAACATATAGATGGGTATTTTTTTTTTTTATAATCCATCCGGTCACCGTGTCTTTTAATTGGAGCATTTAGTCCATTTACATTCAAAGTAATTCTTGATAGATACGTATTTATTACTATTTTATTACCTGTTTTGTGGTCATTTCTGAAGATTTTCTCTGATCCTTTCTTGTCTTTCTCTCTTTTATGGTTTGCTGGTTCTCTTTAGTGATACATTGGATGTATTTCTCATTCTTTCCATATTAGTGATTTTTGATCTGTGGTTATCATTAAGTTTATGTTTAACATCTTCTGCATTTAGCAGTCTATATTAAGTTGATGGTTGTTTAGGTTTGAACTCACTCGTTACACCTCTCTTCCCCATGTTTTAGGTATATGGTATCATATTTTACATCCTTTTATTTTGCAAGTTCCTTAACTGATGTTTTATAGAAATACTCACTTTTACTGCTTTTGTGTTTCCTGTTCACACTGTTTCTTTTCCCCTGAGAGATTTCCCTTTAATATTTCTTTCAGAGCTCATTTACTGATCATGAACTCCTTTAGTTTTGGTTTGTCTGGAAGACTCTATTTTTGTTGTTGTTTGGGAAACTCTTTATCTCTCTGTTCTGAATGATAGCCTTTCTGTTCTGAATGATAGCCTTGCTGAATAAAGTATTCTTGGTTGCCGATTTTTCCCATTCAGTACTTTGAATTTATCATGCCACGCTCTTCTGGTTTGGAAAGTTTCTGCTGAAGAATCCCCTGCTAGCTTTGTGGGATTTCCCTTGTATGTAACTGTATTCTTTTGTCTTGTTGCTTTTAAATTTTTTTCTTTATTACTGTATTTTGCTATTTTAATTACATATGTCTTGACGTAGATCTATTTTTGTTGATTTTTGTCAGGGGTCTCTATGCCTTTCTTTCTCCAAATTAAGGAAGCTTTCAGCTATTATTTCTTTAAATAAAGTTTCTTCTCCCTTTTCTCCCTCCTTTTCTTCTGGGTGTCTATAATATGAATGCTACTGTGTTTGATGGAGTTACTGAGTTACCTAAGTCTGTTCTTGTTTTGTGCAATTCTTTTTTTCTGTCTTTTGTTCAGCTTGATAACTTTCTGTTACTCTGTCTTCTAGGTCATTAATTCATTCCTCTGCTTCTTCCATCCTGCTGTTCTTTCTGATAAGTGTATTTCTCGTTTCTTTTATTAAGCTCTTTATTTCTGCTATGCTATTCTTTATCTCTGTGTTGAGGGTCTCACTAATGTCTTCCACTCTTTTGTCAAGTCCAGTGAGTATATTTATGATCATTACTTTAAAATCTCTATCAGGCATGTTACTTCTGTTTTACTTAGATCTCTGGCTGTGGCTTTGTCCTGTTCTTTCATTTGGGACAAATTCCTCTGTCTTCTCATTTTGTCTAAGTCTCTCTGCCTGTTTCTCTGTGTTAGGAAAGTCAGCAACATCTCCTGTTTTTGAGGGTAATGGCTTTTTGAAGAAGATGTTTTGTAGTGCCCTGCCGGGTAGTTTGCCCTCTTCTCCAGGGCCTAGCACTTCAGGGAGAACCTCTAGTGTGTGCTGCATGTACTCTGCTATTGTGTCCTGGCTGCTTTATTCTTCAGGTCAGTCATCTACAGAGGCTATCTTTGCCTATTTTAGGCAGTGTTTGGTTCCTGGCCTGAATGTGGCATGTTTTAATAGGTGTGGTCTGGTCGGTTTATGAAATGAGACCTATCACCACCTCCACTGGAACTGAGGCCCTGCCAGACTCCTGAGTGGGGAGATACGGTGTGGGCAGGGGTTTGGTTTTCTGGGGGAGGAGACACACCATCCTGGAACTGAGACAAGTGTGACTGGAAAGGACAGTTCTTCTCTGGACCACAGGGTTATGGAGCTAGGTATAAATAATTTAGGTAACAAGTGTTGGCTGCACTGGTTCCCACTGGTGGCTGTGTGCTTAGGCTGAGGGGTGGGGGAGGGAAATGGTGCTTACCAGTTCCTTTGTTCCTGGTAGGGACTTTCTGTGAATGCTGCCTCTCTGGGATACACTCTGAAGTGAGCAAATCACCTCTCCATTGTGTGCCCAGGTGCTCTTCAGATCGCTGTTTCTATACTGTATGTCCATGGGTTGTTTGTCCTGCCTTCTCCACCACTGCCTCTGGTCTCTCCCCAAGCCAAGCCTGCTGATCTTTAGAACTCCAGGCTTTAAGCCTGCTGGTTGCGCCTCACAAGATTTGACCCCTCTTGCTTTCCAAGCCAATTGGTATGGGGATTTGTTTTCCTCATGTGCTCCCCTGTGTGCTAGTGTGTCTTTCATTCTTCTCTGCTACTGGAGCTTTCTCCCTTCCCACTGCAGCAGCTGATCTGTTTCGCTGCATCTCTGCACTTCCTACTTTCTTCACTGTGGCCTCTTCTCTACTTTCAGTTGTGGAGCTTGTTCTACCAGTCTTTAGATGGATTTCTGGGGTATTTAGGTTATTTCATAGTTATCTAGTTGTATTTGTGGGATGAGGTGAGCCTAGGGTCCTCCTACTCTGCCACTATGTTTGAAGACAAAGAATTTTAATAACTCTTTCTGTTATACAATGTGGGGAAGGGATACGCTTTATAGGCTTCAGTCTTAGGAGTAGGATGTCCTTCCCTGTCTTACTTTCTCTTCCATATGTCTTCTCTTCTGCCATAGGGTCTTCATCAAGACCCCTTTAAGTTTTTGGTGTACCTACCCATCCACCTTGCCCAGAAATTGCATCCCTCCATTGAAAAGAAGTCTGGGCCCTGGGTCCTTCTTGTGTTAAGACTTTTGTAGTATGCTGGTGGAGACTTCTCTCTGGTTAGTCTTTGCCTTTCCTGAAGATGAAAAGGGCAGTTTCTGGTTCTAGAAATGGCCTTATGTCATTGAGAGTTCTGATTCCAGTTCCTTCTCTTCACAGAAGAGAGCTGCACTCAATTTCTAGCAAAAATCTAAGAGCAAATACAGATGACTGTAGTAAATATTAATTTGCTTTCAAAGATAATCTAGCCTTACATGAAGCATGTTCTTTTTTGTATCATTTTGACCCCATTCATAACAAAACAGTAATACTGGAATTATTGTAGTAAAGAGTTTTTGGAAAAATAATTTCATGAATATTCTTAAATTACAAGGTTTTCTTACACAGAGCCAAGAATGCATTTTTCTGAGCTATTCTAGAAGATAGCCATCTACTCAAAATCTGTTCATTCTGACATCCAAATCTATCCCCTAATACAAGGTGAGGGGTGGTAGGGAGGGTGCCTTTTTCTGTATGTTCAACAATTCTTCATAATTACTTAGAAGTAGATGGAGATTGGTCTAACTCCCAGGTCCATACATTATATATTACAGATATTTTTTATCTACTCTGTGCTGCACATCTGCTGGGTGCTGCAGATAACAGTGTTGAAGCAGATATATATGGCTTTCTTTTTTTAAGAAGATATATATGGTTTTTCCCGAGATTGCCATTTTTTAGAGAGCCCTATAATTTAAAAAGAAATGTAAATGTAATGTGATAACTGTTTTGATAGGCAGAGAGGAGCTCCTCCTATAGTATATCTTTTCTGCTGTGTATCTTCAGCATTTTTTCACTGGATCTTCCTTTCCTTCAGCCTGCATATATACTTCAGTTACTTCCCTTGAAACCTGGTCCCCTTAAAACTTGTCCTTTTTCCTTTCTTCCCTCTGAAGTTCATAAAGGAGTGGTTTATAATAGCCCAATTATCCACTTGTCTCTAAACTCACTGTATAGTCTGACTTACCCTTCTACTCACATAAAATCTTTTGAAAGTCACCAAAATTCATTTCTCATTTTTTCAGTCTTTATCCTGTTTGATCTCATTTTACAGTGAACCATCCCTCTTTCTCCTCACTCACCTTGTCATTTACTCTTCCATTGCCTCCCTTGATAACAGTGCCTTCTCTCTTTTCTGTCATGTTCTCTGGTACTTCTCCTCCTCCTCATCCCCATGTGTAGATAATTACCCCCAAGGATTTGTCTTTGACATGCTTCTGTCTTTTGCAGATCTTATTTCTTCACCTGTCACTTTTGTGCCTAGGATTCTTAAGTGAAAATACAGGATTGCTTTATTTATTAAGTATTGTATCCTCTACACCAGCTTACTTCCTGAACTCTAACTTCCCATCTCTCAATGCTTGCCTACATCCTTCTCGGTCTTACTACTACTAATTTCATTCAGATTTTGGTTAACTTCCCAGACCATTCCAAAAGCCACTGAGATTTTCCTAGCAATTCCGTTTTCCCTAAATCCATGTACACACTGCTTCTAGACTTCTTTTGAATGAAGTCCTAATGTCTTGACCTGGTATTCAAGGCCTATCATGATCTGACCTCAGCTTATAACAGCTTAATCTCCCTTTCACTTTATTACCCATGTATCTCCTTAAGCTTCAGTCAGATACCTCTCTGTTAATATATCCAAAAGCTTGTGATGTGTTCTGTTGTGTGTCAAAGACATATCATTGATGTCATGTGTGCTTCAGATATACTAGCATCTTCAAATAAGGCAGTTTTCATTTAGTATACATATAAAAATGATAGAACATTAAGTCTCTATGTTTTAGATGCCGGCTCTCCCATATTAGACTAGAATGTGACTTTTTTGTTTTTGCTAGGAGCATTTAAAAATGCACAAAGATATGTACTAAGGTATTGTAAAGAGAAAAGCTAGCGTTTGGCAGTGCTCTGGAAATTCCACATTAAGTCCTTTGTTATTTAATTAGATTTTTTTTCTGTCCTCTGAAATACTTTTTTCTTTTCACTTAACTGACCATTATGTTTAATTTCAGGCTCTTGATGGTTTTTTTTTAGCAATCATGACAGATGGAAGCATAATATATGTGTCTGAGAGTATAACTTCATTACTTGAACATTTACCAGTAAGTATCCTGTGATTTCTTTCTTGTTTAATGCCTATTTTAAATGTTCTAAAGCACATGGAAGGAGATATCCAGAGCCATGTTTGAAAGGTGGTTTCTGTGGGGGATGAGAGCTCTGTATCTCTCTTTCTCTGGCGGTAACTAATATTTAGCTGCCTCTCTAACCTCTGCCCTCCTTATTCTAATGCTGTTTTCAGTGTTTTCTCTTTCTTTAATGTGTTTTTTGTTTTGTTTTGTTTGAGAGAGAGAGACAGAGACAGAGCACAAGTTGGGGAGGGGCAGAGAGAAAGGGAGACACAGAATCCAAAGCAGGCTTCAGTCTCTGAGCTGTCAGCACAGAGCCGGACACAGGCCTTGAACTCACGGACCACAAGATTATGACCTGAGCTGAAGTTGGACACTCAGTCTACTGAGCCATCCAGGCACCCCTGTTGTTTGCTGTTTTATTGAACTTATATTTATTGAATATCTACTCTGTGTCACCCTCTATGCTAGGTGCTGTGTGCAATGCAATTGACAGTTTTTATAAATTTGAAGTTTTATTTAAAATGTAATTGTTTTAAAAAAATAAAATGTAATTGTCTTATTTAAGATGGTAGTTACAGTATAGATATTCTGAAATTACTTATAAATTACTCTTAAAATGCCCATCTCTTGAAAATTTATGACAATACAAAGTAAACTGTTCTGTAAAGGTCTCTTTCAAGAGATAGTGAAAAAGCAGTATTTCCCTCCCTCTGATTATTCTGCTACTTCATACTTCATAAAAAGAACAGTCTCCACATTTAAAAGACCAGACTCTGAAAGGACCTTATGGAAAGCCAGGTAGTAAGTAATTTGCTAATCTCTTTGGGTCACAGAGAAAATGACTTGGCTTTACTACATTTTTAAAGGGCTCTCTTTTCCAAGTAAGCTCAAATAGTAGGCGATTAGCCCAACATCTAAAAATTGTTTGAGAGTAAACAGTAAAATATAGCATCATGTAAGTAAACTAGTATGGACAGAGAAAAGAACAGGCTGATTTACTCAATTTTCTGGGCAGTTCTCTTTTATGGAATACTTACATGGTAAAAAAAGCCAGAGAAGGAAACTTTTTATAGGATTAATATACAATGAAGGTAAGATTAAATAATTTAAGTTGTAATTATATGCTTTTAAACCATGTACAATAGTATTGGTTTTTCTTTCAGTTATGGATTTATAAAACTATGTAATCTTTAACTTAATCATAGAGTATCATTTGCAGTATGGTCACACTTTTTAAGAGCCTGCTTTTTGGGCACTTTCCATAAACTCCATTCTGAATTAGATGCTCTTCTTCTTTGTTCTCATGTTACCTACACGTACCACCATCATGACATAGTAAACTGTAATTTTTTTTTAATTTGGATAATTATGGTAGGCGTAAGCTTTTTAAGTGCAAGGACTTAATCTCCCTATCTATATGGGCTAGCTAATTATTCTGAGAGGCAGTCAGTCAGTCATTATTTATTGAATATATAAAAGTGAGTAGACTATGTGATGTGGCTGTTAAAAATTCCTTCGTAATGGCACACTGCTGTTGGATCTTTACCAAGAGGATGTTTAATTGCATTTTGAAATAGCATATCTGCAGCAGATCTAGTTGGGATTTAAGTGTTTGTAAGTGTTTGATCATTAACATTTCCCCCCTCAGTGAAAACCATCTTAACCTTCCCATTCCCTCTTCAATTTTTTTTTAACTTTTAATTTTAGGACTGTCTTAGATTTACAGAAAAATCAGGAAGATAGTACAGAGACTTCCCTTATACCCTATACCCAGTTTCCTCTGTTATTAACATCTCCTGGGTCTTTCTCATTGTGTCAGCTAAAGCTTATAGACTGGCTGGTGAACTTTTGGGTGGAGGAGATTGCTAGTAACTAATCCAGTAGACCTATTTCATTCCATTTGGAGTTAATAGTATCCTTTATTAAAACGTTTTTTTTTTACTGTTCTCCAGTTACTGTGGATACTTAGCCTCACATCACTGACATTGCTGAATTGTATGTTGTTTACTGGTTTGAAAACACAAACACAAGTGTCTTTTAAAAAAAAATTGTTTATTTTGAGAGAGAAAGGGTGTGAAAGTGAGTGTGTACAGGTGGGGGAGGGGCAGAGAGAGAGGGAGAGAATCCCAAGTAGGCTCTGTGCTGACCACATGGAGCCCAACATGAGGGTTGAGCTCATGAACTGTGAGATCATGGCCTGAACTGAAATCAGGAGACAGACACTTAAACCGACTGAGCCACCCAGGCGCCCCAAACACAAGTGTCTTCTGAGAAAACAAAATAAATAATACTTGTTTAGGATTGAACATAATAAGAAAAAACAACATGTGCTTTTCTATTTTGGGTTGTCATGAAAAATTAATTGTAACAAGTTGTTTAAAACAATTTCTTCATGTTTTAACATACAAGCCTTTTCTGTCTAAAAAGTTGTCTGGAAGGAAAGAAACCAGCAAATCCCAAGTTAGGCGATAGTGTTTATAATTTAGTTCTGTTGAGAAATTAAAATTTGCCATCTTAATCATTGGTCAATATAACTTAAAAATTTTCAATTTTAATTTTAACTCTGACTATAAAGTTAATGATACCAGAGGTCCTATAAAAAATAGTTTTCTTTGTCACTTCATACTTAAGAATTTAGGCACATTTTAACCTATTTGTTGCTAAAAATCAGGAGTAGAAACTTTATTGATGGTTTTTTTTTTTTTTCCTCTTGGTCTGATGTTCTTTGACAAAATGATAGGGTCATAATAAACTCAGTGTCAAAAGGGATTTTAGATCTCCTTAGCCCAGCCTCGCTTTATGTTATCAGCAAACATGTACCTGGAGAAATTGGACTTACTTGTGCAATAATTTAGTGGAAGTGCCAACACAAAAAGTTGGTCTCTTTACTGGGAACTTAAAATTGATAAAACTTTACAAGTTCAGATTGATTCCTTCACACTTGCTTAAAGGTGCTCCTAAGAGAGAATATATTAAACTTGTAATTACTTAGTGCAGGGAGGATGATTAGCCGTGTTACAGTATAACAGAATCCAAGACTAAAAGTGCTGCTGTTAAGATACTTTTCCTTTTCTACTCTCCTTAACTTGTTAGTTTGGAAATACGAACACAAGTGTGGTTTAAGAAAATCAGGGGCTCCTGGCTGGCTGATTCGGTTCAACACCTCGATATTAGCTCAGGTCTTGATTTCAGGGTTGTGAGTTCAAACCCCATGTTGGGCTCTGTGCTGGATATGAAGCCTACTTAAAAAAAAAAAAAGTACAGAATTTGCCTGATATGAATATAGTATGCAGAAATACAATCTAGAATTTTTTTTGAATACTTATATAATGATTATGAAAGCTTATTTGATAGAGCCAGAATTTTTGTTCCCTGTGCCTATACATAAGGAACACTGTTGTAGTATCCAACATATATTTGGCATTTTTTTCAGAGGAGGTTTTAGTCCCTTTTAAGCTACTCCTCTCCACATCAGTTATTTAACTGTTGGTTGTCTACCTGAAAGAAAATGTAATTGGAAATAGTGAATAGTTTCCACTAAATGGTCACTAAATGACCTATGTAGAAAAAAACAGAAGGGCCTATATGATCTAGTAATTCTGCTATTGGGTATTTACCCAAAGAAAACACAAGCACTAATCCAGGAAGATATATGTACCCTGTGTTTATTGCAGCCTCAACTATAATAGCCAAGATATGGAAGCAGCCCAAGTGTTCATCAGTAGATGAATGGGTAAAGATGTGGTTTATATGTGCAGTGGAATACTACTCAGCCATAAAAAAGAATGAATGGAATCTTGCCATTTGCAAGGAACATGGATGAACCTAGAGAGTATTGTGCCAAGTGAAATTAAGTCAGACAGAGAAAGACAAATATTAAAATATTTCACTTCTATGTGGAATCTAAAAAATAAACCAAATGAACAAAAAGGCAAACAGACTCAAATACAGAGAACAAATCTAGTGATTGTCAGGGGAGATGCGTGGGGGAAATAGATAAAAGAGGAGGAGGGTTAAGTGGCACAAACTTAAAGTTTTAGGAAGGAAGGAAGGAAGGAAGCCTGTTGATTTATATGACAATCAGCAGGATTTATATTTCTTCTTTATAAAAATGATTGAGAGAGATAAAAGGATCCAGATGGCTGTCATTTTATTTTCTTTCCTTTGAATTGTGTTTGGGAACTGAGTGGATGGTTTGCCAACATCAAGTATGATCAGCCTCACTTAGAGATTTTAGATGTGTGTGGCTAATGGAAAGTTTGACACATTAATTAATTAAGCAATTTGCTGCCTGTTGACCCTGACACTTCAGATTATCAGGTATTAGGAGAAGCAGAATAGTGGGGAAGCATTGATGTGTTCATACCATTCTATACTAGTCATTCATATTTTTTTCTTCTTTTTTTTTATGTTTATTTTTGAGAGAGACAGAGCATGAGCAGGGGAGGAATAGAGAGAGAGGGAGACACAGAATCTGAAGCAGGCTCCAGGCTCTCAGCTGTCAGCACAGAGCCCTACGCAGGGCTTGAACTCATGAACCGTGAGATCATGACCTGAGCCGAAGTCGACACTTAACCGACTGAGCCACCCAGGTGCCCTTGTTGTCAGTGGTTCTTAAGGATAGGAACTATCTGAATCATTTTTGATTCCGCAGCCATGGCACATCATAGGCAACCTGATGTTTGTCACATTACTGTCAGTTAGAAATCATAGTTAAAGCCAGATTTTTAGCAAGGATTCTAATGCTTAACATACTACTTGCCTTTTTTGTTGTTATCTAAAAGCAAGGCTTTTGAGGGTGCCTGGGTGACTTAGTCAGTTAAACATCCAACTCTTGGTTTGGGCTCAGGTGATGATCTCAGTTTGTGAGTTTGAGCCCCTCATCGGGCTCTGCACTGACAGCATGGAGCCTGCTTGGGGTTCTGTCTCCTTCTCTACTTGCTCCTCTCCTGCTTGTGCTCACCCTCTCTCTGTCTCTGTCTCTCTAAAAAAAAAAAAAATAAATAAATAAGCACTTAAAAAAATAAAAACAAGACTTTTTGACAATGAGATATAGGATAGATGGCTGGAAAAATGTAATAGAAGAGAAAGGACACACTGAACGATTGAAATAATACCAAAATCAAATCTCCACTTAGCCAGTGGCTGTGCTTTGGTCCTTGGTTGCAGTGTATGCCACCATAATTTACCAGAGGTTTGGATATATGATAAGGCTGTACCTCATAGCCAAGCTCTATCATGTAGCCAAAGCTTTTGCTAGTAAACTTTCTTAGTCCTGTTATATTTTAATCGTTCAAATTTGATGAAATTTACCATTGCAAATAATTTATCAGACTTACAAAGTCATATTGACCATAGATCTGATGACACTAGTTAATCAGAGACCTGGAGGTCATCTTAACCTTCTTCCACGTTCTCTTGTTTTTTGAGTGGTGCTCTATATTTTGACATTTGTCAGTTTTTATGGACAAGTGAAAGAAAGCCATATGCTCATGTGGTGTTTTAAGAATGATGATCTGCTTTTTTTTTTTTTTTAATGTTTTATTTTGGAGAGAGAGCATAAATGTGGAGGAGAGGAGCAGAGGGGGAAAGAGAGAAAGAGAGAGAGAATCCCAAGCAGGCTGTACACTCAGCACAGAGCCTGATGCAGAGCTTGATCCCATGACCTTGGAATCATGACCTGAGCCAAAACCAAAAGTTGGACACTCAACTCACTAAGCCACCCAGGCGCACCAAGAACAATGATATACTTTTAAAATAAACGTATCTTGAATCACTAAATTTATTATTTTTTTAATTTCTTTTTCAGTCTGATCTTGTGGATCAAAGTATATTTAATTTTATCCCAGAAGGGGAACATTCAGAGGTTTATAAAATACTCTCTACTCATCTGCTGGAAAGTGATTCATTAACCCCTGAATATTTAAAATGTAAGTAGTAGCTATTAAGCAAAAAGTTAAATGTATTTGGTTGCATTTTCCTTTACTTTTGTAAGCTTGTGATAAACACAGACATTATCTAACCAAATGAACACATAGCATCATTCCATATGTCCTATTAGATCCTTTTTAAATATTAATATTAATATATATAATGGAATTATGACCATGTTAGGAGTCTTAACTCTATTTCAGAATACATTGAAATTCCATCTTTTTTGTTACAATAGTTTTGCCATAAAAATGTGTTTTTCACAAAAATCGAACTTGGCAATATATTTTTTTAAAAAAATCTTTTGGTATTTAATGAGAGAAAACTGAAACATTCTCATTTTCACCATCATTCACCAATTGACCACTGAAACTGGGGGAAAAATAAGTTATGTATTTCAAAAAATTATTAAGTAAAGGAAATTGCTTTATTAAGTAAACAGAATGAAATGATCACTTGCTGGATATATTTAATGTGCCTGGCACTTAAGCTGTATCATAAAAGTGCCAAGAATAGTGGAAAAAGTCGTTGCCTTTAAGAAGTACAAAATAAAAATACCATGGTATAATCAGACATTTCCACTTAACAAACTAAAATGACCAGAGTATCTCATTTTCTTCAATAAATTACCTCTTGTGTAATCTGAAATTGTTGTAATCCTGTATAGATAATTAACCACTTTTTTCATGATTTAAAAATTTTGATTTTTCTTGGGGTGCCTGGGTGGCTTGGTTGGTTAAGCATCCAAGTTCAGCTCGGGTCATGATCTCACGCATGGTTCATGTGTGGGTTCGAGCCCCACATCAGGCTCTGTGCTGACAGTGCAGAGAGAGCCTAGAGCCTGCTTCAGATTCTTTGTCTCCCTCTTTCTCTTCCCCTCCCCCAATTGCACTCTGTCTCTCAAAAATAAACATTTTTAGAAATTTTTTCTTTAACTTTTCTGGTAATACTGATTAATCATTTTAAAGGTTCTTCGTATTTTGTGCTTTTTTTTCTTTAAGTTTATTTTGAGAGAGAGAGTGAGCATGCACGTGAATGAGAGAGGGGCGGGGCAGGGGTAGGGGGAGAAGAGAATTCTAAGCAGGCTGCAAGTTGTCAGCACAGAGCCCAACATGGGGCTTGAACTCATGAACCATGGGATCATGACCTGAGCTGAAATCGAGTCGGATGCTTAACCAACTGAGCCACCCAGGAGCCTTTAAGGGTTCTTTGTATTTTGAATCCTAAAATTCTGTAGCATACTAACTGTCCACGAGTAGAGATACACACATGTACATATATGTGTAAGTATGTATGAGCGGCTATTATTGTTAAGAAGGGATAGCCTATTAGAAGGAGTTGTGAAGAATTAGAGACGAAGAGAAGAATCCATTTGCTTTATTAAATAAACAGAATGAAATGACCACTTGTTGGATATATTCAATGTGCCTGGCACTTAAGCTGTATCATAAAACTGCCAAGAATAGTGGAAAAAATCGTTGCCTTTAAGAAGTACAAAATAATGGGGCGCCTGGGTGGCTCAGTCGGTTAAGCGTCCGACTTCGGCTCAGGTCACGATCTCGCAGTCCGTGAGTTCGAACCCCGCATCGGGCTCTGTGCTGCCGGCTCAGAGCCTGGAACCTGTTTCAGATTCTGTGTCTCCCTCTCTCTCTGCCCCTCCCCCATCCATGCTCTGTCTCTCTCTGTCTCAAAAATAAATAAATGTTAAAAACAAAAAATAAAAAAAAAAGAAGTACAAAATAAAAACACTATGGTATAATCAGACATTTCTCTTAGATTTATTTGACAAACTAATATGACCAGAGTATCTCATTTTCTTCAATAAATTACCTCTTATGAATCTGAAATGGTTGTAACTTGTGTAATCTGAAACTGTATAGATAATCACTTTTTTCATGATTTAAAAATTTTCTATTTTTTTTTTATTTAAGCAATTATTCATAATTGCTTAAAAATCAAGCTCTTACAACATTGACCAATAGACTATCTTAGAGGAGAGAGACCTGGGCTGGATATAGAGGCCAGTTATGTGTCTATAAATAGTGCTTGACATCGTGGATTGAATGACATTGCTTGAGGTAAATATACAGAGCAAGGAGAGAAGAAAGCTGGAACCCTGGGACATAGCAGTAGGTGGACAGGAGAAAGGGTCCACTTTAGAGACCTTCATAAGCGCGAAATTGGCTGGAGAACTGAATGCAATCCTCTGGCAGAAAAACAGTCATTAGGCTTCTGCTTCCAAGATCAGAGGTGAGGTTGGCAACAATACTTTTTGATAGAGAAGAGCCTTAAATGACTTCCTGACCCCCTAAATAGCTGATATACAAAACCAATTATTTCCCCAGAAAAATAGGGTTTCATGCCAAAGGAGTAATAGGATATAAAACAGAGGAAATTGCTTAGAAAATTTAGGATTCTGCAAGTAGGTCATTTGGGCCATAATGATGAAGGTGGGGTGGCACAAGTGGTGTGATTTTGTCCAGAGAAGCAAATAGGGCTTAATATTTCATCCTAAGGAGTTTGACTTTTTACACAGTGAGGAGTCAATGAAAGGGGATTTGAAAAAAAGTGGTCTGAAAAAAATATATCTCAGGTGGAAAATTTTGAAAGGACCAGATTGGAGGTTAGGATAACAAAAGAAGTAAGGATGAAAAGGAAAGACTATGCATGAGTATTGAGTAGATAAACTCAGTAGGCACAGATGTTGGGTATTAGGTACAGGTGACCAAGTGGCTAGGGATCATCCGTGGGAAGGTTTTAGGAAGAAAGTAGTTAGATTTTGAATCTGATGACTTTGATTAAAAGCCATTCATGGTAATAACAAGAGTATGAGTTTGATGCTGTGAGTGAAAGGAGGTGTTACTGGTCCTTGAGTGCTGAAATAATAATGACAAAAATAATATATATGAGTAGTAGGCAAGATTGAATTTGAGCAGCAAGAGTTTGGAAGCATAAAGAATATGTTTTTGCTAGATGAAGGGTAATATTTCTACTAAATTAGTGGTACTAGATGCTCAGTTGGAAAAAACGACTAATGGGCGCTTCATTGGTGAAATAAATAGTGGGTCCTGGTGACAGATTAGTTTGGGGCTTGTGATAGGTAGAGAAGAGACCAAATTGATAGGGTTTCTAATTGGGGTGATAACAGATATAGGACAAAAGGGAAGAACAGCTGGCTTAGAAGAAAGATGAATTAACTTTCAGATATTTCGTGTTATTTGGTGGGATAATCAAGTAGAAATGTCCTAAAGTAAATAATAATTTGAGATTTGGTCTTACATAAAATGTGAGAATTAAGGAGAGAGATTTAGGAGTAAATAAATTTACCAGTGCCAATAAGTTTATAAGGGATAGAAGATAAAGAGAAGGAGAACTTTTGTCAATGTCCATAGTTTGAAGATAGATTGACAGAAGGGATAGAAATCGTCAATAAGGTAAGAAGGGTAAGATTTGTGTGATGGGGATGAAGGCATGTGAGTTTTAAAAGAGGTAGAAACAATGAGGAAAGATCATTGAAGTTAACCATACAAATGTTGGTGATCTTCCGAAGAGCAATTTCTGTAGAGGTGTGAAGAGTAAAGCCACATTTCATGAAGTTAAGGAAGATGAATATATGGAAACTAGAGCATGTAATAAAAAGGAAGGTCTGTGATTAAAAAAAAAAAAAAAGCATGAAAAACCTTTTGTTTAAGATAGAAAGACTTAAACAGATTTCAAAGTAGAAAGTTAGGACCCAGTGAAGAGAATATATGGATGCTAAAGGAATGAATGACTGTGGTGTAGCTCTGGTCCTAGAGAAGGTAGAGAAGACTGTTCAAGGTAGAGATAAAAACCCTAGCTTTATTAAAAAAAAATTTTTTTTAACATTGTATTTATTTTTGAGAGACAGAGAGAGACTGAACAGGAGCAAGGGAGGGGCAGAGAGACACAGAGATAGAATCTGAAGCAGGCTTCAGGCTCTGAGCTGTCAGCACAGAGCCCAACGCGGGGCTTAAACCCACGAACCGTGAAATTGTGACCTGAGCTGCGGTCAGAGGCTTAACTGACTGAGCCACCCAGGCGCCCTTAGGAGCATTAGCTTTATGATGGGAAGCAAAAACCTTTCTTTGATATTAGAGTGAAGAATGAGAAAGAAGGAAAGTGGGGAAACATATAGTGGCTTGTATCTGAAGGTCTCTTTTCTCTGTTAAGGACAAGGTGAGATCATCTAAAGATAATTCTGCTTTTATGGACTAAATGTCATTAAGGGCCTCTGTTGAAGAAAATAATGATTGTAAACTTACACAACTTTTACTATATATCATTCTTTAAGATAAATCAAAAATATATCAAATTTTTTGTCATTTCAGCAAAAAATCAGTTAGAATTCTGTTGTCATATGCTTCGAGGAACAATAGACCCAAAGGAGCCATCTACCTATGAATATGTGAAATTTATAGGAAATTTCAAATCTTTAAACAGTGGTGAGTTAAAATGCTTTTCTTATAAGTATATTTAACTTGGTATTTCTTTTAAGCTCTTAAAGACATAGATGTTTGAACATCAATAAAAATTAGATTTTATTGGAGTAACTGATGATATATATTTCCTTATTGTTGTAGTATCGACTTCAGCACACAATGGTTTTGAAGGAACTATACAACGCACACACAGGCCTTCTTATGATGATAGAGTTTGTTTCGTAGCCACTGTCAGATTAGCTACACCTCAGTTCATCAAGGTATGTTTCTTATTTTATTCTCCAAAGAGGATTTCACTTCATATTATGAGAATTATCTTTATGTAATTGTTTTGTTCTTTTCAAAGTTACTGAACGACTTCTTTCAAACGCTGAAGTAGTAATGATGATGAGTCATTAAATATACATGGTCTTAATAATTTTGAAGCAAATGAGTTATCAAGGCACTCATTAAATTATAACTGATTTTAAAATACGTATCCTTTGAAGTTAACCAATGGTTATATATCACCACTGTCCTACTTTTGTGCAAAATTTTAGGGTACTTTTTGTTTACTTCATGATCTGCATTAAAGGAGAAAGGCCAAAAATCTAGCTAATTTTTAAAGATTGCTTTTGAAATTTCTTAAAATATGCAAGTGCCTTTTACTGCATATAATTTGCATTTTTAATTTTAAAATTCAGTTAAATAATTTATTTTATTTCCTGGGCCCAAGAAGTAGATGATTAGTAGAGAAGTGGGAAAATGAAAGAGTTCAACCGTTAGAAAGTGGCTTGAAATAAGCCAGATGAAGATTTTAAATTTAGGAAGATACCGTATTCTAGGACAGAATACTGAAATAGCAGTTAAAGGATCTTAATCCAGTCTTGCTCTGCTTGTTTTGTTCTTAGGAAATAATAGCAGTGGCTAACAATTGTTGAGTGTTCGTACATGCTGCATATTTTACATGTATTCTCTCATTTAATTCTTAAAACAACTTTAAAGATAGATGTTAGTATAGTCCTCATTTTATATATAAGGCAGCTGAGGCTTAGGGAAGTTCAGTTACTTGCTCAGAGTTATAGCTATCACGTGGTAGAACTGGGATTGATTCTAATTCCCATTCTCTCAAAGCCCAAGCTTGTAATTCACTATATTGTGATACAGGAGGTCATTCAGGGGCACAGAGGAGTTTGGAGTGCATTGCTGAGTATGAGTAGGGTGGAGGGGGTAGGGATGGTGGGAAATAAGGTTAGAAAAGTAAGCAGTCTAAAAATGAAATTTATTTCTTCATTGTTTCTCCATGCTAAAGAATTTAAACTTTATCGAAACAGAATGAGAAGTTATGAAGGTTTTTAAGCACAGAAGTCATAATCATACTTGAGTATTAGAGAGTATTTGTGGCCAGAATAGAGGATTAGTTAAAGAATAGGGAGACTGGTCTGGAGAGAAGCTATGGTGATAATGTGAGCCAGTGATGGCAAGTCTAGGGTCTAAGACCCTGAAGATGGATGAGATCAAACAGATTTTTTTTTTTTTTTAACTTAGAAGGTGAAATTGAAAGGATTTAGTATCAACCACTTAGGTGGAAAAAGGTGAAAATGAGAGTATGTTGTGACTATCAGATTTCTAGACTGATGGCACAGCACAGGTATGCCTCCAGTGTTGAGATGCAAAATTGTGGGAGATGAGGAGTCAGGCAGTTCATTTTAGGACATAATGAGTTTGTGATGCATGGGGACATCCAGACAGTTAGAAAATACAGAGCTATAATTCAAGACAGAGATCTGAATTTAGAATGAGGGTTTATAGGCATGTGAGTAAATAGAGAAACATACTTAGTGAGAAATACTCCCCTAGAAGTCTGCATATGTTTATTGCCACATTCTTTAGTACCAGAAAATTAAAATGTGATTAAAACATTTCAGGGAGAGGCGGCTGGGTGGCTCAGTAGGTTAAGTGTCCATCTCTTGATTTCGGTTCAGGTCATGATCTCACAGTTCATGGGATCAAGCTCTGCATCAGACTCTATGCTGACAGCACAGAGTCTGCTTGGGACTCTCTCTCTCCCTCTCGGCCCCTTCCCTACTTGCTCGCTCTCAATAAATAAACTCAAAAAAATTGTTTAGGGAAAAATTATCTAATAATGACTTTTTTTCTTCAAATTTTTATTTAAATTCTTGTTAGTTAACCATACAGTGCAGTATTGATTTCAGGAGTAGAATTCAGTGATTCATCACTTATAAACAGCTCCCAGTGCTCATCACACGTGCTCTCCTTAATGCCCATCACCCATTTAGCCCATCCCTCCCACCCACCCACCCACCTCCCCTCCAGCAACCCTGTTTGTTCTCTGTATTTAAGAGTCTCTTATGTTTTTTCCCTCTTTTTTTCCCCCTCCCCTGTGTTCATCTGTTTTGTTTCTTAAATTCCACCTATGAGTGAAATCATATGGTATTTGTCTTTCTGTGACTTATTTGCTTAGCATAATAACACTTTAGCTCCATCCATGTCATTACAAATGGCAAGATATCCTTCCTTTTGATGGCCAGATAATATTCCATGGTGTGTGTGTGTGTGTATGTGTATGTGTATACACCACCTCTTCTTTAGCCATTCGTCAGTGGACATTTGGGCTCTTTCCATAGTTTGGCTATTGTTGATAATTCTAATAATAACTTTTATGGCTAACAATATTTAAAATTCTTCTAAGGACACAACAGTATTTCTAAATTCTAATTATTAATTTACTTGTAGGAAATGTGCACTGTTGAAGAACCTAATGAAGAGTTTACATCCAGACATAGTTTAGAATGGAAGTTCCTATTTCTAGATCACAGGTAATTTCATTTTTAAATCCCATAAAAAGCTAATTGTCATATAATTCTTGAAATTAATTGGTTTCAAGGATACACTTAATCAGATGTTCAAATGCATTATCCATTTTTCAAAAAGTAAAGATTTCCCCCCCAAACTGATTTCTAGTTGAGGTATTTCTTATTCTGGAAAAAGTTATAATTATCGATTGTTTTATATGTGATTTAGGGCACCACCTATAATAGGATATTTGCCATTTGAAGTTCTGGGAACATCAGGCTATGATTACTATCATGTGGATGACCTAGAAAACTTGGCAAAATGCCATGAGCACTGTAAGTAGGTTTTAATATTTCTGGTGATAATAACTGCTTTTAGTCTAATAAATAACTAATGTATTAATAGAAGATGGTAAAATGCAGACTTGTAAACATTTTTGTATTTTTGAAAAATATTGGAAGATTTCACTTTATAACCCAATCCAATAGGAGTCCTAGATCAAATTTAAATTAAACTTGTTCCTTCCTGTTTTACATATTTCAATCTATAATAGTAAGTACAGGTTTATAATATGGCATCTAATAAGCCTTGTTTTTGAAGTGTTTAAATTCTACATCTAGAGTAAAATTGGGATGGTATGTCAAAATATTAGAACACTGTTTCATATATTTTTATTTCAGGCATATAAGTCTGCCTAGGAATTAGGTACACATTTAAAGAAACTTTTAGAAAGCCCATAGTGAGTGCTTAATGTTTCCTGCCATTATGCTTATTAGCAGCAGGGACATTAACATCTTGTCGTACCTGGCTGGCACTATTCTAAACAGTTTATGTACATTATCTCCATTATTCATCAACACAGTTCTAGAAAGTAGATATTGTTATTGTCTCCATGAGTAAATTGAGACACAGGAAGGCTAAATAATTTACAATCCCACAATTCACTGGTGGCAGAGAAAGGTTTAGAGTCTAGACCTACTACCTCTTTACCACATGCTATTCTTTGTTTCAGAAGTTTGTTTTAATGGTAAGTTTTATTTGCTTCTCTGATTCTCCTCCCCAAATCCTACCTCTTGGAGTGTCCTCTATAGCTTAATTAGATATTCAACATTCTTTCATGATGTCTTAGGCTGGTCTAGTAGGCCTCTATATGAAAATAAGGCATGTTATATAACAAAATTAACTAAATGGGAGATTTCAGAATAAAGTAATTTCAGCACAAAAAACCCATTATGCACTCCAAGTGATAGGGGCACTAGGCTCTATGATGTATTGAAAAGATCTGACACTTCTACTGACTAGCTGGGTAATTTTGGACAAACAATTTAAAATTTGTAGACCTCAGGGGCGTCTGGGTGGCTCACTCAGTCAAGTGTCCGACTTCGGCTCAGGTCATGATCTCGCGGTTTGTGGGTTTGAACCCCGCGTCGGGCTCTGTGCTGACAGCTTGGAGCCTGGAGCCTGCTTCAGACTCTGTGTCTCCCTCTCTCTCTGACCCTCCCCTGCTTGTGCTCTGTCACTCTCTGTCAAAAATAAGTAAATCTAAAAAAAAATTTTTTTTTTAATTTGTAGACCTCAGTTTCCTCATGGAGAGAGAAAGAGAGATTGATTCCTGATTGGCATTTCCTGAAGTTTGTTTCACTGAATGCTGATCCCTTAAAAATAGATTTTATGGTCAAGGAAGACTGGGAAGCACTTCATAATCAATCCCTACTACCTCCCCACCCCCAGAATCATGACATAAATTAGCATACTAGAAGTTTTGAAAAGAAAGACTAAATAAAACTATTTAACAACATTCCCCAAATTAACCACAAAATTCTTTTTTTGCTTAATATCTGTTAAAAAGCTTCAGAACTTACAACCTACAAAGAATGTTTTGGGAAATACTGTTGTCAGTTACTTGAAACAATTAAGTTATTCTGATTTTGGTTAAAGTTTTGAATTAAGTGCTTGAAAGATGCTGTACCTGCCAGGGTACCTGTACCTGTGCGAAAAAACTCAGATGTGATCACTTATTGCTCTTCAGTCTCTGTTGGTGGGAGGAAGTCAATATGTGAACACTTTATTTTTAAATATTTGGAAATTTACTGTGTGTGAAAAGTATCTGAGATCAGTAGTAACTGACTCTAAGTGGGGCACTGTGGAAGATATGTTAATTGCTTGGGACATTAAGCTATCCCTGTAGAATAACATTTTCTTACAACTGGTATTTATGTTACTGAAAAGCCATTGAATTGTGAATGTAGATTTAAATGTAAATGCTAAGTTTGGCTAAAAACCAGGTTCATGACTAATGATAATGAGTCAATAAATATATTTTTCTTTTCTTCTTAGTAATGCAGTACGGGAAAGGCAAATCATGTTATTATAGATTCCTCACCAAGGGACAACAGTGGATTTGGCTTCAGACTCATTACTATATCACTTATCATCAGTGGAATTCTAGGCCAGAATTTATTGTTTGTACTCACACCGTAGTAAGGTAATAATTCTTTTATAGAACTTATGAATTATAGAAACACTGATAGTTATGTTGGCAATGAAACTTTCAGGCATGACTTGTTAAGAGCTACAGTGATCTTTTTCCTAATTTTTGATACGTCTTTTCGTTAAAATTTTATTAAATTTACTTACTGGCATTATGTAGAAATAGAATACACGTATATATGCACATGTAATTCTTAACATAAGTGTTACAATTTAAAGCAGAAATTTTAACTATCTTTTTTATACCAAAGTCAATCACGTAAAAGGAACACTGGAGTAGATAAGCATATTTTTCCTTTTTTTAATTCTTCTCAAGTACTGTGTAGTTAGAGATCATTTACAGTAGCATATAAAACTTCTGAGATAACTAGATTAAGATAGAAAACTAAAGATGTGTTCTAGGATTGTGTAGTGCATAGCAAATAGGCTGGAATCCGTGGTGAACAAGTAAGACCCGTAACAGTCAGTGCACTTCTGCAGTATTGTAAATGAGTGATTAAGAACTAAAATTCTATTTTTTTCCATTTGTAGTTATGCAGAAGTTAGGGCTGAAAGACGACGAGAACTTGGCATTGAAGAGTCTCTTCCTGAGACAGCTGCTGACAAAGTATGTATCTTACAGTTTAAAAAAAATTATTTCTTCTTAATGAAAGGCAAGACTCAATAATTTATAGGAAAATTATTTTTCAAATATTTCATTTCCTCACTTGTGACAGAATTATAATTATATTTTACTTTTTATTTTAATTTTAACATTTTAAAACCTTATATACTTCTAAAAAACATTTGAAGGGCCTCGTATTTAGTGAGAGACATGTATGATTTCACATTTAAATTACCATTTACTAATTGCCTGCAATGTGCAAGGCTCTGGCCAGGTTCTTTATATGAATTTCCAAGTGTCACTTATTCCTCAGACATCCTTAACTCTTAGGTGATATTCCCTTCTTGAAAATGTTGAAACTTAAGGTTTTAGGGGGTTTTGGGGGAAGCCTCCCCTAAAGACATGACTGGAAGTTATAGTCAGAATTTGAATTCTGGTTTTTCTTTTCTTTATGTCAGATATAAGTATAGTATACTAGTTACCTATTGCTATGTAATAAAAGTTAATAATGTAAAATAATACACATTTATTATCTCATAGTTTCTGTGGGTCAGAGATCTAGGCACAGTTTAGATGGGCCCTCTGCTTATAATTGGTCATTTGGCTGCAATCAAGGTGTCAGCCCAGGGTTTTCTCACAACGCTATAATCAACCTGTCAGTTGGGGCCACAGTCATCTCAAGGTTCAGCTGGGGCAGAATCTGTTTTCAGGCTCACTCAGTGGTTGTTGGAAGGATGTGGTTCCTCATGGACGGTTGGACTGAGTGCCTTGGTTTGCTGGCTAATGGCCCGAGACCACCTTTAGTTCGTTTCTAGGTAGCCATTTTATCAAAGGAAGCATGTAAGAGATCCAGGGAGAGGGAACGACAGCAAGATGAGAGTCTTCTGTAACCTAATCACAGAAGTAATATCCCATCATTTTTGTCTATTCTATTAATTAGAAGTAAATCACTAGGTTCAGCCTGTACTAAAGGGAAGGGATTATACAAGGTGGTGAATACCAGGAGACAGGAATCAATGTGAGCTATGTCAGAAGTTCCCTACAATAGTTGTTTTTGACCTGTAGAAAATAGTGGAATGAAAAGAATCAAGAATAAAAAGTGAGTTAAATAAGCAGCATGCCAGGGTTGATATGGGGAGTATTATTCAGTTTTCAACAAACCTTATTAAGTACTTTCCATGTTCCAGAAAGTACTAGATAGGGGTCTAGATGCTCAGAATACAGCAGTGAATAACCCGGACAAGTTTTCTGCAATCATGGATCCCATGTGAAAGAGTTTTTTCAAAGAGTCTTTGTATGCTTAGAAGAAAAAGATCCAGTATATTTTATAAAACACATTTTCTGAGAAAAGTGCTTAAATCTAGGGTACCTTGAATTTATAGAAACTAAAAGTAATACAGAGATTGTTCCTCCTTGCTTCTTTTTCTCTCATGCCAGTGTCCAATCCTAGTAAATTCAACTAGCCCTACTTCCAAGTATATTTCACATATGTGTACTTTCCTACTGTATTTACTCTTAACCACCACAGTCCTCCTGGAGTTAGGGAAGAGGTCCACTTGACATAGATTTTTGAGAAACTTTAATTTGTAGATAGGTTTTAAGGTCATGAATCCAAATATGATCACCAGGTGAATGAATGGCGAGACACACACACACACACACACACACCCACCCACCCACCCACCCAAGGGCTAAGCACTGGGGCATTCCATCATTAAGATATGAAAGAAACAAGGAAGAATCAGTCACAGAGGAGACTGAAGGGAAATATCCATTCAGGTATGAATAAAACTGAGAAACTGAGTTTTCATAGAAGCCAAGAAAAAGTGTGTCCATGAGGAGTGAACAGTCAGCTTTGTCAGATTCACCTTAAATAGGTTAAATTAGGTGAGCACTGAGAAGTGTGCACTGAGTTTAACAACAAGTATTCATTGATCAATAAGAAAAGATTGGGTGGAATAGCAATATGAGTGAAAGCCTGATTAGAGTGGGCTTAAAAGAGAAATTCCTGGGACAGGGTAATTAGAGACAGTGAGTAGGGAAGGTTTTCCTACAAAAAGGAGAGGAGTGGAAGAGTATTAGGAAGAAATAGGCTTAAAAGGAGTTTTTGATGTTTAAGGTGGGAGAAATAATAGCATGTTCGTATACTGATAAGAATGGTCTGATGAAGAGAGAATTACTGCTAGAGATAGAGAAAAAAATGCTAGAGCAAAGTTCTTGAGCAGGGGAGAGAAGATGGGATCCAGGCCACAAGTAGACAGATTGGGCTTAGTGGAAAGATCATTTAATGGTAGAGAGGTTTAGTAGACTGTGATCTTTAGGTCAAATCTCATTCTCTGCCTGGTTTGATAACACTCACAAGCTAAAAATATGGTTTCCACATGTATTCTCAGTGATTGAAAAAAAAAATCAGAAGAATGGTGTTTGTGACACATGAAAATTATATCATCAAATTCCACAGCTACACTCAATTGTGTATATATTGCCTATGTTTGCTTTTTTTTTAATTAAAATTTTTTAATGTTTATTTATTTTTGAGAGAGAGTGTGAGTGGGGGAGAGGCAGAGAGAGAGGGAGATACAGGATGCGAAGCAGGCTTCAGGTTCCCAGCTGTCAGCGCAGAGCCGACACAGGGCCCAAACCATGAGATCATAACTTGAGCCGAAGTCAGATGCTTAACTGACTGAGTCACCCAGGCGCCCCTAATTTTTTTTTTAATGTTAGTTTATTTTTGAGAGAGAGAGTGCACGAGCAAGCATGAGGGGGGAGGGGCAGAGAGAGAGGGAGATACAGAATCTGAAGCAGGCTCCAGGCTCTACACTGTCATTACAGAGCCCAACACGGGGCTTGAACTCAGCAACCATGACATCATGACCTGAGCTGAAGTTGGACGCTTAACCGACTGAGCCACCCAGGAGCCCCTGCCTATGGTTGCTTTTGTGCTGCAACAGCAAGTTGAGTAGTTGTAGCAGAAACTATGTGGCCCCCAAAGCCTATAATATTGACTCTCTGGCCCTCACAGAGAGCATTTGCTGACCCCTAATCTGTAGTGACATAAAGAAAGGCAGAGTATATGAGGACAGATGCTGTTAGTTAGGTTGATATGATATGATAATAGGAGCTTATAGCAATGTCCAACAGTGAAACAGGAAGCAGAATAACCAGCTAAGAGTGAGGTTAGGAGAAGAGTTGTTTGAAGTTTGAAAAGAGCCAAGCAAGTGTTAAGTTGCTTTCTGGGAGGGGCGCCTGGGTGGCTCAGCTGGTTAAACATCCAACTTTGGCTTCATGATCTCAAGGTTCATGAGTTCGAGCCCCACATCAGGCTATGTGCTGACAGCGCAGAGCCTGGAGCCTGCTTTGGATTCTGTCTCCCTCTCTCTATCTATTCCTCCTCTACTTGTGCGTGCTGTCTTTCTCTCTCACCCTCTCAAAAATAAATAAACATTAAAAAAAAATTTTAATTGTTTTCTAGGAGAGTAGGAGAGTGAACAGATGTGGAATAGATTAAAAATTGGATTTAAACAGCATTGGGATTTTTCCAGGGGAGTGTGGTGGAGGGAGATAGGAGCAAGAGAATTGATGATAACCTGTAAGGGTGTGGTTATGATGATTAACCGTGAATTTATAAACTTGGTAAAGAGGGGAGAGAAGATACAAAATGAGAGAGTGTGAAAATGTGGTAGAATCAATGTATTTTATGTTCCACTAAAGGATTATTGGAGCTGGCATACTAAAGAGAATAAGAAATAGTGGTCTAACAGGAGGATCTTTGAAATTGAGGTTATGGAAAGTTTATTCTTTTTTTAAAAACTACTTATTTATGAGGTGCCTGGGTGGCTCAGTCGGATAAGCATCCAACTTCGGCTCAGGTCATGATCTCACGGTTTGTGAGTTCAAGCCCCGTATTGGGCTCTGTGTTGACAGCTCAGAGCCTGGGGCCTGCTTTGGATTCGCGCACGCGCTCTCTCTCTTTCTCTCAAGAATAAATAAACATTAAAAAAAATTTTTTTTAATATTTATTTTGAGAGATAATGCTTGCAAGGGGTGGGGGAGGGGAGAGGGATAGAGAGAGAGAGAGGGAGGGAGGGGGGGAAGGAGGGAAGGAGGGAGGGAGAGAATCCCAAGTAGGCTCCATACTGCAAGCCCGCAGGGGCTTGATCCCACGAACTGTGAGATCATGACCTGAGTGGAAATCAAGAGTCAGATGCTTAACCGACTGAGCCACCCAGGAGCCCTATAAGGTTAATCTTATTGGTAATGATAAGGTCTAAGATATGACCGTAAGAATGAGTGAGGATAGGTGGAAATCAAGATCTTTGTGGGAGAAGACATCAAGGAAGAGTGAAAACATGATGATGAACATGTGAATTGATACTGATGTTGATAACCGTGGATTTAAGAATAAGTTGATGGTAGACTTAGCCAGGAGCAGAAATTTTAATACAGGTACTTAGTGAGGAGTGACCATAAGGGTCAGTAGATAACTGTACCAATGAGAGATAGTCATATAATGATAATATGAGATTCTGGCTGTGAGTTTTGGAAAAGGAAGAAAGGGGAAAATTGTGGAAAGAGGAGGAGGAGGACTTCTCTACCCCTCCAGAGCAGCGATCTGAAGGTTGTGAAAGAGAAAATAGCCACCACTTAAAAGTCCTGCAAGGAAGTGGTGTTTTCTATAGACAGCTAGCTTTTAGTTAGAGCAAGCCAAGCAAATGGATGTTCAAAGATGAGGTTGAGAATACAGGAGATTTTGATAATGGTGGGTAATATTCCATTGTATGTATACAACACATTTTGTTTATCCATACATCTAGCAATGGACACTTGGGTTGCATCCATCTTTTGGCTATTGTGAATCATGCTGCTATGAACATGGGTGTACAAATACCTGTTTGAGTCACTCTGTTCAATTTTTTTGAGTATATACCTAGAAATGGAACTACTGGATCATGTAGTAATTACTTAATTTTCTGAGGAACCGTCATACTGTTTCCTGTAGTAGCTTCACTATTTTAAATTTTCACCAGCAGTGTACAAAGGTTCCAATTTATCCTCATCAGCACTGGTGATTTTCTGTTTTGTTTTTGTTTTAAATAATAGTCCTCATGGGTGTGAAGTGGTATCTCATGGCTTTAATTTGTATTTCCCTAATGGTTAGTGACATCGAGCAACTTTTCTTTTTATTTAAAAAAAAATTTTTTTTTTTAACATTTATTTATTTTTGAGACAGAGAGAGAGCATGAACAGGGGAGGGTCAGAGAAAGAGGGAGACACAGAATCTGAAACAGGCTCCAGGCTCTGAGCTGTCAGCACAGAGCCCGACGCGGGGCTCGAACCCACGGACCGCGAGATCATGACCTGAGCCGAAGTCGGACGCTTAACCGACTGAGCCACCCAGGCACCCCGCAACTTTTCTTTTTAATTAATTTATTTTGAAAGAGGGAGAGAGAGTGCATGCACAAGTGGGGGAGGGACAGAGAGAGAGGGAGAGTGAAGGCTGGGCAGAGCCCAACATGGGGCTCAATCTTAGGAACTGAGATCGTGACCTGAGCTGAAATCAAGAGTCAGATGCTTAGCCGACTGAGCCATCAGGTGCCCTGGGCATTTTTTTCAATGTGTTCACTGGCCATTTGTATATCTTCTTTGGAGAAATATATACGTAAGACCTATGTTTTTTAATTGGATTGTTTGGGGGGGGGTTGCTATTCAGTTGTAGAATTCTTTTATATTTTCTGGATGTTAATTCCTTATCAGATACAGGTTTGTGAATGTTTTCTCCCCTCCCATGGGCTGCCTTTCCACTGTGTTTGTAGTGTCCTTTGATGCACTTTTGTTGCTTGTGCTTTTAGTGTCACATCCAAGAAGTCGTTACCCAGTCCACTGTTATAAAGGCTTTTCTCCTTTTTTTCTAAAAGTTTTATAGTTTTAGCTCTTATGTTTAGGTCTTTGATCCATGACAGTTAATTTTTGTGTATGGTAGAAATTAACAAAGAGTTTAATCATTTTGTTGCATCTGTTTCTATAAATAAAGAATGAAGTAAAAAATTTCTGACTGTAGAACAGCAATTTTTATTTCTTTACCTAATACTGCAGAGGTAAATATTACACAGGTACCTTTGCCTTGTTGTAGGTGAAAACTGATTTGGAGAATGAAAAGTAGCCAGTTATATTGCTAACTTTGGATAACTGAACTACAAGAAAACATTTATTTTACTGTCTCCTTAGAGCCAAGATTCTGGGTCTGATAATCGTATAAACACAGTCAGTCTCAAAGAAGCCTTGGAAAGGTTTGATCACAGCCCAACTCCTTCTGCTTCCTCCCGGAGTTCAAGAAAATCATCTCACACAGCAGTCTCAGACCCTTCCTGTGAGTACGCTAGCTTGAAAGCAGACTTTCTTTCAAGAGAGTGCTTCTAAATTGTTATTGGTGTCAGCATTTTTCATCAAATGCTACTTTAGTATTATTTTTACATGAAAAAGTTTACTGTAGTATTGTTTGTTAAAAAGCTAGAAACACTCTTTTTAAGTTTATTTTTTTAATTCAAGTATAATTAACATGTTATATTAGCTTCAGGTGTTCAATATAATGTTTTAACAATTCTATACATTATTTAGTGCTCATCATAGTAAGTATACTCTTAATCCCCTTTGCCAATTTAAGAAAAAAAAGAAATGAATAAAGAAAAAGGCAAACAAAAAACCAGACTCTTAAATGTAGAGAACAGACTGGTTGGTTTCCAGAGGGAAGGCAGGAAGGAAGATGGGTAAAATGCTACTTAAAAATGATTAGTTTTACATTTCTGAACTCTGTTAACTTTTCCAGTGAGCAAGAGGCACACTGCTCACATTTAACAAAGAATTATTTATAAAATAGCCTGTAAAATATTTAGGTAGTAGTGTTGGTATTGTTATGTTGCTTTTAATCATCCCTCAAAAAATAAAGCAAAACTGTTTATTCCTTTTTTACTGGTAGAACCTGTCAGTGTTCTTTAAGTTTGCTTTTTGAGAGTTTTTTTTAGTTCTTGTTTTAAATGAAGACTTGCATAGTTATCATTGAATTAGTAACCTTTTTCTTTTTGTTTAAAGAGTTAAGCCCTTTCATTTCCCAGGGTATTAAAACTATATATTATAAGGAAAAGGAGGTTGTTGGAACCACTTAACACCATGGGTAGAACATTAAAGAGGTTAAACATAGAATTTCTGAAACCTTAGGAAAAAAAATTTCTCCTTTGTAGCTGTTTTCCTCATTTTATAAAAGAGAAATTATACTTTTATGTTATGCTTTTAATGGAGGGAGGTACAAAATGCAAATCAGTGTAAATCAGTACATACTCATTAACATAATGATGAATGTAAATTAGGAATGCATTGCTAAACCTCAAAAACTACAGTTCCTTGCAACCTAAAGTAAACCTTTAGTTTACTGCAGTAAAAATACTTAAAATGAGATCCACCTTCTTAAATGTTTAACCATACGATACACTATTGTTGACTATAAGTACAATGTAGTGCAGACCTCTAGAGCTTATTCATTGTAGTAAATGGAGATGTTATTGATTAGTAACTCCATATTTTCTTCAATGCCCCCAGCCCTTGGCAAGCACCGTTCTAGTCTTTGATTCAATGGATTTGCCTATTTTAGATACCTCATATGATGGAGTCATGCAGTACTTGTTTTTACATCATTGGCTTATTTCACTTAGCATAACATCCTCAAGATTCACCCATGTTGTATATCTTGAAATTTTCCATTCTTTTTTAAGGTTGAATAGTATTCCATTGTATGTATATTACCACATGCTGTTTTTTCCATTCACCTGTCAGACATTTAGATTGTTTCCACATCTTGGCTATTGTGAATGGTGCTGCAGTGAGCATAGGAGTGCAAATATCTCTTTGAGATTCTGATTTCAATTCTTTTGGATAAATACCCAGAGGTGGAATTGCTGGATCACATTTGGTAGTTCTATTTTTAATTTTTGGAGAAACCTCCATTACTGTTTCCCACAGTGGCTGCAGCATTTCACATCCCCACCAATTTTAAGTGTACAAGCGTTCTAATTTCTCCACATTCTGGGCAGCACTTTTTTCTTCTTTTTTTGATAATAGCCATCTTACCAGGTGGTATCTGGTAATGAAGTTGTATCTCATTGTGGTTTTGATTTGCATTTTCCTGACGAGTGATGTTGACCATTTTTTCATATGCTGGTTGGCCATTTGTAGATCTTCCTTGGAGAAATGTCTATATTCAAGTCCTTAAGCCATTTTGTATTGAGTTATTAGGTTTTTTACTATTGAGTTATAGGAGTAGTAACCATTTTTAAATTCAAAGTTTTCCTGTCTCAAATATTTATTTTGTCCTTAAGAAAAAAGTAATTCAAATGAGCCATCTTATTGTCATAGACTTCACTTTAATTAAATAATTTAGAAAAATAACTTAAAGATCATTTTTATTCACTGAAATCCATTTTGAGATTAATCTTTGGGAATTTTATTTTATAAAGTACTAACACTGTTTTGTTTTTGTTGACTGACATCAGCAACACCAACAAAGATCCCAACAGATACTAGCACTCCTCCCAGACCGCATTTACCAGCTCATGAAAAGATGGCACCAAGGAGGTCATCATTTAGTAGTCAGGTAACTCTTCAGTATTCTTCTGAATACAGAGTTATTAAAAGGGAAAAAAATCATCCAAATCCTTAGAATTCATTAATTTGTTATCCCTTTCTATAAAGACCAACACAGCTGTTGATAAATAACACTCGAGATCTTTCCTTTTTGTGAAGTAGTTCTCAAACATATGCTTTTGATTATTTTACAGGTAAAACATTAGATATTTATTTTAATTAATAAAAGTTAATTGGGGCACCTGGGTGGTTCAGTTATTTGAGTGTCCAACTCTTGATTTTGGCTCAGCTCGTGATCTCACGGTTGGTGAGATCGAGCCCCTCTGCGCTGTCAACACAGATCCTGCTTGGGATTCTCTCTCTCTTTCTTCTTCCCACCAAAGTTAAATAAAAAATAAGAAAAATTAATAATTTAGAGCCATTTTATATTTAATTTCTAATACCAGTCACTTTCAGTTCTGTCTTTTAACTTTTACTGAGAGCCCATGCAAGGTAATGTGGCAGATGCCTTACAAGATACAAGGATAAATAGGGAATAGACATGTCCAGTGTAGAGGGGGAAACATGCATGCCTGCACTCAGCTAAAAATGCATGAGGCAAAGTGTAATTCTCTTATAAAGATACCATTTCTGGTGAAATGGTATTTCTGGTGAAACTACTTATGGATGGGTATAATTGTCACTCATTATTTTTTATTTTGCTCCTAGTCCATAAATTCCCAGTCTGTTGGTCAGTCATTAACACAACCAGTGATGTCTCAAGCTGCAAATTTACCAATTCCACAAGGCATGTCCCAGGTATTTTTTGTTTGTTTGTTTGTTTGAAACAGTTGAGTATTTTAAAATGATAAATGGTTTTTAAGGTAATAGAGATTTTTAAAAATACATACTTTTAGTGCAGTGAATCTCATGTGTGGCCATTTATAATGTCTGGGGGATATTTTTAATTGTCAGTGATTATTGGGTACCACTGGCCCTTCATAGGCAAGGACCAGGGATGCTATTTGTCTTGAAAGATGCATGACAGGGGCGTCCTGGGTGGCTCAGTCGGTTAAGCGTCCGACTTCGGCTCAGGTCATGATCTCGCAGTCTGTGGGTTCAGGCCCCGCGTCGGGCTCTGTGCTGACTGCTCAGAGCCTGGAGCCTGTTTCGGATTCTGTGTCTCCCTCTCTCTCTGACCCTCCCCCGTTCATGCTCTGTCTCTCTCTGTCTCAAAAATAAACAAACATTAAAAAAAAAATTAAAAAAAAAAAAGATGCATGACAGTTTTGTACAACAAAGAATTATCCTGCCTAATATGCTATAATACTCCACTGAGAGACACTACAGATAGAAATAGAAGGATATTAAAGATGAAATATAGCTGTTCATTTTGTTCTTCCTATGGATAGTGGAAGAATTAAGTAATTTTATTCATATATTCATTCATACACAGGGCATTTATTGAGTTCTTGAGATATTGCAGGTGCTTGCAATATTAATATATGTACTGTAAGATTTTATTACATCTAGAAGGAATGACAGATAACTACAGTGCAATATTGTATAGTCTGTGCCCAAGGTATATAGGCTGATATATGAGCACATTAGATGGACCCCTTATGCAGCCTGAGGAAGTGAATGAAAACTTTCTGGAAGAATTGTTGCTTGGGCTCAGTCCTGAAGGAGACCTACATACAGAAATTAGCAAGGAGACAAAAGAATAGGTATTATAAAATTGACACTAAATTACTTTTGATTAGAAATTCCTAACTTTTAATTTATGACTCTCTATTCATTCAGTGCTTCAAACACATTAAAAATACTAGATAGTGGTAAAAATAATCCAAACTGTTTTGTTTGGTGTTAAATATATCTTGACTTAACAGTATTTCAAATAATGATAGTTAAGAATAGGTAAAAAACATTTTTCTAAAAATACCTTTATCTTACATGGTTTTTATCTAAATTATACTATATATAATTTTAGCCATTATATGACACCTGTACAAGTATATTGACAATGTTGTAAATTATCTAAACACCATAACCTTGACTTCCTGTAACATGATTATATAAGGTGCTTAAATATTATCTGTTGTTACAGTAGTTTTCATCATCGAGTCCTCAATGCTTTTTATTCTGAAGGTTAACAGATTTTTTATGTAAATATTTAGGCATACTTTCAATATTATTAGTTCACTAATCTCAAGATACTGGATGACTATTTCTTAACATTTTAAAGGGATATTTTCATGAAATTTAATAATACCTGCTATGTCAAAAATGTTCATAACTATCCAGACCTCATATTTTGTTGAGTGATAAAGCCACTTTGCCTCTTAGTTCTGAGATTTTTTTTTCCTGTTATTCTGCCTTCTGTTTATATCTTATTTGCATTTAATAGAAATCCTTTAAGTAATATCAATGTAAAGTTTATTCAAAGGTATAAATAACTTTTGTTAGGATAAAATATATTTGTATGACATAAATACAACATTTTGAATAATATTTTTAAGAGGCAGAGCTCAAGTACAAATTTGTAATGTTTTCTCATACCTAGTGTAATCTAATGTAAGATATGATTATTGTCAACTTTAGAAGTCTGAGTTGTATACTTTTTGAAAAGTAGTATTCACTATCAGTACAAACTTTTGAAGATAAAGAAAAAAAACTTTTGGGAGAGCATGTCTCACTTTTAGATGCAGTTCACTATGGGAGGCTATTTTAAGATTAAGGCACATTTCCAATAAATTGAAATTCTTTTTGGTATACTATATCCTGTGCTAAATATTCATAGAAATAGTTAAATGAGCCTGTATAGACTTAAGTGATGAATCACTAAGTGTGGCTAAATGTCAAGCAGTAGTAAATAAAAGCTGCTTATGACTCAAGTAAAACATAGTGAAATAAGATTGAAACTCCTGGAAGTAGAATAACAGTGTTTTCATTCATGTCTGCACTTATTCATTCATAATTGCTTAGTCTTTAAAAGCCTACATTTTGTACTTGTCTGAGAACAGTTTTAGTTGAAAATGTGAGGGGGCGCCTGGGTGGCTCAGTTGGTTAAGTGTCCGACTTCAGCTCAGGTCATAATCTTGTGGTTTGTGAGTTTGAGCCCTGCGTCAGGCTCTGTGCTGACAGCTTGGAGCCTGGAGCCTGCTTTCAGATTCTGTGTTTCCCTCTCTCTCTGCCCCTCCCCTGCTCACACTCTGTGTCTGTCTCAAAAATAAAAAAACATTAAAAATTTTTTTGAGAAAAAGGAAATAGTAAAAATATGGTTAGTTATCTGTTTAGATTTTTATAACCTTCAAGTGTGTACAAAGAGGACATTGTAGGGATGACAGAATTTGATATGAGTAACTCTAAGAACCGGCTACTTTTTCATTTGTTAAATGGTAGAGATTAAGAAACTTGTTCTAGGAAATGGTAGAGCCACAATATGATCTCTGGTCTTCTAATGCCAGTGTATACTCATAATCAGTCAAGATCTGGTCAGAAGTCAGAAGCCATACCGGAAATTTGAATAGGGCTAATATAAAAAAATATATTAACTGGTAACAGGGAATTCTAAAGAATACAGGCATAATGGATGTAGGGGGCAGCCACTAACCGCAAGTGAAAAGGAGAGTACTGTATGCAAAGAAGGAACAACTTGGAAAACTCTCCCAACCTCCTAAACTTCTTCGTCCAGGCTAGGTTGAAACTCAGTTCCCATTGGGGTTGGTGTGGCTGTAGCCACTGGATGAGAGGGAGGTTCACTGAGGTGCCAGAGACCAGGGCTGGAGGGCAGGAAGCCACCTGCTGGGGTACCAGCAAAATTTGTTGGGGAGCTTCCCATAAGGATGCCAGTGGGACTTGCTGGAAAGCCACCTCCCTTTGCAGTATCCCTCTAGCTCCATCTACTGACATGACTAAGTTTGTGTCCACTGACAAAGGAAGATGTTTATAAGGTCCAGCTCCAGTAGCACAAAGCTAAGCAAAGGTGGGTGAATTAGGAGCCAAGAGGCAATACGTTAGTAATTGGTATAACATTTTTAACTCATGATATATACTGCTTATTTTTCACATTGCACAATTATGAAGAATAAGTGATTCTAAAATATGTTACACTTTTTCCAAACATGGGACTTCAGTTTCAGTTTTCAGCTCAGTTAGGAGCCATGCAGCATCTAAAAGACCAATTAGAGCAACGGACACGGATGATAGAGGCAAACATTCATCGGCAACAAGAAGAACTAAGAAAAATTCAAGAACAACTTCAAATGGTCCATGGTCAAGGGCTGCAGGTAAGTTATTATATTTGAATACAACAAAGCATGCCATTCACATTTTGGTTTCTTAATAAAATTGATTTTTCTTACTTAAAAATGAGATGCAAGATGGGGCGCCTGGGTGGCGCAGTCGGTTAAGCGTCCGACTTCAGCCAGGTCACGATCTCGCGGTCCGTGAGTTCGAGCCCCGCGTCAGGCTCTGGGCTGATGGCTCAGAGCCTGGAGCCTGTTTCCGATTCTGTGTCTCCCTCTCTCTCTGCCCCTCCCCCGTTCATGCTCTGTCTCTC
This sequence comes from Leopardus geoffroyi, assembly GCF_018350155.1. Classification (NCBI taxonomy): domain Eukaryota; kingdom Metazoa; phylum Chordata; class Mammalia; order Carnivora; family Felidae; genus Leopardus; species Leopardus geoffroyi. Next base: position 161,122,516 of record NC_059327.1, read on the forward strand.
TCTGTCCCAAAAATAAATAAAAACGTTGAAAAAAAAATTTTTTTTTAAATAAATAAATAAATAAAAATGAGATGCAAGAAATACATTTCATCAATTTGGTTCAGTAAATACTCATTGGTTACCTACTCAATATGATTGAATTTATAGTCTGATTCATTCCTAAGAATATTTCCATCAACATCCTTGTTTCTCCAGATTAGATTCATCTTGTATAGTCTTTATTTTTAGTAAGCTTATACCCATAATATGAAAATAATATTTTATGTAGACTTTTAGGTACATGTTGGTACAGAATTTAGAAATCAATCATCAGTCATTGTTTTAGTGAAATATCAGTAGGTATGATTCAAATTAGTCTTATTTGGTCAATCTACTGACCCACTAAAGTTACTTCTGTCAGACTAGTATTTTGGAGAAGGGAAACTTTAAGTGAAAACTACTTCTGTCTCATGCCATAAATTATGAATGATAGGTGATGAAGAACCAGCAGGTCACAGGCCCTTTTTTTTTTTTTTCCAATATAATTTATTGTCAAATTGGCTAATATACAGGGTGTAAAGTGTGCTCTTCGTTTTTGGGGTAAATTCCCATGGTTCATCGCTTACATATAACACCCGGTGCTCCTCCCAACAAGTGCCCTCCTCAATGCCCTTTACCCATTTTCCCCTCTCCCCCACCGTCCATCAACCCTCAGATTGTTCTCTGTATTTGTTTCCTATGGTTTGCCTTCTTCCCTTTCTTTTTGTAACTTTTTTCCCCCTTCTCTTCCCCCATGGTCTTCTGTTAAGTTTCTCAAGATCCACATTTGAGTGAAAACATGATATCTTTCTCTGACTGACTTATTTCACTCAGCATATACCTTCCAGTTCTATCCATGTTGCTGCAAGTGGCATGATTTCATTCTTTCTCATTGTCAAGTAGTATTCCATTGTACATATAAACCACATCTTCTATATCCATTCATCAGTTGATGGACATTTAGGCTCTTTCCATAATTTGGCTATTGTTGAAAGCACTGCTATAAATGTTGGGGTACACGTGCCCCTATGAATCAGCATTCCTATATCTTTTGAATAAATTCCTAGTAATGCTATTGCTGGGTTGTAGGATAGGAACCTCCACACTGTTTTCCAGTTTGCATTCCCACCAACAGTGCACGAGGGTTCCCTTTTCTCCACATCCTTGCCAGTATCTGTAGTTTCCTGAGTTGTTGATTTTAGCTACTCTGACTGGTGTGAGGTGGTATCTCAGTGTGGTTTTGGTTTGTAGTTCCCTGATGATGAGTGACGTTGAGCATCTTTTCATGTCTGGTGGCCATCTGGATGTCTTCTTTGGAAAAGTGTCTATTCATGTCTTCTGCCCATTTCTTCACTGGTTTATTTGTTTTTCAGGTGTGGAGTTTAGTAAGTTTTTTGGTAGATTTGGGGTATTAACCCTTTATCCAATACATCATTTGCAAATATCTTTCCCCATTCTGTCGGTTGCCTTTTAGTTTTGTTGATCGTTTCCTTTGCAGTGCAGAAGCTTTTTATCTTTCAACATTTATTTATTTTTGGGACAGAGAGAGACAGAGCATGAACAGGGGAGGGGCAGAGAGAGAGGGAGACACAGAATCGGAAACAGGCTCCAGGCTCTGAGCCACCAGCCCAGAGCCTGATGCGGGGCTCGAACTCACGGACCGCGAGATCGTGACCTGGCTGAAGCCGGACGCTTAACCGACTGCGCCACCCAGGCGCCCCAGAAGCTTTTTATCTTGATGAAGTCTCAATAGTTCATTTTTGCTTTTATTTCCCTTGCCTCTGGAGACTTACTGAACAAGAAGTTGCGGCTGAGGTCAAAGAGATTGTTGCCTGCTTTCTCCTCTAAGGTTTTGATGGTTTCCTGTCTCACATTGAGGTCTTTCATCCATTTTGAATTTATTTTTGTGTATTCTGTAAGAAAGTGGTCTAGTTTCATTCTTCTGCATGTTGTTGTCCAGTTCTCCCAGCACCATTTGCTAAAGAGACTATCTTTTTTCCATTGGATACTCTTTCCTGCTTTGTCAAAGATTAGTTGGCCATACATTTGTGGGTCCAATTCTGGGTTCTCTATTCTATTCCATTGGTCTATGTGTCTGTTTTTGTGCCAATGACTATACTGTCTTGATGATTACAGTTTTGTAGTAGAGGCTAAAGTCTGGGTTTGTGATGCCTCCAGCTCTGGTTTTCCTTTTCAACATTACTTTGGCTATTTGGTGTCTTTTGTGCTTCCATACAAATTTTAGGATTGTTTGTTCTAGCTTTGAGAAGAATGCCAGTGCAATTTTGATTGGGATTGCATTCGATTGTAGATTGCTTTGGGTAGTATTGACATTTTAACAATATTTATTCTTCTAATCCATGAGCATGGATGTTTTTCCATTTCTTTGTGTCTTCAGTTTCCTTCGTAAGTTTTCTATAGTTTTCAGCATACGGATCCTTTACATCTTTGGTTAGGTTTATCCTAGGTATTTTATGGTTCTTGGTGCAATTATAAATGGGATCGATTTCTTGATTTTCTGTTGCTTTGTTATTGGTGTATAGAAATGCAGCCAATTTCTGTACATCGATTTTTGTACCCTGCAACTTTGCTGAATTCATGAATCAGTTCTAGCAACCTTTTGGTGGAGTCTTTCAGGTTTTCCATGTAGAGTATCATGTCATCTGCCAAAAGCGAAAGTTTGACTACTTCTTTGTCAATTTGGATGCCTTTTATTTCGTTTTGTTGTCTGATTGTTTGTGCTAGGACTTCTAACACTGTGTTAAGCAACAGTGGTGAGAGTGGTCATCCTTGTCGTGTTCCTGATCTCAGGGAGAAAGCTCTCAGTTTTTCCCCATTGAGAATGATATTAGCTGTGGGCCTTCATCTATGGCTTTTATGATAAGGTATGTTCCTTCTAACCTGACTTTCTTGAAGGTTTTTATTAAGAAAGGATACTGTATATTGTCAAATGCTTTTTCTGCATCTGTTGACAGATCATATGGTTCTTGTCCTTTATTAATGTGATATATGGCATTGATTGATTTGTGAATATTGAGCCAGCCCTGCAGTCCAGGAATGAATCCCACTTGATCATGGTAAATAATTCTTGTTATGTGCTGTTAAGTTCAATTTGCTAGTATCTTGTTTAGGATTTTTGCACCCATGTTCATCAGAGATACTGGCCTGTAATTCTCCTTTTTTGTGGGGTCTCTGTCTGGTTTGGGAATCAAGATAATGTTGGCTTCCTAGAATGAGTCCAGAAGTTTCCTTCCATTTCTATATTTTGGAACAGCTTGAGGATAGGTATTAACTCTGCTTTTAAGTGTCTGGTAGAATTCCCCTGGGAAGCCAACTGGCCCAGGACTCTTAATTAATGCAAGATTTTTAATAACTGATTCAATTTCTTCACTACTTATGGGTCTGTTCAAATTTTTTATTTCTTCTCATTTGAGTTTTGGTACTATGTGAGTGAGTGTCTAGGAATTTATCCATTTCTTCCAGATTATCCAGTTTGTTGGCATATAATTTTTCATAGTATTCTCTAATAATTGTTTGTATGTCTGTGGTGTTGGTTGTGATCTCTCCTCTTTCATTTGTGATTTTATCTGTTTGGGTCCTCTCTCCTCTTTTTGAGAAGTCTGGCTAGGGATGTATCAATTTCGTTTATTTTTTCAAAAAACCAACTCAGTTACATTGATCCGTTCTGCTGGTTTTTTTGTATTCTGTATTGTTTATTTCTGCTCTGATCTTTGTTATTTCTCTTCTTCTGGTGGCCTTGGGGTTTCTTTGTTGTTCTGCTTCTAGTTCCTTTAGGTATGCTGTTAGATTTTGTATTTGGGATTTTTCTTGTTTCTTGAGATAGACCTGGATTGCAATATATTTTCCTTTTAGGACTACCTTTGCTGTATCCCAAAGGGTTTAGACTGTTGTGTTTTCATTTTCATTTGTTTCCATATATTTTTAAATTTCTTCTTTAGTTGCCTGGTTGACCCATTCATTCTTTAGTAGGATGTTCTTTAACCTCCATGCATTTGGAGGTTTTCCAAACTTTTTCCTGTGGTTGTTTTCAAGTTTCATAGCATTGTGATCTGAAAATGTGCATGGTATTAACTCAATTCTTTTATATTTATCAAGAGCTGTTTTGTGACCCAGTAAGTGATCTGTTTTGAGAATGTTCTGTGTGCACTTGTGAAGAATGTATATTCTGCTGTTTTAGGATGAAAAGTTCTGAATATATCTGTCAAGTCCATCTGGTCCATTGTATCATTAAGGGCCATTGTTTCTGTTGATTTTCTGTCTGGGTGATCTGTCCATTGTTGTAAGTGGAGTATTAAAGTCCCCTGCAATTAGCACATTCTTACCAATAAGATTGCTTATGTTTGTGATTGATTGTTTTATATATTTGGGTGCTTCTGAATTCACTGCATAAGCGTTTATAATTATTAATTGTTCTTTAAGGGTAGACCTTGTAATTATACATAAGGCCCTTCTTCATCTCTTGTTACAGCCTTTAGTTGAAAATCTAATTTGTCCACTATAAGTATGGCTACTCTAGCTTTCTTTTGACTTCCAGTAGCATGATAGATGGTTTTCCATCCCCTCACTTTCAATCTGAAGGTGTCCTCAGGTCTAAAATGGGTCTCTTGTAGACAGTAAATAGATGGATCTTGTTTTTTTATCCATTCTGATAACCTGTGTCTTTTGATTAGAGCGTTTAGTCCGTTAACATTCAGTGTTATTATTGAAAGATATGGATTAGACTCATTGTGTTAGCTGTAGGTTTCATGCTTGTAGTGATTTCTCTGGTCCTTTGTGGTCTTTGCAAAACATTGCACTCAGAGTCCCCCTTAGGATCTCTTGTAGGGCTGGTTTAGTGGTGATGAATTCCTTCAGTTTTTGTCTGGTAAAACCTTTATCTCTCCTGCTATTCTGAATGACAGGCTTGCTGGATAAAGGATTCTCGGCTGCATATTTTTCCTATTCAGCACATTGAACATTTCCTGCCACTCCCCTCTGGCCTGCCAAGTTTCAGTAGGTGGGTCTCCTACTACCCTTATGTGTCTACCCTTGTAGGTTAAGACCCATTTGTCCCTAGCTTCTTTCAGAAATCTCTCTTTATCTTTGTATTTAGCCACTTTCACTATGATATGTCATGCAGAAGATTGATTCAAGTTACATCTGAAGGGAGTTCTCTGTGCCTCCTGGATTTCAATGTCTGTTTCCTTCCCCAGATAGGGGAAGTTCTCAGCTGTGATTTGTTCAAGCACACCTTTGGCCCCTTTCTCTCTCTTCTTCTTCTGGAACTCCCATGGTACAAATATTGTTCCATTTCATTGAGTCACTTAGTTCTCTAATTCACTGCTTGTGGTCCAGAATTTTTTTCTTTCTCAGCTTCATCTTTTTCCACAATTTTATCTGTTTCACCTATTCTCCCCTCTGCCTCTTCAATCCTTGCTGTTACCGCCTCTAGTTTATTTTGCACCTCATTTACAACATTTTTTAATTCATCATGACTGTTTTTTAGTCCCTTCATCTCTGCAGCAGTAGATTCTCTGCTGTGTTCTGTCTTCTGTGTGTTCTGTCTATGCTTTTTTCAAGCCCAGAGATGAATTTTATGACAATTATTCTAAATTCTTGTTTAGTTATATTGTTTATATCTGTTTTGGTCAATTCTTTAGCAGTCATTTCTTCCTGGAATTTCTTTTGAGGGGAATTCTTCCGTTTCATCATTTTGGCTAGTTTTCTGTCCCTTATGTGGCCTGCACCTGGGAGCACTACTATATTAAAGAGGGGTCATACACTATCCAGGGCCTGGCCCTTCAGGAGGTGTTTTTTCGAGTGTGTTCTTTGTTCTCTGTTGTTGTGATTCTGGTTGCTTTATCTCCCTACGTGTAGTCATGTTTTGGACCCTCCACTAGGTGTGCTTTGATTTGTTTGCTGAAGTAGCCCTGTGGCCCACTAGGTGTCCCTGTGGGTCCCTGGAGACATCTTTGTCACTATGCAGCCCGGACTCTTGGAATTCAAAGTCCTTTGGCCTCAATACTGCTGTGTTTGAGAGATGAGGGAATTTCAGGTCCCCCTACTTCTCCACCATGTTGGATCTCTTCCGGTCCATAGGCCTTGAGTAGCACTGAGCTAGGGTAATGTCATCTGATGAAACAAATGGTCCCCAACATGTAAAGTGTTCAAACAAGTAGAGGTTTTGAAATTTATAACACTTTTTCTGACAATTGGAAACATGATAGAGTTAGGATAACTGGAAGAATGAATATGAATTATGTTTTATTCTGTATTTATTGCTAATTCATTCAGAATGACTTAGACCATCCTGATATTTGCTTTTAAAACTTAATTTGTAGGAGTGCTTAGGTGGCTCAGTTGGTTAAGTGTCTGACTTTGGCTCAGGTCATGATCTCACGGTACAATGTGATCTTTATTTCTGAAGATGTTTTTACAGCAGTCAACCCCTGGTTTGAATTTTGGTTCTGTTCAACTTTCTTCTGGAAATTCATCTAACATCCAGCAACTTGCACCTATAAGTATGCAGGGCCAGGTCGTTCAAACCAACCAAATTCAGAGTGGAATGAATACTGGACACATTGGCACAACTCAGCATATGATACAACAGCAGACTTTACAAAGTACATCAAGTCAGGTAATGATATCAAGTATAGTGGGTTATGGAGTGCTCAGTGACTGAAATGTGTGCTATTGCTGAAACAAAAATGAAGCTCTATCTCAAATAATTCCATATTTTAACAGTAATAATTAGAAAGTTTAGTTTAGGGGCTCCTGGCTGGTTCAGCCAGTAAGACTGTATTGTCTCATGATATCAGGGTTGTGAGTTCAAGCCTCACCTTGGGCTTGGAGTCTACTTTAAAAATAAATAAATAAAATAATAGGAAGTTTTATTTTTGAGGGTGATCATTAAAATATTTGGTACAAAATTGTTAAATTGTTGATGTTAAATGCTTTCAGTATTTTGACATTTAAAAATTTTATAGTTGGGGCACAGTGATAGTTTAATCAATATTCTAAAAAATTTCATATAAATTCCAGGAAATTTGATGTAGGTAATTGTTATACATCTGTGACTATAGATCCCAAGACTTCAAATGAAATCTATAAAGATGTCTAATGTCAGTCACTCACTTTGGGCATTTAACAGAAATTGCTCATCTATATTTTATTTCATCCCTGTTAAGATCATGCTCCTTTTCTAAAATCATACCTTGTATTCAAGCAAGGATTGAAGACTAATTCATTCTCAGTTACTATAAGTCTTTTTCCTTTGTATTAGATTTCTCCCAGAGTAACAAGTCCTGCCTCTTCTTTTCTTGCCAGCTGTTGTTAGAATGATGCTAATAGTGTTTGTATATTTACTGAAAAAATGTTTTCATTTACTTTATCTGTAAAATCTTCTGTTTTCTAGCAGAGTCAACAAAATGTACTGAGTGGGCACAGTCAACAAACCTCGCTTCCTAGTCAGACACAGAGCACACTTACCACTCCGCTGTATAACACTATGGTGATCTCACAGCCGGCAGCCGGAAGCATGGTCCAGATTCCATCTAGCATGCCACAGAACAGTACCCAGAGCACTGCTGTAACTACATTCACTCAGGACAGACAGATCAGGTAGTTGTCATATTTCATGAGTTTTTCCAAAGTTGTAAAAATTGATTAGTTAAAAAACAGTAATTTGATTTGAAAAAACAGTTTGTAGCTAACTCCCACCAGAGTTCTTGAATTTGAAATAAAATTGCAGAATATGTTCATTGTTTAAGGACTTTGTAATAAACAGACAACAACAAGTTTTGTTCTTGGTCCAGAAATGTTCTACCAAATATTATAGAATCCAGCATCTACGGCATACCGTTATATAAGATTTGTGGCAGGGTTTGTATCACTCTGAAACTTTCATCATTGTAGTACAAATGTTGAGTTTTCAGGCAGTAACAGTGGTTAGGGTGGATACTAGCATAAGTTGATATATGTCATGGAATAAAATTAATTTACCTTTCTTGAGTTTTTTGAGTACTGTACTAGGTGCTCAAAATACACTATCTCATTTAACTCTTTTTTTTCATTTAAATGTGTATTAGGGTCTTAAAAAAGTGAGTTTATAGTAATTTGGTCAAAGGCTTATAGGTAGCAAAGGGGGTGATGAGCAGTTTCTGAATTTTAGCTTTGGTGTCTGATTTCAAAAGTACACTAAACATTTGTGGGTCATTCTAGAAAAATAGCCATTCATGACTTATTTTAGTGGGCAGTCCAAATAGCTGACTTAGAAACAAATATTTTGGGGGCACCTGGGTGGCTCAGTTGGGCATCCAATTCTTGACTTTGGCTCAGGTCATGATCCCAGGGTCTTGGGATTGAGCCCTGTGTCAGGCTCCACACTGAGCATGGATTAAGATTCTCCCTTTCCCCTCCCCCTCTCCCTAGCGCGCGCACTCTCTCTCGCTCTCCCAAAAGAAACAACAACAAAAAACAAGTATTTTGAAGAAATATCATTATTTCATATATTGGGAAGCTGTGTTTTAATGACTATAGGATCTCTATAGTCTTAAAACTTCTATTTAAAATATTTTTTATTTTTTACTTATTTTACTGTAATACAAGTAGGCTGCTGCTTTTATAATTTTATTGTTGTATCACACTGTGTAATAGATTTTGTTAAAATCCAATAATTTCCAGAGAGTAAAGAAGCTACAGGATCACAGAGGCAGTGAGAGCAGGAGAACTTGCTTCTCTTTGGAACTTAGTTCCTCAAGTTAAGTCCAACTTTTAGGTCTGACATTCTGAAAGGAGATGTTATGAATGTGCTCCATTGAAATCTAGAGGGTTCGTTTTAAAGCCTGAGGAAAATTTCATTAGTCTAGAATGCTGATGTGCATTTTGGAGGATACAGTTTAGCAACTACTTGTAGAACCTCTTTTTTTTTTTTTGAGGGGAAAATATATATTTCAGCGAACATTTGAGTGCCTACTAAAGTGAGTAGGCTGGTACATTGCTCATCTCGAGAATGATCAGACTTGGAAGCCATAAAAAGTTAAATCAGTATTACTGTATGATAAATACTTCTGCTTAGGTCTTTAGAAAGAGGAAGTGAGCAGGTTTATAGATTGAGGCAAACAGGTGAAGAGAGGAGTGTGGTCAAGGCAAACTTCACAGAGGAGGTACTTGGCGTGAGTCTTAAAGAGCTTGGCTGTGGGTGTACATATGATAGGGAGTCTCAGGAGGGTGTTCTCAGCTCAGGGAACAATATATACAAAGCCACAGAAGTGATAGTTAAGCATAAGTAGATTGAAGAATGTCTTTTGGTGCCAGAGATGGATGAAGTATTCTCATCACATTTTATCAGTGAGCAGTTTGGGCAATTCAGATTTTAATTTAAGATTTACAGAGAATTGAGGATTTAATACTTCTGTGCCTAAAACACTTTCCAAATGTTACTTTTTCTTTGGGCATCATTCTTCATATGTAAATATTTTGTTCTTTTATACATATTTTTTGCATTGAATAATACATTTGGTCCTGAAGTATACATAAAATAGAGTGTTTTATTTTAAAGATATGGTATGGATTCAAAAATAGATTCTGGATGTTGTATGTAAGTGATGAATCACTGAATTTTACTCCTGAAACCAATTATTGCACTTCATGTTAACTAAAATGAAATAAATTTAAAAGAAAAGGAAACAAAAACAAAAAAATAGGTTTTGTCTTGTGGAGACCACATAAATAATAAAGTGCATTTGTACTAAGTTGGACACCGTTATGTACTTTCCTCAGTTTATAAGTGCAGTTATGCTCCTTTCCCAGGAGAGGCTTAGCTCAGTTTTCTTGCTGTAGTGACCAATGTGAGCAGCTAACTTCATTTCACAGAAGAGGCAAATAGAAATAATGTTATTCCCTGAACAGGCACCAGGGTTTTTATTATTATTATTTTTAAAATAGAAGAAGGAAGGTGGGAAGGGAGTGAATGTTAGTGACTTCTAATATGGTAAGTACTATACTGCATTGATAAATGTATAAATTGATGGTACTTTTGTTCACTGTTGGAATGTCATTTAATTTTCATTTATGTTTATAAGATACAATTTGCAGTGTAAATGTCTTCTGTAAACTAGGGAGATTTTTAGAAATCCCTTATGATAGCTTAGCTGTAAGTTTATCCATGGTTAGCAAAATAATGTGCATTTTGGAGGACACATATATCGGACTCGCAAGTACCTAGTAATTTTATAAAAAGAAAAAAGGTATTTTTTAAACAGGTTTAAAACTTTTTTCATTGTGGTAAAATATACATAAATATACATGTTAACTGTTTCAGCAGTTCATTGGGTACATGCATACTGTTGTGAACATCACTACCATCAGTCTCCAGAACTTCTTTCTTCTTCCCAAACTGAAACTCTGTACCCATTGAACAATAATTCCCCATTTCTTCTACCCTCTAGCTCCTAGAAGCCACTCTTCTGCTTTCTAAGCACATAAGTCTATGAGTTTCACTACTCTAGATACCTCACACAAATGGGATCATACAGTGCATGTCTTTTGTGACTGGTTTATTTCACTTGACACACTGGTTTATTTCCTCACGGTTTGTCTGTGTTGTGGTGTGTGGTAGAATTTTATTCCTTTTTCAGGCTAAGTAATATTCTGTTGTATGAATATACCACATTTTATTTGTTACCCATGGATGGATAGTTGGGTTGCATCCATCTTTTGGCTGTTTTGAATCATGCTGCTGTGAACAAATATTTGTGTACAAATATCTGAGATCCTGCTTTCAGTTCTTTCGAGCATATGCTCAGAAATGGAATTGCTGGATCATGTGGTGATTCTGTACTTAATTTTTTCAGCAATAGTCCATCTGTTTTCCATAGGAGCTGCACTATTTTACATTCCTCTCAGCAGTGCATATCCCAGCTTCTCCATGTCTTCACCAACACTATTTTCTTTGTTTTATCATAGTCATCCTGGTGGAAGTGAAGTGATGCACATTTCCCTTATGATTAGTGACATTGAGCATCTTTTCATTTGCTTACTGACTGTTTATTTCTTCTTTACAAAAACGTCTATTCAAGATACTTGCCCATTTTTTAATCAGATTGTTTGTTATAGGATTGCTTTATATATTCTAGTTATTACCCCTTATCAGATGATATGATTTGCAAATAATTTCTTCCACTCTGTGGGTTTCTCTTTCTCTGTGTTGATACTATAGTGTCCTTTGATGCACAGAAGTTTTTAATTTTAATATCCAGTTTATCTGTTTTTTTTTCTTTTGTTGCCTGTGCTTTTGAGTGTCACATCTGAGAAATCATTGCCCAATCCAATGTCATGAAACTTTCCCCCTGTTTTCTTTCCTAAGAGTTTCATGCTTGTAGCCCTTATGTTTAGTGCTTTAATCCACTCTTGAGTTAATTTTTGTATGTGGGGTAAGGTAAAGGCCCAGCTTTATTCTTTTGCACATGGATATCCAGAAACTTTGTATTTGTTTTGTGATCATTTCATTTTGCTTATACATTTTTGTTTTACTGGTGCCCCAGAAGGAATCTTTAAAAACATGAAACAAAATTGGAACGTACAGCTTTTAAAAATCTAAACTGGCAATATCACTGGGTATTAAAGAAGTATTCAGCTCACTGCCTTTTATAATGAATACTTTATCTTTCTGACGTCCCTTCTTCTCTTTATTTCCTCTTAACAGATTTTCTCAAGGTCAGCAGCTTGTGACCAAATTAGTAACTGCTCCTGTAGCTTGTGGGGCGGTCATGGTACCCAGCACAATGCTCATGGGGCAGGTGGTGACTGCCTACCCTACGTTTGCTACCCAGCAGCAGCAGCCACAGGCACTGCCAGCCACACAGCAGCAGAACTCCCAGGAACAGCCGCTTGCTTCAGTTCAGCAACCTTCTCAGGCTCCGCTGACCCAACCACCACAGCAGTTTTTACAGGTAATTTTGCCCATGGGAGCTCTCCCAAGCCCGTTTACTTTCATATAATGAAATTAGACATTAAGAGAAGTTTTGTAAATCATCCGAAAAATCCATACAAGCTTATTGTACAAGTTAAATCTCTGGAAGGACAGAAAGCTTGTCCAGCTAGCTATCATTTCTTCCCTTGTCTGGTCTCTGGAAGACTTCTAGCACTGCTGTGGACATGGCCAGTTCTCTGAACTACTGGATAGAAATAAGGAGCTACTTGCTGCCCACCTACACATCAAGCCACTTTATATAGAGTTCTGTCCGGCTAGAGTTTCTAGAATTCACCAGACACCTTTCTTTCTTCCTTCTAAGCAGCCCATCAGATTCTGTGCTCTACTCTACAGGGCAGGCATGTCAACAGGGATTTAAAAAAAAAAAAAAAGTTATAGGCATTATCTTGAATTATTATGTTGGATTAAATTTTACAATGATTTTTTGGTTATAAATTAATATCAGAGGAGAAATACTGTGGAGGGCTGTGTATGTCATAATTGAGAGCTTGGGCTCTAAAGTCAGGCTGCCCTGAGACTGAGTCACTGCTGTACCATATACTGTGTGACCTTTGGTAGGTTATTTACCAAAATTCATCTATAATATGGAGGTGCTAATAGTTGATATCTCATGGGTAAACAGTACATGTAAATCACTGAACATAGTTACAAGGCACATAACGAGCTGAAATTTATCAGCACTGTCTTGATTAATGTAGCAAACACTCAGATCAGCCAAAATGTAGACACATGTCTTCTCATGTATCTCAGTAGATACCTGGATATATGCTTATCTAATGGATATGGAAGAAAGTTACGTAGGGTTAGCTGGGATTTCAGGATAAATTCCTGGACCTCAGTACTCTCAGTGGAGTGCACAGTAGCAGATTATGACATCTGGAAATCCAGCTTTTTCCCTTCTTGCCTAAGAGGAGCAATTCTGAATGTAGGCTAGCCTAGATTTGTGCTGGAGACCATTCCATGTAGGCCAGCCACATACATATCATATCATCAATTTTAGGGTTCCACAATATATGGTGTGATTAGAAGATTCAGTATTGTATACTCAGGCATAAACACATTATTAATTTATCACCCGTGTTACGGTGCACATAGAGTTCTTAACCTGGTGATATGGAAAGCTAAAACTTAAAGGTTAGTTGCCTAAATGTCTGAGTCATACTGACAGTCCTGTAGATCTTAAAGCCCATACTGTAGCTGTTAATGACTAGGCTAGCTATTGTTATAAGTGAATTAATAACAAGAACTTATAACAAGTTATAAACTATTATCTGGAGGAAATAATATTCAATGAGAATTGAGCAAAACCTTAAAAAAGGAGAGAACTTGCCTTAAGGTCCTAGTCTTCTAAATCTGTCAGGGAACAAGAGTCCTTAAAAGAACAAGCATTCTCTGACCTCAGCCGTAGCAACTTCTTACTAGACATTTCTCTGGAGGCAAGGGAAATAAAAGCAAAAATGAACTATGGGGACCTCATCAAGATAAAACCTTCTGCACACCAAAAGAAACCATCAACAAAACTAAAAGGCAACCGACAAAATGGGAGAAGGTATTGCAAATGATGTGTCAGATAAAGGGTTAGTATCCAGAATCTATAAAGAACTTCTCAAACTCAACACCCCCCCCAAAAAAATAAGCCAGTGAAGAAATCAGCAGAAGACATGAATAGACACTTCTTCAAGATATCCATGTCACTAACAGACACATGAAAATCTGCTCAACATCACTCATCATCAGAGAAATACAAATCAAAACCATAATGAGATACCACCTCACACCTGTCAGAATGGCTAAAATTAACAACTCAGGAAACAACAGATGTTTGCAGGAATGCGGAGAAAGGGGTTCCTTTTTTACTGCTGGTGGGAATGCAAACTGGTGCAACCACTCTGGAAAACAGTATGGGGGTTCCTCAAAAAACTAAAAATAGAACTTCCCTATGACCCAGCAGTTGTACTACCAGGCATTTTTTCAACGGATACAGAAATGCTGATTCAAAGGGGCATGTGCACCCCAATGTTTATAGCAGCACTATCAACAATAGCCAAATTATGAAAAAAGCCCAAATGTCCATCGACTGACAAATGGATAAAGAAGATGTGGGATATATGTATAACTTACATATGATGGAATATTACTCAGCGATGAAAAAGAATGAAGTCTTGCCATTTGCAACAACATGGATAGAACTAGAGTGTATTATGCTAAGTGAAATAAGTCAGAGAAAGACAAATACGATTTCACTCATCTGTGGAATTTAAGAAACCCACCAGATGAACATATGGGAAGGGAAGGAAAAATAGGATAAAAACAGAGAGGCAAACTATAAGAGACTCTTAAAGTACAGAAGACAAACTGAGGGTTGCTGGAGAGGAGGTAGGTTGGGGATGAGCATTAAGGAGGGCACTTGTTGGGATGAGCACTGGGTGTTATACGTAAGTTATGAATCACTGGGTTCTACTCCTGAAACCAATACTACACTGTATGTTAACTAATTTGAATTTAAATAAATACATTAAAAAAATAAAGTAAAAACACTTAAGACAAAAATACTAATTTGAAAGGATATGTGCACCCCTGTGTTTACTGCATTATCTACAGTATCCAAATTATGGAAGCAACCCAACTGTCCACCAATAGATGAATGAATAAAGAAGATGTGTGTGTGTGTGTGTGTGTGTGTGTGTACACACTTGAATATTATTCAGCCATGAAAAAAATGAAATCTTGTGATTTGCAATACCATAGATGTAGCTAGAGAGTATAATGCTAAGTGAAACAAGTCAGACTGAGAAACGCAAATACCATATGATTTCAGTTGTATGTGGAATTTAAGAAACAAATGAGCAAATGAATAAAGAAAGAGGCAAACCAAGAAATAGACTCTTAACTATAGAGAACCAACTGATGGTTACCAGAGAGGAGGTGGTTGGGGGGAGGAAATAGGTGATGGGGGTTAAGGAGTGTGCACTTGTGATGAATACCAGGTGTTGTATGGAAGTGTTGAATCACTATCACTAACCTAGTATTACACTCTATGTTAACTATACTGGAATTAAAACAAATTAACCTGCCCCCCCCAAAAAAAATAAATAAAAAGCATTCTCTTATCCCTCCCTTCTGAAAAAAGTATCCCAAAGACATGGGACCCCTAAAGAAATAAGGTAGACAATACCCTTTAGAAATGCACTTCTATGTAGATAGTAAATACACAATTTGGCTTTTCTGATTATATAACACCTGGTTCCAAATACGCCTCTGTTGTAATCCTGTAAGACTCACAAATATCCTCAGCTCTTTATGTTACAAAAACTTTTTCTAAATAACAGAAAAAGAGGTTTTTCTAGGTCCTTGGCAAAGTGTAGGGTTCAAGGACCTGTCCTTCTGTGTGTGTGTGTGTGTGTGTGTGTGTGTGTGTGTGTGTGTGTGCGCGCACACACGTGTGTGCACAGGTGTCCTTTATATACATTTGCAAAAATCTCCCATCATATGTTTAGATTAGGAGCGCTGCATCAAGGTGTGTTGTCAGTAAGTAAGACTGAGAAAATTCATTTAAAACTTCACTTTCTTTGGGCTAATTTCCTTTGTATAACCAGAAATAGAAATCAGGTGAAAGAAAGAGGCTCACGGAGTTGAGACTTACCCAGGGTTACACAGCTAATAAATAAATGGCAGAGCACAACTCAAATTGAAGGCTTCTGATTTCAGATCCTGTGCCCTCGTGTGATTGGTTGGTTTGTTTTTACACCACACTGCTACATATAAGACTTAAGTGTCTAATTTTGCCTTCGTTTTTCTGGTACTTTTAAATAACACTAATGTTAATATTTAATCTTAATAAAAACCCAGTATGGAGGCACTGCGATTATCTTAATTTTGTAAATGAAGAAACCGAGTCCCAGAGAAGTAAATAGTTTGAACAAGTCACACAGTCTAGCAAGTGGGTTAGCCAGAGTTTGAACCCAGTGGCCCATGCTCTGGGCTACTGACGTGCTGCCATAACCAACTGAACAGACTGCAGAGGCACTGTCTCTTTGACCCCAGAGTATATGTGTTTCGTACGTTCCTGCCTATGCTTACATTTTACTGTCTAAAATTGTGGTCTTTAGGATTTATAAAAGGAAAAAATATGTGTGGTTGGTCTCATGACATAGATTGCTTTCTCTACCATAAAATATCTAGCTCAGATTCCTTAAAGAAAGAAATTCTGTACTTTCAAAAGAAGGGAAAGCCTCATAAGCATTTTCCAAAATACTATTTTTAAATGAGAAAGTACAAATGATGTAGATTATGTGGAATTTAAGGATTCTGTCCCTATGTAGAGCAGAAAACTTGAGTAAATCTTGATGTAGACAGCATAACGAGGGTAAAGCAATGTTGCATAATTCATTTGTTTTCTAGACTTCAAGGTTGCTCCACGGGAATCCTTCGACTCAGCTTATCCTCTCTGCTGCATTTCCACTACAACAGAGCACTTTCCCTCAGTCACATCACCAGCAGCACCAGTCTCAGCAACAGCAGCAACTGAATCGGCACAGGACTGACAGTTTGACCGATCCTTCCAAGGTTCAACCACAGTAGCACACATCCCTCCTCTCTGATCTCAGGAGGAAGGGGTTGTCCCTAAGAGTTGCTCAGATGATCTGAGACTAGGAGGAGAAGGTCCAGCAGTTTCACAAGATGCAGTATTGAGTGTTCTAGTTTCTGGACTTAGTTAGCAGGGAAAGTGCTGCCTAGTGCTACAGATGTACATTAAATACCAGCCAGCAGGAGATGATCATGGGGCCATAGCCAATTCTGACAGTGTTTTACTCGCCCAGCTATTTTTCAAATGGAAAGATAGATTGCCAAATGTTAAGCTCAGCTATGAAACATGACCTCCGGTCAATCAGAAAGGCACTAACAATGTTAGTAACTTTTAGTGGTTCTGTGCCTGTTTTCAAGTGTTACAGAGGACACGCCACTGTCATGTCAGGGGTTTGCGTACAACGATGCCATGAAGACAGTCCGGTAGACCCAGTAGACCCCTTCCCCCATCCCCTCTCCCTTTTCAGATAATGATTGAATAGTAATTTCAGAATGTCGTGTGGTTCAAATGCTCTATGTACAGATACTGTAAAAATATTATGTATATGTCTGGATAAAAGGAGAGAAAGCAAAACATTTTGTAAGCTGCATGAAAGCATTATCTCCTCTTAGGTATGAGTATATTTCCTTAGATTCTGACGCCATGTGCAAACTAGTACATCCTCTGTTTCCCCTCTTGTTTACAACATGGTAGTGTTCTCACTTTTCCGGGGCACAAGGCTTTTTGTTCATACTTTGGCTGTGATGTCACAGTTTGTTTAGTGAGGTATGATGTGCTGCTGGGAATGGATATTTTTTTCCAGGTTAAATTATTGAGACAACAGGATTTTCAAGTTACTCAGAAATATCCTTTATTTCATTATTTTTCATTTATGTTTGAAAATAGGATTTGCACTGCTTTATTTTAGATGGTTGGAAGTTTTGGTCACATATTTTGATATATAGTTCATAGTTGGAAATAGTTGTGTAAACGGTTTTCAATAAGCCTGAAAGTAATTTCAAGAATGTTTCAGTTATAGGAGTAAAATTTGCACACAAAAGATTTTAGGCACTTTTTAACATTCTCACTGGTGGGAATTTTAACTTTTAGGATTTGTTGGAATCTTTTTATTATCCTTCACAATTTCAATGCTTCTTTTAGTCAGAAATGATTCAGGGTTATTTGAGGGGAAAAAAAAAAACCCATAGTGCCTTGATTTTGATTCAGGTGATAACTCACCATCTTGAATTCATTGTCTGGTTTCAGTAGCAGTTTTGAAACCTTAGTACATTTTTAACAGCATGTGGGTGTCAGTGCCATTATGATTCTCCTAAGTTTCCACGAAGACTGCTTTGAGTCTCTTGGACTGGAGGTACAAGTAACTTAGAAATAAATACAAGGTGACATCCTGACACTATCAGAGTCATTGATGTGATCACAAAATTGTTTCCTAAATCAGCATCTTCCTTTAAAGCTGAACAGTTAAGAATTACCTGTCAATGTTTTCTATATATGATCTTGATATTCCTACAAAGAAAAAAGAAGGGGTAAGAATTGGCTTTGCCTTTACTATAACACTAGAATATTGTAACTCACATGCTTTCTAAACGTGAACTAAGATTTCATTTGGCAATATTAGATTCTAAAGGTAATAAATTCCAACAGAAATTACATACATAAAAAAATCATCTTAGAGCTTTTATGGTACTAATAATTAAATTGACAGCCACAGAGCAAAGGAAAATTAATGGAAATACCTTATTAAAATATCAAAAATTATTACTGAAGGGAGGATAGCAAGCTGTAGTTAACTCAAAATTGACCTTAAAAGGAAATGTGTAACAGAACTGAAAAAGGTTTTGAGCAATGAAAATATTGTACTATAGAATTGCTCGACAAAGGAGTCAGAGGAATTTCTAAGACCGTTCTTATGACTTTTCTGTCCTTCACTTTGCTATCATCCCAAAAGGATAGACTTTGTCTTTCTACAGACAACTCTACCTGGCCACACATCTATTAGAGAGTTCATATTGAAGAAGAAAATAACCAAAGAAAGTTGGTACCTAGCCTTCTACAAAAGAAGTGTCACTGGATACCAATCAATAATGAACATATCAAGAAGCTCCTCTTCTAGCTAAATGATCTGGATGAAGAGATTTCTGACTTCCTCATGAATGTCCAGAATAGCTGTCAGAATATGTATGTAACTTGAGCGTAGGTACACATAGGTGAAATTGATGTAGAGTATGGCAACAGTATTAGTTTTCTCCCCTTTCAGATTGCCTTTCTCAACCTTACCATGCCATTCCATATATCTGAGTTGTGCCTCATTTATTTATTGGCAATATTTAGTGGTATGGATAACAAAAGATATGAAGAACTATAATATTTATTAAGATGTATCCTCTAAATACCGTACTTAAAGGGAAAGATGGTGAACGGTGAGTACTGTGTACTTAGGTCTTCAAAGGCAAAGCAGAAGACAAGCCACAAGGTAAATCTGTAGACTGTTCACATTCTCCTCTACCAGTCCCTTCAAGTATTTTCCATCCTCATAGATATTTGGGAAGGAAAATTAGACAAAATGATGTTTTGTAATTCCTGTTGTTCCTCACAGCCCATTTTTGCCCTGCTTAGAATTGATTGAATTTAAAGGGACAGCTAGCTGCGTTCCCTTGGCTGTCAATATATAGTGTTGTCGAAGAGCTAGTAAGCTCCAACTGCCTCAGCTCCTCTGTGTCCCGTTCCGCCCCCCCCCACCCCCCCCCCCAGCCCCCGGTTTTTCTTGAACTTGGGTTGCAGAGCTGCCCCTGCCCCTCCCCCATAATTGAGACTTGAGCATTCTGATGAAGACTGGGCAGTTGCCTGATCTTCGTTCCTGTAGCCAAAGTTGTTCATTAAAATCCCAAATCTACGTAATGAAAAAATACCAAATACAGACACCTTTCAGCTACTTAAAAGTCACCATCTTCCCTCCGCTGTACTCACAGCGATTCATTTTTTCTTACAAAACATTTTATTCTGGGTGGCACTTTTTAAGTGACAAACTATTGAAGATCTGGAAAAACGTGAGCTGCTCTGCAGTCACCCTGCTCTGCACTGTGGTGGCCCCCGGTGCCAGTGCTGTTAAACCCTTCAGGCGAGGCTGCGGGGCTCAGTCACGTTGCTGCTAAGAGTGGTGTCAGACCAGAACCCAGATGCTCAAAAGTACTCTGATTTTTGAGCTGGAATATATTGGAGGAAAAGCAAATATGAGGAATGGGGATGGCAATAGGTAAATACTACTCTTCAGTCTCCAAACTCTGTCCTAAACTGAGGGGGTAATTCGAGTCCCATGCTCCGCTTTGTTACTTACATCTGGTTTAGGAATGTACTAGTAATAAAAGATGCCAGTGACTTTGAATAGGTGGTTACAGAATACTTAGTGCAGAAGAGTGAAAATGTTATTTGCATTCTTCAGAAGTGCTAAGAGTCTTTGGTCATTGCCTTAAAGCGGTCTGCTTGCAGTTAGTTAAGGGCACTGAAGCAGTGCAGCTCCATGCAGGGCATTGCAGCGAAGGGAGATGAACCTTTGTTCAAGAGGCCTTAGAAAGGGGCCCCTCGAAATAGTACTCTTTCTCCGGCTCCACAGTGGTGAAAATTGTTTTCAACTGGATATTATTCAACTTGATTTCTAATGTTTCCACTACAGTGAGGTAAACCTTTTCCTTTTTTTAAAGTGGAATGCAGATAGCATTTTACTTTGGTATTGCTCGTTTCTTTTTTTTTTATTTTTCTCTATTTCTTTGGTGATTGAGTTTGTTGATGATGGACATTTGTGGAAAACTCATTCAAGTCTATAACCTTTCCAATATCTGTGATCCTATTCCTAGTCCCTTGGGAGTCAGTGTTGGAAGGTATAAACACTGGATATTACTATTGCTGAGTGAGTCTAGCCAGGAGTGAGCAGATTGGAATTTTCAAATGGTGGAAAAGGAACAGCACAAAGGCACTTGCCATTTTAATTAGCGACTGGAGAGAGAGACCCTTTTAAGTTTGTTTGGGTTGGGTGAGCATTCCTCTAAAAGGAGCTTCTGAAATAAATGCAAAGGAAAAGAGTCGACTATTTTTATAGCATATTTAATATATTTGTATATAACTATGAATATGGTAGGAACCCTCCACATGCCTCCACTTTTCTAATTTACTCCCCCTTTTGCCATAGCACTAGTATAGCCTCATCCGCATGGGTAACGTGCCTATTGTCAGCCTACCAAAAGATAGCGCTGCTGCTTTCTGAGACAGGTGAGACCACCCAACTCTCATGCCTGGGGATCCTTTCTGTAGGAATAGCACACACTTCGAAAACAACATAACCACAGTCTGAAAGCATCATTTTGAAATGTAACAAGCACTTTATTGCAACTATTCATTTTGATAAAGTTTATTATCTTAAGCATTACCATTTCTAAAGGATCCCCAAATCATCACTTAGGTGAAATTTTAAAATGATACATTTCTGAGAAATGTTTAGATCCAGTGAACCGTAGCAGGTTTCTGGGAGTGATTTCAAGGTAGCCAAATGAACTTTGACTTTGGTTCTGAATGTGGCGGAGTCAGGAGATTGTAGATGGCTAGTTCCGTTTCGACACTATTGTAAACCTGTCTTGCCTATCGTGTGGACACCAAAAGAGACCAATGAGCCTGTTTATTTTCAGAGGCCTAGGACAGTTGCATCAGTGTGAATAGATGTATAGAACTAACCTAAAAGTGACTGGTAGTAATATTTTAGAATATGATAATTTCAAGAATTCTTCTGGGTGTTTTAAATGTGCTCTGAAATGTTGGCATGTCATTTCAGCGTTTCCATTTGAATTGCTCTTATAATCTCTTTTGCACAAAAAGGACTGAGAAAAAGACAACTTCAGTTGAAGAAAAGTATAATTTGGTCTTATTTTAAATATGTCTCCTGTGGAAACACAGGGGATGAATTTTGTTGGTATAGTTAGTTATTAATTCAGGATATTTAAAACAGTATTGAACAGCTCACAAGAAATTCAGCAAATGTGGACATTTAAAAATTAAAACTTTGTTTCCATGTGATTGTTTTGCATATTTTCCCCCTTGTCATAATTTAACACTACATTCCTTGTTTTTCTTAAATAAAATAATACTTTGCAGGTTCTGCTTTGAGTATTTAACAATATTTTTGTAAGCTGCCTGGGTCTTCCTAGGGAAACGTTTAGTGAAGTAGGATATAGTTTATGAAGATACTGTTGAAGTGGAATCCCATCACCACCACCAGCAAACACTGAGGTGCTGCATTCAGTGACAATCAAAATAGTGAGTATTTATGGAAGAATTTAGAACGTGATTTTAAAGAGGCAATTGCTTTGAAAGCAGTTCTCTGGGTTTGTTGAATGAAAATGGCTAAATGTATTTATTTATATTTTTAAATATGTGTTGTTTTCTCATCAGAGTGATTTCACAGTGTCATGTATTTAATTTGTGGTTTGTTTTGTTCTGCTTCATAATCTTCTACTTAAAAGAACTGGCTCCACTATCTGGGGGCGCAGTCTCCAGCCCTCACCAGGACTGTCCCTGGGCCAATCCAAATCTGTTTTACTTCAGGACGGCAGTGGAGGGCCCAAAGCCGGATGCCCTGGCACTTCCCTCCTGTTCTCAACTCATTTAAGAAAAAATAAAGGTAACTCCTTCCAAATCTGCTTTGTATAGCTCCAACCTTTTTTCTAGTTTCACTTGCTGCCTTTTCTATTTTATGGGTACTTTTTATAGGATTACTTCCCCAATGCAGCCAAAGGCCAGTAGGACAGAACCAGTGGCACACATTGCCTCTGTTCTGCCCATTTGGGGAAATGTTAGTAAGAAGATCGGCATCTTCGAATGGCTGTCACTATCATATCCATAGTAAAACCCATTTCAAGTCCTTAAATACAGGTGGAACAACGTATGTGCACTGTACTCTCCTACAAAAACTGTTTGCTGTCTTTAGGGTACTGTTGCTTGGCTCTACAAAAACAAGGCCTTCATACACAGTACTAGCCACTCAAGTAGTGTTGGGACATTTGAAGCCTACAAGTTGGAGGATACTTCTTA
Source organism: Leopardus geoffroyi (assembly GCF_018350155.1). Lineage (NCBI taxonomy): Eukaryota > Metazoa > Chordata > Mammalia > Carnivora > Felidae > Leopardus > Leopardus geoffroyi. The sequence continues at coordinate 161,145,189 of NC_059327.1, forward strand.
GCTAGTATACATCGGAACAGAATTCTCCATTCTAGGGCTCTCCGAGGAGCTCTTGAGTCCCACAGGCCTCCAGCGGCGTGTACCATCTAGCTTTCGGGACCCCTCAGAGAATGATAACCAAAGCATGTCAGCCGCAAGTTGGATTTAATGATGTAGAACATGTTTAACTCTGAGGCTTAAAATGAAAATGTGTTTCAAATGTATGCTTTTATTTCTGAGGAAACAAACTGTGACATCGCTTAAAAAATTACATTCAAATGTTTTATGTGTGTTTTGAGTTATTCTGTACTGGTGCAAATTCACTGCTGGCAATGGTTGTGCCAGTACTAAAGAGTTAGTAGAGAAAGCTCTATTATCCTTAGGTTGATGTATTATGTACCTAGACAATCATCAAGCAAAACAAAGTTGGCCAGGAAATGTCTTTTTTTTTCCCCCTATGTCAGCTAGAACAGCTGTAACTTTAGACCATTCTAGAATTATTTTGGAATCTGTTTTACTGTGGCGTAAGTTGGGGAAGGGCCTCAGTATGGCACTTGCACATTTACTCTATGTAGAGATGGAAGCCCAAAGATGAGTCACATTCAGTGCTGTGTTGAAACCAGTTAGTGCAAAAAAGTTTTATCTTTGTAAATTTTTAATTGTTAACATCAGTTAGTAGCTGTAAAAACATACACCAAATTCTTTCTAATGTTCTGTGTGGTTCTTGGTTGTGCTACTCTTGACATTGCTGTCCTTACTGCTTGGTTCTTGGTTTTAGATAAAAATTAGATGTAGCCCATTGTCTTAACTTCCAAAAAGGTAGAGCTATATGTACATGGCTAACTGATCTTAAGAATACGTACTTTTCCTAAAGCAAACATTGAATTGAAATCCAAACTGATTTACAAAAACGAGATGGACATCTTGTAGGTATTGTATTCTGCCCCAATCCTAAATTGTACCGAAGCACGAAGGGATAATGAATGGTTTTAATGGTGCTATCTTAGGTTCTCTGCTGATTTTCATGAGCTGTGTTTGGAAGTACAATATTACATAAAACGTGGATCATTTTGTTACCAACTTAATATTGCCATTTTAATTTGGTGTTACAATTGGTTGCACTTGTTTTTCAGCGCTGTCCTTTGAGAAGAGGTAACGTGTTTTATTAGCCTACCTCCACTCAGGCCTCTTGGTGTATGATCATTTCTCCAGGTTATGATGTGCATAGTTTTCTAAAACTACATGTACTATTATTATATTGCTCTTTCCCGTAGACTTTTGTAATGTATTCCGAACCTAAAATCATAACAAAAGAGCCAAGCAGTAGCATCGGTTGGTTTTTTTTGTTTTGTTTTTCGTTTTTTTTTTTTTTTTTGTAAATGTAAAACTAATTAGATCCAGACTTTGTTTCCTTACTCAATTTTAAAAATAAAAAATACCTCAGTGCTATGTTTTTCAGTATCACCTGCATTTCTCCAAAAATAACACCCGCTTTATGTGGCACATAACTTGTAAGAATCACATTATTTTGGATTTTAAAGGAAGACTATTAAATATTTTAAAATCAACACCAATGACATTTTCTTTTCTTTTTACTCAGCAATGGAGTCTAACCGTATTAGCGATTTTTACCTCGTAGCTTCGTGTCGGAACTGCCAAATTCTTGTAGTAGTAGTACTGTCCTGGTACAAGGTGGTAGAGCCTCAGAAAGCTATGCTGTTTGTTACCCCCGCATTAAGCTAGTTCTTGGGCCAGGCTGCCTGCACTGCCAGTCGGGGTTGTGATGGCACCAGCTACTTTCTAACAGGGAATTCTCCTTTCTGGTCTTGAAAAAGAAAGAATGCAATTACTTGCTTGCTCTGTTTGTAATAATCTAAAGCAGTATTAGGGGAGTGATGGTGTGGTCTAGGGATGTCAAGCTGAGATTTCTTTGAAGTGTTTTATCTTCCCAGGTGGACACTGTGTTTTTCTACCCTGTAATTACACTTCTGTTAAAACAGTCACTAAGATCTCTTCACGATAGTGGTTAGCGGTCTTTCCCACAGTGTCACTACAGAATGGTTGCTGCACTGACTTAACTGGATTTTTCCACAGTCTCTTGAAAGGACAAATTACACATTGTGGACTTTCGTAATAGCTCAGTAAACCCGATCTGCTCTGGGTCTACCGTTCTACTTCACACAAGGAACACGTGGGAGTTTTCTGCGGAAGACATGCCCTTCAGGTTGAAAGAGGCTATTAAATAACAGTGCTAGTTAGTGCACATGGTAATAGAACATAGCAGGCTGGGAGAAGGCAGTTATGTTGTTTGGATAGAATCATTAACAGTCAAGTTAGAATACACTTTAAATGACAGTGATTACCAAAGTTACTATGATAAGATGAGGTAGCCTTATGTAATCGAGGATTATAGGCTCTAGAATTCAACAGTGTGGTTTGATGCACTGTTCTGCCTAGAACTTTTCATCCTTACGTTAGTACCTTCTACCTCACAGAGCTGTGTGAGGGTTATGGGGAGACAGTGCTTTAGAAGACGGTTGGCTATTTTTTAATACCGACTTTAGAAACTGGTCTGTAAATATTTATTAATACTACAAAGTTACAAGTCTACATAACACACAAGGGAAAACAAGCTGTGGTCATACCACTTTTATTTACATCGTATCTATGTTACATTGTTTATTCAATATAGAAAAAATACGAATACACTCAGTATTCTCTTTTAGTAACTCCACGTTGTCAAATATTGACTGTTTTTATATTGGGTTTCCTACCCAATTAAAAAAAAGGGTGGGGTGGGGGTGGAGAATGAACCTGGCAAACAATTCTTGCCATGTTATAACAGTAATATGTTCCTCTTTAAAAAAAAAAAACAAAAGAAAACTGATTTTTAAAAGACTTGTGATTAAACTGCTTACTGGCTTAAAATATTTCCTTAAAAGATAAAAATCAATTCATTCCTCCCTCAAGAAAAATGTTAAGGCAGTTATCTTAAAAACAGCTCAGTGATCCAGGATAAAATGTATATTCCTCATAAAGGGGTCAGTACTAAAAGAAAATCAAGGGTAGACCCCATCGCACAATGGTTCTATGTATGCCCTCTCCCACAAATAACTAAAAGAAAGGTGACCATATCAACATAATTGTGCTGGAGAAAAGAAAAATCCACACTTAGATACCTGGTTTCTTTTAAAAATCCATGTTGCAAACAGAAGCAATGATTATTTCTTTTGGACATTATACTTTCTTTAAATGGGTCAAACTGGCAAATCAACGCTACAAAATATGTCTTCTCCGTCACTTTTAGTTATAATGCACACTATGTACATAAAGACAAGAGTTACCTATCTTAAACTAAATACAAATTAAAAAACGGCTTGTTAAAAACCAGAATCGGGACTTATAAACAGTGCAGAAAATGCAAACGCCAAAAATACGATGCCTCCTATGATCGTCACTGTAAGAGAAGAGAAACAAAGTGAAATAAGGCAAAATTCCTCTAGGAGGGAGCTAAGGTGTTGCCCATTACTCTTCCAATCTGGTAAACCCTGAAAAGAAATTAGAAACATTCAGGCCCCATTAGGTGAAGCAAAGCATACGTAATATGCCTGACTGTACAATAAGAATGCATTGCTTCCCCAGTGTTGTCTCGAGAGATGACAGTGTTGAAATTGAAGACAGTGCTGGTAAGCAGCAATATGACTGTAACTCATCTTAAGACCCAGTTATTAAAATGAATGTTCCACAATCTCTGACAAGCAAAGAGACTTCTGTATTCCATTTTTAGGCCCTAGCAGCTACACAGGAAATTCTCCTAGGTGGAATCCATAAACATGGTCTCCACCTACGAATCCCAATCTTCTAAGACACACCTGTAAGGCCAGAAAGTTTTATTTCCAACATGATGATTGTTTTACTTACGTTGACAAAAAGCTACCAAAAATCCAGTAAGGCTTTCAGATGAACTTGTATTTTACTAGCATCTACATATATGAAAAACAGTCCACGTTCCCAACAGCAGTAACCAAATGTACTCCAGAATGTTAAAACTAAGAACCAGCTCTTTTTCTAATCTCTTAGCAATTCTAAGAGTTAAGTGATATTTTCTTCATAATTTAAAGCACAAAAGACTTACCAGTTCTGACAGAGATTTTTTGGGCTATCATTCTTCCTCCGATGACTGCTAGTCCGGTGCATAAGCAGTGGCCCACTGTCCCACCCACTGCTACGCCATACGGGTCCTGGAAGCAAGCGTGACTAACATTAATTTAAAAGCAGTTGAAACGGTTACCTGAGAAAGATAACTATTAGCCACTGAAAATGGAGATGAACAACAAAGCCTAAACACGTCTAAAAACTCAGGTGTGTGAGGCACGAAAATTGTAATAGCTGCTTGAGGGAATATTTGCAATCATATCCAGGAATCGAGCTAAAAGCAGACAAATTTCTAAGATCAAAATAATGCTAATTCAAGCAGGCAGCAGTTGTCACCATTCAGGCCATATTTAGCTCTTAAGTGACAAGTGCTGAGGGGACTCACCCCAGACCTCTCTTCCCTCAGATAGTGTCTGCTATTAGGAGGAAACAAGGCAAGCCTTTACAGACCCGGCCTCCCTTTCTCTCCACTGTGTCTTCGGTGCTTCAACTCAGAGCCAGGAACACGGTATTCGTTCCCTAAATCCTTGCTGCCAGAGCAAACTGGAGTCCCTCAGACTGGGAAGACCAGTGAAAATTTTCCAGAAAGAATACCTCTGAAGGACTAGCAGGAAAATTTGACTTGTGGAGGAGAGAACATCCTAGAAGGCAAAAGGCCAGCAATAAGAGACAACTGCAGAAAAGGTTAACACACATTTCCAGAGAGAACCAATGAGTCACAAGAGACGTATCCCATCAACCTAGGTGGAGGCCAGCTCATGAAGGACCCTATCGATAGGCTCACAGTTTAGACTTTAAGACACACTGGTTTTTAGCTGGCGAGTGACAGAACAGGAGGTATATGCTTTAAAAGTAGTGCAGAGAATGAGCTGGAAGGGAACAAGATTGAAGGCAAGGCGCTCAATTGCCTGGATTGGGGTGGGAAACTGGAAGCAGAGAAAAGCAGGTGGATTTGAGAATTAAGGAGGCAGAATTGATACACCCTAGTGATAGGTGTCACAGAAGAGAAAAATCAGGTATGACACCCATACTTCTCATCTATAATCCTCTAGATGAATTCTGATAATACCAACATGACTCAAAAAGTTATTCGGAGCACGTGGGTGACTCAGTCATTTAAGCGTCCAACTCTTGATTTCCGCTCAGGCCCTGATTCCCACGTCAGGCTCTGTGCTCACAGTGTGGAACCTGCTCAGGATTCTCTCTCCCTCTCTGACCATCCCCTTCTCGTGCTCTCTCTCTCTCAAAATAAACATTAAAAAAGAGGGGGGGGGAAGGAGTGAAGAACGGGTTTATGGGTGCTGACAGGAGTTAAAAGTGGGAGAAGTTCAGGAGTCGGTTGGGTTTAATGGTGAAGCAGCTACGGGACTGAAGAGAACGGCCCTGAGAGGGAGAATGCAGACGAAGATGCCGAGGACGACATAACAGTAAGAAAAGCAACACTGAAGGGATGACGGAGGGAGAGGAGCCCAAAGAAGACTGGAGGGAGTCAGACAATTAGCCTCCCAAGAGGAGCACTGAGGGGCCTGTGGGTGGCTGCAGGGAACTCGAAGCCCCCATCAGCCCTCCCGATGAGGTCAGAAACTAGGGTCCGGTGCGTTTAGAAACCAAGAAAGTAGAGCAACTCCTGTTTGCCATCAGAGCCCGGCCTTTTAAGACCGGGGGGAGGGACGGAGAGGCTGGCATCTGCAAGGGAAGCAGAATCCAGTAAGGTGTGAAACTGCAGATGAGAAAGACTCATACGTGCTAAAATGCTCACAGCAGGGCTGGGAGAAAGGCAAAGGTTTAAGTAACGGAGTGGAGACATGGGGCTGTGATCCGGAACCCAGCAGGGACAGGACTGCCACTGAGAGCGTGGAGGGAAGAGACGCAGACACCTCTGTGAACCACGTGTGGCAGAGCGGGGCCGCACGGCTCATTCTGTGTATTCAAACTTCTCAGCTGGCATCTGTGAAGATGCTGTCACTCTATCTCAAAGTGGTGCTTGAACAGTCACTGGATTGAATAAAATTTAAAAGTTCCTTTAAAACAGAAGTTTTCGGTCTTTGTTATTTGCCAAATTCATTTGACCCTGGAACCTCATCCCCCATTTTCTTTTTCTTTTTCTTTTTTTTTTTTGCTTAGTACCTAATTAAGGACACTAAATTCAGTTGGAAACAAAGAAACAGAGTTCAGACTAAAATGGACTGAACTGCATCTCAGCATAATTTTTATAAAAAACTACCCAGAAAAGGTTAGGAATGTTAAGAGAAACAGACAAGCTGGCTTCTGCCCCTCAAGAGCTCGCAGTATCCCCACGGTGCTGGTGGCCGGTGGCACTGCATCGGGGACTCCACGTGCATCATCTTGTTTCATTTCCCCACGAAGTAGGGAAATGCCCCATTTTCAGACAAGGAAATGGTGCGGGAACGCGATCACACAGCTGAGGACTCACTCCACGCTGCTAGACTGCAGCAGACCGAGGGAGCTGACACGGACAGCAGATCTGGACCTTTCACAGTCTGTGCCACACAGACGACAGGATGAAGAAAAACATAGTGATTTCTGCCATCATGACAGCTCTCACTGGCAGGACCACCACCACTGTCCCCACCACCACAGAAAGAGGTGACTTTGTTTCAAGTCCCAATGCTGACAATCTGAAAGCCGCTAAAAAAGGCTAAGAATGAAGAAAACTATAGGGCACGGCCATTACAGTGACATTTTAAAAGGAAGTTTTAAAATACAGGACTCAAGTGAAAAAACCAAGTTCCTCTTTTTCTTTCAATACAACATTTTTGATGCTTCTCTGACCAAATAGCCCCGTCCCGACCCTTGGTCCGGGCCTGCAACTTGTTTTATATTTTCTCTTCTTTTTTTCTTTTTAAATGTTTTATTTATTTATTTATTTATTTTCGGGGGGGGGGGGGGGGCGGGGGCGGGGCGGGAAGAGAGAGAGGGACAGAGAAAATCCCAAGCAGACTCCACGCTGTCAGTGCAGAGCCCAACATGGGGCTTGATCCCACAAAGCCGGGAGATCATGACCTGAGCTGAAATCAAGAGTCAGAGGCTCAACTGACTGAGCCACTCAGGCGTCCCTCGTTCTGTATTTTAAACTGTGGCCTATGTTAAGGAACTTGCTCTTTTATGGTAGGCATCTCCTAGGAGTTAAGGACAAATTCAAATCATGCTTGTTATCTAAATCCTACCATCATGGGGCGCCTGGGTGGCGCAGTCGGTTAAGCGTCCGACTTCACCCAGGTCACGATCTCACGGTCTGTGAGTTCGAGCCCCGCGTCAGGCTCTGGGCTGATGGCTCAGAGCCTGGAGCCTGTTTCCGATTCTGTGTCTCTCTCTCTCTCTGCCCCTCCCCCGTTCATGCTCTGTCTCTCTCTGTCCCAAAAATAAATAAACGTTGAAAAAAAAAAAAAAATTTTAAATCCTACCATCAGATAAAAACAATAATTTAACAGATAGAGACACTCCCTCAGCTAAGATCACCAAGAGACTGAAAAGTCTCCACAGTACTGCATTCCACAACCATCTCCTCAGATCTTAACAGACCTGTGTGAACAATAAGACACCTCATGTAAAACGTTACTAATTCTTCTCAAAAGAAATAAAGATTATAATTTTAAAAGCAAACAACCTCCCCCCAAAAGATAGCTTTTACATAAGTGGCATTTGATATCTATGAACAAGATATGGTAGAAGATGCTAGAAGGCTGAGAGCCACAGCTTCTAGTCCTTGCCACTGCTACCAACTAGCTTATGACTTTGGACAAGTTGCCAGGTGTCTCTGAGCCTCAGGTTGTGCATGTTTAGAGCAAAGGGCAGGACAAGGTGACCACAAGTCTCCCCTAGCTTACCATTCCAGACCTTAGTATTCCGGGGCTAAGATTAGCAAATTGTATATCCAGAAACAAGTCAACTGTAATTGCACTACCCAGAGATAAGCACTGGGAACATTTTGATTTCCTGAATCTTCCATTCACCAAAGAGTGAATATTCCCAGAGCTATGTAGAAATTAGTAAATGAATGAACTAATTTCTCTTGTGCTGGACACTTAGGCTATTTTGGATTTTCCACTGAATAGTATTTTGTAAAGTAACCCCTGAAACACTGAAGTTCTAAGAAAAGCCAGAAAACCGAGTCAAGACAACTGCCATGGTATCTATCACTCCAGCAAACCTGGGGGGAAGAGGAGTAAACAGAAGTCCAAAGACGGCAGTTAGGTTGGGCCACAGGACATCATCTGCCTGCAGAAGCTGGAGACCGTTCATTTTAAAGAGAATCGGGATTATTAGGGATTAGAAAATAGTCTAACATATGAAGTAGTCTCTTGGCCCACACGGACTGTTCAGGGTCCTGTGAAGTAACAGTGTTATGCTTAGTTTTAACAATAATACAGAAGCAGTCATTTCTCAAGTATTACTCGCCTCTCTAGCTGCCAGAACAATCGTAGTTAGTTGGGAGCGATCACCCCATTCGGCTAAGAATGTCAGTGTGAGAGCCTGAACGAAGATGGGGGAGATAAAATGCAGCCATCTCTTCTGGGGTATTGTTGTGCTTGCACCCGTTTCGACATCTCCTGGTCCATTTAAGAGTTTAGTTCGTTGAAACTAAATTAAAAAGAAAAAAGAGAGAAAATAGTCCCAGCAGACAAATAAAAAGAGTACAAAATTACTTAATCTTTCTTTTAAAAATTGTTTAAATTCTATGGAATATGCTCCAAGAAACTAAAACTATGTAACCCCAGGGGCACCTGGCTCAGTCGGTTAAGCGTCCGACTTTGGCTCAGGTCATGATCTCACAGTTTGTGGGTTCCGGCCACACGTTGGCCTCTGTGCTGACAGCTCACAGCCTGGAGCCCGCTTCGGATTCTGTGTCTCCCTCTCTCTCTGCCCCTCGCCCCCGCCCCCGCCCCTTAAAAACAAACATACGTTAAAAAAAATTATGTGACCCCAAAGTTCTCTTTTGAACCACTGGTCTCACACAGCAACACACACTATATTCTCAATTCTTCCGTTCCTCCACCACAAAATCAACCAATATTTACTGATCACTTACTATCCTAAATGCTGTGGGAAGAAACTTGTAAAATACAAACTATAATCCCCTGAGGAACCTCATCCCATGAGGTTGACACTCTACCACATCCCCGTTCACTCAGCGTCTTATCACAGACCGCTCTAAGAATGCAAAGTGGGCAAAACAAGCTTCTATTTTTTTTTTTAAACTTCTTTCGAGGAGCCCACATATATCACTCAGATACGGATAACCATGGAAAACCTCTGGATAATACTTATTCTTAGTGGAGTGCTTTTTTGGTCCAGACGTTTAGGAGCGCCATGACTTACTTCTTCATCCTTTTTCTTTAATTCTGCTTGAACTTCTTCCAGTTCCTCTTGACCCTCATCTGGACTCATCTTTAAGCCTTCTCGAAGCATTCTAATGCCAAAAATGGCAAATAATGCAGTGGAAACATAGTACGTATACACCCTGGGGATGACTGTGGTGGCATAGCCGAACAAAACTGGAAGAAAATGCAGAGTATGGACAGTTAGCATGCGTCTCATAATTCTGATTATGAGATATCATAACTGAACATTGTTCTCAAGGAAAAGCTCATCTAAAACATAATAACCGGGCTTGCCACATGTCATGTCAACTTTAGGTAGAAAGTTAACTCTGATGCCCTCTAAGGAGTCGGACATCTTATAACCTGGAAGCTATACCACTTTCATACGCAAGTGATATTTCTTCATCACAAGTCTTTAAATTGCAAACTTCTTTAGTGAAGAATCATGACAAGATTCTCAAATGATAGGTATGATTGAAACTCTGCTCCTTTGTAATTATTTCAATATATCTGATAAAAGAAAACAAATCATTGCTATAACATACCCTAAAATAACATTTACAACAGACTCAAATTTATTCAGTATCGTTCTTTCCTACCATTAAAGAAAAGAGGATCACTGTATAAGTTATACCAAAAAAACCTTGGAACTGTATCAAGAACCCAAATCCTATCCATGAAACACATTTATAGCAGCGTTATCAGTTCGGTAGTTAAAACTTAAAAACTACAGAAGGGCCAGAGGAGATTTTCACACAAATAATAAATGCAATTATCCTTTACTTCACATGCTCTTTTTATAAAATGGGCACAACACTTCAAAATCTGGATGAATGCCAAATGTATAACTGCACAGGTAAAATAGTCCCAGGTCACTATAATTGCAAAATTCAAGATTTTAAAATCATGTTTAGAAACACATCACATCTACGCTTATGTGTATGTCTATGTTCTGATTATATGTATAAATATATACATTTGTATATATGTATATGTACACACACAATACAGACCTATTATTTTCTAGCTCTATCCAGTGAAAAGGCCAAAAAGCAAAGACATCTCAGTAATGAGGCCACTTGACATCCATTCTTGGCTTCTCACACCACTCCCCACTAAAAGCCTCCTCAGAAAAATGGCTAATTCCAGGCCTATGCAGACCAGGTACAAGCTGAACTTGTGCTATCTTGTCATACTAGAAAGTACGGAGGAACAAAACCAATGATGGGAACATGACTCAAGGACACGGGAGCTGGCTTGGAGGGGCTTCCCCCAGCCAAATCTGGGGCAACTGAAGCAATATAATTAGGTAATTAATTATAACCCACTGAAAACAATGAATCCCCAAGTTTATACTGACAACAAAGAGACAAACGAGTGGGATGGGAAGGAGAGCTCTGTGAGCGTAGTGTGCCAGGCCTGCTCTGGACACGGGGATGGGCTACTAGAATCAGAAAGCCATCATTCTGCAATTATCAAGGTAAACTGAGATCATGGAAGAATCATTAACCCTAAACAATGGGCAACAGGGTGTCCGTACGGTCTTATTTAAAGTGTCTCCCTAAAGACTGCATATTAGTTGCAGGGAAAGAGAAAAAGACAGTACACAAGAAAAATCTTGACGTCACTGAGGGACAGACAGACATCTTGTTCTTCCAGATGTGACGTTCTCAGAGGGACAAATATCACCTATGCAGCATTCTGGTAAAAAATGCATTACCTTAATCTAATTATGAGGAAACAGCAGAGAAACACAAAATGAGAAGCAATCCATTAAAAGGGGAGGGGCTGTCTTCTTTAAAAAATGTTAATATCGTAAAACACAAGAAAAGGCTGTTGAAGTGTTTCCGATTAAAAGACTAAAAAAGAGGGGCACCTGGATAGTTCAGTTGGTTGAGGGTACAACTATTGATTTTAGCTCAGGTCACAATCCCAGGGTTATGGGGTCAGAGCCCTAGGTCGGAGCCCCATGTGTGGAGCCTGCTTAAGATTCTCTCTCTCTCTCTCTCTCTCTCTCCCTCTCCCTCTCTCTCTCGCCCCACCCCCCCGCCCCATCCCAGCTCACACATTCTCTAAAAATAAAAAAACTTAAAATAAAAAAAAAGACTAACAAACTAGTAAGACCCAAATGTAATACCTGACCTAGACTAGCTCCTCCTCTATGGGAGGGGGAAGAACTGCTACAGAGGATATTAAATCAACTGACAAAACTAAAATACAGATGGTAAAGCATGTATCCATCTATTCCTGTATATGAAGATATATGTGTATATTTATCTACTTTATGTATCTGCATATATAACATGTACATGTCATATATATATATATATATATGTATATATATATAAATATATAAATTATGTATGTAACTACACATATAATTTTTCTTAGATATAGACAGGTAAGTCACACAGGCTAAAGCACTGGGGTAAAATGCTAACAACACTGAATTTGTATAAAAGGTGTACAGGTGTTCTTTGTACTATTTTATTTTTGCAACTTTGTAAATTTAAAATATTTTCCATAAAAGGTTTTAAAATTAAAAAATGGAATGTAGTGAGCTTTTTTAAATCTCCTAAACTCAGTTTTCCTTCTATCTTCAGATAGTCTTAAAATTAAAACACCCTGATACTTACTGATCCTTACAGGGCCATCTTTTCTGCCTTCTGCCTGACATCTCCATGGGAGAGCAAAAAAACTACTTGGCATTGTAACTTTTTCTTCTCCTGGTTACTCTCCCTCTATTTCCTATTTCTTTGGAAACTTTCCCTCAGACACTCAAGCACTTTTGCTCTGGGAACAGTGAGATGTTACTTCTCATTAAGCATGGACTTTGCAACCAGTCAGAACAGAGCTACAAACGCACTGGTCCTTCTACATCGCGGCAGTGTTGAAGTTCCAAGAAAAATCTGGAGTGAAGATAGAGATATGGGACTCACGGACTTTTAGGTAATTAAACTGAGAACACTCAGCACAAGGACGTTAGTGTGAAGGGGAAAAAAATGGGCCAAGGATACAATGGTGGGGGATGTGAATATTTACTGGTACAAAGTGTTTTCGAAGAGAAACAGAAATATAACAATAAGCAAATGGTGTCATAGAAGCCAAGAGAATAAAGAGGTGGGGAATGGCCGTGAATGTGGCCTGCGGGGGCTCACTGAAATGAAAACTGAGCTCTAATAAGGGAAGCTGGTTACTGAAGCCTTTGCAAAGATGTCAGAAGCAGAAATCAGATTACAAGTGGCTAAGGAGGGAAATGGGAGAAAGAGCAGAGTGTGTGCTCAGAATATGAGGAGGAAGAGCAGAGTAGTAAACTCTACTCTAACATGGGGGCGCCTGGGGGGGCTCAGTCCGTTAAGCGTCCGACTCTTGATTTCAGCTCAGGTCATGATACCGTTCTTGGGATTGAGCCCCGCATCAGGCTCCATGCTGACAGTGCGGAGCCTGTTTGGGACTCTCTCCCTCCCCCACTCACGTTCTCTCTCTTAAAGTAAATAAAAACATTAAAAAAAACCTCTGAAGTACACAGGATTCTCATCATGCTGTTGTCAAATGGCACGGAGGGGCAAGGTAAATGCCCCCAGCTAAGTGAGGGGCTGAGCAGGAATGTGACCCCCCGCCCCGCCCCCCCCATGTTTAGCCCTCCACTGGCGTATAAGAGACAAGAGCTGCAAATGTGCAATCTCCGAACCGGGACTGACATACTCCCAGAGATTCTCAAAGACTTCACGAGGGGACACAGATGAATATTTTGCAAAAGAATCTATTTCCAGAAGTTCAACTTCCATAGGTTCTCTTTCCTAAAATTCATCTGCCTAAAAACATGCTTGTGGTTAAGGAGTCCTGCCGGCTTCCCTTTCTCACATCCCTTCTTGGTTGCCGTCTGTCTCCTTTACAAGGATGCCTTTTACCCAGCCTTCTATGGTGCATTTCCCCACAGTACGGAAAAATAGATGTCCTCGGGCAGCAGAGAGGGGGTCTAAACTACCGTTGTCTTCAATCAAAGCATAAATCAGACACAAGGCTTTGGGGCTTCCCTGTCTTATGCAAGTTTCTGGTAAGGTCATGACATCAGAAATAATGGCATTATGTTTGTTGGAACTAATGGTCATGGCATTAGAACTAGGGTACCTGCAGGGCCCCTGGGTGGCTCAGTCGGTTAAGCGTCCGACTTTGGCTCAGGTCATGATCTCGTGGTTCATGAGTTCAAGCCCCACATCTGTGGTGACAGCTCAGAGCCTGGAGCCTGCTTCGGATTCTGTGTCTCCCTCTCTCTCTGCCCCTTCCCTGCTCACGCTCTGTCTCTCAAAAATAAACAAACATTTAAAAAAAAAAAAAAAAAAGAAAAGAAATAGGGTACCTGGGCCTTGATAGGAATGACAATTTTCACTGAGAAATTGTGCCTCTTTCATTCTCCAACCAGTGTAAACAATGCATGTTCCCTAAGGCAGAGTCTTGTTACACGAAGCAAAGAGATCATCAGAAGGAAATACTACAGCCCTCGGTGTCTTATCTCGCCCTTGTGGCACTCTCATAGCTGGGTGCCATGCCTAATCCAGCCACCTATCATCCATTTTAGAAGAATTCTAAAGCAGATGGTTGTCATGGGGACGCATATCATGTTCATTTATTTATTTTTTTTTTAATTTTTTTTTCTTTATTTATTCTTGAGAGAAAGACAGGGTGTGAGCCAGGGAGGAGCATAGAGAGAGGGAGAGACAGAATCTGAAGCAGGCTCCAGGCTCTGAGCTGTCAGCACAGAGCCCGATGTGGGGCTCGAACTCACAAACTGCGAGATCATGACCTGAGCCGAAGTCGGACGCTCAACCGACTGAGCCACCCAGGCGCCCCATCATGTTTAACATTTAAATTCAAAAACCAAGTCAAATGCTTTGTGACCGAGAGTCACAGGATTAGATGATTTACTATGGACCTTCTAGAACTGCTATAGCAATCAGGTAACGTGGCAGACATTTTCCATACACTGAATGAGCTATATCTGCAGCTCCAAGGTTCTGGCAAAACTATACTTAAAATATGTGATGTGATACAATTTTTAAATAAAATCCTTTATTGGCAAAAGTACACACAAATGAACAATATTTCAATTTTCTCAATTATTTCTAAATATAGCCAGTTAAACAAAGTACTCCTAAGTAAAAGACTAACATGTAGGGGCACCTGGGTGGCTCAGTCAGTTAAGCGTCCAATTTTGGCTCAGGTCATGACGTCATAGTTCATGGGTTTGAGCCCCGTGTCCAGCTCTGTGCTGACAGCTCAGAGCCTGGAGTCTGCTTCGGATTCTGTGTCTCCCTCCCTCTCTGCCCTTCCCCTTCTTGAGCTCTCTCTCAAAAGTAAATAAACATTGGGGCACCTGGGTGGCGCAGTCGGTTAAGCGTCCGACTTCAGCCAGGTCACGATCTCGCGGTCCGTGAGTTCGAGCCCCGCGTCGGGCTCTGGGCTGATGGCTCAGAGCCTGGAGCCTGTTTCCGATTCTGTGTCTCCCTCTCTCTCTGCCCCTCCCCCGTTCATGCTCTGTCTCTCTCTGTCCCAAAAATAAATAAACGTTGAAAAAAAAAAAAAAAGGCTTAAAAAAAAAAATAAAAAATTAAAAAAAATTAAAAAAAATAAAGTAAATAAACATTAAAAAAAAAATAGGGGTGCCTGGGTGGCTCAGTTGGTTAAGCGTATGACTCTTGATTTCAGCTCAGATCATAATCTCATGAGTTCGTGAGATCAAGCACCATCTCGGGCTCTGTGCTGACAGAACACATTCTCTCCCTCTCTGTCTGCCCCTCCCCACTTCTGCTCGCTCTCTCTCTCTCTCTCTCCCTCAAAATAAAGGAATAAGCTTTAAAAAAATAAAGATCAGAACTGAGGCGACACCCTGCTTAATTCTATCAACAGAAATATTCATCCAAGGACATATAAGCTAATTTAAGAAGAATAGTTCTATCATTTCATTAAAAGATGCATTTCCAAACTTTAAAAAAATGTGTTGGGTAGTGTGATATATTAGCTAAATATACATAATACAAATGTATGTAGTTTGTGATATAGTTTGCTTTGATCAACTGTACTATTAATAACTATAATCTGTAAAAAAATATTAACATTTGAAGACTTAACAAAGGAAACTATCGGTATCTTTTTTTTAAATTTTTTTTAAAATGTTTATTTATTTTTTGAGACAGAGAGAGACAGAGCATGAACAGGGGAGGAGCAGAGAAAGAGAGGGAGACACAGAATTCGAAGCAGCCTCCAGGCCCCGAGCTGTCAGCACAGAGCCCGACCCGGGGCTGGAACTCACGGACCATGAGATGGTGACCTCAGCCGAAGTCGGACGCTTAACCTACTGAGCCACCCAGGCGCCCCTATCAGTCTCTTTTAAAATTCACTTTATATGCAAATTTTTGCTGCAGATAAATGACAGTGTGATCCATAAGAGATTTTCAAGGAGAAAGTCATAATCATTAGGGTAAAATTCTATGAGGAAAAATATACCAGAAATTAGATCTCTGCAACCCCTTGAACTTAAGATGACACGCTTTAGATAACTTCCACATGAGAGGCGTGCAGAGTTTTTCCAAATGAGACACAAGTAAAGTCTGCAGACCACCGCACCAGCCTACAGCACAGGTGCGCAGCGTGGCCAGCGGGAAGGGGAGACAGGAGAGGGCAGGGCAGGAGACCAAGGCGGCCCTCAGCTGAGGAAAAGGAAGTGATCAGAGAGAAGAGCGGGGGAGCCCAGGGCACCGGGTTCTGAGGAGGGAACAGGCAGAGAGGCCAGCTTTCAAGCTACCCTCAAAGTGAGAGAAGTTTAAAAAATAAAATCCTCCGATACTATTCATACTCATTCTGAACGATGACTTCACCACTTAACAACTCTCTCCACTCTCCCTATTTCCTGTGTCAGAATTTCCTTTGGAAGAAAAAAATTGTTTTTATTATGAAATATGATTAATGCTTTAACTTCTAAAATGTGTAAAGTGGTCAAATTATTTTAATCAGTAAAATACTCCTTTATTTTAGGTTTAAAACAACTTTAACTTGGACAGGTGTCCAAGCAGCCAGAAACAGAACTTGTTCTGTACATGAAGAACTAAGCTTCAGATGTGAGAGATGCTGAGGGGCAGAGGACAGAGCACCTGCAATATAGGATCTCGCTTAACACGGACCACAACCCTACAAGGGAAGTAGGCTTTATCCTCTCTGTTCTACAGACGCGGACACTGAAGCTCGCAGGTTAAGGAACTTATCATTAGGCCACTACCCGGCATCAGGCTCCAAACCAAGTCTGGCTATAAGGGGAAAGCTCCCGGCTTTCCTCCCAGCTTGGGGTGGCTTTGGAATTAGAGACTCCACTCTGTTTAATTATTTAGTGTTAACGTTTACTTTCGCATGGTCTAATTCTTTGAAAAAATGAAGTCTGTAGAATAGAAACACAAACTGGGAGTCTAAGAACATTTTATAATGTAGTAAGAACAGCGTAACCAAACACAGTAACTATGAAATGTCCTTCAACAGCTACTGGTTTCCAACATGTCCCTGAAATGTATTTGAGTCCTATTTCTAAGGTATCAGATATAAACCTATCTGGACTAAAAAGAAAAAAAGCCAGGATACACACAGTCATAGCAAGGATAAAAACAAGTGAAGAAATGAGAAGTATGTGTCTTGGCTGTGAATAGCTGAAAATTTAACTTTAGAAGTGCAACATGGTTTTCAGCGGTTTATGTACCAATACCATATTCTGTTTACTAAATTCTGGAACTCTGGGAACCAAACTGCAACCCAACTAGCTGGATGATTCCATGACTCAACGGCCCACACCACGCTGTCTCCTTAATCCACTGAAGTCATTAGGAGGAAAGAGCACACTCACCTGATAAGCACGTCATCAGGCCCAGGGCAAGCATGGCCCCAGCCAACACCGTCAGACGGTTATAGCGCATGGCCATGATGGCGGCTATGAAAAATGTCTTATCACCCAGCTCAGATACAATGATAACTGATATGGCAGCGACAAATGCATGGATAAATCCCAAATTTGTCTGGGTAGCTGGATCTTCTTTATTGGAATGAACCGGGGCAGCTGGTGTAAATCCTTTCTGAAATAAAAAAAAATATATATATATGTATGTATCAGCTACTTCTTGAAAAAAATCATTACTTAAAATTGTTTTATTTTTGAATGCGAATTAAGGTTTTTTCTGGCCATTAGACTTATTTCCTGCCTAAGCACTGTGAAAGCCATTTTTTAAAAAAATTTTTTAATGTTGGGGCGCCTAGGTGGCTCAGTCGGTTGAGCGTCCGACTTCAGCTCAGGTCATGATCTCACGGTCTGTGAGTTCGAGCCCCGCGTCCAGCTCTGTGCTGACAGCTCAGAGCCTGGAGACTGCTTCGGATTCTCTGTCTCCCTCTCTCTCTGACCTTCCCCCATTCATGCTCTGTCTCTGTCTCAAAAATAAACACTGAAAAAAATTTTTACTTATTTTTGAGAGAGAGCAAGAGACAGAGTATGAACAAGGGAGGGACAGAGAGAAAGGAGACACAGAATCCAAAGCAGGCTCCAGGTTCTGAGCCTGATGCGGGGCTTCAACTCACAAACCAGGAGCTCATGACCTGGGCTGCAATCAGATGCTTGACTGACTGAGCCACCCAGGTGCCCCACTCTGAAAGCCATTTGTAATGACCAAAACCTCTAGCTGATGGATGCCACAATGCAGATCCAAGTACAAGTCTACAAAATAATTTTTTTTAAAAAAGAGTAGAGACCAGCTATAGCCCCATACTAAAACTACCTTATTTTCTAAGTATTTGTGATTTGAGATTTAGTTCTCAGCTATGTCTCATTCAAATTTTTACTTGTAACTTGAGTGGAAGAGCCAGGTATGTTTATCAAGCATTCAGGTAACGGAAAGCTGAGAGAAATTCCGTTAACACTTTAGAGGACAAAGTAGGTTCCAGAAAGCTCTCAGCAGACTAGAGCAAGAAATGGCTCCAGCTAAGATGAGGTTTAATGTAACTGGATATAAAAATATATAACTTATTCAACACCAAAAAACCCCCAATAATTTGATTAAAAATGGGCAGAGGACCCGAACAGGTATTTTTTCCAAAGACATCCAGATGGCCAGGAGACACATGAAAAGATGCACCACAACACTTGTCAGGAAAAGGTAAATCAGAACCGTAATGAGATATCACCTTAATCTGTCAGAATGGCTAGAATAAAAAAGACAAGAAATAACAAGTGTTGGTGAGGATGCAGAGAAATGGGAATGAACCCTCATGTGCCTGGTGGGAATGCAAGCTGGTGCAGCCACTGTGGAAAACAGAATGGAGGCTCCTCAAGAAATTAAAAATAGAACTACCCTAAGACCCAGTAATTCCACTACTGGGTATTCACCCAAAGAAAACAAAAACACTAATTTGAAAAGATATATGCACTCCTATGTTCAATGCAGCATGACTGACAATAGTCAAGACAGGGAGGCAGCCTGTGTCCATCAACAGATGGATGAATAAACATGTGGTACACACACACAGTGGAATATTACTCAGCCATAAAAAAAGATGAGATCTTATCATGTGCAGCAACACGGATGGACCTAGAGGGTATTAGGCTAAGTGAAATAAGGGAAAGACAAACACATGTGGAAGACCAAAACAAATGGATAAACAAACAAAAACCATGAACAGAGTCATAATTACAGAGAACTGATGCCTGCCAGGGAGTTGGAGGTAGGGGGATGGGCAAAATGGAGTGAATAAGTCACGGGAATAAAAGGTACAGCACAGGGACTATAGCCATGGTACTATGGTAGCCATGCATGGTGACAGATGGCAGCTACACCTGTGAGGTAGCATAACACAGTTGTTGAGTCCCTGTGCTGTGCACCTGAGATGAATATAACACTGTGTCCACCTCACTTCAATAAAAAAATTAAAAACTATTAAAAAAATAGACACAGACAGCTGTATATACGGATGGTCCTAGGCTAAAGTCTAAAAATATCCTAGGAGACGTAATGTGGTCTAATAAAAAAGATAAACCGAAGTCTTGGTCAGCATTAATAAGGTCATTTTAAGCTGAAAACGTGACCAAGCTCAAACAAACAACAGGCACTTCAAGTACTTGAAATAGTGGCAAATCCATTATTCTGTGCTGCTCAGTTCTTACCAAAGTTTTGTATGGCTCTGGAGCAGCACCATGAAGAAAGCACTGCACCCCCGAAGATCATCCCAGACAGAAGAGGCTCTAAAACCAGGGACTGGCAAGCTACCGTGGGGCCAAGTCCAGCCTGTGTCAGCTAAGAGTGTTTTTTATATTTCCAAGGGGTTGCAAAAAATAAAAACAAAGAGGGACGGAAGGAGGAGGGCTGGAAGAAGGAAAGGAAAATTATGCAACAGAGACCTTAAGTAGCTTCAAAACCTAAAGTATTATCTGGGCCATTAAAAAAAGTTTGCCAACTCAGGCTCCAAAACAATCAAATGAGGGATTAGGAAGGACTGGGGGCCTCTGTTCCAATAACCGCAAAAGTCTCTATGTGTATATTTACTCTGTATGATCGCAAGAGGTAGAACTAAAAAGTCCCAGGGGGGGCGCCTGGGTGGCTAAGTAGGTTGAGTGCCCGACTTCGGCTCAGGTCACAATCTCTCAGTCTGTGAGTTCCAGCCCCGCGTCGGGCTCTGTGCTGACAGCTCAGAGCCTGACGCCTGCTTCATATTCTGTGTCTCCCTCTCTCTGCCCCTCCCCCACTCATGCTCTGTCTCTCTCTCTCAAAAATGAATAAATGTTTAAAAAAAAAAAAAAGTCCCAGGGGACCGGGGGAGGGCGGCACCTGGGTGGCTCAGTCATTTAAGCCTCTGACTCTTGATTTTGGCTCAGGGTTCATGAGTTTGAGCCCCACACTGGGATTCTCTATGTGTGTATGTGTCTGTTTGTCTCTCTTTCTCTCTCTCCCTCCCCCTCCCCTACGCACATGTGCACTCTCTCTCAAAATAAATAAATAAAAGTTAAAACAGACATCACAGGTAGCAGGTTTGGTGTCAGGTTTTAGCTTAACACAGGGAAAAGATTTCTACCCCCAGAGAGCCACCTGAAGCTGAGCTGGGCTGCTAGAGAAGGTAGGAAATTCCCTGCTCAAGGTCACCATTCCAGGGAAGAGAAGGACCACTTACAGGAAAATTCTCAGTGTGCATGTCATTCCTCAACTAACAACGTAAACTTGTCCCATTCCACAGTGAAGATCAGCAAGATTTAAGCATTTATGAGACTACAACTTTGAGCTACAAACTGGGGAAATTTAACATTTTAGAAAATATTTGGTATTAGGACTAAATCAAGAAGGACAGCCTTGGAAGTCGGCTCTTGAAGAAGTACCATTCACAGAAATTCTGGCCTTCTCTCCATTACCATTTTAGTTCCATCTATGCTGATGTTTCTTTAAAAATGAGCTTCCTTTCTCTTCAAATACTCTACAGTCATTAAGCATCAAAAAATATATATATAAGCATTGCAACTTGGCTCTCATTAATGCAACCATTCTCCTCTCTGATACACCTTTTGTATGAAGAAACGTCTCTGTAAAGTATGTATCATCCGAAATCCAAGAAAATGTTTAGGAATAAATATACGTTGTTTATGATCAATTAGGTCCAAGCTCAAACAGAAAATGTTTACTTGTAAAAACAAAACAGTGACCAAAACTACATATTTTTATGGCTTTATAACTCCCTGCTATAAAACCTTGGCCACATTACTTCGCCTCTCTGTTGCTCTGTGAAAAATGAAGACGACAAAATAAAATTTGCCTCCTGAGTATGACAAGAGAAAACAAAAAACTACATACTCTTAAAAACTTGCTATATACAGAACACAAGAAACTCAACTTGCAGCTTGGATATCCAAAAAGATAAGTGTGAAACCGCCAACCACGGTGAAAAGAATGTAAAACCAAAGTATCAGGGTATTATGGAGGTCAATTTTTAAAACTTAAAGTGCTAATAATAGGGTCAGAAAATTATCAGCTACCATGCGTTTGCTGTCAAATGCCTAAGTGCTTACTGTGTGCAAGGAGCACATCCTTTTTCTAACTCACCGTCTGGGTGACTTGTAATGGTTCAATATGTGGCTGTGCTATCAAAATGCCTGGGTCCACAGCCAAGGCATTATCAGTCGACCTTGGGCCGGGAGGTCTGCCTCCCTGTGACCCAAGCCCCACTGTAAGATGAGGGGTACCTACATTTACAGACTTGCTGTGAAGACTGAGTTAGTAACACATAAAGCTGCTAGGATGATGCCTAGAACACAGCAAGGGCTCAGCTACAAACAGTTATCTCAGCACACCACAACACAACCAGTTTAATCTCTGTAAAACTAGGTTCACTGTTTTAAGAATGAGCCTTACGGTCCATATGGAAGGATAAATAAGCCAGAGGAGCTTATTTATTAATAGCTTATTTATTAATATTATTAATAATATTATTAATAGTATTAATAGAAAATACTGCAAGCCACATAATTTAAATTTTCTGGTAGCCACATTTTAAAAAGTAAAAACAGATAAAACTTTTTTTTTTTTAAGTTTCTACTTATTTGAGAGAGAGAGATAGAGCATGAGCAGGAGATGGACAAAGAGAGAGGGAGAGAGAATCCCAAGCAGGCTCCACGCCATCAGCATAGAGCCCTATGCGGACCTCAATCTCAAGAACCATGAGATCATGACCTGGGCCAAAACCAAGAGTCGGATGCTTAACCAACTGAGCGAGCCACCTAGGCGCTCCCAAATAAAATTATTTTTAACAATATTTCCAATACATCCAAGATACTACTCTGGAAGCATAGCATTCTTTTTAGTTTTATTTCCACACTAAGTCTTCAAACACTGTTGTCGATCTACTTGCCACACCCGTCTCACACACATCTCAATGTGAACTAGCCACGTTTCAAGTGCGTAAGAACCGCCATGGCTCATGGCTCTGGTTCTGGGCAGTGCAACACAAGAGCACGTGAAAGTTTTGGTAACCACAAGCCTTCAATGATGTAGCCCTACTGCCCCTCCTACCCCCTTTTCATTATTCATCGTGATTCCTCAAGATCCAACTTACACAGAACCTCATGAGAAAGGCCTAACCCAACAACTCCAGCCCCTAATGATCCTGTTCCCCTCAAGGAAAAGTGAATGCATACTGTGGACAATGTGTCATGGCAGGCATATGACTGAAACAAAGTTTAAGATAGGAACACTCAGGGAGTTAATCTTTTTGTATTAGAAGCATGTATAAATATAATGTTATAATTTGTAATAATAAAAGACAAAATAACACAATGTCCATCAATAGGGAATTGGTTAAATAAATGGTAGCTTATTAGAATACTATATTCTAAAATATAAGTGAAAAATCAGGATCTTTTATATATATTAATAAGGAAAAATCAGTAAGATATTTTTAAGTTGGAAAAAAGCATGCATTATGTATACAGTCATCGTATGTATGTCTGTGGAGGGGCACAGAGGTAGGTAGGTATATATAGCATGTATACAGTTGTTATCGCATGCCAAATCTCAGCAAACAGTTACCAGTGGGTGTTTACAGGGAAGAAACCAGGATGACTAGAATAGGGGTTGACAAACTTGTTCTTAAAGGGCCAAATATTTAATCTCATGGACCACAAAGCCTTTGTGATAACTACCCAATCAGATGCTGTAGCTTGACAACAGCCATGGATAATACTTTAACGAATGGGCATGGCTCTGTTCCAATAAAAAAACTTTATTTACAAGACAAGGAGCCTGTGGTAAACTGCAGTTTGCAGAGCCCTGAACCAGAACACCAGAGGAGGAGACATACTGTTTCACTCTACATACTTCTGTACCTTTTGAGTTGTTTTTATTTTTTTAACCATGCACATAATTACAAACACCTGTTGTGCACCACTTCAAAAAGATCTCTTGACCCAATCTCTTACCCCCCTTATAGAGAACCAGTTCCTTGAAGGCTGCAACTGGCTTCAGGCAGGTCCAACCAGAAAAGTAAGAGCTCTGTACTTATTCACTACCCGGAAGTATGGAGAAGTTAACACCTGTGGGGCAACCTTTGACCAGTGGGGGAAGTCGGCCCTAAAATTCATTTCATAAGCCTCCTTCAAATTCTCAGCAGGATTCAGTACGAGCCACTCACGGAGTGATTACCTTGAAAATACATTGGGGTGCATGCACTTACCTCATTCCCAGGACTGACCATTTGAAAGAATGCAGGCATGTCCGGAGAACGGGGAGTAAACCATCAGATGAATGGCTGGGGTAAGATAAGAAAGATAAGTTGAGCCCAGACTGAAAATCCTGTGTGTTCAGACTGGCCCAGAGGCAAGAAAGAAGCCCTTAAAAGTTTGAGTAGATGTCACAAATATGATTAAGGCATTATGACTAACAGATCAGGGCAGAAAGTAGAGAATGGTAGCCACTGGACCAATTCATGAGGAGGTCAGCTGCATAAGACCAATGTTGAAGACAAGTTAGGGAAGGGAAAATTCTGCACCTGAAGGACAGGGAAAACATCAACATAACTTTAAATGGAGTGGGGGGCGGGAATCAAAGATGATGGTAAGGTTTTCTGCTGGGTTTACTGGGAGAAATATTTGTATTCCTACAAAGCATGTGGGACAGAGGAATAAAAATAAGGGGTTTGGTTTCAGACACATTCAACGTGAGGTGGTAAAAAGCATTTCAAATGAAGGTTTCCAAGAGGCCGTCAGAACCAGGATTCCTGATTTGAAGCCAGCACAGCCTCAAGGTAAGTGTCTGGCTGCTGGCAGCCTAAATTGATCAGCTAGAGCCCTGCAGGCAGAGATTTCCAAGGCAGAGGGAGATTAGATTAAGTGGAAACAATGAGATTTAGAGAATGTCTATACTTAGGGAAGGAGGAGGAGGAAGAAACAAAAGAACAACAAAACTGTCTTAGTTATTTATAGAGCAGGCAGGCAAGCACCACAGATGGTCCAGTTGGGGGCAGTCACCATTCGCTGAGCGACTAACTAGATGCCTAGTATTTTCATTGTTTTTCTTGATACTCAGAAACCTGAGAACTATTATCCCAAATGAACATAAGAAGACGGAAACTTATGAAGATCCAAGTTATACAGCCGAAATGGGGTAGGACTCTCAAAGAGGAGGGTTAACAGTGCGAAATGACCCCTGGAGGAGGCAGGTCGGTAGGCTTTAGGTACTCTTCAAAAACAGTTCCAATTAAAAGACAGCGACCAAAGTCGGATAAGGAAAGACTAAAGCAAAGTGAAGAAGCCGCTAAATCCCTAGTTAGAAATTTGGTCTGTAAAACTGAAGAGGAGAAACCAATACAGGCAAGTAGTTAAATTAACAGCCTTGTTTCCCCTTTACCAAATAGGAAAAAGCTGCGGCCATGTGTCAGCACACAGGAAGGAGCCGAGGAAAGAGAGAGAATAAAGGTACTGAGGAAGGAAAGTACCGGAAGTCAGAAGAGAAGAGGCACATGGACACAGAGCAGAGGCATGGAACGGATGACAGTCTTGTCCCATACGTGGAGAGAGGCAGAAAGTGTGCGCACAGAAGCACTTATGTCGGCGTTACAGGAGGGTTGCACGCAGGGACTGCATTCTGGTATCCGCTATCCAGTTACGACATTAGAACAAAGCAAGAAATGAAGCACCAGTGTTTTCCTTGGTACAGAAACCACTACTTCAGTATTTTAATTTGGGTTTGAGATGGAAATGATTTACATCTTGAGAGCAGAGTCAACACCTCATAATTGAAAAAAAATTGCTGAATAAAACTCATCTTTACTCAAAATTAGTTCCAAATGAAAAAACTGGGGCGGGGGGGGGAGGGGGGGGAAGAGGAGTTCCCTCATTTAAAAAGTACTCTTTTATGCTTTCCTGATCTTCAAGAAAAGAAAATGGCAATGAAAACAGTAATTCCTACTGAGTCCTACAGTTCAAATGAACACGTGAGGGCGAGAACATGAAAGCTTGATGGGAATCTCCACCTACACGTGACAAAACCAGAGAAGAGAGGAAGACGCTTCCTGTGAAACCAAATCTAGGCAGCTACCCAGAAAGAGACCGATCTAGCAAGAACACAAAAATAAAATCGTTCAACAAAAGTTATCACACAACAGGTGAAATTATTTGGAGATACAGAAGTCTAAGGGAAAATGCTTAGAATGGGCTCAGAACTGTCTCCTTGCCATTATTTTATTGTATCAGTCAGAAAAGCCTTTTCCAGAAAGTAGAAAAATGTGCACAAAAATATACACGCAACTTAAACAAGATACCACGGGAGACAGCCAAAGCATAAGAGACTCTTAAAAACTGAGAACAAACTGAGGGTTGATGGGGGTGGGAGGGCGGGGAGGGTGGGTGATGGGTATTGAAGAGGGCATCTTTTGGGATGAGCACTGGGTGTTGTATGGAGACCAATTTGACAATAAATTTCATATACTCAAAAAAAAATGAATTAGATAAAAAAATAAATAAACAAACACAAACAAGATACCACGGATAAACCTGGTTTTAAGAGATTGTATTAAAAAAGGATAAAATTATATTATAAATTTTCACTGTCATGTAAGTTATTTTTATTTGTGAATGTTAGGTTTGTTCATTATTACTATTATTATTATTTATTTATTTATTTTTTTTTTGAGAAATAGATGGGAAGAGGGACCGAGAGAGAGGGAGAGAATCTCAAGCAGGCTCCAAACTCTGCATGGAGCCCACCACCGGGCTCAATCCCACGACCCTGGGATCATGACCTAAGCTGAAATCAAAAGTTGGATGCTCAATTGAATGAGCCACCCAGGCGCCCTTATTTTTTAATATTTTATTTTTAATGTTATTTGTTAATTCATATTTATATGAATTTATAAATACATTTAAAAAAATTTTTTTAATTTATTTCTGAGAGAGATACAGAGAGCGAACACAGGGGAGGGGCAGAGAGAGAGAGAGAGAGAGAGAGAGAGAGATTCTTAAGCAGGTTCTGCATGCTCAGTGCAGAGCCCAATGTGGGGCTCAAACTCGTGAACTGTGAGATCATGACCTGAGCCAAAACCAAGAGTCAGACACTTAACTGACTGAGCCACCCAGGCACCCCATAAATACATTTTTTAAGTTTATTTGTTTTGAGGGAGAAAGAGCACGTGCAAGCAAGGGAGTGCAGAGAGGGAGACAGAATCCCAAGCAGGCTCCACGCTGCTAGCACAAAGCTTGACATGGGGCTTGATCTCATGAATTGTGAGATCATGACCTGAGCCAAAATTAAGAGTCAGATGCTTAAGCAACTGAGCAACCCAGGCACCCCAATACATTTTGTTTTAATGAGTTTAACAACATTATTTTTATACATGTTGTATATTTATATATTAATATATTTATAAATTGAGATTTGAAATGTATTAAATGTATTTAGTTTCACTGATTTTTTTAAATGAATCACTTTGATGGATAGAATACCACCAAATAAATTCATCAACATAATTATCACTTCATTTTGACACAGCAATCAAGAGTAGGACAAGAGCCACCTGACAGCCTCTAGCTTCGCTGTAAAGAGGCTAGATAGAAGTGGGAGGTTGGGCTGGATGGAGCAGAAGTGCAACTTCATGAAAATGGGAAAAAGTTTAAAATATTGGACGGAAGGCCTTCTGACAGTTCAAAGATAAGAAATGCCAAGAAACAGGGGCACCTGGGTGGCTCAGTTGGTTAAGTGTCTGACTTTGGCTCAGGTCATGATCTCACAGTCCGTGGGTTTGAGCCCCATGCTGTCATTTCAGAGCCTAGAGCCTGCTTTGGATTCCATGTCTCCCCCTCTCTCTGCCCCTCCCCACTCACACTCTGTCTCTAAAAAAACGAATAAATGTTAAAAAAAAAAAAAATTTAACAAATGCCAAGAAACAGTAAAGCAGAAATACAATAAGAATTTGTATTGGGTGAGGTAATAGGCTTTTGTGGCTTTATCAACAGTGCTCTGCAACCAGAGCAGCTCTTTGGACTTCCAGAATACGCAGCAAATTATAAACTGCCTGATCTCCCTAAACTAAAGGGACTTAATGCTTCTTGTATTACATGCTCTGTCCAGGGAAAGAATAAGAAAAACCGGAGTAAGTCACTAGAAGCATAAACTGCATAAAGGAAAGGATTCAAAGTAGTCAACAACTACTCTTTCCATGGCTTTGTAAACTGAGGTTTATTTGTAACTAGGAGTAGAGAGTGAACTTTTTTACCTGGTTATAGAAAAAAAAAAAAAAAAAATACCCAATGTAGAAAGCCCTATCAGAAGTTCAGCTATCTTACTTCAAAGCACCCTGGGAGATATAACTATGTTATTACATCTCACACCTGAATGCCTACCAACAAAGGAGAGATTTTTCCCCCCTCCATTTTCAGAAGTCCACTCTCACACAGTGGCATGAAAAAAGTAAATTTAAATATCCTACCCTTTTAAAAGATCTACTGGATGTAACTACAAAGCAAAATGGTTGAAACTTTCAGATATCCAGCAATGCTGGGCCCTTGCTTATATGGTTCTTAGACTGAACCCTGACCATATCTTACCTCTACCAACTGGACAACAAAAGCAAATGATACTTATATTAAGTAGTTCAGAAAACATGACAGAAAAATCTCTTCTAACATGCTGTAGTACTGTAGAGAAAAAAATTCTGAGCCATATCAAAGTTAGATGAAAATATAATTAAAACAAGATCATTAGATTCTACCATACAACAGAGAGTTTAGAATAAATTCCTATCTTAAAAGAACCACCAAGAAAACAGTTGACTCTTGAACAGTGTGGGGCTAGGGGTGCTGAGCCACTATACACTGGAAAATCTGCATAAAGCTTTGGACCACCCAAAAACTCAACTACTAATAGCCTACTGTTGACAGAAAGGCTTACTGATAACATAAACTGATATCAATTAACACATATTTTGTATGTTGTATGTATTAAATACTGTGTTCTTATAACAAAGCCAGAGAAAAGAAAATGTTAAAATCATAACAGAGAATATTCATAGTATTGTATGGAAAAAAAATCCATGTATAAGTGGACCCGTGCACTTCAAACCCATTGTTCAAGGGTCAACTGTATATCAAAATATTAAAGACAAAAATCTTATTAGATTGTGCCTGCCTCTTCCCTTCACATCTCCAGTTTTAAAGACAAGCATCCTTAAGACCACTTAATACAATCATTGCATACTGCTGCCTTTATTTTACAAGTCTGGATTTTCCCTGTCTAAAAGGGTATTATTTTTTTTATTAAAAATTTTTTTAATATTTATTTATTGAGAGAAAGAGAGACAGAGCGCGAGCGGCAGAGAGGCAGAAAGAGAGAAGGAGACACAGAATCTGAAGCAGGGTCCAAGCTCTGAGCTGTCAGCACAGAGCCCGATGCGGGTCTCAAACCCACAAACCAAGATCATGACCTGAACCAGTCAGATGCTTAACCTACTGAGCCACCAGGCGCCTAAACGGGTATTATTAATAGCCACACCTACCACTATTTATATCTCAAAAATCACTATAGGACTAGAGCTCTGATGAAAAGGCCTGGAAAGTTACATTCAAAATCTCTGCAAATTACTTCACCCAAACTAGTCTTGTTTGAAAGTAGTAAGTTAATGACAGATGAGGATTTTAAAAGACAGAAAGCTAAATGATAAACACTAAGAATACATTTCATGAATCAGCATTTCAGTTCAAGTTCAGAAGTGGAAAAGGTGAGCAGGGTCAGCTGAGCCCAGGGGTAACAGGCAAGAGAGAAATCACGTTTAAACTGGAAGTTATGGGGAAGTCTTCACAGACAGTAGGTGTCTGCGGGTTCCTGAAAGGTGGGAAAGGTTCTGACCAGTGGGCTCCAGGCTCACTGAAGCCTTTTTTAGGGAGACTGTCATCTGGGAGACTAGCCCTGGAGCACAAGGCGTGTCTCAGGTTAGAGTGGTTTGAGTATTGCATATGAGCAAGGGTGCCGTGGCTAAAAAAGACTGGGCGCCACCTCAGGAAGAAACATCAACATCCTGCATTAGAGGATGGACTGAAGTCAGTATGCGGGGACAATTCACTGAGGATTTCTGAGAAGTAAAACAGAATTCAGTTTTAGAAAGATTAGTTGGGCGGCAACGGGCCGAATGTAGCCTGGGAGGCTGAGCGCCAAACCTCTCCTACCAGAAGAGACCACAGAGGCCTCAATTCAGGAGTCCAAATTGGAAATGAGGAGAAAGCTTCCCCGATACAGGGAAGACATTTAAAATTGCCGCCGAGGTTCTGGACACAAGTGACTAAGTGATTCCATTAACATAAATTAAAGTCGTTAATAAGGCCAAACGACAGGGTTCTTTCTGGTATGCTTATGAATTTAGTTTTGGCATCCCCTACGCTGCAGCACTCTGTACTGTCAAAGACGGCTTATTCCTCTGCGTTCCTGAGGGTTACTTCCTGCAAGCCAGAGCACGTTTTTAAAAAGTGAGAGTCACTCTTCATAATCCATATATATTTGGCAAAAACCACAGGTCATACAAAGCTGAATTTGGGTAAGCAGCTGGGGATGAGCGTTTTCAACAATGAAATGGCCGATGTTCTCATCCTCAGGGAATACGAAAAGCCTCCCACTGTCCTCTGTTACAAACTTTCTACCCGGAACGAGTACTTGCAGCTCTTTAGGGCACATCTGATCATCAAGACGCCCTTTCCTCAGCAGCATCCCGATGCTCCCGGACCTGAGGTTTACAGCGGGCTCCTTGCTGGGCGCTCCCATCCCCTCCCCCATAAGGAGCCGGGCGAGGCCGGCCTGACCCGGGAAGAAGGGCCCTCCGCCGCCTCCACCCCAAGGAGCCGGGGCGGGCTCCCCTCCCCCCGCCGACAGCCGGGGCCGGGCGCGGCGCTCCCGGCGGCCGCGAGCCTGGTACCCGGTGCACCGGCTCCGCAGCCGGCCCGGCCCGTGCTGCTCACCTCGGCCCGGGCAGGCTCGGGGCCCTGCACGGCCGCCGGCTGCGGCTGTAGCTGCTGGGCGGGCGCCGGTGGTTCCTTGTTCCGAAGGCTAAGGTCTTCGTCCGGGACAGCGCTGACGCCGGCCGGGGCCCACAGCAGCGCTAGCAGCAGAAGCAGAAGCAGCCGGGGCGCCGATGCGCGGCCACTCCCCCGGGCCGCCGCCGCCATCCCGCTGGCCGAGGCGGCCACGCACGGGCGCCACAGAAGGAAGTGCGGGCGACGGGAAGCCTCGACTCCGAGCCGCCCGGGCAGTGCGTCCCTCTCGCCTCGCCGCCCCAGCTTAGCGAGAAGCCGGCACCATGCGGTAAGAGGCAAGGGCGGGCGAGAGGCTTAGCGCAGGCCGGCGTCGCAGCCGCCGGCTCAATCCTCCCCCTTTCCGGCAGCGGCCACAAGACTCCGCCAACTGTCTCGTTGCGGGCCAGCCCAATTCCTCCGGGCCCCGCCCCTGCCCGTGACGGCCTCCCATTGGCCGGGCGTCCGCCTCGGCGTCGTGACGTCCCCAGGCAGGTTGAGGTGCGGCTCGCGCCCTCCTCCCATTGGACCCAGCGCTCCTGGGAGGTACCCGGCACCGCGTGACGTTCCTCTCCTCGCATCTTCCCGCGCCCCACGCGGGGTCCTCTTCCCCCGAGGCTGCCCACCAGCCCAGGGCCGCACGGCTCATTGCTTCTGCTCCCACCCGAGTCTTCTGCCCTAATATCCGGGCCGGCCTACGCTTCTCTTAGCCTTTCCTAGATGTCAAATTAGTTGGAGCGCTCCGGTTACGTGGCACTCGCTGCGGGAACCGCCACACCTAGCCCAGTTCCACTCTCCTCACTATTCTCGGTGCCGCCTCCAACGTGCAGCCTTCTATAGAGGACGGTGGTCTTACAGGGTGAAATGCGATTGTTTCAAACCTCTGAAATGGGACTTCGGAAGTAACAAAATACTCAAGACTTGTTTTAGATATTATTTGTTTGCCTAGAATCATCCCCAGACCAGAAACATTTAAAGCCTTTCCATTTTGGATGTTTTGTGGTGTACCTATCTTAGACTGGCCTCTTAACTTGGTTGGCTTTTGACATTGGGTGTTTAGGCGCGGCAAAGAGTGGAAAACGGGAAAGGATGGTTGTTGGTTGGGCTTGAAAGTAGTTTTACATCTTAAACAGACAAAGTTGAGCTACTTAGTTATCAGAAGTGTGACTAAGAGCGTGCTAACCATGTACCAAGCAATATTCTAAATACATATATGTCCACGTATTAAACCTGTACTTTGTGAAGAGCTACAGAACAGTATCTATGAAATGTGGGAACAAGAAATGAATCTACCAAAACAATCCGTGGCAAAGTGGGCAAACCTACTTTGAGTTCACTAACACCACATTATGTCGTGAGTTAATAAAGCTTTTGTCCATGCTGTTCTTCCTGTCTGTAGTTAACTTCCTCCATTCTATCACTGTAAACGCCTACTCATACTTCTAAAACCTGTTCAGGCCTGACCTCTCAGAAGTCTTCCTCCAACACCTCTTCTTACAGAATTCATTACCCCTGGCTTCATGCTACTGTAGCTCATACATGCTTCTCTTGTGTGACCAGGATGCCTCCTACACAGTTTGGGGTACAAACATTGTGCCTCCCCGTTCATCCCTAGAGTACAAATGCTTGAGCCCTCATAAACCAGTAATAGAAATCCCAGAAGTCCAAACTATCCTACCTCCAGAAGCCTCTCCTTTACAAATTCAGGATTTTCTGTGCTTAAGAGGTGCCTGAAAGGGAGTCTAGTGACTCAGTCTAATGGCCAAGGCAGAAGGGTAACTGTGGCCAAACTGGCCATGTGTCCCTGATGCCTGGAAGGTACTTGGCTTATTTTCCGGGATGGGCCACCCACACACTCCAGAGCTCTCTAACAGGAAGTGCTCCTAGCCAAATTCCCAGTTAGATGATGCAGTGAGGATTAATGGATTACAGCTATAAGGTGCCTAGGCAGTAGCTTCTGCATGTGAGGTAGCTCAGGAGCAAGGCAGCAAAGCTGTTTAACACAAGTAAACAGTAACGCATTGTCACCATGGGGAACCTGAACAGCAGGGTCAGTGCAGTGTCAGAATCTGGGCCTGAGTAGGGCCTTTCCAGCCTGTCTCAGTGTCACCTCCATCCTGTGGACCGCAGGCTCTGCCACTTTAGGTCCCTGGTGTAGATTCCAAAGTAATGAGCTCTTTGCACCATCAAGAGGGCTACTCAGGACCCTGGCTTCACCACTCTGAGGATTTAGAGCCGTCCCTGTTCTAACCTCACTAGTGACTATCTCCCATTAAAAAAAAAAAAAAAAAAAAAAAAAAAAAAAAAAAAAAAAGATTAAAATCACAGGCGATTTCCTGATTTCTTGACAAACAATGGGAGCTACTTACTTGACCCCGTATCCAATGAGGATGGAGGGGCTCCACAATTCCAAGTTGTTTCTTCTGTCTCAGCCTACACAGATTTAGTCTCACTACAGTGTATCACTGGCAAGCACCCTCCTGGTTAAGAAACCCTACCACACACGCATTACACTGGATTTTAATGTTTGTTTTTTTTTTAATTCCTACCTCCTTGCAGAGTCTTCAGCTTCTCGATGGTAAGGTTATGTCTTTTATCTTTATATCCCTAGCACATTTCCTAACACGGTTGTAGTGACGGCCATCGTGACCAGTAATAATAACAGTGCCGACTCTGATCCAGGCAGTGCGTTGAACATGTTATAGGAATGATCTCA
This sequence comes from Leopardus geoffroyi, assembly GCF_018350155.1. Taxonomy (NCBI): domain Eukaryota; kingdom Metazoa; phylum Chordata; class Mammalia; order Carnivora; family Felidae; genus Leopardus; species Leopardus geoffroyi. The sequence continues at coordinate 161,178,427 of NC_059327.1, forward strand.
CAAGGTCAGTACCAGTATCCTCATTTTTGCAAATGAGAAATCGGAGACTTAGTTCAAGAAACTTTCCCCCAAATTACACAGTTAATACATGGCAGAATTGTGCTTGATACCTGTTTTGTGCAATGTAACCATGCCCTACTTACTGAAAATCAAAATCTGTAAAACCAGCCAATGAACAGTGAACATTTCCATTATCCGTTAGAGGAAAATGCCCTTTATCCACTCCAAGTTCCAATGAGGAGGGCTATTTCCCGGCCTCTCCCAGGGGTGTAACCATTTCACCACTGACAGAAAGTAAATTTGGCCAGGGTACCCTAGCATGCTGGGCTTAGCACTGCCACCTTTTTCCTCTTGGGAGGTCCCCGTCTGCTCTGAGCCCAGGGCTGCTCGCAAGCGGATGGAGACAGCTCTTGATTCTGGAGTTCAGTATTAGTCCAGCACACCTGTCCACCAAACCTAAAGTCCCTCCCTCCAACCTAACCACCTGTTTGTCTCACTCTTTGTTTTCCTCTTCAACTTTCCAGAAGTAGTGAAGAGGCAAGCTATTTTCTGAGCTCCCTTAGAGACCTCTCCTGCACTCCCAAATCATCAAGGGGTGGATTAAAGCTTTTTACTTTAAACAGCCCACAGAATTAAAGGCTGATTAGAGAAGCCAGGACAGGGAGTGATGAGAAAGAAGCGGAAACCAGAAACTTCACGCTAAAAGCCAACTGAAGATCATTGAGAATTAAAGAGAAAGCACTTGGCTAATTGAAACGTAGGTAAATGACAAATAGCAGTTTACAACTTGCTTGACCTTCTCAAGTCTTTAAGCACTTCTACTTATGTGAAATGAAGCGTACTCGTACCCACGGGCATGCCAAACCCTTCAGATGATAAGGGCCTGGCCTTTGTAGGGGGCCTCTGCTGGCCCAGAGGAAAGGGGGCCGCCCTTCCAGGCCCCTCTTCAGACTTTACTAAGTTTCCACACACAGGCTGTAAATTCAGAGAGACTGCTGAAGACCCGCTTCATTCTCACTCATCAAGCTATCTGCTTACTGTCTCCATCTGGGTGTCTCACAGGCCTTTCAAACAAAGCATGAGCAAAACAGGTCCCTTGATTTCCCTCCAAAAACCTGTTCCTTTCCCAGCCTTCTCATCTAGTAAATGGAACGAGCATCCCCCTGAGAGATTCCTCTCATTTCCTCATACCCCACATCCAATCCACCAGCAAGTTCTGTTGTCTCTACTTCTAAATTAGGTCCTGGGAGCACCTGGGGGACTCAGTCAGTTAAGCATCTGACTCTTGATCTCAGCTCAGGTAATGATCTCATGGTTCATGGGTTCAAGCCCTGCATCAGGCTCTGTGCTGACAGCGTGGAGGCTGCTTAGGATTCTGTCTCCCTCTTTCTCTGCCCCTCCCCTGCTTGTGCTCGCTCGCTGTCTCAAAATAAATAAAAAACCATTTTTAAAAAAATAAACAAAATAGATCCTGAATCTGTTCACCTCCTTCTATCTCCTTGTCAAAGTAACCACCTCGTCAGAGCAGGTGTTATGTCTCCCCTGGACTCTTCAAAGAGACTTCTAACTTAATAGCCCCCCTGCTTCCATTCTTGCCAAATTTCAAATTCACAATTAAATCATTTCATTCCCATTTAACATTATCTAATGGCTTCAAATGCCCTTAGAATAAAGTCCAAAGTCCCTATCTCTGAATTACAGTTCTGTGTGATCTAACTCCTGCCTTCTTTGTGACTTCATCCCTTGGCTTTCTCTACCTCACATGCCGTGCCCAACCAAACATGTTTCTACCTCAAGACCTTTGTACAGTACTTGTTGCTTTTCTTGGATCACTCATTCTTCAGATCTTCTGGTTACTTAGAGGAAATGCCACTTCCTCGAGGGAGACCTTCCTGCCCATCCATCTAAAGTAGGTAGACCTCTCCCTCCCCTTGCCCTGGTCACTCTGTCTCAGTGTCTTTTTTTTTTTTTTTTTTTTTTTTAACCTTTTTCATAGCACTTATCACTATCTAAACTTAACTTGATTTTCTGATTGTTTACTCATTATCTGTATTCTTCAACTAAAATGTAAGCTCCAGGGCAGGAATCTTACTTGTTTCGCTCACTGTATTCCCAAGGTCTAAACTAGTGCCTGGGGGCACCTGGGTGATTCAGTCGGTTAAGCATCTGACTTTTGATTTTGGCTCAGGTCATGATCTCACAGTTCATGGGATGGAGCCCTGCATCTGGCTCTGCACTGTCAGCACGGAGCCTGCTTGAGATTCTCTCTCTCTCTCTCTCTCTCTCTCTCTCTGTCACTCAAAATAATTATAATATAAAAAATAATACAAAACAAAAACACTTAAAATAGTGCCTGGCCATAGAACACACTGTGATATGAATGAAGCATTAGTTTAATGAAATTATGAGAATGAAAAGATAAAAACAAATCTAGAGATAGACATAGTTTGGCTCAAAAACACAGAGTTCTGATCTTGTCATAGTTTCATCTCTGAAAGTCAGCCTCATTGCACACTCACACATTCCTCCCAAATGGCCTGAGTAGCTTCAAAGGGTCTTCTATGCCTTCTTTGTCTTTGGCCTGATTCTGAGAGATGGAGTTCATCCTACTTTCTGCTCACATCCCGTGGCCTTGAGTTCATTCACAGCCAATGACAAGAATCAGTCTTTAACTCACCAAGAACTCTTCAACCCACAACACCTCTCCTCCCCAAAGGATTGCCAGGTCCATTGGAGCCTGACAGGGACTGAGATTCCAACCTGTATCCCGTTAGCTACTAGATTAGGGGACATCCTCTCAGGCCCAGCTCCCTCCATTGTCAAGTTAATTCAAGAAGTTTGGTGATGCTATTCAGGGCAGAGAGCTGGTTGGAAATTGGGGGTGAAGGTGCTCTTTCATTAACCTAAGACTTGAGTATTACTAAGAAGTTGGGTCAAAATTATGTGGACTAGAGGAATACAAATTGTTGCAAAATTTTTTTTAGAGAGAGAAAGAGACTGTGAGTGAGGAGAGGGGCAGAGAGAGAGAGAGAGAGAGAGAGAGAGAGAGAATCTCAAGCAGGCTCCACACTCAGCATGCAGCCCAATCAGGGCTCGATCCCACGCCCCTGGGCCAAAAACCAAGAGTCAGGCACTCAAGCATCTGAGCCACCCAGGCGCCCCAAATACAAACTTATTTGACTAGATGAAGGTCTTTAAAACAAGAAATAGGTCACAGCTGTGGAATGGAAGACCCTCTGTTTCCCACCTCCCATGCCTTGAAAACTGTGCCATGAAAAGTCTGTGGACACTGAGACCTGCCCCTCCACCCACAGGCAGGTCTGTGGGGCTGCTACGAATGTGGCATCTCAAGGGTAGAGAAATGCCTTACTGGCAGCAGCAGCAGAAATGTCTTCCTTTGTGAACTACACCAATTTGAGAAGGTTCCTGTGGAAAATGATGCAGACTTTTCATGTGAAATATCCTGGAGATTACATTCCACTAAATGTAATAGAAAATCCAAAACAATGTCAAGGATAAATTAGATAGGACTGTTTTTCTCTTGTGAGAGGCAGTTCAGAGCTCATCCGGCAGCTCCACAGTGATCAGGGATCTGTGTTCTTTCCAGCTTTCTGTCCTATCATTTCTAGGATGTGCCTTTATCTTCATGACCCAGTATGGCCAGCTGCTAGAGCTCGGCAGCCTGTTCTGGGAAGCAGGATGGAGAACTGGCTGGAAAAAGAAGAGGACACAGGTATGTATGTGTCTTTTAAGGCGGCTGCCACAAAGCACATCTGCTTACATCTGGGTAAGAAGCTAGCCCCGTGGCCACAGTTAATTGCAATGGAAGTTGGGAAGTATCACAGGTGTGTGTGTGTGTGTGTGTGTGTGTGTGTGTGTGTGTGAATACAGAGAGAAAGAAATTTATTTTTAAGGAATTGGCTCAGGTGATGGTGGGGGGACTGGTGAATCTGAAATGCTTAGGGCAGGCCAGCAGGCTGGAAACCCAGGCAATATTTTTATATTATAGTCCTGAGGCAGAATTTCTTCTCCAGGAAACCTCAGATTTTGCTCCCAAGGCCTTCAGTTTATTAGAGGAGGCCCATCTACATCACTGAGGGTAATCTCCTTCACTTAAAATGATTACAGATGTTGGGGTGGCCGGCTGCCTCAGTCAGTAGGGCACACAACCCTTGATCTTGGGGTTGTGAGCTTGAGCCCCACATTGGGTGTGGATACTGCTTAAAAGGTATATTTAAAAAAATGATTGTAGATGTTAATCACATTTACAAAATATCTCCACAGCAACATCTAGATTAGTGTTTGAACAAATAATTAAGCATGGTGGCCTAGCCAGGTTGACACATAAAATTAACTATTACAGTCACGAATTCAAATTTTTAAAAAATAGGTGATGGCAGAACCAGCACCTATCTGTGCATTGGGTTTGGTCTGAGCCTGCCAATTTGTTTGTCCTTCCTCTCTACATGCTGGAGTGGGAAGCTTGGTCCTCTAGAGACCTACACTATGGAAATACACTAACCACATACCCTCCATACAGCTGGAATCATACATGCGTAGTAACAAGAAGCCTGCAGTGAACACGCCAAAGTCCCAACCTTTCTGGGAGACTATACTTTGATAAAAGCTAATCGTGTGTGTGTGTGTGTGTGTGTGTGTGTGTGTGTGTGTACCACTGTGTTGATGAGATGCTGTATTGTAAACAATATGATTTTCTCTCTGAGCGCTTTCTAGCCCATTAAATTATTTTCACTATAAAATCCAAGCTTCTGGTGCTAGGTAGTCATTTAGAGAGGTGCAGGAGGGAGGGGTGAGTGGGAAAGGTTGGGAGTTGGGGCTAACAAAAGCCCATGGCTTTTCTGTCTATAATTACCCATCATTCACACAGTAGCTTGGAGACAGACACTCCCCAGACAACTCTTTTTACCTTTGTTTTTCTGTTTCAAACTTAACTTTGATAGTCAGCCTAGAAAACGGTGCTACAAAGTCATTTTGTCACTGACTTGTAAAGTATATCTTATATCTTCCAAATATTTATTTTCTGATTCTTATATGTATTGCAATGTTTTTCCTAATGTTAAAACACCGATCATGATGCCTTTCACTGTAATTCTGTACATGCATGCACCTTTTCTCAGTCTATTTTGACAAGACAAACATTAGAAATGGGGCTAAAATGGGTCCATTAAAAGCATTGACATACAAATTATACCACTTAGATATCCATTATGTTAGCAAAAGTCAAGAAGATAGAACTAAAATTATTTTGGGTAAATACACATATTGTCTAGGTTTCTTGATTCCTGTAGTAATAGTCTTATATAACCACTGTACAAAAATAAAAGCAATTATGATTAAGTGGATCTTTTTTAGCTTTATGGGAAGCCAATTTGGTTTATCTGGTATAAGTTCTATTCCCTGTTGTTTCATTTTCAAATGTAAGTCATCTCTATTGTGATTTTGTTTCTCAGGCAGAGTTATTAGAAGGAGTCATTGCAGAAGAAACCAGGAGAAGAAGGGGGATCCATATTGTGGTGGCCATTTCTTTGATCTTTGGAAAAATAGCTCTCCATACTTAAAAATCAGAGAATGCTGATGGAAGGGTAGGCAGGCTGACTTTGTATAATACACCTGAGTTTCACCCTTATTTGAATGGATGTTTATCCCTGGTAGACTCATTCTTTTCTTCAAAGAAAAATTTTTTTAATGTTTATTTATTTTAGAGACAGAGAGAGCACAAGCAGCGGAGAGGCAGAGAAAGCTGGAGACAGAATCCGAAGCAGGCTACAGGCTGTGAGCGGTCAGCACAGAGCCCGATGCGGGGCTCGAACCCACAAACCATGAGATTATGACCTGAGCCTAAGTCAGACACTTAACCAACTGAGCCACCCAGGTGCCTCAGACTCATTCTTTTCAATGGCAGAAACCATAATTTTAATGAGTTTGCCAACCCATGGGAGGCATTGTCTGAAATTGTTCTTTAGTGATATCTGTTTTGGATCAAATACAAACAGATTTTTCCTTATGCAGAATTCTGCACTCCAGTCACAGTATTACACTATTTTACCTTTTTTTTTTTTTTTTTTTTTTTTTTTTTTTTTTTAAGAGAGAGAGAGATCACAAGCAGGGGAAAGGAGCAGAGGGAGAGGGAGGGAGAATCTCAAGCAGGCTCCATGCTCAGTGCAGAGCCCAAAGTGGGGCTCAGTCCCATGATCCTGAGATCATGACCTGAGCTGAAATCAAGAGTTGGGCAATCCACCAACTGAGAGACCCAGGTACCTTGTTTTACTTTTAAGAAAGATTAGATGTCTATTAGCTGATAGATTTTATATGGAACACATTAAGAACATGAATTTTCTTGCATTTCTTGCTCTTTTCCACACTGCTTAGAGTTTATTTTATCTATTTTGAGAGAGAGAGAGAGAGAGAGAGAGAGAGAGAGAGCACATGAGCATGAGTGGGGGAAGGGGCAGAGACAAAGAGAGAGAGAGAGAGAAAGAGAAAATCCTAAGCTGACTGCACAGAGCCCAACATGGGGCTCTATCTCCCAAACCATGGGATCATGCCCTGAGCCAAAACCAAGAGTCACGTTTAACTGACCGAGCCACCCAGGCTCCCCTCCTTTCTACACTTCTTAAGCATTCACAACCACGACCTGTCTTCAGTAATGGCTGATGACAAAAACTGTCATGCTCTTACCTATGGTCAGGGCTGGCTACATAATTTGCTGGGTCCAATGCAAAATGAAAATGTGGGACTTCTGTTCAAAAAGCAGGGAAAAAAGGTGCAGTTAAAGGTACTAATGTAATAGGGGTCATAGTGATATAGGAGCAATGACATGAACTTAAATATTATAAGATAATATTTTCAGTGTCAGAATTTTATATAATACAATAAATAATAATAGTTCATTAATGTGATATCTTGATTGATTATGAAATTTTCTCTGGCTTACTTGTCTGCAAATTCACCAATATTTACCCTGTCATTTTATTTTCATTTTCAGTAGATGAGAAATTCACTTCATGCAGTTTCTTTTTCACTAGATAGGACTGAAAGCAACATGAGTCACTCTTGGCAAATGCAAGATCTCAAACAGATTTTGATCATTTTCATTTTGGAGAAGATCTCTCTGTTGATGCAACTATTAAGAATGTTTTATAGGCTGTGACAATGCTAAGATAACTTTCTAATAAATTATTTTGAAATATAACTTTTAGTACTTCTAGAGTGTTGGTGCTTGTGGAACAGTTTCTCTAAACAGATTTAATTCCTGATACAAATTAGTGTTATGTAAGTCTGAATTTATGTATAAATTTATACAGTGGTATTCTAATGTTTCCTCACACGTGAGGAAATGTTTCCTGAAACTTGGAGAAGTTGTACATGCAACTAAAGTGGCTTCATGATTTGAGTATAATCCAAAGGACCCTTTCGTGCAAGTGGGAGATGAAGGAAGGAGAGAGGTTTCTAACTGTGTCTATAACTTTTAATTAAATACTGTCTCCTTTAATAGGCAAATCAGGGTGCTATAGCTCCATCAAGTAGCAGAAGTAGTTGCCTCGGGGTCTTTCTTGTTTCACTTACTCTAAGAGTTTGAAGGGTGTTTTGAGGAGTGCCTGGGTGGCTTAACTGGTTAAGCATCCGACTCTTGATTTCCGCGCAGGTCATGATCTCATGGTGGGTGAGGTTGAGCCCTGTGTTACAAGCAGTGTGGGGCCTGCTTGGGATTCTCTCTCTTCTTCTCTCTCTCTGACCCTCCCCCTTCTCCTGCTCTCTCTCAAAATAAATAAACTAAAAAAAAAAAAAAAGAGTTTGAAGTCTATGGTAATGAAGACAGACCTTGTCAAATCATGAAAATGAAAGGTAGGCCTGGATATTGTAAGGCAAGTCACAAGGAATGCTCAATCTGCAGACAGCAATGCCCTTGTGAATCCCTAACTAACCAGTTTTAAGGTCTGGCCATATTCCTAAATGCATTTTCATCCTGATGATAAGTCTACACGTTATGAACAAGTACAGTTTATTAGCATGCATGCCAAAAATGGCACAGTCAGATGCTTATTCAGTTCTGACATATCCTCATGCTATCAGTGGCTTCTGCATCTAAATTACCACACCCTGATAAAGATGCAATCCAGGGAATGCAAATAAAATTCATCTGACTTAAAAGCCTGTGTCCCTCTTATATAAGATAACAACAACAAAATTTAATAACTTGACAATCTAGAAAGTTGTTCTGAGAAGAGAAAAACATGAGAGCATATAAAATCATGATTGTGGATAGGGTAAACTGATGTGTTCTATACATTCTGGAATCCTAGAATGGAAAAACAAAACTCTTGGAGAATGAAAGAGGGAGTTTTATAAAAGACAAAAGTGTAATAAGCTTAGAGAATACAAGATCACCAAAGATAAGATATTACTGAGATCGTGAACAAGAGGCTCAAAATGGATTTAGGTACATTTATAATAGATTAATAAATTATTTAGAAAAATCAAGAATTTTGAGGTCTCGTCCATCTCCAAGTTTCTGAGCCTGATCTCATGGGAGGCACTCACCCACTAACAAATTTTACCCTCGGAATCGTAGACCCTGGAGTATGGAAGAGACGAAAGGGAATCAATCCATTCCTCTTTAACTGCCCCTCACCGATTGCTGTCGTCCTGAATTGCATGATTACTCTGAAATCTTAAGTTTGCTTTTGTGTCTTAAAAAGCAAAGTCATGGAAAGAGACTCCAACAGACAATTTTAGATGGGAAAGGAGAAAGATGAATTGGAAATACAATCTGGCCATGATGATCAGTGGGAATGGGAAATGGAATACTGAACTAGTGTCCACCCTTTTCAGCCCTTAGTATGGGCCACATTTGCACTGAAAAGGACTTATTCTCACCATTTCATAAGCACAGAATTCAAAGAGTATTACAGAGTAACAGATTAAGTTATTTCCAATTTATTGGACTACATACTTCCTCTGGCATGGGTTTTTGTTTTTTCTTTAAATATCAAAGATTTTTATCTAATCCACATGTCAAAAAATCACGGAGTTAGCTATAGCAGGCCACAGAGTAATAGGTCTAGAGGTCAAGAAGCAAGAAATCTTAAAGTGCAGACTTTTTTCTTTTATAAAACCTGATTAAAAAACATGTAGGTGGGATTATAATGATTTATGGATTCCTAACCATTTCTTTTGACTGAACTTCATGTTATTTCCTCTTTACTATAATTGTTACTGGTTTCTGGGTGGTATAAATGCACAACTGGATCATTGCTTTTCACACATGTGAATATGTGAATATAAGCTGTGCTCAGTGTTCATAAGGTAGATATTATTGCAATTCTGCAACAAGGTAATGGCAGGAGATCAGTGATTATGCAGAAAACAATGACAATAGAAGCATTCTCTAAGTGAATATTTATTGAGTGTCTATTATGTACCAGGCACTCTTCTGGTGCTGGGGATACATCTGCAAGCAAAACAAAACAAGACAAAATAGGAAACCCCAGAACAACATTTTACATTCCAGTGAGGAGAGACAGAGAATAAAATAACGAGCATGAGTGAAAAAGCGCACTGTAGAGTTTTTAGAGGAGAGGGCATCAGTTAGCCATTGCTACAGAACAAACCACCGCAAAACAGGAAGTATTTGTTACCAGTCATAAGAGCAAAGGGAGATGGAAATGAGAGAGGGTTACGCTGTGACTTTAAATAAGGAGGTCACCATATCGGATAAAGGGCTAGTATCCAAAATCTATAAAGAAATCACCAAACTCCACACCCAAAAAACAAACAATCCAGTGAACAAATGGGCAGAAAACACGAATAGACATTTCTCTAAAGAAGACATCCAGATGGCCAACAGCACATGAAAAGATGCTCAACGTCACTCCTCATCAGGGAAATACAAATCAAAACCACACTGAGATATCACCTCACGCCAGTCAGAGTGGCTAAAATGAACAAACCAGGAGCCTATAGATTCTGGCAAGGATGTGGAGAAACAGGAACCCTCTTGCACTGTTGGTGGGAATGCAAACTGGTGCAGCCACTATGGAAAACAGTGTGGAGCTTCCTCAAAAAATTAAAAATAGACCTACCCTATGACCCAGCAATAGCACTGCTAGGAATTTACCCAAGGGATACAGGAGTGCTGATGCATAGGGGCACTTGTACCCCAATGTTTATAGCAGCACTCTCAACAGTAGCCAAATTATGGAAAGAGGCTAAATGTCCATCAACTGACTAATGGAAAAAGAAGACATGGTTTATATGTACAATGGAATACTACTTGGCAATGAGAAAGAATGAAATCTGTCCATTTGTAGCAACACGGATGAAACTGGAGTTAAGTGAAATAAATCAGGCAGAGAAAGACAGATACCATATGTTTTCATTCATGTGGATCCTGAGAAACTTAACAGAAGGCCATGGGGGAGGGGAAGAGGGAAAAAAAGTTACAGAGAGGGAGGGAGGCAAACCATAAGACACTCTTAAAAACTGAGAACAAACTGAGGGTTGATGGGGGGTTGCGGGGAGAGGGGAAAGTGGGTGATGGGCATTGAGGAGGGCACCTGTTGGGATGAGCACTGGGTGTTGTATGGAAACCAATTTGACAATAAATTATATTTAATAAAAAAAAAACACACATACATACGTAAGGAGGTCACCTCATTGAGAAGGTCACAGTGGTAAATGGCCTCTGATTATCCACACCTCCTGATCATCCTGCCTTTGTATAATCCCCTTCCTTTGAGTGTGGACTGGACCTAGTGACTGCCTTCCAACAAACAGAAAGTGGTAAAAGTGATGGGATGTCACTTCCAAGACCACGTTACAAAGAGACCGTGTCTTCTGTCTTGCACACTGTTGCTTGCTTGTTCTGATGGGACCCACTCTGTGGTACTATGAGCCGCTCTGTGGAGAGAGCCACATAACAGGCAACTCAGAGACTCCTGGCCCTTCATTCAATAGCTCACGAGGAACTGAATCCTAACAACCAGGTGAGTGAGTTTGAAGGTGGGTCCTCCCTCGGTGGAGCTTACAGATGAGACCTCAGCCCCGGTTCCTCCTTAACTGCAGTGAATCCTTGAGGCACAGACACCCAGCTAAGTGACACCTGAAATCCTGATGCACAGAAACTATCAGATGTTTGCTGTTTTAAGCTGCTAACATTTGGAATATTTGGTTACACAGCAGTGGATAACTAATACAGTGACTTGAAGGAGGTGAGGGAGTTAGCCATGTGGCAGCTATCTGGGCAGAGGGCACAGCCAGTGCAAAGGTCCTGACAGAGGAAGAGGATTGACATGTAAAACGAATGGCAAGGAGGTCATTGTGTAGGAAGCGTGAATGAGGGTAAAAATAGTAGGAGATGAGGTAAGAAAGGTGACTGGGGGCCAGATCCAATGGGGGCTCGGAGGTTATTATAGGAATTTGGCCTTTATCTAAGAGAAACTGGGAGCTGTTGCAAGGTTCTGAGTCTGATGTGATGTGATATAGGTTTTTGAAGGATCCGTCTGGTGTGTGTTAAGAATCAGCTGTAAGGAATAAGGGGAAAGCAGGGAAAGCAGGGAGGCCAGTTAGGAGTCTGTTGCAGTAAATTAGGCAAGAAATGATGGCAGCTCCAATCAGGATGGTAGTTGGTAGAGTTAAGATAACAGGGATGGATTCTGGATGTATTTTGAAGGTAGAACCACGGATTGGTTTGTGCAGTGTGAGGGAAAGAGAAGACTCCATCGTTTTTGGTTTGAGAAAGTAAAAAATGGTAAGACTGTAGGTGGAGGAGATGTGGGGGAATGAGGAAAATCAGAAATTAACTTAGGGATGCCTGGGTGGCTCAGTTGGTTAAGCATCCAACTTCGGCTCAGGTCATGATCTCCCAGTTCATGGGTTTGAGCCCTGTGTCAGGTTCTGTGCTGATAGCTCAGAGCCTGGAGCCTGCTTCGGATTCTGTGTCTCCATCTCTCTCTGTCCCTCCCCCACTTGTGCTCTGTCTCTCTCTCTCTCTCAAAAATAAATAAACACTAATAAAATAAAAAAAATAAATTAACTGAATCATGTCGAACTTGAGATATCTGTTATACATCAAGTAGAGATGTTAAGTAGGCAATTGTGTATGTGAGCCTAGAGCGCAGGAGTGATGTTTAGGCTGGATATATAAATGCAGGGGTTGTCAGCGTATAAACAGTATTTAAAGACTGGATGAGATCACTGAGTGTAGAGAAAGGGACCAGGAACTGTGAATTGGCACGCTCCCTCCAAGTGATCAGAAGTCAGAAGAGAGGGACGCAGTCCGCAGAGGAAGCTGGGAAGGAGCAGCCAGGGAGATGGGAGGAAAAGCCAGAGGTGTGGTGTCTCGGGGACAATCAGGGCAAGTTATCCAGGTGATGTGACCAGCTGCTGCTACTGCATCGGAACGGATGCTGAGACGCGACCACTGGGTGAGGCAGGGTCGCTGGAGACCTTCCTGGAGCAGTTTCATGGCAGCCATGAGGTCTACAGAGTGACCAACGTGGGCTGAACGTGGGAAGGAGAACAACGCTAATCAGACTCCAGCAAACCTTTCTAGTTTTGCTGCAACAAAAAGCCAAAACGAACATGACAACACAAAACACACAAACCAGAAAGGAACTGCTTCTCTGGTAAGGGAAATGGGGCTAGAAGGTTTTCAAAAGGTATTTGTCTGCTTATAGAAATGTCCAGAAAAGGGCAAAAACGTGATGATCCAGTGGGAGGAAGAAGTGCTCAAGTAGGGGGCCTAGCTTTGGAAAGAAATCCAGAGAGATTGTTTGTAGTTTCAGGAAAAAAACTAATGACTTTGAAATGAGCAAAAAATATTACAGGTGTCCTTTCTGGCACACTGTTTGGGCTGTCTGCCCCTTGTCTTTGAGCTATTTTACAACTCCTAGACAACTGACAGGAATGCAAATAATTCTTTTGCAGAGACATACAAACGAATGTGGTCTGATGAAGGAACGAGTGCTTTCCCTCCCCCCACTGTAGACACTAGTTTTGTAAGTATTAAGCAATTAATATGCATCTATGACATTCATTTTGGCATGCCTCATTATCCATACGTGTGCCTGCTTTTAGGAATTCTTCACTGAACTGGTTCTAACATCTTACTGGTTCCTTAATTGCTTAACAAGCTAAGTAAAATTGTTGGCACATGTTCATTTCATATTTGTATGAGAATCATGATTTTACATTTAAAAATTTTTTTTATTGTTTATTTCTGAGACAGAGCATGAGTGGGGGAGGGGCAGAGAGAGAGGGAGACACAGAATCCGAAGCAGGCTCCAGGCTCTGAGCAGTCAGTACAGAGCCCGACCCGGGGCTCGAACTCACAAACCATGAGATCATGACCTGCGCAGAAGTCGGTCACTCAACCGACTGAGCCACCCCGGCGCCCCATGGTTTTACATTAAAAAAAAAAAGTATCCTTCAACAATAGTAATGAGGGAAAGTAGCGTATGGGGGAGCAAATGCTTAGGTGGGTGAAGGAGATAGTGGTAACCTGTGGGGGTTCTCTTCCAGTAGCTTCATTTTCCTGGGCACAGAGATGTAACACAGTCAGCAGAGGGGGAGAGTGAACGGACTAGAGAATATTAATATGGTTGCAGCATTGAAGACCATTTGAGGTTAGTGTTCATGAATTTGGAGTGGCTGTCTGTGGACTGTATTTCTCCAGCCACACACAGTTCAGCTGTGTGGGTGCACACACAGAGAAAGAGCTGAATCTAACCAGGGTTGTGGCTTTGCTAAATCAGTAAGAGGACGCAGGAGTTGAGGATCTATATGAAGAAATTATTATAGTGATTTACCTGGAATTTAAGCAGGGTAAGGAGATAAGGGAAGACTTATGGGCGAAGGACAATGAAAATGCCATGAGATCAACAGATTGGAGGTCCCAACAGGGTAGAAAGATTGTTGCAGTTGCCGTACTAGAACAATGAGCTGGAAAGACAGGAGTTGGTAGTCCGAAACTAAGCAAAATATTTTCTCTATTTGGGGCTGACATTCTACTGGTTGAGGGTCACTCACCTGCTGTCCACCAACCTCCCCCTTTTTGTGAGTGGAAGCACAGATGTTTTGCATGGGCTGCTTAATTCCACCTTGTCTTAGTTTTATTCCTATGGTCTTTCTCAGCGAGTTGATTCCATGAAATCAAGTCTTTCAAGAGTGAACAGAATCTGCAGACAGATAGGCAGCATGATGAGCAAGGTCTCTTTGCTATAGAAGGTTGTGCAGTTTGAAAACTGCACAAAGGACACCAGGCCTAAAGGGTGAGTGGGGCTGAGATCCAGCCCGAGCTCTGTTCACTGAGCTGTGGTCCCAATACCTGCTGTCTTTTGTGGCCATAAAGGCTCATGCTCTGCTACTAGGCGGATATCCTGAGTGGTATCTTTTCTAATCCATAGAAAGGTATTGTGTGGGCCAGGAAGCCCTGATAAAAATTACACACATGCTATGAAGTCTTACCAGAGGGCTAGACTCAGGAGGCAGGTTTGTCTTTCTGCTGAGAAATCCCTTGTGTTCCTTTGTCCTCTACGCGCTTCAAGAGTTGAGAATCTTCTCTGAGGAAGAGACTTAATACTAAACTTTCTCAGTTATGTGCATAGAGTAGCTCTTTATAATTAGTTTTTATGTGGCTAATTAAATTTTGCTTTCTGCGAAACCAATACCTGGCTTTCTAGATCACTGGTATTTGAGAAACATGATGATGTATGTGTCACGTGAATTAGTTGTGGATCACTGCCACCTCCACTGTGTCTTGTCCATTTATTGGAAACATCTTAGGTTAGACAAATACATGTAATTTATAAAAAAGTTAAATGATTTTTTTCCCTGATAAGCAATGTGAAAGAGTGGGCTGAAATTGCTTAGATAGGTGTAAAAAATTTCTACTTGCTCATTCACTATTTTAAGAATTTCTTTAATATATTGGTTCATTTCGACACAAGTTACTTACCAATGGTCCTTGAATTTTCCGGGAGTTCTACAAATATGTATAGTCTCCTTAAACTATCTGTTAAGTGCCATATAAAAATATCTCAAAAGTCTCCCTCTTTTTTGGTAGTAATTCTAGCAATAACCACTCACTGAATTAAAAACATAATACGGAACACGGTTTTATGGACACAAAATGATCCATGCTCACTGATAGCAAATGTTAGTACAGACGATGAGGTACGACTTGGAGACTTAAAAAGAGGCTACTTTCAGCACACTTTTCTAGTCACTAGTTAGTTCAGGGAATGCTGTCAGGAGGTGGTTCAGTATCATTTCCCCTAACTTAATAGGAACAGAGAATCGAAAGGTGAGGCTATTCAACTAAGGCGGCAGAAGGTCAAGAATCTCCACCCCCAACCTATTCCTTGGTTCTCCCCGGGAAGAATTTGCCAACTCTTTCTCATTAGGCACACGGAATATTTTCAACCAACACAAAGAGCAATGCAGATTGTGATCTAGCAAGCACAACACAATGCTCAATCATTCTCCACAGTTAAGCTTTCGTCAGAGACCACGCTACTTTGTTCTGAACCCCTTGGAGAACATCACTGCTTCCTCTTTAGCCTTCACCTAGAAATGCAATGTTTGAGCAAGGGAGGGAGAGGGAAAGTAAAGAGTGTGAGGGGACAGTAGGGACAGTGGGCCTGAGACAGGGATACTGCAGACCGGGAAAGTCTTCTAACAGCCCCTGATATGGTTCTTCACAGGGCATACTCATTATTTTACTTAAGTGTGCAATGAAATTCCAGAACATCATCCAAATTCCTAGACTAACCTAGGTATAAAATGGTATGCTACAGCAAAAATACATTTTTTTCCCCAAATAGTTTGCCATTAAAAATCCATGCCACTTGTGTGGAAATTAAGACCAAACTGCAATATGCTTTACATTTCCAGTGCAGAAAAAGTTTTGTTCCTGAGTCCTGGTCCTGAGGATGGCAAATCTAAATGATAAATGAAATAAATATGTCGTTTATTTGAGTAGACTGATTAGCTGACTGAAGTGGCATTTGATTGATGAGAGAGAAAATGCCACAGCAGAAATTATTTTAAAAACTTTAGGATGTGCTTTCATATGCATGTATTGAAAGTTCAGATTAGAAAGATCTTGGTTTAACAGCTTTGGTTTACTATTCTAGGGATGAGGGTGGGGAGGACATTCTTAAACTGTGCATTTGATTTCATGTCTGGTTAATGAGGTTCTTTCCCCCACAGCAAGGTACACATTAGTGCCAAACTTTACTAGCTAGTAGACTAGGACACCTGCACGAAAGCAATCAAGTCAATACTTTGGTCACTAAGCCAGTAAATCTTATGTTGCACAAATGTGCAGTTTTTGCTGTAGCAAAACTGTGCTCAGGCTGTAGCATTAGTATTATTTTTCAATTGTTTTTCTTTTAAACCGCGCATTTATTTCCCTTTGGTTTAATCGTATTTTTTAAAACATAAACTAGTGTAAACTTTATTCCTAAAAACTTCAGATTCATTTCATTAAAATAGTTAAACAGTTACTCGGCAAACAATGAATCCAGTTTGGATACCTACATATGAACATGGCTATAGCACTACGCAATCTGCAGAGAAGGTCAGTCCATGAATGGAGGCTCTTTACACATAAATATAAAAATATTTTATTTTCAGATGCTTTCACTTTTAAGGTACTTCCTTGAAAGGGATGTCAAAAAAGTATTAAATAAAAGAAGTTTCAAATTTTCTGTTAGGCTATGATTTGAGGGGGAGAGGAGTGGAAACCACTGTTGCTGGTTACATAACTGGAAATATTTGTGGCCACATGTGAAAGTATAAACTATTTCCAACAAAGTCATTTTTCCCTGAATCTGTTGGTGTGAAATTATATATTGTTATTTTCAAAAGCTTTTCTGCTTTTATTGAAATGCAACAGTTACTGAGCACTTATTATATTGCTTATTATGTAGTTCAGTTCATTTGTCCCTAACAAAACCAAAGCCACAGATGGTCTTCTCTCTTCCTTTGTGGATGTATGTGCATGTGTGAAGCTGTTTGTACATTCTTGGTTACTTTGCTTTTGAAGCACTTGGAGAAGCTCATCTACTTCTCAGCAGCTGGTTGGTTTTATAAAGCATCTCGGAAGGCAGACACAGCACTCCCCAGTTTGCCAGAAGTTATTTCTTCTTTGAAGATTCATTTTCTTGAGGGGTATTGCTTTGCTCATTCAGTGAAGACTTTTGGGTGTATAAAGGAAACAGAGTTTCAAACAGTTCTGCAGAAATTGTACTTTGGTCCCTAGACATTGTTGTCCTCAGGAACTGAACCTGTCATCTGGTTTGCCTTCTTCGTGACTGGGGTTATGTTAAAACAGAAATGGTAGGAAAGCTTTCCTATGCTTTGGATAGGAGACAAATTTGCTTTTGTAGAATTTGTGACTGAGCAAAGCAGACAGGGCCTGGCTGAAGAAAACATATGTCACCACTAGCCACCAAGTTAAGTTGTGGAATCCAAAGGTGACAGCCATGGAAATGTAGATCATCAGCTCTGCTAAGTAGTTAGGGGAAGAAACGTATTCAAACCAGTCTCCGAAAGGGATTCGGTGGTTACAGTGAATGACCACTCCTGAAACAGAAACAGAAGACTTCCTGAACATATGAAGTTGTGGAAAGAAAGCTTACCACTTCAGTCCCCAGGCAATTTACAAAGACTCTTATTTTAAAAAGAGGATCACTGGGCACCTGGGTGGCTCAGTCGGTTCAGCAACCCACTTCGGCTCAGCATTGGGCTTGCTGCTGTCAGAGCAGAGCCTGCTTCAGATTCTCTGTCCCCCTCTCTCTCTGCCCCTCCCCTGCTCATGCTCTCTCTCTCTCAAAAATAAATAAACATTAAAAAAATGAAATGAGGGGCGCCTGGGTGGCTCATCGGGTTGAGCGTCCGACTTCAGCTCGGGTCATGATCTCGCGGTCTGTGAGTTCAGGCCCCGCATCGGGCTCTGTGCTGACAGCTCAGAGCCTGGAGCCTGTTTTGGATTCTGTGTCTCCCTCTCTCTCTGACCCTCCCCCGTTCATGCTCTCTGTCTCAAAAATAAATAAATGTTAAAAAAAAAAAATTAAAAAAAAAAATGAAATGAAATAACAAAGAGGATCACAGACCTGTGTGCAAACCCACTTCCCGTCACACTCCCATTGTCAACCTACTACGTATTAAAAAGTTGCACGCTTAGGTTGCACCATCAACTGAAAATAAGCACAAAGCAAACAAAGTCTGTTTCTCCACCAGACTTCCAAGCTAGTAATTAAGAGCTCAGACTGCAGTCAGACTGCAGGAGTTCAAATCCTGACTCCACCACTTACATGTTGTGTAACTTTAGAAAAGTTGCTTAACATCTTTAGTTTCCTCATTTGTAAAGTGAGGATAAGACTCGAACCACCTCAAGAGAGCACCGTAAAGCTATATATAAAGCACTAAGAACAGGGCCCGGCACAGAATAAGCACTTGGTAAACGATGAATAGGATTATTCTATTTTTAGTAATTCAAAAGCCTATTATAAACTGTACCTGTGGTAAGTCAACACAAGCTAACTAAAAGTCAAGTTTTTTTGCTTTGACAGAATGATACTAACTCAGCAAAGTAATACTAGCACTCACATGCTGGTTAGGCACATATCATCAGCACAGGCCCCAAAATGTGGGCACAGCATAGAATCACAGAATATCAGGGCTAGATGGGACCGGGGAGATCTTCTGGCATAACGGTCTCATTTTACAAATGGGAAGATTAAGATTTTGACAAGGTGTCTTGTCAAAAATAAGTATTTGATAGGGCCACCTAGGTGGCTTAGTCAGTTAAGCGTCTGACTTCGGCTCAGGTCATGATCTAGGAGTTTGTGAGTTTGAGCCCCGTGTCGGGCTCTGTGCTGACAGCTCAGAGCCTGGAGCCTGCTTCACATTTGGTGTCTCTCTCTCTCTCTCTCTGCACCTCATGCTGGCACTCTCTCTTTCTCTCTTAAAATAAAAAAACATTAAAAAATGAATATTTGATAGATAAGTCATGAACTAGGGCAGGAAGGAAAAAAATAAAGGAACACAGACAACTAACTTCTGAGGGTTAAAATCCACATGCAGTGCCTCTAAAAGACATCTCACCTGCTTTATTTTTCCTGAGATTGCCGAGAATGACATGGCACTTGTACTGATGGACAGATGACCAGATAAACATCATCATTCCGAGGATATGGAACCACCGGGCTTGCATCAAGAGATTTTTCCCTATCACATAGACTACAGAAAAAAGAGTCACCTTATTGGCCAAAATGCAAAATTTCAGAGGTTCAGGGAATTAAACAATCATACAGTTAGAACACAATTATCCGATTGCTCTGTTCCTCATGACTAGATAATTATCGTGATGTAATTTACCAAGGACAGAGGGGAGAAGAAAGGGGTATGCTTTCCAGCCCGGGGCAGCTTCAGTGGTCCCTGACAGAGAACTCCACATTGACACATTCTCCTGTTCCCTTTTCAAATGCTTCAAGCACAGAGGTCAGCTCTGCCTCCTACTCTTTTTTTTTTTTTTTTTTTTTAATTTATTTATTTTGAGAGAGACAGAGAGTGTGTGAGCTTGGGAGGCACAGAGAGACAGGGAGAATCCCAAGCAGGCTCTATGCTGCCAGTGCAGAGCCCAAGGTGGGACTTGAACTCACAAACTGTGAGATCATGATCTGAGCCAAAGTCAAGAGCTGGACACCCAACCAACTGAGCCACCCAGGTGCCCAAACTCTTGGTGTCTCATACTCTTGTGTGGTAAGGCCACTGTGCATTTATATTTCTAAGCCTGGTTTTATGTCTTATTTCTTATAGTCTACCGTGAGAACGCTTTCTAAAGGAATCCCACCCTGGGCTGCAGCCCTAAGCTATTCAGGGGAGACTCTGAATGCAGAACACAGACTTGACTGGCTCCAGCCAATGAAGAAAATCACTGGAAGTAAAGGCTCAGCATGGGGCTTCTCAAAAGAGGAGAAATGTAAACTGCAAGATGAAAAATCAAACAGTATCCCTCTAATCTCTGATTAGAGAGAACCACGTTAGAGGGATTTAGTTCAGAAGCAGAAACACTCAAAAGTATCGTCTTCCTCTTTCTTCTCCAGCTACCAAGAAGACAGGAAGAATTCAGGTCTTCTGGGGACTGGCATCAGAAAAGCAAATTAAGGACTTCCTTGTGATCAGCAGGAAGCAGGCAAGCTAGTTAGGAACCTGACTGAAGAAACAAAGCTGTCCATTGACTGCGGGGAAGAGCCTGAGGGTCTGGAGTCAGGAGAGAGCCCCTACAGAGTTGACTCAGGTAAGAGAACCAAGGATCCTACTATTCCATATGGGTACCTGAAGGCAGGGCTCAGCTGATGACAGCTGGGCTAATGAGAGTCCACCAATATCTACCTGTGTTAATTTCTTTTAAAAACTTGTCCCATGGGGCGCCTGGGTGGCGCAGTCGGTTGAGCGTCCGACTTCAGCCAGGTCGCGATCTCGCGGTCCGTGAGTTCGAGCCCCGCGTCGGGCTCTGGGCTGATGGCTCAGAGCCTGGAGCCTGTTTCCGATTCTGTGTCTCCCTCTCTCTCTGCCCCTCCCCTGTTCATGCTGTCTCTCTCTGTCCC
The DNA here is from genome assembly GCF_018350155.1 of Leopardus geoffroyi. Classification (NCBI taxonomy): domain Eukaryota; kingdom Metazoa; phylum Chordata; class Mammalia; order Carnivora; family Felidae; genus Leopardus; species Leopardus geoffroyi. Next base: position 161,199,066 of record NC_059327.1, read on the forward strand.
AAAAATAAATAAACGTTGAAAAAAAAAAAAAAAAAAAAAAAAAACTTGTCCTATATAAACAGTTTACTATAGACTCTTAACGTTTACTAGATTTAGCCATTTAACTAAAAGGTTATCTTTTCAGAAGTTAAAAATAAACAAAATGTGAAAAATAGTTTTAAATTCAGCTGTAAGAGCAAGTCACTCTAGGATTAAAAACTGAGGCAAATGTTTGAGAGTTTACATCACTGCCAGAAGACCTGCTCTGAATCCGAGAAAGTACCTATGAGGAAAAAACGATTTCTAAGAGTACGTTGGAATTATAATGTGGGGAAGGGGAGTCAGGTGGAAGGCTGAGGCTCCAATCTGTGTAGTATTTAACTCTGTTTATTCATTAATTACTGACTGTCTACTGAGCCTGGCATCTCGCACAAGGCACAAGGCAGTGAATAAGTAAGGTAAAATCCCAGTCCTCATGAATCCACATTCTAGTGACAAGAGGCAAACAGAAACAAGTAGACAAACCTATAATCAAGACAGGTTCAGGCAGAGATGGCACTCTGGAGAAAATAAAATACAACGTATAATGGAGAGTGGTTGGAGGAAGACCCTCTAGAGTTTAAACATTTTTTTTTAAGATTTCATTTTTAAGTAATCTCGATGTGGGGCTCAAACTCACAACCCCGAGATCAAGAGTTGCATGCTCCAACTGACTGAGCCAGCCAGCGCCCGACCCTGCAGACTTTGAAGACAAGGAGGTACGAAGGTGTGGGCAGCTTACAGACATTCTTTCCTTTCCCTTTCACAAAAATCCTCTGAAATCAGGATGTGTCCCTAATTACAGATGAAGGTTCTGAGGCTCAGAGTGGTTAAACAAGCCAGAATTCAGATTCAAGCCCCACTGAGTCCTAAGCTCATGCTTATTCCCATCAGGCCTTGCAGCTGGCAAATGCCCCAGTGTGTTCCCTCTCAATGAATTCCTGAAACCAGTTCTCGCCACATTGTCCCAAAAGCCTGTATATGACCTCTTGAAAGACAAGTAGGTGAAAAAGAAGACAGCTTCAGAAATGAGTGTCTGGAAAGTGATTTTTGTGGGTGTCTCAGCTGCCTTTTCTTTATTTTCTACTGTACAGGAGGGAGGGCAAAAACAGTGGTCCAGCCAGCAGATGAAACTCCAGAAGAGATATGTAATGCCAATGGAGGCCAGCAGACTGAAAGCTAGTGGGTTAGCCACATGCTTCAGAAAGCTCCTTTGGGTGGAAATCCCAGTAATGTTCACCACAGATTATAGTTCAAACCTTGATATGGCCTGCACATGAAAGAAAGCCAACGCAGAAAGCTCAGGGGGGAAATGCTGATTTGATTAAGTTCAGTGGAATCAGATGGAGAGATGCTAGCTGAGCGGCTGGAGCCAATAAATAATTCATGAATTAAGAAAGACTGTTAATAAATTGTACTCTACAATCATTCCTCAAGCCATAAAGGCCTTGGGTTATACCACAGCAGCACAGAGAGGATTTTCAAGGGGCTACTCTGATACTGAAATCAAACCTGAGGAGAAAGCTTACTGAGTATTCTAAATATCAGACTTTGGTCTCTATTTACAAGGATGGAAAGGGCAGCTTTACGGAACATGGAGAAGTGAACTCAGAACAGTCATGAATAGTCTGCCTTACAGTGTCCAGGCAGATGGATACCAAGGGTCCAGGGTAAAGTTAGCCTCAGCACTAAAAACTAGCTTCATTTACCCCAAATGACTTGAGTTCTATGTAGTAAGTATGCACTGTTTTTACAAAAATGATAGTCATAAATGTTTTATCTTCAGCCTCCCTTCCCCCACCAAAATATACTTTACTTCCTCCTCATAAACAAAGACCATGATTTTGCTTCTCTCTTCCTGGCTAGTGGGAGCTCAGAAGTGTTCAGACACAATTCTGATTTACCACAGTACCCTTTTGTCCTCTCCCCTCAAGCTGCCTCACTTGAAGAAAAGCTCTGTTATAACTGGAATCATCCTAAGACCTCAGTGACCTAAGCTTAAAATGGCTTTCTACTCCCTCTTCAAATCACAACTATTCTCCAGGAGCCCAGGCCACCCCTTCCTCCTCTGGTTTTCTGAGATTTAATCCTGTACCACCCTTCCCCTTCCACACGTGCACACCAGAGGGACTGAGGCTTTGGTAAGACAACATTCTCTGCTGACCCCTTCTCTTGTTCTTGGGCGTTCCCCTGCTTCCTGTCTGACTCCTGACCACCCTCCCTCTTTCCTTCCAGACTAACTCCACATGAGTTCAGTGACTTCATTCCCACCAAGGGAGGCCCATGTCCCAATTCTTCACCCTTGCACCTCCTGAACACTTGGCACTTTAATATCTTTACAGGCATTAGTGCTTAGGTAAGTGTCTTTCAGGTTTCAGCAGTTTTGTAACAGTTAATGTATATACCCTTGGGCATGTTGACTTTTTCAAGCGACTAGTAGAGTCCAAACTCTTCATATGCAAAGTGAGTTGAGCAGGTCTACTTTCAAACTGCCCTAAAGCTTGGTGGGGCGCTTTGCCTCAAGAGTACCTCATATGCCCAGTGACTCAGCTAATAGACCCCAGGAACCACTCACCATTTCTGCCGTCCATTGGCACTTGGCTCAGCACAGTTAGGCCGATGAGGACGTAGTAGACGAGTCCAAAACAGTACTGCACAACGTGAATCACAGCATTGGAGAAGACACTGACATAGAAGCACTCGAAGAGCCTTCTCAGGCTGTGGAGCCACAGAAATACTAACACTAAGAATGCAGACAGCGCCAGCTCACTCCCTAGAATTCAGAATGCAACACGTTAGCATCTTTCTTTCCAGGACTAATCCAAAGTTGGATTTTTTCCTACTGTTCAACACAGTATTAAGTAAGATTAGAGCTAGGAGAGGGCCCTAAAAATCATCTGGTCTAATATTTTTTTTTTTTAAGTCATGAGGAAGTGGGCCAAGCGAAGCTAAGGAATTTGGCTAGTGACAAACTCAGGTCTCTTGACTCTCCGTCATGTGAAAGCCTTCTAGGTTACATGTATGTCACTGTGAAGGAGTCTGTGCACTCAGAACCTGAGGACTGTGGATCTCCAGTCCCTGGCACGACCAGCCAGATGAAGATAGTCCGGAAGAGTGCCCACATGACCTCTAACAATCCCAGCTGGTGGGATCCCTGAGTAAGGGGAGACAAGAGACCAAGGCACCTGGAGAGGCAGAAAAGGGGACAGGAACAGAGATGGGGGAATTATGCATTTATTTCCAGATTTAAAAAAAAAAAAAGAAGAAAATTATACCTTTAGCAGACTCTGACCCTTAAGATCTATCTTCCTACCTGCCTCTCACCCCTTTGTCAAAAGAACTGGGAAGAAATACTGGTTTTCAAGTGGCATAACACCTAGACTTTTTATTTTTTTTTTTTTAATTTTTTTTCAACGTTTATTTATTTTTGGGACAGAGAGAGACAGAGCATGAACGGGGGAGGGGCAGACAGAGAGGGAGACACAGAATCGGAAACAGGCTCCAGGCTCTGAGCCATCAGCCCAGAGCCCGACGCGGGGCTCGAACTCACGGACCGCGAGATCGTGACCTGGGTGAAGTCGGACGCTTAACCGACTGCGCCACCCAGGCGCCCCACACCTAGACTTTTTAAAATGAATGTCGTACGTGCACACACGCACACACAAAGGAAGAGATGAAGTTTTAATGGCTAATGTGGGATTTGCTGAGGTATCCTCTGCTCCCAAGGGGGATCTGCATAGGTCTTCCCTTCCAGCTGCCATCTTTTGCAACGAGTTCCTCTGGTTATACAGAAAAGGATTGTTCCTACCAAGCCAGTGGTTTGGCTGCGGGAACAAAGGACAGAGGGAACGCGAGAACGATTTGTTTCTAATTCTGTCCCTCAGCCTCCGCCTGACATTAACTGAAACCACCATATGGTTTTCACCTTCAATTCCTTTAAAAATCCTCCAATTTTTAAAATCGTTCTAGGTATCCTTATCAGAAGTAAAGTGAGGTGAATTTAAGGGCTCTTTTGTAATCATCTGGTCAAAAACTATTTACAGTCAATGTTATTATATAAGTAAAGCTTACAGTATAACAAACATTTTTTTAACTGGTGATCAAAAAGTAATTTCCTGTCATATTTCTGGGGTTCTGAGAGATGATTTTGGTTCAGCGAAACAAATGATAAATGTTTTGAGGCAAACTCGAGGGATCCTAAGAACTTTTCCACTGAATTGTAAAGACTTTTGTATATATTAATGAGTAGTACTAAAAATATCAGAGGGAGAACGGTCTGTCCTGCACACAGCACAGCCCTTGCTGGGAAGTCAGGGACGAAGAGCTAACTCTGGGGCTGCCATGATCTCAGTGAAGGATGGGGGGGGGACACCCCCTTGGCCACCTGCCTATACACCACTCACACTGTTTTTTTTGCCCTCACCCTCCACTTCACAGGCCCACAGAGAAGCCTGAGGGTGGCTGTGAAATACTGAGAACAGCTCCCTACAGGCAGGAAAGGCGGGGACAGGACGAAATGGTTGTAACTAGCCAGGGGAGTCATACCTTGGAACTGGGCAGCCCCGAGAATTCTGAGCAAACCATGCAGCCAGTATGGAAAAGGCACTCCCAGGAACAGAGACTGAGTAAGGTGCCAAAGCAGGAAGCCATTCCACAGCACTGAGATGATATAGAAGTGAGAAAAATACCTGCAAGGTTAAACCAGTTAGGCAATAATCAGAGTAGGTTCACTTTAAAGCATTATGCAGGAATACTATTTTTAGGTTCCCTAACCTCTTTCCCCCATTCCCAAGGTATAGTTTTGTTGTTTTAATAGAACCTGAATCCTGCAGGCATTCAGATTTTTTAAAAATCTCCTTTCAAATGATGGGACCGGTTAACTCGTAGAACAAAGAGGCTTCCTGAGGTAAGAACATGATTGACCTCGTTAAACTTAGACAGATGGTCAATTAGCAATCTCTCTTATCTCTGGGTTAGGGGACGGCTCAAGTTCCAACACAGGGGGTGCCAGACCCTGGCAAAGAGAACCTAGATTGTGCCAACAGAAGCCAGAAACGTGAAAGGTTTCTAAATCCTGAGCAATGTTGCTGCAATAGCCATACAACTCTTACACAAGATTTGCAAAACCACAAGCTCTCAGGGCTGGCCAGAAATCTTAAAGGTCCTCTGATTCAGTGTTTTCCTAAATTTCCTAAATTGTGTTGACCTAACTTTTATACTAACATGACAGATATTAACTCATAAAACTAGGTATAGACTCCTGATGGTTACAGCTCTCCTAAAGTACAGTGCCTGTTTTGCAATCAATTGCAACTTCACAAACAAAATACAAATAAAACCAGGACCAATAAAAATTGAAATTAGCAATGTTACTCCAATGTGAAAGATGGTGTTGGTTTATTGAAACCGTCTAAGGGCACAAAGATCTAACCTTCTTTTGAGGTCCCTTGACCTATACTTCTATTTTTCTCTATTTAAATGATTTCAAAATATTTCTGACTCTGAAAGGTGTCTTCCCTGGTCTTTAATGCATCACTTACATACTAAGCCCCCTCCTTCTGGTCTCATTAGCCTGTGACAAGGTAAATAAACCTGGAGTCAGAGGATTAGATGGAATTCAGCAACTCTTCTTCCAGATGATCCAGAACATAGCCCCCCAGACTATGCCCACAACCCAGCCTGACACCGATCTAATCTGATCACTCCATAGCAACCCACTTAATTCTCCCAACTACTGTTACAAATTCTATCACCAAATCTGCCCTTGCTGAGCTATCCTGTTCTGATCTTCTATCCCAGTTCTGATCTTCTCTGGGCTCAAAAGCCTAGTTTCATCAAAAGTTCATCAGTGTCACTTCCAATACCCCACCCCCCACCCAGCCACTGGCTTTTGGTTGCCTTCCAGGGTCTCTAAGACATGCTTCCTAGAAATGAGTGCAGGTATGGTCTGAGCTACAATAGCAGAGCAGAATGTCAGCAGAGCCCTGCTTTGCAGCCTTCCTCGGAATGGCTAGCTTCTGAAAAGCATCTTCTGGGCCAGCCACTCTACCTACTTCATTTTTCCACAGACATTTATTGAGAACTTAGAACGCTGCCAGGCAATGAATGTTCTAGGACCCAGGAACTCAGCAGGAAGCAAATAGACTGGGTCCCTGCCTTGATTATCTTTCAGCATATGATCAACAAATGAACCTATAGATATCTAGCATAATCTTGGGGTAGGAGACAGAGAGGGAGGCCATTCTGCACAGGTGGTCAAGGATGGCCTCTCTGGAAGTGACATCTGGCTAGAATGAACAACCCCGGTGAACTTCCAGGGCAAAGAATTTTCTAGGCAGAGAAATGACAAAACAAAGGCCCTGAGGAACAATAAAGGACACCTGTGTGGAGAAGGATCGGTGGTGAGGTGGGAGAAGCATATGCTATAGGGTCTCATAAGGACATGGGCTTTTATTCAGGGTGATGGGAAGCCATTTGAGCAGAGTGACCTAAATAACTTATGTTTTAAAAATTTCTCTGGCTGATGAAAAAGTTCTGGGAGACTAATAGTGGTGATGGCTGCACAACAATGAGCACGTATTTAAAATCACTGACCTGTACACCTGAAAAGGGCTAAAATGTTAAGTGTTTTGTCATGTCTATTTTAACACACACCCACACGCACACACACATACACACACAGGGCATTGCTTATTCTTTTTACTCTTTTTAAAGTTAAAAAAAAAATCCCTTTGGTAAGCAGGTGGAAACAATCCTGTAAAGTTTATATGGTTATCTTCATGTGGCGGATGAGTAAATGCAGGCTAAGATGTTAGGTTACTTATTCAAGGTCACACAGTAAGGGGCAGCATTTAGCTCCAGAAGCTCTGATGACTGGAGTTAAAATCACACCACTGCACTTCTAATTCGTGCAACCTAGACCTGCCTGAACTTGCTTTTAGGTCCCTATATCACATGTACCAATTTATACCAAGCCTGCAGTCAACCAATCACTCAAATGCGTTTATAATTGGTTTCTGAGCTGCTAAGCCATATCTTGCTACGCCCTGCTTGTGCTGTGATGTTTCTGATTCACAGGCAGACTGCCGTTCTTATTCCTGCATTTTGTACCTTCTATCTCCTGTTTTGCTTGCCTGATTACCCTCTATGAGAAACATCTTCTACTCGATAAATCTCGATTTTTATAAAGACGCAGCTTTAGCCTCAAATGATAGATCTAAAAACTCTACTCTTTTGTTTTTAGACATTCTCCCTCTTTTTCCTCCCTTGGCAATTTGCTTAATTGTAGCACTGTTTTCCAAACCCTCGGGAACAGGGATAAGGTGATCCTTATGGACTCGGCACCAAGGAAGCACCCTTTTAACAACTATTTCAGTGCTTATTATAAGCCAGGGACTGCTCTAGGTTCTGGGATTACAGCAATGAACACAATAGAGAATTCCAGTCCTCATGGCACTTACACTCACACACAAAAATAAATTTTATAGCATGCCAGCAGGTGATAACTGTTACTGAGAAAACTAAAGCCAGAAAGAAAAGAAGGACTATCTGGGATGGTAGAAATACTTTTAAACAGGGTAGATAGGGCACACCTCATTGAGAAGGTAACATTTGAGTAGAATTCTAGGAAGTGAGGACATAAACAGTATGACTGTGTGGGGAAAAGTTTTCTAGGTATAGATAACAGGCACTGCAAAGGCCCGGAGGTGGAAAAGAGAGGCCCACAAAACTGGACTGGGACTACACGGGGCTGGGGGGGGGGGGGGCTAACTACAGGACACGATGAGGTGGTAGGAACAAACTATATATGGCCTTGGGCTCTTCTTGTGAGTGAGTTAGAAGCCACTGGATGGTTTTGAGGGGGGAGGGGGCAGGATCTAATAATACATATTTACTGATTGCTGGAACTGACCCAAAGCCCAATTAGGGGAGTTATAGGGTTAACTAAGGAAGTGAACTAATGCTTAGTAAACACTGACAAGGTAATCTGTCAATCTGACAAGGTGACTGGCCCTGGGATAAGTGCCACCTATATGGCAAGCACCATATCACCACCTATATGACAAGGGGGTGCTGTTATGCTAACATCTAATCCATATCCACTGTCTCTTGTCTGGACCATCATAACAGCCTCTTATTCAGTCTTCTCCACACAATGGCTAGTCAGTCACCCTTTCAAAACATGAATCACACAATGCCACGCCTGCTTCTCCATCCTAAAGCCATCAATGGCTTTCCATACACTCAGAATAAAATCTAATTTCCTCCCTGGCCCTGGTGAGCCAGCCCTGCCTCCTGCAATGAACTCGTCTCCTGCTCCAACGCTCCCTGACCATCCTCTCCAGTGTTGTCACTGCCACGGCCACCCAATTTTGGTCATGATCAAATAATCCTGCTGGATTTCCTCTGAAGCACTTATTACCATCCGAAATTATCTCGCTTGTTTTGTAAGATTTGTTTACATATCTACTGTACATATCTATCTTACAAGAACTAAAAAGCTCCTGACACAGAAGTACTCTATGAACACCAGTTAAATAAATGAATGAAAGAGAAGGTATCTTATCCAAAATTATTCTTGGAGTGAGCAGTTAAGTTAATCAATGAACCAATTAAACCTAAACCCTCTTTTTCTTAAAATTCATTCAAAACATAGTCATCAAGGACTTTACTTGTCAGGCATTGTACCAGGGATATGGTAACAAAAAAGACAAATGTAAACTTATGGCAAGTTTACAGTCTAGAGGAGGGGTTCTTAACATTTTTCTTCCATGGACTCCTTTGGCAGTCTGGTAAAGGCTACTGACTACTTCTCAAAATGTTGCTTCAATCACAAAATACATAGGGATTACCAAGGAAACCAATTATATTGAAATACAGGTAACACAACTACTAAAAAAAATTTGTGATAATAGTAACATATGTACTTTTTGTAATTAATGTATAAAATAACAATATCCAGTGATTCATTCTTATAGTGATGAAAATAATATTTTGAGATCTCAAAAATTGTGTGTGTGTGTATATATATATATACCTGTCACAATATTGCAAGTACTACTAATTCTACTGTGGTTTGTTGATTACATTCACCTTTAAGGAAATGCTAAATTTCAGCTAGAGGTTACTGAAATAAAGATGTAATTTTTTCTAATCCAAGTTTGCCCTGAATTTCTGCCCACAGGTCTCCTGGACCTCTGGCCAGGATTGCTGAACCCCGGGGGGAAAGTCTGGATGATTCTCTCTGCCTCCAGAACTCAATTCAACTGCAACGCTTTGATACCATTTTGAAATTTTAGAAGAAGTACTTCCATATACACTACACAAGTCAAGAGCACTGTGATTCATGTTGGAGTCACCTATTTATTCAGGCTTTCTGGGAAATCAATAATCTATGAACCAAAAGGAAAATGAGAAAAGCACCATCACTTTAGGGGAAAAAAACCCCTATCCAACAGCAGTAATGGAATCAAACATGCCATGAACTGATTTAAGGTTTTATTCTGGCCTCCTTTGGAAAAAATAACCCCGAACAAAATTACCTAAGCACTATTAAAAAAAAATTCTTTAACATATATTTATTTTTGAGAGACAGAGAGAGTCAGCAGGGGAGGGACAGATAGAGACGGAGACACAGAATGTGAAGCAGGCTCCAGCCTCTGAGCTGTCAGCACAGAGCCTGATGCGGGGCTTGAACATGACTTGAGCCGAAGTCGGGTGCTTAACCGACTGAGCCACCCAGGCACCCTTCCTAAGCACTATTTTAGATGCAGAAATGTGATTTATAGCTGTCTCTTCCTTGGTGTAAAAATTACAGGTTTATTTTCACTTTTAAGAATATTTAAACTTTGCATAAGGAAATATATTTAAATAAAGTATCTAGACATATTTGTCTTTCCTTACTGGCCTGGACTTCAATACTAAAGAAATGCTGGTCTAACTTTAGAGAACAAAACATCATGGAGGTTCTACTCTAGAATTCTGGAAGAAGAAAAAGGTGTAAATTAAGGGAGAGATTACAAACCCAAAGAGTAGTAATGAACAAAGGAAAGGTACCAAGTTTGTTTCTTAGCTGTCATATGAGGACATGCTTGAGCACTAACAGCTAGGGTATAGGAGCCAGAGAAACAGGTGAGTGCAAGGAATGATTTGAAATGTAGTGTCCTTTACATCTAGGGACACTAATGCCTTTTTCAAAATTCACAGCACAAATTGTTAGAATTCACAGTAAGAAATAACGTTTTTCTTCACTTTATAACATTAAAAAAATGACAGCCTGGGAATGCCATTGCTAGTAAGTAGAAAAGAATGTACTGCAATCAAACTTGATTAAAAATAGGATGACAGGCAGGGAGGGCAGTGCCTTGGGTGGCTCAGTTCCTTGAGTGTGGGACTCCTGGTTTTGGATCATGACCTGATCTCATGCTGGTGAGATCTTTGCCCCTATTTCCACCTCCTGCTCTCTTTCTCAAAAAAAAAAAAAAAAAAAAAAAAAGATAGATAGATAATTTTGACTTAAAAAGAGCTCCTAATAAATACGAAGTTTGACTAATGTGTCCTAAATACTCCTACCTTTTCCCAGAACCTCATTCCCTTTACTCTTCCTCTAAATGACCTGGTTTTTCCTTCTCAGTGTTAACACCTGATGAATCCTTCTCCAAAAGACAAAAGTAGGGGATTATCCATGTTTCAGAAACCAAGTTACACTTAGTCCTATTGTTGTCTGTGAACCTGGGACACTGCCAATAAGAGGTTCAAATGATTAAACCAGGGGTTTTAATATGTTAGAAACCTTATCACGTTCCTCCACATAACTTCCTAAATATCAACTTAAGATGCACCTTAAAGACAGAAAAGCCACTGCTATTTTCCGAAGCGTTTGGCTGACTCTTCCCAGCTATGTTCTGAATTCAGAGTAAAAAAACCAAACAACACCCTCCCACCCACCCAATGCAAATTATAACAAGTCTTTACAATTTCTGAAAGAATTCTATGTAAGCCCTAACGATTTCATCTTTCTTAGTTATAAAATCGGTTGAAAGTCAAATAAAGCTTCAGGATCGGGCTTGCCGAAAATGTGCACTCTTGGGCCACATTCTTCCCCAGGGGCACCCGCCAAGATACCAGGTAGGAGGGTCGGTGCGATCAAAGGAGGTGGCGCCCTTGTGGTGACCAGCGTCTGGCCCCTTGTCCTGACTTTGGGGGTCAGAGAGACAAACGGGGGAAACAGGCGTGAAGGGCTGGCCTGCCTTCGAGTCCACAAGAGAGTTCCGGTGACCTCAAGTTAGATTATAAACCCCTAGAGTGCAGGCGAGGGGGAGAAAGGAGAATTTGGGGCTAAAAGGATTTAACCTGCCGCCTGTGCACCTGGGGGCACAGCCAAAGACCAGGCCTACATCGGAAGCGCTGCCATTTCCCCCCAGGGAAAGACTCGTGCGGCTCCAAGCTCACATTGCCGCGCGGCTCACCATCTTTGCTGTCCACCGGCCCTCGGGGCATTCCGCCACCTTGGGCCACAACGCGGAGGCGGCAGTGCCTGGCAGCCCAGCCGGGGCAGCGCTGCGCCCGGCGTCAAGGCCTTCCTGGCCTGGTCAGCGCCGGCCCCGCGTCCGCCTCTGCTGCCCCCTGCCGGCTGCCCGAGCCGGGCGCTCCGGGCTCCCCGCGCCTCGGTATCCCGGGCTCAGCCGGGGCGCGGTTACCTCTTGGGGACATCAAAGGCCCGGCAGGCGGCCGAGCGCGACGGCCCCTCACGCTTGGTTTTCCCATAGCGGATCAGGTCCTGGAAGAGCGCGCAGCCGGGGACCAGGCCGGCCGGCACGAGCTGCAGCACCAGGGTCAGCAGGAAGGCGGCGGTCAGCGCGAGCCACAGAACGCGCAGCGGGTTCAGCGCCGAGAGCTCGACCCCCGCCCAGGGAGCCATAGCCCGAGCGCCGGGCTTCCCCGCTCCCAGGGCCCGAACCGCCCGCCCGCGCCCCAGCGGCCGCTACCGCGCTGCGTGCCTGCCTCAGCTAGGCGGGACGTCGGTGACGCAGCGCGGGGCGGGGCCGTGCGCCCAGGACTCGCCCCTGGGGCGGGGTCACGCTGGCCCTCCTGAGTAGTCCTCAGTCCCTAATTGGACTTAAGTAAGCCCAAAGTATGATTCAACATCATTCAAAGAATTGCAAGCCTGCACTGCTGCATTATTTTCAATGAAAAATGGAAACAACCCTGAGTGGCCCAGTTTAGAATATTTAAATTATTGTACAATACACATTTGTAATAGCATGCAGACATTGCCATGCTCATTAGCATGCAGACTGTGGAAACACGGAATGCCAGGTTCTGATGACTGAAACTAGATTAAGTGATAAAAAGCTGACTGTAAAATACATAGCTGTGATTGCAAACAACCATACTAATACAAACGTGTGTATGTATTGATGAAGAAGGTAGGTCATACACAAAAACGAATAGTTGTATTAGGATGTTGGGAATGTGTATAATTTAAACCAGTAAAGTAGAAAATCATCAAGACGATTGCAAATAACCCAAAAGTGAAAGTGGTAAAAATTGTTATTTAAAAAGCAGCATTCCTTTCCCTAGAGTTCCACTCCCTAGAGGTGGTTTTTAACTCTATGTAATGACAGTGCTATGAATTGACGCATTAAACATTTAAAATTTTGATTTGATCAATTTAAATCAGTAAATTCAATAAATTTAAATATTGATTTTCAGTTACAATAAATCAAAGTTTAACTCTTTTAGGCAATTTTTAAATTAAGTTTATTTATTTATTTTGAGTGGGGAAGGGGCAGAGAGAAGGCGAGAGAGAATCCCAAGCCGACTCCGCACCATCAGCGCAGATCACTAACCGTGAGATCATGACCTGAGCGGAGATCAAGAGTTGGACGCTTGCCTTCGGCTCAGGTCATGATCTTGAGGCCTGTGAGTTTGAGCTCCACATCGGGCTCTGTGCTGACAGCTCAGAGTCTGGAGCCTGCTTTAGATTCTGTGTCTCCCTCTCTTTTTGCCCCTCCCCCACTCACGCTCGGTCTCTCTCAAAAATAAAAAAAACATTAAGAAGACAGAAAAGAGCCGGATGCTTAAACCACTGTGCCACCCAGGTGCCCCTCTTCAAGGCAATTTTTAAAAAGCCTTTAAAATGTCAATTTCCAAAAAAAAATATTGTATGTCTATTATATGACAAGCACCATTTTGGACAGTGAGGTTTACCGGACAATGCTACTGCCTTTTTGGAGTTTACATTCTTTTTTTTCCTTTAAGTATGTATGTATGTATGTATGTATGTATGTATGTATGTATGTATTTAGAGAAAGAGAGAGGGTGTGTGTGTATGTGTGCATGCCAGCATCGGAGGGATAGAGAGAGAGAGAGAGAGAGAGAGAGAGAGAGAGAGAGAGAGAGAATCCCAAGCAGGCTCCACGCTGTCAGCACAGAGCTGGACCCAGGGCTTGATCACAAACCCTGAGATCATTATCTGAGCTGAAATCAAGAGTCAGTCACTTAACTGACAGAGCCACCTGGGTGCCCCAGGAGCTTACATTCTTGAGATTGGGTAGCAGGTGAAGGGTGAGTGAGGGGAGAGGTAGCTGGCTTATCACTCTTCCCCCAATGAGATACCCTACATGTGTGTTGAATAAACATCAGGGAAACTGGTGGTTAGGTTAATGTGACTTCAGCAGTCCAAAGGATTGTTAGAGTTTTATTTCTTTGTGTGAGAACTCATAAGCTTTTCCAGTGTGTTGAGGACCATGTGATAAAGGATGGTCAAATTGGCCTTCTAGCTGGCACAATGAGGCCTTTTTGTATGACTCAGGATCCCTTCTGTAGGAGTCATCCCTTCATTTTTCTTTGTTGTTCTTGGGTTAACCCCACACAAATGCAGCTGGCCTTTCTAAGACATTTTCCCAGACAAGCTACTTGCAGTGACCAAATTGCCTGGGTGAGGGAGGTTTTCTTGTAGTTATTTGACCTGGGGAAAGATTGCAAAACAAGATCAGTGTGTGTGTGTGTGTGTGTGTGTGTGTGTGTAATGAAATAGGAAAGATTGAGGCTAGAGAAAAAAGTTATCTCTCTTTTGTTGGTTCAGATTTTGATCAGAGTGCACAGCTCATATTCAGACAAACCCCCTGTAGAGGGCAGTGGCTGAACAGGAAGTTATAAGTCAAACCCTACTGAGAGCATTTGTATATGTTTAAATCCTTCCTGGAGTGAATTATTTCAGAAGTGGAAAACCAGGCTAAAGTCTGTTAGAGAGATCATCACCAATAAGTATAAGCCAGTTTTCATCTTTCTTTGCTTAATTACCAGCACTATATGACCAACAAATCTCTGGCATTGCCTGTAGTAAATGGCAATGCCATTCTTCTAGTAGTTCAAGCAAAAAAACCTTGAACTAAACCTTGAGTCCTCTCTTTTTCTCACAGCCTAAATACAATCTGTCAGCAAATCCTGTTGGCTGTACCTTCAAAGTATGAAACCTAAACTCAATCAATTCAGTGAAACCTTTGGAGTCAGTGCTTTACTAAAGACCCTAGCCTGCTCTGTAAATAAGAAAAAGAAAGGAAAGTTCTAAGGACTGAAAAGTAAGAAACACACTATCATTATTTGAAGATAATCAGAAACTCCAATAGAGTCTACAGATAAGATATTAGAACTAATAGGAAAGTTTGGTAAGGTTGCTGGATACAAAAATCAATTTATAAATACTGATCATTTTATTTCCCAGCAGAAACAGAAATGTTTTTAAGATACAATTTTCAATGGCATAACATATTTCATGTTTAGGACTAAATTTCATAAAAGATATGTAAGTCTTTTTCAAAGAAAATAATAAAGTCATACTGGTATTAAAAAAAGATATATCTAAAAGGAGAGCTATACTAAGCTCACAGATTGGTTAGGATGACAATTGTCCCCAAATGGATTTATGGAATAAATATAATCCTGATTAAATCCCAACTTTTTATGGAACTTAACAAGCTGATTCTAAAATTTATATGGAAGTAGAAAGGGCTAAAGATGGCCAAGGCACTCTTGAAGGTGAAGGAGGAGGTCAGAGGGTTCATTCTATGAGACATCAAGACTGACACAGAGCTGTAGTAATGATATCAGTGTGGTATGGAAGTAGGGATAGACAGCAGACAGTGGAGCATAATGGAGAACCCAGAAACAGATCCCCATGTATACAAACACTTGACATATGATTGAGGTTGTGTGATACATCAGTGAGGAAAGGTTGAACTTTATAATAAATGAGGCTAAGACAAATGAGTAAGTCCCAGGAGATGGACATGGGTGGTGATAGAGAAGGGAGAGAGAGAAAAGAAATGGGACCCCTTCCTGACTCCATTAGTGAAAAATCAATTTCAGGTGGATTAAAGACCTAATGTGAAAGGCAAAAGTAAATCTTTTAGAATGTAAAATAGGAAACTACCTGATCCCACGTTAGGGAAGTTGTTTTTTTTTTTTTTTTTTTTTTTTTTTTTTTTTTCAAGATATAAAAACAACCAGAAGAAAATATCAGTGGGTGCCTGGGTGGCTCAGACAGTTAAGTGACCGACTTTTGATTTCAGCTCAGGTCATGATCCCACAGCTGTGGGTTTGAGCCCTGCATCAAGCTCTGCACTGACAGTGTGGAGGCTGCTTGGGATTATCTCTCCCTCTCTCTCTGTCCCTCCTTCGCACGTATAGCACATGTGCTATATATAAATAAATAAACTTAAAGAAAATATCAATACATTTTGCAACATTAAAATTAAAACCTTATCTTCCTCAAAAGACACCATAGAGTGAAATATAAGGCACAGAATAGGGAAAGGTATTTGCTATACATATAACCAATAAAGGATTAGTATCCTCACATTCATAAATAAAAAAAAACACAGACAACCTAATAGAAAAACGGGCAAAAGACTTGAGCAGGCACTTCCCCAAAGATATTCAGATAACCCAAAACATACAAAAATGTGACCAATCAGGGAATTGAAAATTAAACTAAAATGGAATGTAACATTCCATCAGAACAGCTAACATTAAAACAACTGAGACACTGAGTGTTAAAGTTCTGGAGCAACCAGAATCATCAAACAGTGCTGAAGCAGGATAAGTTGCTACCACTTTGGAAAACAGGTTGGCATCATCTGGTAAAGTTGAAGATACCATATGCTATGACTTAGCAGTTCCACTCTTGGATGTATATTAGAGCAACGCACATGCACGTGCTCCAGGAGATACAGGCAATGATATTCAAAGGATAGTTCAAAACTGGAAACAGCCCAAATATCTATCAACAGTAGAATAGATAAATACAGTGAGCCATGTTCAGACACTCCAATGTTCTTAAGTGATTGCAAGGAACATACACAGCTCCATGCAGTATGGATGAATCTTACAAACATAATGTTGGGTGAGAAAAGGCAAGACACAAAAGTACACACTGTATAATCCTACTCATATAAAGTTTAAAAACAGGAAAGAAAAGCAAAGAAATGATCATTTGCAGGTCACTTGCAAGGGAGAGAAGTTTATGTTTGGTAAGGAATTATGTATGAGAGACTTCTGGTGTCCTGGCAGTGTACTATTTATTGCCCTGCATGGTAGCTACCTAGGTGTTTACTTTATAATTATTGGTATGCTGTATATTTGTGTTTTATGTACTTTTATGTATTTTTTTTATTTCATTTAACAATAAAAAATGTTAGAAAAGTATATTCTTAATCTGACCATGTCTTACCAAGTTATTCCTTCTACCCCGGTCCAGGCCACTTTTTCCCCTCTACTCTATTATTGTAATTATTATTATAGCCTCCTAACTAGTGCCCTGCTTCTAACCCTTGTTTCCCTTACAATCTAGTCTCAACACAGTAGAGTAATTTTTTAAAAATGTAAGTAAATCATGTCATTCCTTTGCTCAAAACTTTCTACCTGTCTACTTTTGACATGTTTGCTTTATATCCAGTTTCCTGGGCACTGGTTCTATCTTTTTATTTAGTTGTCTTTCTCAACTGAGAAAATAACATAAAAAATTGGTCTAAGCCTTTGATACTTCTGCCTGGCACAAACAAAATGCCAGACCACTTGGAAAAGATTGTCAGAGAAAAAGAAGTCACACTAAAGATGAGTTCCTGAAAAGGTATCGACCTCATATGGAATCAGTTTACCATGAGTGACAAAAATCAGGAATATAGAACTCTAAGAGACTGAGATAACTAAATCGCAGTCTGAAAGGAATAAAATAAGTACGTTCAAAATGATCAAAGACACAATGGAAGGAATCAAACCCCCGGAAATAATGCACTATTGGAAAAGACCAAGCAAGCTTTATAAAACCAAATAGAATTTCTAGAAAAGGTAAAAAGTGATTGAATAGCCTTTTAGAGAGAGCTGAAAAGAGACTATGAACCTCAATCTATGGTAGATACTCAGAAAGCAGTGAAAATTGATAGAGATGGAAAATGGAAGAAGATAAGAACAAGGAGGAAGTGGGCCAGCATAGAGTCAATAGGATGCCAGAAGGAAGGAACAGAGAAAATGCAGAGAAGATAAAGCTTGAAAATGCAGCAGTTGAGAATTTTTCCAATTTGGTTAAAATTGTGAATCTTCAAGTCTAAGGAACATAATGAAACTTGGGCAGAATGAATAAAAATAGACATCTAGACACGGAAGTAAAAATGAAAATCAGAGACAAAACACACACACCAAGCCTTAAATGCAATGAGAGAAGAAAGACAAATTACTTAGAGGACTAATAACTAGACTAAAAACAGTAATAATGTAATTCAGAAGTCAATGGAATTGTGTTTTAAAATATTCAAGCAAAGTAACTGTCAGTTAGAATCTATACACGAGAAAGTATCATTTAAGAATAATAGAATTGTTGAAAATTGAAGAAATAAAATTTATCACTCAGAGGGTCTTATTGAGAAAAGTACATGAGCATGTCCTTTACAAAGAAGGAAAGCAGATCCAGAAGGAGAGAGTGAGATGTAGTGAACAATGGTAAATAATGTAATTGGCAAGTGTGAGTGTTTACGTAGATTACTAAGTACTGATTTCATAAAATAATGTTACTGACGAACTTGTATAAAAGAATAAAGTTGGAATAAAATACCAGATGACAGGTAAGATGGGGTGAAGTGGTAAATTTCTTTTAAGGTCTTTGTGTTTGGAGGCTAAGAATGGTCATATTTGACTTAAAGCCTCAAGTTAATGTTAAAAATGTAAGGTCAACCAATACAATTGAAATAGGATTCAAACCGGTCTGTAGGTGGTAGGGAAAGGAAAAAAGGAAAATATACAAATGTCCAACAAGCACATCAAAAGATCCTCAACATTGTTATCCATCAGCAAAATGCTAACCAAAACCTCAGTGAGATGCCACTTCACAACCAGAAATACAACAATAATCAGTAGTATAACTATAATCATACACTACAGGTGGGAATGTAAAATGGTGCATCTACCTTGAAAAACAGCCTGGAAATTCCTCAAGAAGTTAAACATAAAGGAACCACTTGTATTTGTACAAACAGCAATTGTACTCCTAGGCATATAACCACAAGAATTGAAAATATACATGCACACAGAAGCTTGTACATGAATGTTCATAGCAGCATTCTTCATAATAGCCAACAGTGGAAACAATCCAAATGTGTATCAACTGATGAATGCATAAGCAAAATATGGTATAGCCATACAATCGAATAATATTTGGCCATAAAGAGGAATGAAGGACCAATATGTGCTATGACATGGATGAACCCTGAAAACAGTATGCTAAGTGAAAGAAAGCAGTCACAAAAGACCACATAACAATACATTGAGATTGGGGGGGGGGAGGGGTAATTTATCACCCCCCTCTCCCTCTGCTAGCCCCCAATCAGCAGTCTTGGTAAGAGGTAAGAGCCCAGAGTCTGCTGAGCCTCTCACTCTCAATTTCCTGTCTCAAATTCAACAAACAGTTGAGTCATTCTTTCCCCACACAGGGAGGAGTGAGCGATGGGGACTGGAGAAATATCAATGGTATGGTCCTCCCACATTTTTTCCCCTTTATCTTGGTAACACCTCTAAACATTGCCCGGTATGTTCATTTATTCACACACACACCAACTATTTGTTGAGCACTCACCATGGGCACAGTGAGCAATAAAAAAGACTGGGCTGTAGCCTCAGGGAGCTGGCGTTTTGGTTGGGGGAAATCTACTCATGTCTCAGTTTTCCCAGAACTGGTTATCTCCATGGCTCCAAAATCTTGGTCTTCTCTTGTGTTTTCATGCACCACATCTAATCCATCTGAGAATCCTGCTAGATTTACCTTCAAAGTATGCCTAGAATTTGATACGATTTCAGTATTTCTGCCATTATCATTCTTGTTCAAGTCACCATCATTTCCTGCCTGCTTCGATTATTATAATCATATTTTTTAAAGTTTATTTATTTTGAGAGAGAGAGAGAGAGAGAGTGCTGGAGAGGGGCAGAGAGAGAGGGAGAGGGAGAGAATACCAAGCAGGCTCAGCACTGTCAGTGCCTGCTTCATAGTGGAGACAGACACAGGGCTCAAACTCACAAACTGAGATTATGTCCTGAGCTGAAATCAAGAGTTGGACGCTTAACCAACTGAGCCACTCAAGTGCCCCTATAATAACCTTCTAACTCCCACTTCTGCTTTAGTCCCTAAGATCTATTTCCCTCACAGCAGCTGGAGCGATTCCTTCTAAAGGTTAAGTCAGATCATGTTACACCTCTGCTAAATCCTCTAGTGGCTTTCCTTATATTTAGAGGAACATCAAAATCCTTACAATGGCATACTTGGTCTTACCTGATCTGGTCCCTGCTACTTCTCTGACTTCTTCTCTCCCTCCCCTTGCCTGTACCCTCCACTCCCTTCACACTGGCCTGTGTTTTGCTGCTGAAACTGCTCCCCAGGCTCCTACCTTATGGCCTTTGTACTTTTGTTCCATTTGACCAGGCAGCTCTCCCCCAGTTATCTGTATGACCACTTCCCTTGATTCTTTTGGGTTTCCTCTCAAAATTAAGAAATATCACCCTATATAAAATAGTACCTCCCTCCTTTGCATTCCCCCCAATATTCTCCCATGTCATTTACGGCAATCTGATATATCATATATTCCATCATTTATGTGTTTACTGTATGCCTTTTCCCACAAGAATAAATATACGAGGGGGGCAGTCCAGGGCCTGTGTCAGTGCCTGCCTGCCATATAGATGCTCAATCTATATTCAACATTGTTACATGAATGAATAATGAATTATTCCCTATTAAAGACATCAATACAAGAAATGTAAGGCAGTGCATACTTCATTGCCAAACTAATGGTATAGAAATTCATATTTTTGCAAGTTATTTTCATTATTATTACTTTTCCAATAATTATATGCAATAACCATCTGTTCATTATTACATACAACAAGCAGGATTGATGTCCTATTATTTTATGTAGGTTAATAGCAAAACCTGACATGAGTAATGGATAAAACATGAGGAAATGGGACAATTGAAAGGAAGAGAGTGGGAGTTAAACTTTCCTTCCTATATGACTTACATCATTAAAAAAATTCATTTCATTAATGTGCTTCCTATTCCACTCGGTATGTTCAATTCATATAACACAGAAATTCATTTCCTAAGTTAAATCTACATTTTCCAGTTGGCATACAAATAATGTCTTATGAGAGGAAACATTTGGGTCATATGCACAGTACCCTGGAAATTGATTAGGCTTGATTAATCTGTCTCGGTAAAAATCTTTACAAAAAGGAGTGGAAATATTTAACAACATCTGCTCTTTGGAATTACTTGCCAATATTCTCTCATTTTACCTCTGCATTCTATGTGATGGATTATATTTTCATCACCAAAGTTGGTATCTATTTGAGTTTTCTTTTTTCTTTTCTTTTCTTTTTTTTTTTTATTTTGAGGGAGACGGGGGGCGTGGGAGAGAGAGAGAACAAGCAGGGGACAGGGGAGGCAGAGAAAGAGGGAGACAGAGAATCCAAGCGGGCTCTGTGCTGACAGCACAGATGTGGGGCTTGAACCCAAAAACCGTGAGATCCTGACCTGAGCCAAAACTGAGTTGGAAGCTCAACTGATTGAGCCACCCAGGCGCCCCTGAATTTTCTTTTAACAGGCGCCCCTGAATTTTCTTTTAACAATGTGCTTAATTACAATGGGGTCTTGACATAAAAGCACTACTAATTTTAGCCATGGGTCCTACTTAAGTGTTTTCCTGAATTTCTTTACATTGTAACTAGACAATGTAAAGAAGGGGTCATTTCCTGAGATACAGAACCTGATCAACAGAAACTAATCTGTTCCTTTAACACATATTTATTCTTCTATGTGCTAAACATACTGTGAGGAACTGGACATTCAAAGAACTAGTAAGATCTTTTAGCAAGAAGCTGGGTTATAAACTGAAACTCTTCTTCTGCCTTCTTTCTTACCATAAAGGAATCTGTCCAACTGTTCTTAGTGACTCAGTGATTGGAATACACATTATTGATTCCAAACTCTGGCTTTGTTTCCTGGTCAAAGGATGTTATTTGTAGGACTGGTTTAGGTACAGGTTTTGTACATTCTTATGTGGTGACTTACAGTGATTTTCTTGTACAAGAGCTAAAGAATACCTTAGAATTCTGTTATAAATGTTACTGAAGACATTATATATACAACAAAATTTTGTTTTTGGGAGGGAAGCAGCAATCTGTTTTATTTTTACTCTTAAGAAATGGAAGCGTCTGCAAGAAGAGATACAATGTTGGGTGCGGTATTTGTCAGTTTCAAGATCACCAGGGAATAAGGCTTTAGGGCAATCCGCTAGATAACTGTAAAGAAGCCACGTTACCACTCTGGATCTCGGTTTGCTCATTTGTAAAACAAGGGGGCTGGATTGTATCAAAATGTCTCAAACTTAATATACATACCAGTCACCTGGGGATTTTGCTAAAATGCAGGTGGGGCACGGGGCCTAAGATTCTGCATTTCTAACAGCGCTCAGGTAATGAACACCCACGTGGCTGATCCATGGCCCACATTCTGAGTGGTAAGGGCGAGTTCAGCATTGTCCAATAGAATAACATGAGCTACGTGTATAATTTTAAATGTCTAGAAGCCACATTAAAAAGGTAAAAATAAATAGGTAAAATTGCGGTAACGTATTTTAACCTGATATAATAAAAAATATTTTAATACATCACCAATACAAAGTTATGAATGAGACATTTAATACCCTTTTTTACATATTAAGTCTTTGAAATCTGGTGTGTGTTTACACTTACATCACATCTCAGGTTGGACTAGTCACATTTCAAGTGCTCAATAGCTACATGTGTGCTACCATGTAGGGTCACACAGGGCCAGCCAGACCCATTTCAGTTGCCCATTTCAGTGCTGGTAACATTTTCCCATGATTCAGGTCTACCTTCTATGTCAAACAGACTCCTGACTCCAGGTGGCGCTAGTGTTCTTTGTTTCGTCCTTGAAAACTTGTTCCTGCTGGCGTGAGGGTACTACAAAGGCCACTTAACGTTATTTATTTACTCAGTTCCTTCTCTTAATTCATTCCTTCCATAATTTACGTTTACAGGGCATACTAATGGTAAGCATATTATATTCTCTGTAACTTTGTACAATAACTAAAACCCAATGAAATTATTGTTAATTATGCCAAAGTCAATTATAGAAGAAATACATAAAATCATTGTTATCCATTCTTGGGAGAATGAACTATAGAAGATTGATGTCTGATGATATAATGTTTTTATAAATAGTATGGTGACCAGCTATTTAATAGAACACAAGTGAAAATAGGAGAATTGCTGACTTTAAATAATTGCTGATTTAAATAGTAACTTTGTAACATGGTTGTTTTATGAAGAGGAGGAAAATGTTTCTCTTTCACCTTTACCTAATACAGCATGACTGGTACTTTGCATTGGTGGTTTATGTGTTGAATTTTCTGAAAGGGAAATGATGAATACAAAAATTAATTTCAATTTCAACCCTGTAGTTTTGTCTATATTTCACGCATACTATACCAAAGAGATTACATTTTCTGGAAGAATAATTTTAATACTCAGTCTTAGTATTAAGAAGGTATGCCCAATCTCCAATTTTTTGAAAGCTTTATATTATTTCTTTTGTGTGTGCCTCTAATGATGACAGAAATATGTCAGGTATGGTGAACAAGGGGTTTAAATGTGTTAACGCATCTTCACAGTAAACCAATAAGGTAGATACTTTCATTAGCCCCACATTTCAGGAGAGGAAATAGATGCTCTAGAGATTAAGTAACTTGTGCTGGGCCCATGGTCATTAAGAGGTAGCACATGAATTCCTGTAACTTCTATGCTATCTTGCAGAACCTCCTTTCCTCTGTCTTGAGCTGAGTTTGCTGATCAGTCCACAAGATAGTTGACTGAAACTGCAATCTACAATATCCAAGGTGGGGAGGGGGTTGTCTTTTACAATGATAAGACCTATCATGTTTAAAATAAGATCAGAGAGAAAAAATCTCAGGTACTTTTGGTCTTAGTTCTCATTATTCCCTAGTGACAACCTAAGCCAAATTATCGAAACTCTAATTTGTACGTCTTTAAGACAGATTGAATAGGAAATCTCTTTCATGGGTGTATTGGTTGAATTTATGACATGATTTCTGACAACTCACATCACAACATAAATTCCTCCCACATAACCGTTGTAAAAATATATTCCTTATATTATATCACACATGGGTTTCCCAGCAATTTTCATGCGCTCTCTTTTTGATGCATATAATACAAAATGGTGTGTGTGTGTGTGTGTGTGTGTGTGTGTGTGTGTGTGTGTGAATGAGATAGAATTGAGTTCAGATCCTCTCTTTGTCACCCCCTGGCACTGTTATCTTGGGTAGTTTAGTGAAGGTCTCTTGGAACATCAATTTCCTCACCTGAAAATCAGGGTTGATATGTTTTTTTTCTGAGGATATGCCGTAAGAATTAAGTGAGATGATATATGCAAAGTCTCTAGCATAACTTAAGACTCAACAATGTTAATTTTGTAGAATAAGAGAATTATCAATAAGCTACATCCATGCCTGCTTACTTTACTTTTTAGGGGAACTTAATATCCAGTGACAAATGGAGCAGAAAAGTGAGGCTACTCTTCAGACAAAGAAATTCTACTCCCCCCAACTCCCCCAATTCTCCATTTTTTGATGGAATTGGGCCAAGTTCATCTAACTTACACTGAAAACTGCTTTAGTTCTTTGCTTTGGCAGTGAAAACCAGTCTGTTAAGTAATCTTGTTGAAGAGCTTATGAAGACATTATGGTACTTGGCTTTCTATCTTATCCTAGTCCCCTGGATGAAAAATCTGTCTTTCCTTCCTATCTTTCAGACAAAGGATTTATAACTACTTTAGCATATTATTGAAGCAAGGAGACACTAAGGAAACGTGCCTCTGGGCTGACTTTTATGGGTCCTGATTTGGATGCCCTGCTTAAGGTTCACAGGCGGAAAAAATACATTGTTTTTAAAATATCAACATTTCCTGATATGATTTGCTTTTTCTTTTCTTTTCTTTCTTCTCTTTCTCCCTCGTCATCCTCTTCCTCCTCCTCTTCCCCCCCCCCCACCTCCTTTTTCTTCGTCGTCTGTGTGTGACTGCATCTGAGAACACAGAAACCTTAAAACTTTTCAGTGGGTTCTTGAAAACCAGCCCAAATGATTTTTCCTCATCATATTCCCTTTTTGTTGCTGGCCAGGAACAAAGCCACTTAAGCCAAGTGGTCACAGGTCACTTCACACATACAGAGAAGGAAAATTTATTTTAATCTCCCAAAGATTAAGAGACAATCTGCTTCTGACACTAGAAGGGGGTCTCGGAAAAAATGATTCATGGGCAGAACATGATCTCAGAATATCCTCCAAGGATTCAGAAGATGCCCCAACAAATATGGAGCCTGAGAATTTCCCTGTGTTATGTATTTGGAAAAGGAGGGGAGAACTGGAGAAAGAGGGAAAACTTTCTCAAGGAGAGAGATAGACAATGGCCTGACATGAATGATATCTTAGAGCAGATAACGAAGATTCAACCATGATGGTTTTGGATTACATACAAGGTTGAATTGTATATAACCCACCCACTCCACCTGCATCATTGCTCATGTTATTGAGTGACCAAGGGTAAGGTCCAGTGGGGCATAGAAGTAGTAAAGGCTTTGTAACCACATGAAACTGGCTTTGAATGAATCTCTGCTCTACTCCTAAGTGACTTTGGCTTCGCTACTCTGAGCCTCAATTTCCTCCTCTGGAAATGCCAATATTATCTGCCTGATAACCTAACCAAATTGTTGTGAGGATCACATTAGGTAATGGAAAGGAAAGTACTTTGCAAATTATCGAGTCCTGCAAATGTGGTCTAATGATAACAATGACCTACGTGACTGATGAATCTTATGTCTGTGGATTTCTGCAGTTTGAAGGTTCAGGATCGCTGTTGAAATCTCTTTCCCTTCTCTTTGTCTAATAACAGATGGGAGATTGGTCAGCCCCCATCAGATGGAATTAATCATATTCCAAAGTAGAAGAGCCTACCAGCGCCCTGCCCTCAGGCTCTCAGCTCCCTCAGCCTTGATCGTAAGCAGGCTTCCTTACTCCCTACTAGGCACGGAACCCCAAGCTAGACAACTTACCTAGACTTTCTTACTAACTCACTTGTTTGCAGAAGAGAAAACACAGGATCCGGAAATGAAGACACCTGCTCAAGTTCACACAGCCATTAAGTGGGAGAGTCAGGATTCTAAGGCAGGAGCCCTTTTTTCTGACAAGGTATGGAAGTGAATTGGTTCTACCTACTTTTGTCCATCTCACCTTCCTCTCTCCTTCCTCCTTCTCACCCTCCTCTCTCCTGTACCCTCTCTTGCTCCTTCCTTCTTCTCCTTGAGGTACGAAGTTTTCTTTGCTAAATAATCTCGGGAAATTTAAAAAGAAATTAAAACACAGGTGAGCAAAAGTCGGAAGTCTTTTTATGCTAAATGTGGTTTTCTTTGGAATTTTCGGGGAAAGCACTGAAGAAGTAAAAAAACCACAAATACATAGAATTTCCCTGGTGGTTACAGCCCACATGGGTGTGTGCCTGTCACCCTAAGAGCTTTTTAAAAAAAAGTTGTTTATGTTAATTGCACAGAAAATATGCAAATACGTTACCATTGTGAATTCTAAAAATTGAATATTACAGATCGAATTAAAGTCACATTTAACCCCCTTTACCCCATTGCCTACCTCAAATGTAACTACTATCATTTTAGTCATTTCTAAAACTTTAAAAATTAATTTATACACATTCATATAGATAAATATATATTATTATTTTTACATGAATGGTATCAGTTGTATTTATTGTTCTGTAGCTTGTTTTTAAAATTCTATCCAATAACGTATCTTGGAGACATTCCCATGTGGATATAGTCTTCTGCCTCATTCTTTGACTACTTCATAGGATGAATGAAGCAGGGGTAATTCAAGCACTCCCCTACTGGTGGACTTGTAGGTGATTTCTGTTCCATTGCAGACAGTGTTCCAATGAATGCTCTTATACTCGTGTGATGTTTCTCTAGGGCAGACACTGTAATGTTGTGAATCTGGATATAACAAAACTGCTCGATTGGCTTCCATCCTCCACCTGACCCTTGTTCTCACTAAAGACCGCTTAACCACAATCACTTGGGATTCTCTCATGTCAGGGGATTGTCAGTTTCGTATCATACAGTTTTCATGGTCTTTATTTTTGGGCTTTGGTGATACTATAGACTGACTGAGAATTACTGTTTGCATTACTCTGCAATGATCGAGCGTGCATCTGACCCAGTGGTGTGTGTGTTTATGTATGTGTACTTAATGAGTTAATAGTGTAATCCAAACTGCCCTCCCAGGTGCCTGTACCAACTTATACTCCTGCCAGCGCTGTGCAAGAAAACACATTTCCTCAAATCCTCACCGACACCTGACATTTTCAAACATTAAACGTTACGTCAATCTGATGGGATAGGTTAAAAGGACATTTCATTCTCGTTCTAATTTGCATTTTTTAC
Organism: Leopardus geoffroyi; assembly: GCF_018350155.1. NCBI lineage: Eukaryota > Metazoa > Chordata > Mammalia > Carnivora > Felidae > Leopardus > Leopardus geoffroyi. The sequence continues at coordinate 161,226,179 of NC_059327.1, forward strand.
CCTACTTTTCTTCTTGTGGCAGAAATGTCCCCCTTAAGGAGTTCTTATGTCCTCATTAAGCAGTGGGGAGTCCCTTCCCTAGATCTGTTCCTTCCCAGCACCCCTATATAGCAGCTGGAGAAAATGCCTGGAATAGTGGTGAGATCCAGACTTCCATACACAACATTGCCTTCCCCGGGGCTTCTGGGTCTTATGCTGGAAATTCTCATAGTATCCTAATCCATGAATATTAGGAATATTAGGCTATGTTTAGAAGTTCTTCAGAGATGCTATAAAATAATCACATGCTCACTTTCCCCTTGTTGTTTTTCTGCTGTAGGTGTATTTTATGCCCAATGTGTTCACTGTTTTTAGATATGGGGACCTGTGCTATAGCATTTGAACAAGATGTATGCATTTTTTTTTTAATTTTTTTTAACGTTTATTTATTTTTGAGACAGAGAGAGACAGAGCATGAACGGGGGAGGATCAGAGAGAGAGGGAGACACAGAATCCGAAACAGGCTCCAGGCTCTGAGCGGTCAGCACAGAGCCCGACGCGGGGCTCCAGCTCACGGACCGCGAGATCATGACCTGAGCCGAAGTTGGCCGCTTAACCGACTGAGCCACCCAGGCGCCCCTGCATTTTTTAATTATGAAAATAACATATGTAAATTATCCAAACCTGGACAACTTTAAGGGAGTATAAAGTAGAAAATTATCTTCCACTCAGAAGCAACCATTGTTAGATGAAATAAATACCTTGAAGAAAATACATTTTCAGGTGTAAGCTTATCTGCCTTCTATTCAGATTTCATAAATGTCTGCCATACTCATTTTTTTTAACCACTCAGAGAGGTCATTTTGTCTTGTTTCCTCTGTTATTTTTTTTATGAGTGTGTTTCTGCATTGCCCATTTGGAGTATGATACAGTTGGCCCTTGAACAATGAGGGGGTAGGGGTGTCAACCCCCATGCCACCGAAAATCTGCATATAATGTTTGACTCTCCTCAAATGCAACTACTAATAGCCTACTGTTAACTGGGAGCCTTACCATTGTTTTTAAGTATTTATTTATTTATTTTGAAAGAGAGAGAGAGAGTACACAAGCAGGGAAGGAGCAGAGAGATAGAGAGAATCCCAAGCAGGCTCCACGCTGCCAACGCAGAGCCCGATGCAGGGCTCGAATCCATGAACCGTGAGATCATGACGTGAGCTGAGATACAGAATTGGACATGTCACAGGCTGAGCCACCCAGGCACCCCTGCAAGACTTACCATTAACATAAACAGTTGACTAGAATATTTTGTATGTTAGATGTATTGTATGTTGTATTCTTACAGTAAAGTAAGCTACAGAAAAGAAAATGTTAAGAAAATCATAAGGAAGAGAAAATATATTTACAGTAGCATATGGTATTTACTGAAAAAAATCCGCATATACACGGACCCGCACAGTTCAAACCCATGTTGTTGAAGGATCAACCATATATCTTTAAACTTATAGTTTAAACCTGGCATGAAATGGTCTCTCCTCTTGTGTGTCTACTAAAAGCTCATTAATGTAAGCTCTCTTGGCTCAGTGGGACTTCAGACCTGAAGGTCTGTGTGTCCTCATGGTACACAGACTGACTATTCCGGAGTAACGGGGCAGGGCCATGATCGTCTCCCAGCTTGTTCAGGAACATCCCCTACTTTGCTCGAGGATCAAGAGTCCCAAGTGACAGGAATACAAACCCTTCCCACAACTGGTGTCAGAATATGTGAACCTAAGGAGAAGCCTGAGGCTCCTGAGAAGAAGTCTAGCCACACGGGCCAGATTGGCTATAAGGGAGAAGCAGCTTCAACGTTCACAGGAACCCGTGCCTGCCGAGCGTCCTTTTACTGAGCAACTAGATCGTGCCAGCTGGGGAGACAAAGATACTTTCTCGCCCCTACTCCCCTGTGCAGCCAGACAGTCATTTTGCACACCAAATTCTTGGAGGCAGTTTTTCTTGCATAAGCACAAAAGAATATTCTTTACTATGGCTGAGATAAATGCACGAGGCTGCATCATTTTCACAACTGGTTAGGAGGAATGTTGAATTCAACACTCTGATGATTTCAGTTCTATTGTGAACATGATCTCTTGGCTGCTACAGATTTCCTTTCTTGACCCACAGCTTGTTTGATTGACTCTGAACATGAAGCGATGAGTGAAATTGTCGGATTTAGACTAGATGGTTTCATGCTATCATACAGGAAGTGCTCTCTGAAATCTCAGGCCGTATGTGCTGGGCCTGTGATTCCTGGCAGCAATTATGTGAACAATAAAGCCTTATTTCCCAATACCGGTTGTTGTTTAACAGTGCCGTCAGACCTTTGGGTTGACTGGCTGAAAGTAGCCATTCCCTGGCCCTGCTGGACCTCATTAGTGTGTCAAGAGTGGAGATCGGTAGAACAGGCCAGCAGCTAACTTTTGGAAGAGTTGGTTGAAGAGTCTTATTTTGCTTGTAATTTTGGCAACATTCTCAAGGAAGGCCTCAATGTTCGAGACTAAGATGTATGTGCTGGGATAACAGAAGAAAGCTCTAAATTCTAGGGTGACTATTGTGGGATACGGGCGAGCCAGGCAACTAGATGTGACACCTAGCTGTGGCCTTGGAAGGGCCACCCTTAAACAGATGGGAGTGTAGGGTGAGACACAGTGAGAAAGGATAAAGGGGAAAGGATTTGAAAATGTAGAGGAAGAGAATGAAAGGGGCTCGGGGTGACAAAGTTCAATGTCAAGGGCTGCCTAGCACTAGCAAAGGCCTCAGGCTGGGGGCACATGGGCTCTGGGGTCACCCTGTTTTCACTCACCAAGACACAGGGCACCTTAAGCCCCTGAGAGCTTTCCTAATTCTCAGGAAAGTGTCATTTAGGCTAGCATAAGCCAGGAGGGATGAGCAATGAAGGCCTCTTGGTTTCACTGCTGAGCTCCTTTGTGGAACCAGAGAGTGACTAAAAGCGTAAAGATCTTTCAATTTTTTTTTCTGTTATAGTTAGTTATGCAAGTACATGTAACACTCAGATCAAGGGTTGTGATACTTGAGGTGATACCAAGGGAACCCCTTAAAAGGTAAGTATCACATTCTGTTCCCACAGATCAACACTTCCCTTCAACCACTCCAAGGATCTTCTGGCTCCAGAAGATTTTGGCTAAGACCCCAGAGCCGACGTTTTTAGTAGCGGGGACTGAGTGAGTCCCTTAAAAATTTCTGAGCCTCATTTTCCTTGCCTGAAGATGGAGAATGTGCAGATTAAAATAAAGGTTGGGGGTATGGAAGCTTTGTAAACTGTGCAGTGCTATGTAAACATTTTTATCTTTGGGAAGGAATCGTCTCTTTAAAAAGAGATGTTGCAAACAGCAGATTGCCCTGTACACAGAGATCCTCAAAACTGTATTAGTACCATTTATATGGTATATGGAAATGATTCTGTGCATAACTACAGGTTTCTCTTCTCTCTGATAAGTAGAGTGTTCCTATGAAAACTTTCATAAACCCAAATGGTGTAAGGCAAAGAAACAATTACCATTAATTTATATGGAAACATTTTTGAACATTCCCAGACCAGAAAAATGATCTCTCAAGGCACCTGGGTGCTCAGTTGGTTAAATGTCCAAGTCTTGGTTTTGGCTCAGGTTCATGATCTCATGGTTCATGCATTGGGCTCAGCACTGACAGCGTGGAGCCTGCTTGGGATTCTTTCTCCCTCTCTCTCTGCACCTCCTCTGTTTGTGTGCATCTGCGAGCTCTCTCCCTCTCTCTCAAAATAAAGAAATAAAAAGAGTGACCTCTCTTAGGCTTTTCGGATACTTTAGCACCCATCTTGCTAATGGACACACAAAATAAATCCAGATAAAGCACAGATGCTCACAGGCACGGTTCAAAGTGATGGTGGCTTGATGCGGAGATGCTGACTATAGTTCTTGGGGAAGGAATTTGGCAGGACTACCTTTATTCACTGCTCAGGGTATACGTGCTGCCTTGCTGCAAAACAAATGCTGAATGCTATTTCCCCCTTTTGCCTTTTTCCATAAAAGTGAAAATCCCCTTTGAATTTTTTTCAGTTAGTGATGACAGGTACCAATGTAGGTCTTTCATAAAAGTGGAGTGACATAATGTGGGCTTTTGAAAAGTTGGGATACCTATGTATGTATGTATATATTGTCTCCAAGCTTCTGAGGAACAATGTAGGATATATGTATATACATATGGATTGTAGACAAGACGAGGATGCACATAATAAAATAGAAGCATAATGCTAGGACCAAAGAAATTATACAGGTGCAGTTTAACATACGTGCCACTACAAGAAGGATATGAATGAAATAGTAACTATATCGTAAAGCTATATTTCAAAATGTGCTTTATTATATAATGCATTTAGGGCAATATAAGGTATTTTTTCCAGGTAATTTCTATTCTACCTGATTTTATCCTTCATACCTTGTATCAGTCAGGGTTGTCCAGAGAAACAGAACCAATAGGATTGATCTATCTATCCATCCATATCTATAAATCAAGAGATTTGTTATAAGAAATGGACTCACACAATTACAGAGGCTGAGAAGTCTTGACCCAGGACAGCCAATGGGACAGGTCCCATCCAAGTCTGAAGGCCCCAGAAGCAGGAGAGCCAACAGTGTGATAAGTCTGGGGACAGGAGAGAACTGATGTCCCAACTCAAAGACAGCAGGCAGGGAGAGAGAAAGAGGAGAGAGAGAGAGAGAGAGAGAGAGAGAGAGAGAGAGAGAGAGAGAAAGAGAGAGAGAGAGAGAGAGAGAAAGAGAGAGAGAGAGAATGCTCCTTACTCTGCCTTTTATTCTATTTGGGTCTTGAATGGATTGGACCAGGCCCACCTACACTGGGAAGGGCAAACTACTGACTCTACGGGTTCAGATGTTTATTTCATCCAGAAACACCCTGCCAGAGACACCCCATAGCAGCCTTTAACCAAATTTCTGAGCACCCCATGTCCCAGTCAAGTTGACCTATAAAATTAAACATCACGTACTCCCGTTAGAGTGAAACTCTAAGTAGAAGATGAAAATAGTCCAGGGGAGGGGCGCCTGGGTGGCGCAGTCGGTTAAGCGTCCGACTTCAGCCAGGTCACGATCTCGCGGTCCGTGAGTTCGAGCCCCGCGTCGGGCTCTGGGCTGATGGCTCAGAGCCTGGAGCCTGTTTCCGATTCTGTGTCTCCCTCTCTCTCTGCCCCTCCCCCGTTCATGCTCTGTCTCTCTCTGTCCCAAAAATAAATAAACATTGAAAAAAAAATTAAAAAAAAAAAAGAAAATAGTCCAGGGGAAAAAAAATCTAACTATGCATACTTACCGTAAGGGTTAACATAGAGGCTTAAACCACCATACAGGGCAGGTAAGTGTGAAAATGCCTGAGGTGATGTGGCCCAAGTGAGAACTGTTCTGTGGGTTTGGCTTTAGCCAAGCCTAGAATTTTAGAGGCTCGTTAACAAAATGGAGGGACTAGAGCTCTTCAGGTGATGTCCTGTACTTCACTTTTGGGGCTGCCATTTTGATAAGAGTTGGAGAATTAACAGCCTAAGGTGATAACACTGGTGTCTGCATCATTGTGGGTGGACCCGTATGGGTGGTCATTACTGTGTTCACTAAGTAGAGCAAAATACATCCTGCAGAACACATGCCACATGGAGTCAGAGAACTAGACTGGAGTCAAGTTACAAAATCTTGGCTTTTATACTTGCGATGCTTGTCTCGGGTGTACTTGTGACATCACCTGGAGAAAATGATTTTCTCTCTTTGAAAAGTTTCCTCATTTGTATGTATGTAATGCGATTTAGAAAAATTTTGTCAGCTTGATGGCTGTTATGGGAATTCATTTTTAAGGACAGGCCAGCTGTATCATTTAAAAGTCTGCTACAAGCGGCTTAACATGGTCTAGGCAAAAAGGGGAGTTGCTGGCTCAGTAAGTGAAAAGTCCAGGGACAGGGCTGGTGGGCGAGTTTCTAAGTTGCTACAACACTGGTGGCTTAAAACAACAGAAATTCATTTCCCAGTCCTGGAGGCCAGAAGTCCAAAATCAAGGTGTTGACAGGGACGTGCTCCCTCCAGAGGCTCTGGGGGACCTTGTCTCTTCTCGCTTCTCGTGGCTCCCTGGCATCCTTGGTGTTCCCTAGAATTGGAACCACACTTGGAACCACAACTGGAGTGATTATGGCCATGTCACTCCACTCTCGGCCTTCATGTTCTTATCAGCTTCGCCTTGGTGTGTCTGTTTTTTCTCTTCTTTGGTCTGCCTCAGATCTTCCTCTCTCTTTATAGGAATGCATGTGATTCCATTTAAAGCCTGGATAATCCTGGATATGTTCCTCCTCACATTTTTTTTTTTTTTTTTTTTTTGCCATGTAAGATAATATTCACTTTTTGCCATATAGGGTAGCATTTCCGTGTTCCAGGGGATAGGATGTAGATATATCTTTATGGCCACCATTCAACTCACTACAGACATTGGCTGCAGATATTACTGGCATCAGGCCCAAATTATGCATCAGGACTCGGTTTCATACCATCTTTCAGCTATATTTGGTGTGTGACTTTGGTCTCAGCTTCCATTTATAGCAAGATGGTGGCAGGAGCTCTAGACTTTATATCTTCTCAGCTGCATAACTGACTGAATCAGATCCCTTCTCCCCACCTCAGAGAAAGCCTCACAGGGCTTCCTTGCATCTGAGGAGTCACTTATCTGTTCCCAAACCAATCACTGTGACCAGGGGGATGTGAGGCTCTGATTTGCTTGGCTAAAGTCATATGATCATGGTATCAGCTATTCTGGGACTGCGTGAACTGAGAAGTGGGAGGGGAATGGCTCCCCAAAGAAAAATCAGGGCAATTATCACAAGAAAGGGAATTGGATACTGGGTGGCAAGTTAAGAAATAAAACAATTCCAAGAAAAAAATCCCCAATTACTGAATACATTAGTTTTGTTGATAAGATGCCTTAATAAGCCCTTAATTTATGTAAAAGAAGAAAGCTACTCTGTGGAATATAGAAGGGAAAGGGGAGTTGTGGGGGTGTGTGGGGCATCTGGGGAGTGGAGCAGGAGGAGAGACACCAGAGAGGTCTAACTGGGATTTTGTAGAGGTGTGTACTATGTGAGAGGACCCTTCCAGGGGCTCCATGAATCTTCAGTTGTTCTAGAAAAATTATGACAGACTTAATTAAATCAATTAGGTTTCTTATTGGAATTTTGAAGAGGTTAGTCTTCCTCAAGCATGGGGTTTGGCCAAAATATAGTCAACTCTTGTAGATGAAGTTGTGAGTAGAGCCCTAGGTTGTATGTAAAATAGGGCTAGTGACTCTTCATGGGGCTGTGTTTGCAATGTAAAATAGGGCTAGTGACTCTTCATGGGGCTGTGTTTGCAGGGGCTTGGGGGTCAGTCGAGATCCAGGGTTTGAAAATACTTTCTAACTGTAAAGGATACACTTGTGGGAGTTGCTTTTATGCTGTTTTCCTGACTTTCCTCGTGAGTTTCTATCCACGTAGCCTGTTTTCCTCAGCATCATCCCCCGACACGTTTCAGGGAGTCAGTCAGGAATGTAGATAAATCTGCTGAAATCCATCTTCCCACCAACAATGACCTCAGAGCACATCCCTTGGATGGTAGGGTCTCTTGGCGAGCAAGGCCTGTGGTTTCTCGTGTAGCCGACGATGCCAGAGATGAAGCTGAGCTTCAACCAATCAGACAAAAGTTGACTTCTCGTGTTACCTGGGGCCCTGTACCCAGCACAGTATCCATAGGTGTGGTTGCATCTGTTAATCTTCTGAAACTGTGTGCCACACGTGTGCGCGTGGGCGGAAGTATGTGCACGCTCCTTGCAGTGTCCTGGGAAGAGGGTTCATGGCTTTCAACAGGTTCTCAGAGGAGTCATGACCCCCCAAAGGTTAAGTACTACAGCCTCACAGCATTTCTAGCGATGAGACTCTGTTGAAAGGTGAATGGAGAAACCTGAGAGTTATAAACCCACTCAACTGTCGGCTCACTTAAGCTGGCTCTTCTTTGAGGCTCTGGCGTGCAGCCCTGACGTACATTTTAGGAAAGAGCAAAACATTTTGTTTTGTACGGACCCTCATTCCTTCTTTTAACAAGTTAACTTTGTGTCTTTTTAAATTAGAAAAACAATACTACTTCTAGAAAATTTAGACACGAAAGAAAAGCAGGAAAAGGATATTTCCAAAAACATTCAAACCCCTCACGAAAACGTTTGCTGAAAACCCCTCACGATCTGCCGAGCAGAAGCTTTGGTCTCAGATATACCTGTCTGTGTTCTGTGAAATTTTGGGAAAGGTGTTTAACCTCATCAAGTCCAGCTTCTCATTAATACAGTTGGAATAGTAATTGTACTTACATCATAGTGTTCCCGCGGGTTAAGTGAGAAAATGCACCTATAGTACTTAGCACAGTGCCTGGCATACAGTTAAGTGCGGATACATGATAGGGTTTTGTCATGACTGTTGTTTTCTTTCCAGTCTTTGTTACATACTGAGATCATACTATGTTTTGTATGATACAATTTTTTATCAAGACTTTTTTCCCTTTTCATTGTAGTTATCCCCTATATCATTACATACTCTTTAGAAATGTTAGCTTTTTAAAACTTTTTTAAAAAGTTTGTTTGTTTATTTATTTATTTATTTATTTATTTATTTATTTATTTATAGGGAGAGAGAGGAGGGAGGGCCAGAGAGAGGGAGAGAGAGAATCCCAAGCAGGCTACGTGCTGTCAGAGCAGAACCTGATGCAGGGCTTGATCCCATGAATCTGTGAGATCATGATCTGAGCTGAAATCAAGAGTTGGACGCCCAAACTGATTGAGTCACTCAGGTGCCCCATAAATGTTAGCTGTAATGGCTAGTACGTTATGTTAAACACAGGGGATATACTCAAATTTATTTAACAGTTCCTATGTTGGAAGTTGGGGGTGTTTTCAGTTTTTAGCTACTATAAGTGTATGTTGCAATGAGCAACTTGGGATGTGTTGGCTTTCTAGCATGCAAACAAGATGGGGTCATCAATGTGTTTTAGGTAAGCATGCTTTTGAAACCAGTCTGTTTGTGCAGTAAATGGGGATTTTTGCAGTGGATATATATGATTGAAGACAGTTGAAAGGCTGCAAGATAAAGAATATTATGAATCTTACGTGTGATTGCTGCTTTGGCTACTGAGGACACCCAGTTCAAATAGTTTCAATTCAAAGCCAAAGGAGGGGGGAAGAAACCACAGGAGAGACAAAAGAGAGGGGTGCCTTAGTTATAGAAGGATATGAGTTTGCCAGCTGAAAGACAGAATCCCCAAATCACAGTGGCTTAAATAAGTTAAATGTGGGTCTTTTCTCTTATGTAACAGTTCCAGTGTAATGGTCCCCCAGGACTGGCATGGGGACTTCAGGGCCCTGGCCTCCTTTCGTCTGTTGTTCTCATCCTCACAGTCCACAATGGCGCCCTCATCCAGCTTGTGGGAAGGGAAAATGGAGAAGAAAGCAAGCATCTGCTCTTTAGGAAGTTGTATGCACCACTTCAGCTCCCATTCCAGTGGCTAGAAAATAATCAATGGCCACACCTACTTGCAAAGGACACTGGAAAATGTAGTTTTAATTCTGGGAATCCTTGCATCCAGCAACATATTTGAGGTTCTACTTCTATTGGATTAGAGGGGGAAAAGCTATCGAGGGACAGCTAGCTCTGCTACAGGGAGCTTTAAAACAAAAAGTAAACCAGAAAAGGCCCAGGGCAGTGGGTGATAGGGGAACAGGAAGAGACTGAGGACTCCTGCCAGAGCAACGCATATATCGGGAGTGTAAATTACTTTTGCTGTGTACACTCCCCCTCCTCCATCTTATTTAGATTCAGTTTCTGCTGTAAACTAGATGCCTGGCCACAGTTTCTCCTGCTTTTTCTTTTCTTCTCCTTGGTATCGCCCTTCTACCCACGAAGTCCTGTTTTGATAATGTCTTTTCCACTCAACAAATATTCAGAAAGTGCTGGGGATAGAAAGCTATGATACATCCCATTGAGGGACTGAGGATCTTATAGTCTAGTGGCTGGTGGAGACAAACTGACAATGAAGCATGACTAGTATAAATAAGAGATGGATACTCTGTTGGAAGTCAATAAGGGTACGGGGGCAGGGGGGGCCTCTAGGGAGAGAGCGACCTTTTCTAACTAGAGTGGAGTTTGGGACTGGTCTAGAAACGTTCATAGAGGTGGTGTTAGAACTGGATCTTCAGGTGTGAGGTGTTTGTCAGACTGATAGAGTGTGGCAAGAAGAGGGAACAGACCGAAGCATAGGAAAGCATGCTTCTTGTGTGTATGGTGGTTGTAAGATAATAAGAGGCCAATTCAAATGGGTTTAAGCATAAGGAGAAAATTTGTTGGCTCACATAATGGAAAATTCTAAGAGGGCGGGAAATACAGAGTTAGTTTCAGAATCGGCTGGACCCAGGCACTCAATGCTTGCCATCAGGCCTGGGCTTCTTCCTTCTCAAGGCTCTGTTTTCTCTCTGTTGGCTTCCTTTAGGCAGCATCTTCCTGTGAGGTGGCCGAGATGGCCACAAACACTCAGGTTTCAGTCCAGTCTCTGAGATGTTCCATTGGAGAGAGAGTTTGCTTTCTCTAATGGTTCCAGTTAAAGCTTTTGGATTATCTCTGATTGAATGGACTTGTGTCACATTCCCAACCTGGAAGATGAGTGGGGTAGGGCAGCCCCAACGAAACCACATAAACTGAGGGTGCATTTGGTGCTGTTCCCTGAAGGAAAATGGGTAATATTAGCTGAAGAAGGAAAGGTGGATGTTGGGCAAAAACAGCAGACGAACACAAAAGTTTATTTAGGGAGCTCCTACTTATCCAGGATAAGGAGAGCACGAGACCATTGGCAGAGAGCTTTGGATGGTCTTGTGCAGAGCGTGAGATTTAGTTGGGGTGCTACTGAAGGCTTTTAATCAGGAGTACCATGGTCCTTTGATACATTAGTACTAATTGAAGCCCCTAGTTTATGTTTTTACTCTTTGTATTATGCATTCTTTGGGTTTTGAGAAATGTGTAATGACATGTATCCACCTTGACAATATCATACAGAGTAATTTGACTCTCCTAAAATCCCTCATGCGTTACCTATTGATCCTTCTTTCCCTCCAAATCTCTGACAACCACAGATCTTTTTACTGTCTCCATAGAGACATTTTCCAGAATGTCAGATAGTTGGAACCACATAGTATGTATCCTTTTTAGATTGGCTTCTTGCATTTAGTGATACGCATTTAAAGTTCCTTCATGTCTTTACATGGCTTGATAGTTCATTCCTTTTTATTGCTGAACAATGTACCACTGTGTGGATGTCCCACTTTGTTTATCCGTTCACCTATTGAAGAACGTCTTTGTTGCTTCTGTATATTGGCAATTTCATATTTGCCAATTTGTGTGCAGGTTTTCATATAGACACAAGTTTTCAACTCATTTGGGTAAATAAATAGCAAGGAGTGTGATTGCTAGATCAAACGTGGTTCTTTGAATGACCCTGTTTTATTTGCTCTCACATTTATTAATTTACTCAATTTTCACAGGAACTCTCTGAAGTGAGGCCCATTTATTACTCCCTTTTTTTAAAATGAGAAACTGAGGCTCTAAGGGTTCAAGTAAAACACGTAAATTCATGACAGAGTCGGTGAATGTGTGACCCAGACACTTCTTCCAGTCTGTTCACACGGCCTGAAGTTTACAATAAAGCACTTAGCTGTAGCCAGAATAATTCTCATGATCTCAGCCCAAATCACTCAAACAATGAGACCAGGTCAGTCCCAGCAAAAGGGGGAAGCAGTAAGGTTCCTTTTAGTGTCTTCCTGGGCCCACACCCAGAGTCTGTCTTTCAGACAGGCGTCCTCTGGCCTCCTCCCCAGGATCAAAAGGCATCTTTACTATTACTCTGGAAACTGCCCAGTAACTGGCCGGATAGCTGGATGAAGTCATTCGAATAATTGTTATTATTAATGACTCAATGTGCTACCCCTCCCAGATAAAATGTGCATTTTCATAGTAGCTTTTAATGTCTTCCCTCAAAAAAGTAAAATATATGGGAATTTTCAGCACCAGGCAGGGAGGGTTTGAAGTGTGGAAAGAAATGAAGTGAGATCTCCCAGTGCTCCTCAAATATCCCTCACAGCTAGTTTAGACTAAATGCCATGCCCACAGGTAACACCATTTATTCTTCCATTGCATCCCTGGATGCAGAAATCATTCCATCAAATGGGAAGAAGATACCCATGGACAAAAACACTCAGGTATAGTCAGTCACCTTTCCTTCCAGTAGCTCAGCTCTAATATCTGTCCCATCAGGAATATTTACCAATCTCATAGTTAATGGCCCTAGGTGAGATATATCACATCTGTTGATGGGCAGTGGTGGCCTGAGGAAAGGGTTGTCTGGAATCTTTTAGCCCCCTCTCTTTAATCTCCAAGCCATTACAAATAATCATACAATCTGAATTAAAACAGTGTGCTGGTTACACAAACATAACTTCATGACAAAGCTCTTCCAAGTGGGTTGTTGACCCCCAGCCCCTCCTTTGTGGAAACTGTGTTACTGCCACTGAGAAAGAGTTCTCACAGGGTTTAGAAAATAAAATAAACACTGCTAGTGTGAATTTTGACATTATCCTTGAAACATAGAAAGAGCGGTATCTTGATTATTACAATAGGTGGCTGGCCTCCATCCAGCATACTCTATTTTTACAACTAAAATGACTCAAATTCCTTCCTTTTTTGCCTTTAAAATTTTAGTAGCCAACTGGCATTTGGGGCATCTCTGATCTTATGAGAATCTTTGGATAATCTTGGAGTCTTACAGTAAATGAAAGCATTGCTTGCCTGAGTATCATTCCTGTTCTAAAAAGAGAGAATTTCTGGGTTTTAGTCTATCTGAAGTTTTAACCTCTTCCTGAGACCTCAGGGGAGCCATCACCTAGATGTGTGCTGCTGATAGGTGAGCATAACATAACCTAGAGCCACCCCTCACAAGGAATAGTCTGTGGGTGGTAGTGATTTTGCAAGGGGACGTATTAATTCCGTTCATTCTGGGTGCCAGGATCTGGATGAGATAGTTTGGGTTCACTGCGCATGAGCACTTGTAACAAAGGCTGGTAGGGCATTCAACCTGATGTATCTTTTAATGGCCCCCATGCCTTCAGAGTAAAGTCCAAATCCTTAACAAGGCTCCGGGGGCCCTTCAGGATCTACCCTTCTAACCCTTGCAGCGCTTCCCTAGCCCCGGGCACTCTGTGCTCCTGCAGAACTCCAGCCTGTGGGGTTACAGTTGTTTACCATTCTAACTCCCCTGCTAAGCTGTTGGCCCCGGACTCTCATTCCTGAGCACAGGGTGTGGAATTCTGTAGCAATCCGTAAATATCTGCTGAATGAACACATGAAAACAGTTTACTGATGAATCCAAACTATAGGATGAGCTATAAACACTTTACTGAGCAGTTAGCTTAAGCAAATGTCTTAAAAAGCACAGTATTAAGCGTGTGAAGAGTATAGGTCTGCTGTTAACCCGTCTCTCCTCGCTGTGGACTCAGTAACCCCCTCAGTGGAGAGAAGCCAAGGGAATCATTCTGCCCTGGCTCTGTGTGCTGTGGCTCATTTTTTTTTTCTTGGCCCTGCTTTGCGTTGTCCCAGAGGTTCTTTTATGCACCATTCTCCTCTGCAACTCGTGCTCACGTGCACTGGAACGAGCTCTTCCTTTATTAGCGCTTCCATAGAAATCGCTGGGATATCGCAGTCTCTCTGAATGAAGCTGTGCAAAATTCACAGTCTAAGGAGACCCAATTTTATAACCTGGGGCCTTATTGTTTCTGATTTGCTACTGTAAGACCTCTACGTGGCCTGACCTTGAAGAAGCCTTATGCTGTACTGTTTATGTCCCCCATACCCCAAACTCATATGTTGAAATCCTAACTCCCAATGTGATGGTATTTGGAGGTGAGACCTTTGGTAGGTGGTTAGCGACCATTGGAAAGAGAATCTGGAGAGCTCTCTTGTCCCTTCTACCATGTGAGGGGACACAGGGAGCAGGTGGCCGGTCATGAACAAGGAAGTGGGTTCTAACCAGACACTGAACCAGCTAGCACCTTGGTCGTGGCCATTCAGGCTCCAGAATTGTGAGAATTAAAGGTTTGTTGTTTGAGCCACCCAGTGGATGGTATTTCTATCATAGCAGCCTGAGTGAACTAAGACACCTGGTGTCCTTCAATGTGCCCTCTGTAGAAAGCAGAGGTTTGCTGCCTCTTCCTGGGGCACGTCTTTCTCTGCTCTGTTCTGCCTCGTGATTTTATGTGGGAGCAGTGCGAGGTGTAGTCAAAACCACCTCTGTCACCATTATTATCACCAGCACAGGCACCAGAATTGTCTTTATGGTGTACTCACCTTCATTCGGACCTTATAGGCAGAGCCATGAAAACAACATGTTTTCCTTTCGTGTGGTCTTCATTTCTTTGGCCTGCCTTTCTTTCTTGCTGACAGTTAGCTCTTGACCTTACGCTGATGATCCTTGGGTATAGGGTACTTTTCCAGTAATAAAAGAATCCCGTCAGAAGGAGGATTCTGTGACAGTAGGAAGTTGTGGGGCTTCAGTTTTGGGTGGAACATTTGGGGGAAATACAGGGAAATAATGTCTGACACTCTTTGGTATAATATTGCAGAGTGCTATAGGCTTCAGACCTCCCATATCTAGCACTCTTTAGAATTTCTGAAAACAGAAACTCATCTGTCTTGACCACAGCTTCGTGAACTAGGCAGGGTAGGGATGATTGCTCCTTTTTGCCAAAGAAGAAAAACAGCAGCTGAGAAAGTGAACCGATTTGCTGTAGGTCATCCAGCTACTAAGCGGCAAAGCGGGTCTAGTGCTTCTGTTTTCTTGTTCTGCTTTCACTAGCACATCCCTTTTCTCTACCATGGTATGAGCGGACCAAGAGTAAAAATAGACACACTCAATCTTTATCATTTAAAACTTTCTTTTGGTGTTTCCCCAGAAAACAATGAATGAAAAATGACCTTGGCTTCCCTGTCGAGTGGCTTGGCTATTGCTAGTACCTTCCTTCTCACCAGCCGCCGATGACTGGAATTTGTGGTGAGTGACTTCAGAAGGGCCAGGGCGGTGGTTGTTGAATCAATGATGTTCAATTCCTTTTGTCCAGAAAGCAGGCTGATTCTCACAGCAGTCTGGATGTTTGGAGCCAACTGGTTTGTGTGGTTGTGAGAAAGTCACCTGTCACTTTGTTCCTGTTTCCGTCTCTGCCCCAGATGCTGGGGGAATTATTATGCCTGAAGTGTAGGGAAGGGGGAGAAGAAAGATAGTTCTGGAGCTTCCAAATGATGGAATTCTATTCAATTCCACCAATGAACGTTGCACCCTGTGTTGGGGCGGTGTCTACTTTATTACCTTTCCACCCTTTACCAGGCTGTTCATTTTTTTCATCATGAGGATGTATGATTCTTATAATAACAACAAAGGGCTAACATAAAATGACCAGCAACAAACTCTATTTATTTTAATTCTACCTTAAGCCTCCAAAGTGGAATGAAGAATGAGTACAAAGTTTGCTTTGTACTAGAAGGGGGGGAAGCCCTACCTGACTAGAAGTATTCGTTACATTTCCTGACTGTTTACTTAAATGCAAGTTCTTCATCATATTCATTTTAATTCAACAAAACTTTGTTCCATGCCTAGTTTTGGTTAGTTACTGATTTGATTCCCCGAACAGTAAGACATAGTGCCTGCCCTCATAGAAATGATAGATCAGTTCATGAGAAATGAAAAAAAAAAAAAATGCTGGTTTCCATAAGGTGTTCTCTTGAGGCAGAAATAGGGTCCTAATATGCATGGGATATGGAATTGCAGAACTTCCAGGCACATCCCTTTCCAGTGCTGCCTCAGTGGCCCCCATGGCATCTTTCTTTCCCGCAGCAGGGATGGGTTGCCGGTCATCCCTGATGCTCAGGTGTTGTGCATGATGATGTCGTCTCGTCCCTTCTCTGGCTGGCCCAGCTCCAAGCTCACACCACTGAGCCATTTCTTGCCTCAGCTTTCCCCAACTTTCCCATCTTATGGGAAAAGGACCTTTATCCCTAACCCTGGGGCATTTTCACTCATAGACCACAAAGCTGAGTTGCCTTCTGTTCTCCCAGTCACATGGGGATCCAAATTATATGTAAA
Organism: Leopardus geoffroyi; assembly: GCF_018350155.1. Lineage (NCBI taxonomy): Eukaryota > Metazoa > Chordata > Mammalia > Carnivora > Felidae > Leopardus > Leopardus geoffroyi. The sequence continues at coordinate 161,242,420 of NC_059327.1, forward strand.
AATTAAAATTATAAAAAAAATTGTAAAAAAAATAAAAGAGAACAAATAAAAACCACCCACTTTTTAGTTGCAGCTCATCTGTCTTTGGAGTTTCCCACTAAGCTTCAAGTTCAGCTCCTTCAGGTCAGGGATGGGTCTCTCTTGCTCACTTGTGTATCCCCAGTGCCCAGTACAAGAGCCTGGCTCAGGGTAGGCACCCACCAAATGTTTGTTGAGTGCGAATGGATAACTAAATGACTCAGGCATGTGTCCCTGTGAACTTGGCCAAGGACAAGCTGAGTGGCAGGCACCATGCTGCACTCAAAATTATCCCTTCCTTGGACACTGGCTGACTGTCCTTGGAACATGTTTGTGTGACTTGGCCCTGTCTTCCCTCAGGATGAGTTCATTTCCCAGGAGGTTCCTCAGACCCTCATGCAATAGAACCTTGGCAGACCCACCCTAGAGGCCCTCCAGATTTGCCCAGGCGCTGTCTGCATCCTGGTGTGAAGATGGCCTGGACTCAAGCCAGGGTTCAGCTACATAAATAACGACAGCTGGAATGTCAAGTGCAAAGAGAAGAACCGTGAGAGGGAAGAATGGTTCTGTCTGACCGGGAAGGTCAAGGAAGGCACTGGGCAGGTGATCAGAGTGAGGACCAGCTGCAGACTCAGGGTCACAGAGCACCTAGGAGCACAGTGTTTGGTATCAGAAAGCCTACTGTGGAGAATAATATTGGGAGAAGATGAAATCAAGAATGTTTGGGGACAGTTGTGGACTTTATTCCCAAGGCCAAGAGAAACAAACTGACCTGAGTCTGGGAAGCATCAGATGAAAGATGGATTGCAGGGAGAGAGATTGGAAAGATGCTTAGGAAGCTCCGTTGGTAACCCAGGGGAGAAGCTGGAGAATGACCAAAGGTGGGGCAACGGGAACAGAAAGTCTCAGGCTTTGTTTACTTATTTGTGTCCAAACCCAGGGTCAGGCCCCGAAATGATGGTGGTCAGTAAGTATCTGTGGAATGAATGCATAAATAAAGCACAGATGGAAAAGACACCGGGGACGTGGAATCCATAGGTTCTGAGGGTGGGGAGTAAGCTGGTGAAAGAAAGAGAGAAGGCGAAAATAAGAGAAGGTTTTTAGGTATCGCTGGGATGCTTCTACCCAGGATGGAAGTACAAGGGAAAGAAGAAGCAGGTAGAGGTTAGGAGAGGATTATGACAACCTCTAACAAGCCCACATTCTATGCCATGTGTGCTTCTAAATGTCTCAGATGTAGCAATTTATTTTATTCTTATGATAACCTTATGCAGGAAGTACTATTTTTTTTTATGTTTATTCATTTTTGAGAAACAGAGGGAGACAGAGAGAGACAGAGTGCGAGCAGGGGAGGGGCAGAGAGAGGGGGAGACACAGAATCTGAAGTAGGCTTCAGGCTCTGAGTTGTCAGCATGGAACCTGACGTGGGGCTCGAACCCACGAGCCATGAGATCATGACCTGAGCTGAAGTCAGACACTGACTGAGCCACCCAGGCACCCCGGAAATACTATTATTCTTTGATAGATGAAGGGCACAGGGAGGCTAGGTAACATCCCACAGTCACATAGCTAACAAGAGGCACAGCCAGAATTTGAACCCTTGCCTATTGGTTTGGGACCTGTTGCATTTGAGATACCTGTGGCCAAATCTGCCATTGTTGGAAGGCACCCCACATGCCACTTTGCAAATGCTTTTCATGCCCCTTTGGTGTCATTATCACATCTGTGATTCTAACTGGGAGTGTTAGTCATGGTTCTTCAGAGAAACAACCAATAGGATATCTGTCTATCTATCATCTATCTATGTATCTATCCATCTATCTACCCATCCACCCACCTACCTATCTAGATTCATTTTGAGGAGCTGGTTGCATGATTATGGAGGCTTAGCAGGTCCAAAATTTGCAGGGTAGGCTGGCAGGCTGGAGACTCAAGGAAGAGTCGCAGTTTGAGTCCAAAGGTGGTCTGTTGGACTTCTTCTCCCACCAGGTCAGTCTTTTACTACTAAGGCCTTCAACTGAATGGATGAGGCCCCTCAATTATAGAGGGTAATCTGCTCTACTCAAACACTACTGGTTTAAATCTTAATATTATCTTAAAATGTCTTCACAAAGACATTTAGAATATTTGACCAAATATCTGGGTATCGTGGCCTAGCTAAGTTGACCCACAAAATTAACTCTCATACTGGGGCTCAGAAGATAAGGACCATGGCAACTACTTAGTGTCACTGTAGGTAGCCTTGCTGAAGCAGGACAGAAGTGTGAGTTAGCACTTTGTGAAGTTGGAAAGTTTTGAAAACTTTAGGAAAAAGTTTGGGAAGTTCTAGGCTTGGATTATCAACATTTATGATCTTTAGAATAATACATCTAGTAATGGTTTGATGCTGCTGGGGAAGATATGGTTAACTATGGTTTCTAGGTATATTTACTGTTTCTAAGAATATAGAATGACATGACTATGGTTGTAGCATCCATATTAATGCACCCAGTCTCCAGCTTATCAATGTATCATCGCAGAAAAAGGAAGGCTATTTCAGACACATGGAGGGCATTTCCATCCCACTGGGAGTTTTGTGTCAGGCCCTGACTTCCAGGCAATGGTGAGCAGCATGTCACAGGCGGCCAGGCGAGCCCTAGGTTCAAGTCCCATCACAACCCAATCTTAGTATCAACTTACTTTCTTCCTTTTGAATCAATACACTTAGATGCCCACATGTTTTCTATGTGAGCATTTTTCTTGAATATTTATTGGCCTGGGTTATATTATCTCTCTCCCAAGTATGTATTTATTCTGGGACTAGCTCTTTTAAGTTCTCAGAAACTACCACAAGTAATGACATTTATTTTCTAGGCTCCAAAAAAAAAAAAAAAAAATCATCTATGCTGTTTGGAAAGATGTTATTTGGTGTCTGTTGAGTTAAGAAATAGAGACATTGAAACCTAATCTTAGTTTGGGGTTCTAGAATGCCTTTTTGAGAGTATGATTTTTATCTGTATACAAGAATGTGTTAAAGATAAAAGTATATTTAGGCTTTGTATAGTACTTTATAAACATGAGTTCATTCTTTCTGTGTTCTTATGATGCTATGCAAAATACAGTTATATTTTCAGTGGAGTCAGTAAAACCTTTAAAAGGGTAAATTGGCCTAAATTATTGGTGGTCAAGCCAGGAATTAAACCCTTGTCTCCAGATTCCCTGACCAGGGAGGAGGTGGAGGTCTGGTTCACATCCTGGGAGGTCTGGTGGAAAGAGTGTAGACTCTGGGGTCATTGGTTCAAATCCCTGTTCTACCTCTCTCCAGCTGTGTGAACTTGGACAAGTTATTTAACATCTCATGAGTACTAAAAGCACATATGAGATGCTGAAGATCACAGAAAGAAGAGTAGTTAATTCTGTTGGTAACCCTTTTACTGGGCTGGAGAATAACCAAGCGTTTCAGGTAACATTTAAGAAGTTTCTGTATCTCTCAGAGCACAGCAGTCTGAAGAGAAAGTGATGTCATTTTAACAGGAACCAAAAACACTCACCATTTCTGTAGCTGATGTCAAAACCCTGGTTGGATATCTCCAGTGGCAGAATCTGAGACACAAACAAGGGTCAGGTAATTTTGGGGAAGACAATCCCAGGAAGCACAAGGAGGAAGTAGGGAGGATGAGACAGGGAAGGAAGAAAATCCGAGAAAGGTATTTTAGTGAGTTGGTTGCTACAGTGGGCAACTGGCTTTGAAGAACCCTATGGAAGGCACCTCAGAATAATTCTTCCATTGGGCAGGAAGTTGGGGCATTTGTCCACTGCCTCTGTTACCCCATTGGTTGAAGCCTGCTTCTGGGGCTGTTGTTTTTCTCTCCTGGGCCATGGCTACATGCAGGCTCAGTGGTCTTCCTGGCTTTCGGAGAAAATCCCTGAGCAGAAGATCTGGAGATATCCTGATAGAGCTTGAGTTGGAACCCGGCATTGCCACCAAAGCTGTGCTGAAATCAGGTGGGCTAAATGGAGTATGGCAATTACCACAACAACCATTTTCTGCAGACCTCCAGCTTCCCCTCAGCAGTTTCTGCTAATGTGCAGGGGGACTTCATGTGTGATTGTACATATATGGCTGGAGCTCTGTGGGGCAACGTGTGACGTAAAAGCTCTTGGCCTCCTCTGAGCCCGCTAAGCTCCTCAGCACCGCGGTAGCCCCTGGACTAGTGTGGCTCCTCAGTCTGATGCCCCATCTCGGCCGTCTCCCTCTGAGGCACGTCACGGCCACACTGTGCCGACATCAAACCACTGAGGTGGGGAGAATCCCATTTGCTTGACTTTGTACCCCACATTCTGACTTTGATCCCCAAAGCATTAAGGCATTGAAAATCTGGGAAACTTCTGTGAAGTTGCAAATGTCACCTGCAAGAGGAACATCTCGATCCACTGTGACCTCTTCCCGTGCTATCTTGGATCAGTTAATGTGTTTTGTGCCCGAGAGCACAGAGGTGAGGAAATATGAAGGCAGATGGATAGTTTTTGTTGTGGGAATCAGGAATCTAGACATAGCTGGGAGGAACTGGGTGTTTCTTTTCCTTTTTGAAGTCTAGGCAGAAAAGGCAAGGAGTTAGGAGAAAGGAATTCACATGCGAAGGGATTCTATATGTCAGGCGTTTTATAATATTATATCTCATTTAATCTTTATAGCACTTCACATTATTATCAAGTAAATGTTATTATTTCCAAAGTGATCAAAGCAACAAAAGTTCAGAGAGAATAAATAATTTTTCCGAGTTCACAGAGTTAGGAAGAGACAGAGGAGGGATTTGAACCCTGGTCCATCTGGTACTAAAGTCTGATCAATCACATAGCGGCTGAATGGAGGAAAGAAAGGAGAAAAGTCAGGAGTTAATTAAATTGGAGGTGAGCCCTTGAAGGGCGGGTTGAGCCACAGATTTTTATTTCAATTTGCACTCGGAACCATCCAAACAGTCCTCAGAATGAATTCCACAGGTAGAAGCAAGCATTCATGTGAAAAAGGCCTGGGGTGGGGGGGCGGGGCAGGGGTTGAGCCGGTCACAAGTTCAGTGAGCCATCAGCTGCTGCTGGCTAAGACTGGAAAGCATCCTTAATTTGCATAATAAACTCAAGGGGAGGTGGAGGAGGTCATAGGTCCGCTGTGTTTTGTTCTGTTTAGAATTTACCTGGAGGTCCATATTTTAGCCACCACATTTTAAGGGGCACTAGGAGGCTTTCAAATCAGAGTGTATGCTAAAAGAACCAACAGGAAGTTTAGTGATTTAGAAAGTAGGCAGGAGCTATGAAACAGGAGGTAGGGAGCCCGGAGGAAGGGAGGTGAGGTGGCTGTTTTCAGATACTTAAAGGGCGAGTACGAGGATTTGTACCCAAGACATTAGAACTAGGCAAATAGAAGGGAAGGAAGGAAGC